>NC_055987.1:102085117-103285117 GCF_018446385.1 Zingiber officinale | reverse complement strand
ATTCCTCAGAGTGGCTCCCATGAAGAGAGTAATGCATTTTGGGAAGAAGGGCAAATTAAGTCCCAGATATGTGGGACCATACCTTATCAGCAGAAGAGTTGGCAAGGTAGCATATGAACTAGAGCTACCCCAGGAGATGCCAGCCATCCACAATGTATTTCATGTCTCTATACTGAAGAAGCATATCCCAGATGCCACCCAGGTGATTGAGCCACAGTCGGTACAAGTTCGCGAAGACCTTAGCTATGACAGTCGGCCTATTTAGATAATAGAATGAGCAGTTAAGAAATTGCGGAACAAGTACCATTAGTAAAAGTTATTTGGCACAATCACATAGTAGAAGAGGCAACTTGGGAGACAGAAGCCAGTATGAGACAGAAGTACCCAGAGTTGTTCTAAGTTCGAGGATGAACTTTTTATAAGGTATGGGGGATTGTAACGCCCAAAAAATTTTCAAAATTATTTTAGAAATATTCTATGATTTTTCTGGAATTTTAGGATATTTTTATAGAATTTTTAGAGTAGCGGAAGTAGCAAAAACAAATAGGGAAGTAAAATAGCCTACGCGAGTATTGAACCCAAGACCTATTGGGTCCTACAACTTATGGTGAACTCTAGTAACCAAGTGAACCCAGCAGGGCCGTGCTGAAAGAAAGGAGAATCAGTTATATTTATACTTAAGTTGGGCGAATTAACCACTTAATATAAATAGGGAAAAATTAAGTGAAGAGTTATTTTTAACGTAACTCTCCTCTCCCTCAAACCTCACCCGCCGACCCTCTCTCTTTCTCCCTCATCTCTCGGCGCCAACCTCAAGAAGATCTAGGGTTCCATCTTGAGGAGCGTAGGAGCACCTCCCCGCGACATCAAGGATACGAGGGCGCTTCTCTACGCGAGAAGAACGAATAGACGCAAGAAAATTTTCGGAGAGATCTCTTCATCAGAAAACTAGCGACTAGAATCGTAAGAAATCTAGCGCAGGAGGTAAGAAATCCCTCACCTGCAGTATAAGTAGCTTTCGTATGATTTCATGCTTTAGTTTAGTAGTATAGGGATTTTTGGCACATAGGGTGAGCAATAGCGCACACCAAGTGCTCGATAGTATGTGCAGCCCATTTAAAATGCCACTTAGGCATTGTAATAGCTCAATAAATGCAATAGAGGCATTTTTATAGCATGTCCAGTTTATTATAGCTTTTATGGGACTACGGTCCAATGGGTGGGCTCCCACAGTCGCCTCTAGGTTCAGACAACCTAGCTCTAGGTTCAGATAACCTAGAAATAATAAGATAAGAAAATTCAGCTATATCCAGTATTTTATTTTTAGCAGTGGCACTGTACTGGACTAGATGTCCATTGGGTTGGGCTCCCACAGTCGTCCCTAGGTTTAGATAACCTAGTAACCCTACTAGCAGAGGCGGATTTACAAGGGGGCTTGGGGGGGCCGTGGCCCCCCCAAGCCCCCTTGTAAATCCGCCCTATATATACATGGTTGTATTATATATACTAAGATATATATATATATAGTATTAATTAGAATGGTGAAGGAGTAATGATGAAATTAATCTTCCTTTTGAATATATTTTAATATAATTGATGAATGATATACTTATTAAATATGCTATATAATTTAAGAGAAAAATATTTCTTTTGGAAGTTTTTTAATTTACCTAATAGGAATTATGTTAAAAAAAAATTAAATTTAACAAAAGGAAACTACAAATCATTAATTATATACAAATATTATTAGTAATAATATTATTAGTTTATTACTATATAGAAATCTTTTCTAATTTATAATATAGCCATTTTCTCTCCTATGGCTAGACATCTCGATCTTTTCCAATTCACTCCAAAATCATTGTTGTTGCTTTCATTGTCAATTGTAACATCGTTGATCGTCAAAATTCAAAATTGATTACATATTTAGAAAGTCCGTAATCTAAATTTTCTATTGGTAGTTTGATATCAAAATCTTGAAGTAATATCGCAACTTGAGAAGAGTCGTTGGCCCTTGTTTCGTGTCAGAACTACATTTGAGCTTGTTCGCTATTGTTATCTTGTCAACCACGGTAACCTAGGACGGTGATTTCTAGGTAAATTTTGATTTCGATTTCAGTCGTAAATTGAGAATTCGGAGGTTGTTCAAGGGTGTACAAATTTCTGACGATAATTATTTTTGTCACTTATCATGCGGCCCCCCCAAATTTAAAATTCTGGATCCGCCCCTGCCTACTAGATTCGGGATTTACAGCCCCGGGTCTAGTTAAGGATGCACGCATAACAAATACAGTTGTCGGGCCCATCAGCAGCATGATTATGTATTTTAATCTATTACGATGAATAGCTTTCAAAAACTCACAAATCAATTGTGTGTACAGTTTAATTTCAGTTCTAGATTAGTTTTAGTGTAGCTCAGTTCATGCTTTAGCCTAGCTCTTTCTTATTGATACATGTGATAGTTCTATGATCAGTTTTGATTCTATGTTTTGTATGATAGTATGCCATGCCATGCCTTAACATGTTCAACATAGATTTCAATAGCATGTTTTAAAAAGCATACATTGCATGGTATGCATGTTTTGTGAGGTAGATGGTTTCTTACTAAGCTCTCAAGCTTACAGATACTTTCTTTTCCTTATACTGCAGATAAAGGTAAGGGAAAGATGGACTAGTGGAGGCTGAAGGTCAACGCTACAAAGATGGGTGTGGGCAGGAACTTGGAATAAAGATCTTAGGGACCTAGCAAGTTTTGTTTTAAGCATTAGAACTCTGTAGCATTTTATTTGTTCCGCACTTTAGTATGTTTAAATGCCATGAACTAGTGAACTATGCATTAGGCTATGCTTAGAATACTAAATATTTGTTGTTAGAAGGCTTCCCAGCCATTTTAGAACTGGTATATGTGATTTAGGCACGAAACAGTGTTGAAATCATAACACAGATGTGAAATCAGAAACCCCAATCGATCAGCCGATCGATTGGAGGCCCTCAATTGATCAGTTGATCGATTGGGGCGCTTGTTTCGCGAACAGTAAGCTCTGGAATCGATCACTGGATCGATCGGGGAAATTGGCCTCGCGAACAGAGAGCCTTCGAATCGATCGCTGGATCGATTGGCAAGCCTGGATCGATCAGCCGATCGATCCAGAATTTACCCCGTGTACAGTAGCGAGATGGATCGATCAATGGATCGATCAACAAGTCTGGATCGATCAATCAAAGTTCTCGCATACAGTAGCAAGCTGAATCGATCAGTGAATCGATCCGAACATCCCAATCGATTGAAATGCCTGTTTCAGCTATAAACACTTAATTTCAGTCCTTAATCACATGTGAAGGCTAGATCTTCTCTTTGGAGTAAAGGTACAACATATCAAAAGCTATCATTTAGCATCAGTTTAGATTTAGTAGTAATTGGCATGGGTTTAGTAAATTTTAATCAGATCAGTTTTCCGCACATTAAGAATAGTTAGCAACAGTATAATGTGATGATCCGGCCTTACAGCTTAGCCAGTAGAAGGCGGGTCGTTACAAGCTATCCGACAAGGATTGCAAGATCAGGTCAGTGGCCAGCTCTTGGCCAAGTGGGAACCTCAACCTTTGTAGGTTCTCTATGTACCCAATCATTTTGAGTACATATGGGCCTACAGGAGCCCCGTCTGACATCTTGCACTGAAACAGTGCCCTTGAGATCTCAAATCTCTCATGCCTCGCTTGTCCTTGATATAGTTGACGAAGATGTTCAACCATATCGTAAGTGCCCATTAACTCGTGTTGCTTCTGAAGCTCAGAGATCATGGTCGCGAGCATTAGACAGGACACATCTAATGCGTCATCTTGATGCTTCTTGTAAGCATCTTTGTCAGCTCGCGGGGCATTGGCAGGAGGAGCCTCCGGAATGGGCTGCTCCAGAACGTACAGTTTACGTTCTTGGGTGAGAACTATTCTCAAGTTTCTGTACCAGTCCAGGAAGTTTGCTCTGTTGAGCTTGTCCTTCTCGAGGACAGATCGCAGGGAGAAGGTGTTCTTATTCGACGTCATGGTAATCTACAACAGAAAATAAATGCAGAAATAAATATCATATTTTTAATCACTTAATTAGGCCTTTAATTAAATGATGCTCCCACTGAATTTTATAATTCATGTGGCACAAGATCCCCATCATACTAACCCTTGAGTTAGCTTTGGCTAATACGCCCAAGACTTAGTATGATCGGTAGGTAATGATTACCAATTACATCTCTATGCAACTCTTGTTTATAGGATCAAGATCCGCATTTATATTAAAACTCGAGTTAGCTTTGGCTAATACGACCGAGAATTAATATAAACGTGATTTTGTCCTACCTTTCCAACCGTTGGAAGAATGCCTATAGTTGTACTCGATCCAACCGAGTTAACTAGTTACTCAATCTAATTGAGTTGTACTCACCCATGCGTTGATAGGCGGGACCAAGATTGTCCCTCCGTACCCTACCAAGATAGTATGTGTTGCTCTGCTTTGGCAGATTCAACAACAGCATGCGATCGAGGTAGTGGTAGGTATCACGGCACGGTAGGCATTAGAGTTGATGTGATTTAGATCTAATCTAAACGTCGATGTTGTATCATATACACGATATTGATCTAATCTAATCGATAGGGTGCATCTTGTACACGATGTAGATCTAATCTAATAGTAAGGGTGCATCTTGTACATGATTTAGATCTAATCTAATTGTTAGGCACTAATTAATTACTTAATTAAACTTGCATCACATACACAAGTAATTAACTAAATTTTTGTGATTATGTCATGACCCTACTACGATCTTCTCAAGCCAATGAGAAGATCAGATGGTCAACCTAAGGTCAACAGCTTCTCAAGCGCCTTCCTTTTGACCACCTTGTGTTGCTCGCGCCTTCCTCGTAACTCCGTCTTGAGTGGACCTTCCACCGCTTCAAATTTTTGTACATTACATTTTGAAACTCGAGTTACATTTGAGTCTAAACTAATTTACAACAAGAATAAAAGAGAAAGGCACGACGTGCAGGTCGCGAAAAATAAAAATACAACACGCACATCACATCACGGCACGCAGACCGTATTATGAATTACAATACAAATTATCCAATCGAATTGGGTCTTTGGGCCATGACTATCACAAAAATAATATATAATTCGAAATTATATATTTCTATAATTTTCTATAATTTTTTCTATAATTTTTACAATTTTTACGAGTACAATTTCCCGGCGGTTCCGTTTAGCGGTTTTCGGGCGCAATCGCGAAACGAATCCCCTTGCGGGGCCAGGGGCAGCGCCCCTACCCGCGATCTAACCATCGCAAGGGTTCCTTTGCAATCTAACAGCGCCTTAGCCCGCTGTCCCAAAAATTTTTTGGGCGAAACTTAGCCGTTTTGGGAAAAACTTCTCAGTAGTCGAAGTCTACAAGTGCAGAAACACTTGTGCTTCGCTTCTACGAGAAAAATACCCTTAAAAACTATAAAAATCATAAATTTACAAAATATTACATAACTGAAAAATTTTCATAAAACACAAAATAAACTTGTATTCGTCTTCGCACGTGGCTCTGATACCACTGTTGGGTTTTTCGAGCCGCGAAAACCGCTTTTTCGCGTCGCAGAAACCCCGAAAGCCCCTAGCCAACGGATCTGTGCAAAGAAAACTTTGAAAAACATACGAATATGAGTTTCTACCTAGATCTACACTTAGATCTATGAAAGAAAGGTTATACCTTTGAAGCGAAACCCTTCGCGTTCCCGCTCGTCCAAATGGTGCCAGATCTCGAAGTTGTCAATGTAGACAACTCTCTATATGTATCCACACAAACAAGTAGGTGGAGAAAAACCACACAAAAGGTGTGCTAGCACCTTTGGATGGTTCGGCCAAGAGAGGAGAGGGAGATCAAAATTGGAGCAAGGAAGAAGATGAAGGAATGAATGAGATTAATTCACAAAATGAAAACCCATCAACCCATTCATGTGGCCGGCCACATTAAGAGGGGGTGTAACTCCCATGGAATGCCAAGAGTCACAACTCTTGGTAACTCCCATGAGGTGGCATCCCACTTAAGCAACCATGATGATGTGGAGCATCATCATTGGCCCACTCAATGCCAACTCACCAATGAGGTGGCATAAAGTCAAGTCAAACTTAACTCTTCATCTTCCTCTCAAGTCAAGTCAAACTTGACTTAATCTCTCTCATGGTTGATCTAATCCAACCATTTAATTCAAGTCAATTTAATATAATGAATCTAATTCATTTAATTAAATTGATTCAATGAGTTATAATCCAAATTTGACTCATTAAACACATGAATCATCTTGAGTCTAACTCAATTAGCCCAATTAGGATTACTCTTAATCCGATTTGATTCATCAAATGAATCTAATCCTCTTGGTTCATCATATGAACATAATCTCCATCTAATTGTCCTTAGTGTGTGACCCTATAGGTTCTTGTAACATTGGCAATGCCCCTTGATGTGGCTATGTATAAAGGACAGAGGAGAGATTAATGGAGAGGGGGAGGGCATTTCCGTCAATGTACTGTAGCACCTTTATTTAGGGCACTGTAGCATGCGAAAAAAGGGGGTTTTTTCCTTTCCGTGTTTTGGTCTCCGCCGCCAGCACGCCTTCCTCGGCCTTCTCCTCTTTGCCGGCTCGGACGCCGGCCACCGCCAGCCTTCTCCTCCTCTACACTCCTGCGCCTCCGGCCGCACCTCCTCTTCTTCCACACGCCAACATCACCGATGTTCCACTGCCCCTCTCCCTTTCCTCTCTCCTTCCCCTTCGGCGCCCGACGCACAGTGAGGACACGGAGCCTTCTTCGTCCCTCGTCGACATCATCGAGCGACGGCCGCTGCTGGCAGTCGCCCCCAAGCCGCCAAGGGAGGGTCGGACCTGCTCCTTTTCCCCCTCCTCCCACCGATAGGCGCCTTCGGTTGCCACTTCGCCCTTCTCT
This sequence comes from Zingiber officinale, assembly GCF_018446385.1. NCBI lineage: Eukaryota > Viridiplantae > Streptophyta > Magnoliopsida > Zingiberales > Zingiberaceae > Zingiber > Zingiber officinale. The sequence continues at coordinate 103,278,144 of NC_055987.1, read as the reverse complement.
TCGCCGCATGTCACCGCCGCCGCAAAGGGGGAGGTTGTCTTCTTCCTTTCCGTAGCTGCCGTCGACGAGGATGCCGGTCACCGGCTGCTCCTTCCATTTCTTCCAGCAGGGCGTTCTACTTCTCCTCCACCGCCAACTCCTCGCTCCCTCACGTCGTCGCCATCACCTCCTTCTTCCCCGTCGCCGGTGTCATCGACGTCAACACCAACAGGGGTCTTCTCCGCCACCTCACGCATAGAAGGTTACCGTCGTTGGCTTCACTGCTCGCTGGACCACCCATGCCGCACTCACGAGTCCTCAAGCGAGCACAATGACCTCTCCTCTTCCTTCTGTTCTCCCTCTCTCTCGAGCTCTCCGCGCCGGAGCCGACCCAGCGCTGCCCTCCCTCTACCCTTTCTCCTCTCCCTCCGTCGGAGCTGTGCGCTCCTCGCCGGAGCCGACTCAGTGTTGCCTTTCCTCCGTTGTCCTCCCCCGCGTCTTCGCACGGCGACCATCGAATCTGAGCAACCGCAGTGGGCTCGGGCCGCCGCCTTCCTCCATTTTCAATAGCACACCATCAGCCGTCGTCGGCCGATCCACGACGTCACTGGCAGCCCAGTTATTTTCATGCACCGATCCGTGCTGCTGTATAGTTTCGACGTCCAGCCGACATCCGATCCATGCCGTTGTGTGCGTTCGGCATTGATTTGGTTTTCGAGCCATCATCGTATTTCGTTCATCATGCAGTCGTTATATTTCAAACTGTATGTTTATGTTGTATTCGGGCATGTGTGTTGATGTTGTGCCCCGGCCTGCGTGCCGGTCTGATATCCCGGCCTGCGTGCCGACCTAGTTTCCCGGTCTGCGTACCGGTGTCTTATCCCGGTCTGCGTACCGGAGTCTTATCCCGGTTTGCGTGCCGATCTCGTAACCCAGTCTGCGTACCGGTATTATATCCCGATCTGCAGCTCATCTTTCGGGTCAGTGCATCGTTCAACTTCTCGTCGTCAGATCCAGCTCTTCATCTTGATCGGAGTCATCCACTCTTCCGGGTCGCGACAACTCGAGCCGCGTCCCATCCGAGGGCGCCCCCCTGGGCCAGGGTACGTTCCTCGTTCATATTTCATATGCATTTTCATTATTCTATGGCTTAGCATTGTACTCATATATTCGTTGGATCTGCCTCGAGCATCGGGGTACCGGGGGCCGGGTCAACCCGGTCACTGGCTGCAGGTAGCGTTGACCAGAGGACTTTTGTAACGACCCAATTTTCCCTATTTCAAGTTCTAAAAGTCCATAAAAATATTTGGAAATGCTTTTAAAATATTCTAGAGATTTTTAGGAATTTTTAGAGTATTTTTACGTAATTTTTGGAGGTCGTTTGGTAGGGTTACAAAAAGAAAAGAAGTTGTGACAAAAACCGTTGAAGGTGAGACTCGAACCCAAGACCTCCGGCCGAAACCGACCTAATCGGACGCAGCCAACCAACTGGGCTACGTGTGGTTTGTTAATAAGTATGAAGCGGATATATATGAGTCATAGTAAAGGGCAAAGTTAAACCTAGGTTATAAAAGGGATAAGTCAAGGGGAGAAGGGAATTATTTTCCCGTGACCTAATCTCGCGATCCCTTCCTCTCCCGCGGCGTCGGCTTCCTCTCGGGTGAAATCGCAGCAGCCGCTCGGGCTTCGCCTCCGGCGATTGGACAAGGACACTGCCGTGAGCTCCTCTTGGACCCGAGCTTCTCTCGTCGAAGGGAGCACGCGGACACAAAGGAACGCCGAGATTTGAAGCTAGCCGAAACCCTAGAGGCCTCTTCTCCGATTGTATGTCCAAGAAAACAAGTAAGTACTACTCACCAGCGGTAGGAGTTGCTCCGTACGCTTGGTTTTCTTGTTGAGTTTTCAAACTAGGGCTCCCTTGTGCCGAAACTTGATTCATGCTAGGGCTGGATTGTATTCCATGCTGTGTCGAATTGGGAGAATGGATTTGGGTTTTAGGATGGCTGTTTGGACCCCTGAGTTGTGCCCAAGTGTCTATGCCAAACCTCCTCTAAAGCATTAGGATGCTGAATTTTTATGTCAAGGGTTTGTTACCTTGTTTTGGGTTTTTAGCTGTGCCAAAACTTTCGGATAAGCTACAAGTTAGTTTGGTGTTATAGGCCCTTTGCTGGGTTTGCATATAAACATCTTCTGAGATTCATATGGTTTCGGATTAGCAGGTTTTTGGAATTTCCTGCACCAAGAGACACTCTATGTTAGCTTTCCTTTAGAATTCGACATGCTCAGCTTCTTTGTTTGAATATGCATGCTAGTTACTGTAATGTGCAGAACAATATGCTAAGTTTCCTTTAAAACTTGCTGTGTAGAAATTCTATGCTGTTGCCATGCTATTTCTGCATATTTCAGCTGAGTTACCATGATTTAGGTTGCTAGAATTAGTTTCCTCCCATGCTACTATCATGTTTTAGAATTTCTGAAACCATTTTCTTTTGGAGATAGTTTAGGATTAAAAGCTCACCAAAAGCTTAATTAAATGCCAAGGCATTTTTAATATCAGAATAAGAAAGATAACAAGTAAAGCAAGAGGTTGGTACCCGACATCCAAGAGCTTGTCGTTAAACAAATCCAGGTGACCATTTCCGAGGTCTTGGCCCTGGTAGACCGAGGTCTGCTCTTTTAGGATTGGTGGCTCGCAACCCCAACCTATTAGGGAACGCGCATGAGATGGTACTAAGCCTGGGCCCAAAGAAAAGAAAAGTTAAGAAAGAAAGAAAGAAAGAAGAAGTGAGTAAAAGATAGGAATTAAAAGACTAATTTCTAACACAAGGATATAAGAAATGAAACAAGTTACATGCTTAGAATAAATAAAAAGTTAGTTGCTGAAATTCTAAGCTTATAGTATAAATTTCTTGTTATCCTGCTAGTTAGTGAGTATGACTTGTATCCAGTTCATTTTCTGTATACCATGAACACATGCAGATTGCTTTAGTATTCCAGTTTCAGTACTTTTGCATTATATTTATGCATTGCGAGTTTTGTGAGATAGATTAGTACTTACTAAGCGTTTTCGCTTATAGATCTTTTTTTTTCCTCCTACCGCAGATAAAGGAAAAGCTAAAATATGAAAGGAAGGCGACAAGGAGGATGCATGATGGATGTGTGTGATGTTTGGAACTATGGAAGCTTGGGACCTTGCTAGAGGATTTAAATGAGTTTTTGTTAAGAATCTAATAAGAGTTTAATAGAAGCTTTCTTTTAATTGCTTAAGAGATTAGAGGACCGCACATGTTATTTTATATTGCTGGATTAGATTTAGTCCTATTTTATTCTATTAGTAAGTGCAGATTTAGTTCAATTTCCTTAAGCAGATACAGAATTGGTTTTTGCTCAGTTCTGTACCTCCCAATTGCACCCGTTAGTTTAATTCCTTCTTATATGTTCCATAATCTGTTTAATACTCTAATTGGTGCCATGAATTGTGAAATTGATCTGTTTTTGGTTGCTGGATTTATAGTTTTCGATTCTGCTGGAATGTGCTACCTTCATTAATGTTGACATTATGCTAAATTGATACTTGGGAAAAAGACCAACAAAGGCGGTTTAATGTTTCCTTATTAATGGTTGAAGGTTTGGTTGTTAGTGAATTGTTGTGCATGCAGTATTAGTAGGGACAGCCATGACCGAATTATGCAAAAAGTATACACATGCATACAAGTTTAGTAGTAGGCGGTTTCTTTTGCTCATATGCTTTTGATATGGTTGAAGTTTTCTCTCTTTGGTTGCTGGAAGCCGTAGCATGCCATGTTCATTATTCGGTTTAAATTCCTACACAAGTCCTTAGCTTGCAATTACAGTTAGCAATGTATGAATTTAGTAAGATGTCATGCTTCACTTGTGTCGTATACCGTGCATGTTTAGTAGGAAGTTACTTTAAATTCAGAATTCCTTTCCAGAAATTTCAAGTAGTGCTTTTATTGCTTTGAACAACCTTAGTATAGTTAGTAGTGAGGTAGCGGTCGCCCTTAGAATAGTAGTTATAAGAAGGGTGGCCGTTACAGTTGGTATCAGAGCAGTTCCCATTCTTCAGCATCACACACTCATCAGCATCATCCTCGCCGTCTCCAAGTAAGAAAGTATTTAAATCCCTTTCTTATTTCTGCTTTCCTTATTTTTACTGCAGTATAGAGTACTTTCCTTTTTGAGTACTAAAGTAAGATAAAAGATTTAGTTTCCCTTTTCTTTATTCATATTTAAGTATGATTAGAAGGGTTAAAGTAAGATATCAAGCCTTTACCTTGAATAAATAGATGGCAAGAAGAGGACGTCCCCGTGCTACTCACACTGAGGAACCAACTCAAGGGAACGAAGTGCCTGGGACAACTGAGCCCAACCTTTCTGAAGTGGTTGCTCAACTTCAGAGACAAGTAGCAGAGCAGCAACAGGTGATAGCCAATCTAATGGCAAATCAACCAGCAGTTCCTCCCCCTCCTCCAGCTGTCACTACAGAGGCCCCAGTGGTAACTGAGACTCCACCAGCTACGCAGGGAGCCGTCACAGCACCCCAGAGACCAGAAGCTTATCTCATACAGTGGCTGAAGTTGAAACCAGAGAGCTTTTCAGGCACGACTGAGCCCTGGGATGCCCAGGCTTGGTTTAAAACACTAGAGAGCACTATGAAGCTTCTTGACTGGCCAGAAGTCGAGAAGGTCAAGTGCGCCTCTTTCTGCCTGTCTGGAGATGCTCGTATGTGGTGGGAGAGGATAAAGACCAAGAGAGCGACTGATCAGATGAGTTGGGCTGATTTTCAGTCAGAGTTTTATGAAGAGTTCTTCCACCTGCAGATCACCAACAAGCACTACGAGGAGTTTATAGAGTTCAAGCAAGGTGACCTGTCAGTGGAGGAAGCAGCCAAGAAGTTCAACAGACTAGCTCGTCTCTGCCCAGAGCTAGTAAGTACAGAGAAGGAGCGAGTCAAGCTGATGCTCAGAATGCTGAGACCACAGATAGCACTGAATGTGAGCAGTGGAGCTCACCGGCCCCAGACTGGCGAAGAATTGATCAGTAGAGCACTAATTGCTGAACATTACTTGAACAACATCAAAGCACACCGAACACAACATCAGTCAGTGAAGACAGAGGACAAAACAACAGGAAGCCAGAAGTCACAATCAAGTAAGCAGAACTGGAAAGGCAAGGGTAAAAGGAAGCAGTGGAACACAAGAGGTAGCCAGAAGGGAGGGCCAGCAAACAAGCAGACCAAGTTTCCTCCCTGTCCCAAATGTGGGAGAACACATCCAGAAGCCTGGCTTTTGGGTAAGACTGGATGTTACTCCTGTGATTAGGAAGGACACATGGCTAAAGAGTGTCCTAATAAATTCAAAGCACCTCAGCCACAACCACTGCAATATGGAGGCCAGCCTGCACAGTTGCACCACATGGAAGCAGCATTGGAGGGACCCTATATCAGTCAAGGAAGATTAGAAGCTCCACCAGTTCCAGCCTTGGATGGTGCCAGAGTATTCTCCCTCACCAAAGCAGAAGCTGCTAGTGCCTCCACGGTCGTAACAGGTCAAGTAGTTATTTTTCAGCATTTAGCAACTGTACTATTTGATACTGGGGCGACCCATTCTTTCGTATCAGTACCCTTTGCTAGCAGATTACAGGTGCCTACAGAAAGTATGAACTCCAAGTTTCTGACAACCCTACCTTCTGGGGAAGTCATAGAATCCAATCAGTGGCTCCGAGCTGTACTGGTTAGAATTGCAGACCGAGAACTATATGTAAATCTGATAGTTCTCGCCATGCAGGATTTCGACATCATTTTTGGTATGGATTTCCTCAGCAAGTACTCAGTGGACTGCCGCAGAAAGAAAGTAATTTTTAGTCCGAAGGTGAGCCAACTTTTGAATTCACAGGAGTGCCAAGGAAGAAGACCCATAAGCTCCTCTCTCTCAGCTACCAGATGTTAGCCAAAGGGTGTGCAGGCTTTCTTGCATACATAGTAAAGGCGGAAGAGCGGAAGGGACCCAAGCGGGAGGAGGTCCGTAGTATCGAGTATCCGAGTATTTCCAGAAGAGTTACCAGGACTACCTCCCAACAGAGAGGTGGAATTTGAGATTGAATTGGTTCCTGGAACCGGTCCAATTTCAAAAGCTCCGTATCGCATGTCTCCAGCAGAGCTGAAGGAGTTACAAGAGCAACTACAGGAGTTACTGCACAAAGGCTTCATTCGCCCTAGTCACTCACCTTGGGGAGCTCCTGTGTTGTTTGTCAAGAAGAAAGATGGAACGATGCGGATGTGCATAGATTACAGAGCTTTGAATCAAGTGACGATCAAGAACAAGTACCCTCTTCCCAGGATAGACGACTTATTTGATCAGTTAAGAGGAGCAACAGTGTTCTCAAAGATAGACCTACGCTCTGGGTACCATCAGCTGAAGGTGAAAGAAAGAGATATACCCAGAACGGCGTTCAGGACCAGATATGGACACTACGAGTTTGTGGTCATGCCTTTTAGAGTGACCAATGCGCCTGTGGTCTTCATGGACTTAATGAATAGAGTGTTCAGAGAGTATCTTGACAAATTTGTCATTGTATTCATCGATGACATTCTGGTCTATTCGAGGACCCCAAAGGAGCATGACACGCACTTGAGAATAGTGCTGCGGACTCTTCAGCAGAAGCAACTTTATGCTAAATTCTCCAAGTGCGAGTTCTGGTTAAATCAGGTGGCGTTTTTAGGTCACATAATTTCTAAGGAAGGCATTCAAGTGGATCCAGCCAAAGTGGAAGCGGTCAACAACTGGAGTAGACCCAAGAACGTCAGAGAGATCAGAAGCTTCCTTGGTCTAGCAGGGTACTACAGGAAGTTCGTGGAGGATTTTTCCAGGATAGCTTCTCCGCTAACAGCCCTCACCAGAAAGAACAAGAGATTCGAATGGTCAGATAAATGTGAGCAGAGCTTCCAAGAGCTAAAGAAGAGATTGATCAGTGCTCCCATTCTGACAGTCCCACAGAGTGACAAGAGTTTCGACATCTACAGTGATGCTTCCAAGATGGGTTTAGGAGCTGTACTCTTGCAAGAAGGAAAAGTCATAGCTTATGCTTCCAGACAACTCAAAGACTATGAGAAGAACTACCCTACTCATGATCTCGAGCTGGCAGCTGTAGTTTTTGCACTTAAACTCTGGCGACATTATTTGTATGGAGTCCAGTGTAGAATTTTCACAGATCATCAGAGTCTTAAGTACTTCTTCACTCAGAAGAACTTAAACATGAGACAGCGTAGGTGGCTGGAGTTGGTCAAAGATTACGACTGTGAAATTCTCTACCACCCAGGCAAAGCTAACAAAGTGGCAGATGCACTCAGCAGAAAATCTAGTGCATCACTGATGTCCTTGTCATCACTAGCCCTGCCACTACAGAAGGAGTTGACAGATTTTGGACTTGATATTATCGAAGGACAGCTCTCTGCATTGACCTTAGAGTCTACATTGCTTGTGGAGATACAGAGAAAGCAAAGTGAAGATCCGGACATCCAGAAGATCAAGCAGGGGATACAGAAAGAAGACAACTCAGAGTTTAGAGTGACAGATAGCGAAATTCTTTATCAGGGGAGTCGCATTTGCGTGCCCAATGATGAGGAACTGAGGAAGAAGATCTTAGAGGAAGCTCACAGTACACCATATTCCATGCATCCTAGTTCTTCCAAGATGTACCAAGATGTGAAACAGAGGTTTTGGTGGTCAGGACTCAAAAGAGATGTAGCTAGGTATGTCAGTACCTGCTTGACATGTCAGAGAGTCAAAGCAGAACACTAGAGACCAGGAGGAGTTCTTCAGCCTCTTCCAATACCAGAATGGAAATGGGAAGACATTTCCATGGACTTCATAACAGGTCTTCCAAGAACCACCAATGGATATGATGTGATATGGGTAATAGTAGACCGATTGACCAAGTCTGCTCACTTCCTAGCCATCAAGGTGTCCCACTCCATAGAGCAGTTGGCCCAGCTATATGTTAAAGAGGTAGTCAGACTTCATGGAGTTCCTAAATCTATCGTTTCTGATAGAGATGGGCGCTTCACCTCACACTTTTGGGAGTACGTTCAGAATGCACTAGGCACCAAACTCAAGTTCAGCACAACTTTCCATCCACAGACTGATGGACAGACAGAGCGAGTGAATCAGATTTTAGAAGACATGCTCAGAGCTTGTGCGCTAGATTTCAAAGGAAGTTGGTGCAAGTATTTGTGCTTTAACAATAGCTATCAGGCCACCATCAAGATGGCACCTTATGAAGCGCTATATGGCAGGAAATGCAGATCACCCGTATGCTGGCAAGAAGCAGGAGAGAGAAAAGAGATGGAAGCAGAGTTGGGCATTCAGACAGAGGTGATAGATGAGACTACTCAAGCAATCCAGAAAATCAGACAGAGAATTGAGACTGCCCAGAGCAGACAGAAGAGTTATGCAGACACGCGCCGTAGGCCATTGGAATTCCAAGTAGGAGATTCGGTTTTCCTCAAGGTCGCTCCTATGAAGGGAGTGATGAGATTTGGCAAGAAGGGCAAATTAAGTCCTCGCTACGTAGGACCTTACCTGATCATAGAGAGGATTAGGAAAGTAGCTTACAGGCTGGACTTACCACAAGACATGTCAGCAATACACAATGTATTTCATGTCTCCATGCTAAAGAAGTGTCTCCGTGACTTGAGCCAAGTGATTCAGCCTCAGTCGGTGCAGATCCAAGAGGATCTTAGTTATGAGAGCAGACCTACACAGATAGTGGACAGAGCAGTTAAGAGATTGAGAAACAAAGAAGTACCACTAGTGAAGGTCGTCTAGCAGAACCAGAAGCACGAGGAATTCACTTGGGAGCAGGAGGACAGTATGAGACAGAAGTATCCAGAGCTATTCTAAGTTCGAGGATGAACTTTTTATAAGGTATGGGTGATTGTAACGACCCAATTTTCCCTATTTCAAGTTCTAAAAGTCCATAAAAATATTTGGAAATGCTTTTAAAATATTCTAGAGATTTTTAGGAATTTTTAGAGTATTTTTACGTAATTTTTGGAGGTCGTTTGGTAGGGTTACAAAAAGAAAAGAAGTTGTGACAAAAACCGTTGAAGGTGAGACTCGAACCCAAGACCTCCGGCCGAAACCGACCTAATCGAACGCAGCCAACCAACTGGGCTACGCGTGATTTGTTAATAAGTATGAAGCGGATATATATGAGTCATAGTAAAGGGCAAAGTTAAACCTAGGTTATAAAAGGGATAAGTTAAGGGGAGAAGGGAATTATTTTCCCGTGACCTAATCTCGCGATCCCTTCCTCTCCCGTGGCGTCGGCTTCCTCTTGGGCGAAATCGCAGCCGCCGCTCGGGCTTCGCCTCCGGCGGTCGGACAAGGACACTGCCGTGAGCTCCTCTTGGACCCGAGCTTCTCTCGTCGAAGGGAGCACGCGGACATAAAGGAACGCCGAGATTTGAAGCTAGCCGAAACCCTAGAGGCCTCTTCTCCGATTGTAAGTCCAAGAAAACAAGTAAGTACTACTCACCTGCGGTAGGAGTTGCTCCGTACGCTTGGTTTTCTTGTTGAGTTTTCAAACTAGGGCTCCCTTGTGCCGATACTTGATTCATGCCAGGGCTGGATTGTATTCCATGCTGTGTCGAATTGGGAGAATGGATTTGGGTTTTAGGATGGCTGTTTGGACCCCTGAGTTGTGCCCAAGTGTCTATGCCAAACTTCCTCTAAAGCATTAGGATGCTGAATTTTTATGTCAAGGGTTTGTTACCTTGTTTTGGGTTTTTAGCTGTGCTAAAACTTTCGGATAAGCTACAAGTTAGTTTGGTGTTATAGGCCCTTTGCTGGGTTTGCATATAAACATCTTCTGAGATTCATATGGTTTCGGATTAGCAGGTTTTTGGAATTTCCTGCACCAAGAGACACTCTATGTTAGCTTTCCTTTAGAATTCGACATGCTCAGCTTCTTTGTTTGAATATGCATGCTAGTTACTGTAATGTGCAGAACAATATGCTAAGTTTCCTTTAAAACTTGCTGTGTAGAAATTCTATGCTGTTGCCATGCTATTTCTGCGTATTTCAGCTGAGTTACCATGATTTAGGTTGCTGGAATTAGTTTCCTCCCATGCTACTATCATGTTTTAGAATTTCTGAAACCATTTTCTTTTGGAGATAGTTTAGGATTAAAAGCTCACCAAAAGCTTAATTAAATGCCAAGGCATTTTTAATATCAGAATAAGAAAGATAACAAGTAAGTAAAGCAAGAGGCTGGTACCCGACATCCAAGAGCTTGTCGTTAAACAAATCCAGGTGACCATTTCCGAGGTCTTGGCCCTGGTAGACCGAGGTCTGCTCTTTTAGGATTGGTGGCTCGCAACCCCAACCTATTAGGGAACGCGCATGAGATGGTACTAAGCCTGGGCCCAAAGAAAAGAAAAGTTAAGAAAGAAAGAAAGAAAGAAAGAAAGAAGAAGTGAGTAAAAGATAGGAATTAAAAGACTAATTTCTAACACAAGGATATAAGAAATGAAACAAGTTACATGCTTAGAATAAATAAAATGTTAGTTGCTGAAATTCTAAGCTTATAGTATAAATTTCTTGTTATCCTGCTAGTTAGTGAGTATGACTTGTATCCAGTTCATTTTCTGTATACCATGAGCACATGCAGATTGCTTTAGTATTCCAGTTTCAGTACTTTTGCATTATATTTATGCATTGCGAGTTTTGTGAGATAGATTAGTACTTACTAAGCATTTTCGCTTATAGATCTTTTTTTTTCCTCCTACCACAGATAAAGGAAAAGCTAAAATATGAAAGGAAGGCGACAAGGAGGATGCATGATGGATGTGTGTGATGTTTGGAACTATGGAAGCTTGGGACCTTGCTAGAGGATTTAAATGAGTTTTTGTTAAGAATCTGATAAGAGTTTAATAGAAGCTTTCTTTTAATTGCTAAAGAGATTAGAGGACCGCACATGTTATTTTATATTGCTGGATTAGATTTAGTCCTATTTTATTCTATTAGTAAGTGTAGATTTAGTTCAATTTCCTTAAGCAGATACAGAATTGGTTTTTGCTCAGTTTTGTACCTCCCAATTGCACCCGTTAGTTTAATTCCTTCTTACATGTTCCATAATCTGTTTAATACTCTAATTGGTGCCATGAATTGTGAAATTGATCTGTTTTTGGTTGCTGGATTTATAGTTTTCGATTCTGCTGGAATGTGCTACCTTCATTAATGTTGACATTATGCTAAATTGATGCTTGGGAAAAAGACCAACAAAGGCGGTTTAATGTTTCCTTATTAATGGTTGAAGGTTTGGTTGTTAGTGAATTGTTGTGCATGCAGTATTAGTAGGGACAGCCATGACCGAATTATGCAAAAAGTATACACATGCATACAAGTTTAGTAGTAGGCGGTTTCTTTTGCTCATATGCTTTTGATATGGTTGAAGTTTTCTCTCTTTGGTTGCTGGAAGCCGTAGCATGCCATGTTCATTATTCGGTTTAAATTCCTACACAAGTCCTTAGCTTGCAATTACAGTTAGCAATGTATGAATTTAGTAAGATGCCATGCTTCACTTGTGTCGTATACCGTGCATGTTTAGTAGGAAGTTACTTTAAATTCAGAATTCCTTTCCAGAAATTTCAAGTAGTGCTTTTATTGCTTTGAACAACCTTAGTATAGTTAGTAGTGAGGTAGCGGTCGCCCTTAGAATAGTAGTTATAAGAAGGGTGGCCGTTACAACTTTTGAGGACTCGGTCAACACGGGAGTCATCTCAGCACACTCCCCTCCAGGACGTCGCGACTCAGTCAACATTCTCGCCACCTCACATGACGGTCCGTCTGACTCAGCTTCCGGACGGGATCAAATTTGGCGCCGTTTGTGGGAACACAACAACCTGTTCCCGGAACATGAAGAGGGACAATGTCGGGAGGTTCTCTGCCATTATCATATCACAGTCCCGGAGGATCCCGACATGCATATTATCTTCTATCCTCACTCCACTGGTATTCGGGAGTCGAGGGATCGAGTGGAGCTTCAGCTGGCTGACAGGTTAGTTTTTCCATTATGTTTTTTCCCTGACTCCACAGGTATTCGGGAGTTAAGGGACCGAGACAAACCCTTAGCCGTTTGGCACGGCTTCCCGATCAGGTATGCTACGAGCTCTGCTCTCTTTTTACGATTATAGGAACTGTTATATTTCCTTGATAAAAGAGTAAGAGCCTAGTTCCTTGATCAAAGACTAGAGCCTTCAATTTCTGATCGGACACTAGGGGCCCAACTCCCCGCTCATACACTTGGGGCACAGCTCCCCGCTCATACTCTAGGGGCACAACTCCCCACTCATACACGTGGGACACAGCTCCCCGACCATAGACTTGCAGTACCACTTCCCGATCAGGACCTAGGGGCCTCGCTCTTTGATTACAGGCTAGGGACCTTACTCTCCGATCAGGGACCAGGGGCCCAGTTCCTCCATCATGTGTGCTACAGGCTCTGCACCCTTCACCATGAGGCTCTGCATCCTCTTATTGCTACAAGCTCTGCATCTTTCACCATGGGCTCAGCATTCTCTTACTGTTATATGCACCTCACTCTACTATTATTATTTGCTCTGCATCCTTCACTTGTTGTGCAGCCTCTTACATCTACAGGTGTTGCTTTCTTCACCCACGGTGCTCTGCTTCCTTCTATGGCTATGGGCTCTGCTCCCTTATATCGGCTTCCCGCCCTTTATCTTCTCCCCTCACTCCACGGGTATTTGGGAGTTGAGGAATCGCGATAGATCCGCAGTCGGTTGGCACCACACCACTGTCAGGTATGACATAAGCTTTATTTCCTCATGCTGCTACATGCTTCGCTTTTACTGGCTTCAGGGCTTATCCTTCCCCGTTCGGGGTTGAGCGATTGTCACTGGTCTCAGACCAGCTTATTGGATTTCTTATCTCTCCCGTTCGGGGTCAAGTTATCGCCATCGGTCTCGGACCGGAGTATCATTACTGGTCTCGGACCAGCGCCATCGCCACCGGTCTCAGACCGAAGTAATATTACTGGTCTTGGACCTCGCCATCGCCACCGGTCTCGGACCGGAGTATCATTACTGGTCTCAGACCAGCGCCATCGCCACCGGTCTCGGACCGGAGTATCATTACTGGTCTCGGACCAGCGCCATCGCCACCGGTCTCGGACCGGAGCACCCCAGACTCTCGCCTCAGCGCCATCGCCACCGGTCTCGGATCGGAGTATCATTACTAGTCTCGGACTAGCGCCATCGCCACCGGTCTCGGACCGGAGTATCATTACTAGTCTCGGACCTGTGCCATCGCCACCGGTCTCGGACCGGAGTATCCCAGACTCTCGCCTCAGTGCGAGTTATAAGTGAGCTCTGCTCTCACGCCCAACGACCTTTCAGGTCGGCTCCCATGCGAGAATTAAAAGTGAGCCCTGTGCTCACGCCCAACGACCTTTTAGGTCGGTTGTCCCAGACTCTCGCCTCAGTGCGAGTTATAAGTGAGCTCTGCTCTCACGCCCAACGACCTTTCAGGTCGGCTCCCATGCGAGAATTAAAAGTGAGCTTTGTTCTCACGCCCAACGACCTTTCAGGTCGGTAGCCCCAGACTCTCGCCTCAGTGCGAGTTATAAGTGAGCTCTGCTCTCACGCCCAACGACCTTTTAGGTCGGCTCCCATGCGAGAATTAAAAGTGAGCTCTGTTCTCACGCCCAATGACCTTTCAGGTCGGTAGCCCCAGACTCTCGCCTCAGTGCGAGTTATAAGTGAGCTCTGCTCTCACGCCCAACGACCTTTCAGGTCGGCTCCCATGCGAGAATTATAAGTGAGCCCTGTGCTCACGCCCAACGACCTTTTAGGTCGGTAGTCCCAGACTCTCGCCTCAGTGCAAGTTATCTCACGCCTAACGACCTTTCAGGTCGGCTCCCATGCGAGAATTAAAAGTGAGCTCTGTTCTCACGCCCAACGACCTTTCAGGTCGGTAGTCCCGGACTTCTGACGGTCAGGGCTCAGATTATTCTCTTCTCCCCTTGCTCCATGGGTATTTGGGAGTTGAGGGACCGAGACGGATCCTCAGTCGGTTGGCATCACTTTGTGATCAGGTATGATAAAGATTCTGTCTTTTTATATTGCTACAGGTTTCGCTTCTATGGGCTTCAAGGATTATCCTCCCCCGTTCGGGGTTGGGCTATTATCACCGGTCTCGGATCAGAGTATCACTAACGATCTCTCGGTTAGGCGGTCAGACCAATGCCCATTCGGTCTTCCAGAGACCAAGTCCTGGTCAGACCTTCAGATCAATTCCTAGTCAGGCCTCCAAATTGCTTCTTTGTCAGGCCTTCAGATTGTTTCTGGGTCAGACCTTCAGATCAAGACTGGGTCAGACCTCTAGATTGCTTCTTTGTCAGGCCTTCAGATTGTTTCTGGGTTAGATCTTCAGATCAAGGCTGGGTCAGACCTCCAGGTTGCTTCTTTGTCAGGCCTGCGGATTGCTTCTGGGTCACAAGTCTCCAGATCGAGTACTGGTTAGGCCTTCAGAGCACCTCCTGGTCAGGGTCCCAGACTCTCGCCCTAGTGCGAGTTATAAGCGAGCTCTGCTCTCACGCCCGATGACCTCTCGGTCGGCGCTCATCACTCACTCGCAGCTCTGCATGACACTCGGCATTCATCACTCGCCACTCTGCCCGACACTCAGCTCCCACGTTCCGCTCACTGCAATTGCTCGGTCGGCATTCATTGCTTCACTCGCCGCTCTGCTCGGCACTCATCGTGCACGCTTCGCCGCTCTGCTCGGCACTCATCCTTAGCGCTTCGCTTACCGCTGTGGCTGGATCGGCACTCATCGCTTACTTGTCGCTCTGCTCGACATACTCGCCCCGCTCGTCGCTCTGCCCGACGCTCGTCATTCGTATTTCGCTCATCGCTGTTGCTTGGCCGTTTACTTGACCACTCACCGGTACCACTCGTCTACTCGCTTTACGCTGATCGACCTATCGCTTAAAGACTTTCTCGGTTGTGCACTCTACATCGCACGCCCATCGTCTTTCGACCTGCTCGGCAGTCACCTTATCGCTCGGTCTATATTTTTTCACTAGGTCGTGACTTATTGCCGCTCGGTCTGCACTCGCTCAGTTGTGCTCACGACTTTGCGCATACATCATTCTATTTATTGCCCGGTCGTGATTCACTATCGCTCGGTCGACACTCGCTCGGTCACGCTCTTTATTGCCAGGTACCCGTAGTCCACAGCTACTCGTTCCACGATTATATGACAGACCCGCGATATAACTTTGCATTCAGTAGCGATTCTGTTTATCGTTGGCTGGGTCTAGTCAGTCGGACTTGCGCCTCCTTCGACTAGACTTGAGGGGGAGGCTTGTGATGTGGCTATGTATAAAGGGCAGAGGAGAGATTAATGGAGAGGGGGAGGGCATTTCCGTCAATGTACTGTAGCACCTTTATTTAGGGCACGGCCGTGTGAGGTTTCCAGAGGCCAAGCAGGTGGTGGTCGTGTGCACCACACGGCCGTGTAGCATTTCCAGAGAACAGAAGGGTCCTGGCCGTGTGAGTCACACGGCCGTGCAGCTTTGGCAGAGAAGGAACTGGACATGGCCGTGTGAATCTCACACGGCCGTGTCACGGGGCCGTGTGGTGCCCGATTTC
Organism: Zingiber officinale; assembly: GCF_018446385.1. NCBI lineage: Eukaryota > Viridiplantae > Streptophyta > Magnoliopsida > Zingiberales > Zingiberaceae > Zingiber > Zingiber officinale. The sequence continues at coordinate 103,262,465 of NC_055987.1, read as the reverse complement.
CTCCTCTATTTAAACCCTCCTTCATGAATTGAAAGGGGATCTCTCCCCCTTTGGGAGAAGGCAAGATTTGGTGGTATCCTCCCATTCTTGGGAGGATTTCTGGGCGATTCGAGGGGAGTTCTTGACGATTTCGACTCCGGAGCGAGGATTGGATCCGAAGACGAGGCTTCTTCGTAGATAAGTTTTCTCTTTCCCCCTTTTCTTGGTTTCTTGGATTGGGGATTTAAGAAATGCTTGTAATCTTTATTTCTTCGGTTATTCTTCCTCGATTCATGGAGTAGATCTTGAATTCTAGGATTAAGGGAGTATTTGTATGATGGATTGATGTAATCTCTTATGGATTTGCCAATTTCTTGTTTCAATGACATTGTCTTGCTTGTATCAATTAGATCTTGAATGATTAATGGTGATTGGTGCTTAATTCTCATTCTTGATTGATTGTTTGGATTTCTTGTGGACTTAGTAAAGATAAACTCTCACTCGATCATCGGAGGGATCCACGTGACAGGTGCAAGCCCGTGTAAGGACGTTTGAGAGATAATCTTGAAGAGAAATAGGAATATTCAAGAGAGTAGGATGGATCTTGTGATTAGTTTCTTGTATCTTGATAGATTAATAAGTTGTGGGCTTCTATGTTGATATCCGAGAAAGGCATAGTAATAGGTGCGCTTCTGTGTAAGGACAACGTAGGTTCACGTCTAATTGATCATATTTAGATACATTTCTCAGTCCTTAGCCGGTTATCTATTGCAAGAGAGAACCGGCAACTTTCTACAAGTGTTTGGCAATTGAGGGATAAGAATTGGTGAACCATTTACATTCAAGAAATCTTACAAAGAAACTGAAACTCCTAGAATCTCCCCTTATCGTAACCCAAAACACTAAACTCTTGTTTGTTGATCTTTAATATTAGATTTGTTTACCTTCACTTTGCATTTGAAACAATTGGATAGTGGTTTAGCTAATTCGCATTGAGACATTTCTAGTGCTTATTCCAGTCTCTGTGGATACGATAATCTTTTATATTACTTGCGACATTTCCGTACACTTGCGGAGCGTAACACACGCCTTCCTCGGCCTTCTCCTCTTTGCCGGCTCGGACGCCGGCCACCGCCAGCCTTCTCTTCCTCTACACTCCTGTGCCTCAGGCCGCACCTCCTCTTCTTCCACACGCCAACATCGCCGATGTTCCACTGCCCCTCTCCCTTTCCTCTCTCCTTCCCCTTCGGCGCCCGACGCACAGTGAGGACACGGAGCCTTCTTATTCCCTCGTCGACATCATCGAGCAACGGCCGCTGCTGGCAGTCGCCCCCAAGCCGCCAAGGGAGGGTCGGACCTGCTCCTTTTCCCCCTCCTCCCACCGATAGGCGCCGTCGGTTGCCACTTCGCCCTTCTCTTCGCCGCATGTCGCCGCCGCCGCAAAGGGGGAGGTTGTCTTCTTCCTTTCCGTAGCTGCCGTCGACGAGGATGCCGTTCACTGGCTACTCCTTCCATTTCTTCTAGCAGGACGTTCTACTTCTCCTCCACCACCAACTCCTCGCTCCCTCACGTCGTCGCCATCACCTCCTTCTTCCCCGTCGCCGGTGTCATCGACGTCAACACCAACAGGGGTCTTCTCCGCCACCTCACGCATAGAAGGTTGCCGTCGTTGGCTTCACTGCTCGCTGGACCACCCATGCCGCACTCACGAGTCCTCAAGCGAGCACAATGACCTCTCCTCTTCCTTCTGTTCTCCCTCTCTCTCGAGCTCTCCGCGCCGGAGCCGACCCAGTGCTGCCCTCCCTCTACTCTTTCTCCTCTCCCTCCGTCGGAGCTGTGTGCTCCTCGCCGGAGCCGACTCAGTGTTGCCTTTCCTTCGTTGTCCTCCCCCGCGTCTTCGCACGGCGACCATCGAATCTGAGCAACCGCAGTGGGCTCGGGCCGCCGCCTTCCTCCATTTTCCATTGCACACCATTAGCTGTCGTCGGCCGATCCACGACGTCGCTGGCAGCCCAGTTATTGTCATGCTCCGATCCGTGCTGCCGTATAGTTTCGACGTCCAGCCGACATCCGATCCATGCCGTTGTGCGCGTTCGGCATTGATTTGGTTTTCGAGCCATCATCGTATTTCGTTTATCATGCAGTCGTTATATTTCAAACTGTATGTTTATGTTGTATTCGGGCATGTGTGTTGATGTTGTGCCCCGGCCTGCATGCCGGTCTGATATCCCGGCCTGCGTGCCGACCTAGTTTCCCGGTCTGTGTACCGGTGTCTTATCCCGGTCTGCGTGCCGATCTCGTAACCCGGTCTGCGTACCGATATTATATCCCGATCTGCAGCTCATCTTCCGGGTCAGTGCATCGTTCAACTTCTCGTCGTCAGATCCAACTCTCCATCTTGATCGGAGTCATCCACTCTTCCGGGTCGCGACAACTCGAGCCGCGTCCCATCCGAGGGCGCCCCCCTGGGCCAGGGTACGTTCCTCGTTCATATTTCATATGCATTTTCATTATTCTATGGCTTAGCATTGTACTCATATATTCGTTGGATCTGCCTCGAGCATCGGGGTACCGGGGGCCGGGTCAACCCGGTCGCTGGCTGCAGGTAGCGTTGACCAGACGACTTTTGAGGACTCGGTCAACACGGGAGTCATCTCAGCACACTCCCCTCCAGGATGTCGCAACTCAGTCAACATTCTCGCCACCTCACCTGATGGTCCATCTGACTCAGCTTCCGGACGGGATCACCCCTAAACCCATTTAGGAGCATAAGTAATGAGCGGTATCTAGCAACACATCATTACCACCCAATGTTACAAGAATGTTGAGATCCAACATCACCTTTGTGACTACTAATTGTGACTCCTCACAAAATATGACAAGTATCCTTCTATCCTAGACATCTAGATTGATCAATGTGAGGCATAGACCGTGTCATCCTCTGATCAATCTAAATCCTGAACTCCAAGTAGACTCACTAAATCAAATGAGCTCAATATCTCATATTGACTCATTTGGGTATGGCCATGCACTTCGTGGTGTCACTCTATCAAGAATAAGATGTCTCTCCCGTCATATAGGAGGGATAGATCCCATCTACATCACTCACATCTCTCCGCATAATTTGTTACATACCCAGTAATCACCTTTATAGTCCACCCAGTTACGGGTGATGTTTGACGAAACTAAAGTACATTACTCCTTATGTAGGGAACCATGGTAACTTCAGGTCTAAGGACTAGTAGTCATACTAATAGCCACATGAAAAAGTATATGACACTCAGATAACGATCCATGATACTTTCTCTTGGTGGGTCATTCAGTATACATTCTCTAATGCATACCCATGTGTCAACTTGATATCTCTATATCCATGACTTGTGAGATCAAGTCATCGAGTTGACCTACATGCTAGTCTTATTGCATTAACATTGTCCCTGAATGTTAATACTCGACTAGGAATGATTAAGAGTAGTGTTCCCTATATCATCTCACTATCGATTCAACCAATTGATTGATATAGGTAAGAACCTTCTACTCAAGGACGTTATTATACTTCATTTATTTGGCACCAATACAAATAAGTATAATAACCAAAAACCAAATGCCTTTATTTATATAGAATATGATACAACAAGTCCAAAATACAATCATCAAATGATTGGCTCTAGGGCTCTAGCTAACAATCTCCCACTAGCACTAGTGCCAATCAGTGTAGGCTCTGAGCCCCAATGACCTAGTGTGATAATCATGCTTCCTCTGTGCCAAAGCCTTGGTCAAGGGATCTGCGATGTTAGCCTCTGTAGGTACTCTGCATATCTTCACATCTCCTCTCTCGATAATCTCTCGAATGAGATGGAAGCGCCATAGTATGTGTTTGGTCCGCTGGTGTGAGCGAGGTTCCTTCGCCTGTGCTATAGCTCCATTGTTGTCACAATAGAGCTCAATGAGATCAGCGATACTGGGAACCATCCCAAGTTTAGTGATGAACTTGCGGATCCAAACTGTCTCCTTTGCTGCCTCTGATGCAGCAATATACTCGACCTCTGTCCTAGAATCAGCTACTGTGTCCTGCTTCGAACTCTTCCAGCTCACAGCACCACCATTAATGCAAAATACGAACCCTGACTGCGATCGATAATCATCCTGGTTGGTCTGGAAGCTAGCATCACTGTAACCCTTTACAGCTAGCTCATCATTGCCTCCATATATCAAGAAATATTCTTTAGTCCTTCTTAAGTACTTAAGAATATTCTTGACCGCTATTCATTGACTTTCACCTGGATCTGACTGGTATCTGCTCGTCATGCTCAAAGCATACGAGACATCAGGACGAGTACATAACATGGCATACATGATAGACCCTATGGCTGAGGCATAAGGGATCTGATCCATGCGGTCTCTCTCCTCTCTAGAAGAGGGACCTTGAGTCTTCGAAAGACTCACGCCATGTGACATCGGCAGAAATTCCTTCTTGGAGTTCTGCATGGCAAACTGAAGGAGTACCTTGTCAATGTATGTACTCTGACTTAGGCCAAGCAATCTCTTAGATCTATCTCTATAGATCTGTATCCCTAGAATGTGGGATGCTTCACCTAAGTCCTTCATTGAGAAGCAACTCCCTAGCTAGGTCTTGGCAGACTGAAGCATAGGGATGTCCTTCCCAATGAGTAGTTTGTCAACCACATACAATATGAGGAAGAAAACTATATCCCCTACAACCTTCTTGTTGACAAAAGGCTCATCTTCGTTCTTGATGAAACCAAACTGTTTGTTTGCATCATCGAATCGAAGATTCCAGCTCTGAGAAGCTTGCTTTAGTCCATAAATAGACCTATGCAGCTTGCATACTCTGCTAGTATGCTTTGGATCTACAAAACTCTCAGGTTGTATCATGTACACATCCTCAAGTAGGTTTCCATTTAGAAACATAATTTTGACATCCATCTGCCATATCTCATAGTCTTGTTAGGCTGCAATAGCAAGCATGATCCGAATGGACTTAAACATCGCTACTGGAAAAAAGGTTTCATCATAGTCAATACCATGAATCTGCTTGAAACCTTTAGCTACCAAGCGACCCCTATAGATAAGTCCATCCATGTCAGTCTTTCTCTTAAAGACCCACTTACACCCAATGGGTTTTACTCCTTCAGGTGGATCAACCAAAGTCCATACTTGGTTGGTGTACATGGATTCCATCTCGGATCTCATGGCTTCTAGCCATTTCTCGGAATCTGGTCTCATCACAGCTTCCTGATAGGTGGTAGGCTCATCATCTATGAGCACAATGCCATCATGATCAGACAAGAGAAATGAGTATCTCTCAGGCTAACGACGTACCCTATCAGACCTGCGAAGAGGTATGTCTACTTGAACTGGTTGTTGTTCCTCAACTCCTTGTGGAACAACATCATCCACAACATTTTGTGGTTCCAGTTCAACTTCCATCGAGGCTTCAGTGCTATTGTTTGCATCTTGAACTTCTTCAAGATCGAACATACTCCCACTAGTGTTTCTAGAAACAAAGTCCCTTTCTAGAAAGATCTCAGTCTTTGCCACAACTACCTTGTGCTAACTGGGAATGTAGAAGTAATATCCCTTAGTTTCCTTGGGATATCCATTGAAATAGCACTTGTCGGATTTGGGTCCTAACTTGTCTGAGACTTGACGTCGAACGTAAGCCTCACAACCCCAAATCCTCATGAAAGACACCTGGGCATCTCTCCCAGTCCATATCCTATATGGTGTCTTTATCACGGCCTTGGATAGAACTCGGTTGAGTATAAAAACTGCCGTGTCTAGAGCATAGCCCCAAAGATATGTCGGAAGATCTGTGTCACTCATCATAGATCGTACCATATCTAATAGGGTATGATTCCTCCTTTCGGATACACCATTCCACTGTGGTGTTCCAGGAGGAGTGAGTTGGGATAGAATCCCACACTCAGCTAGATAGTCACGGAACTCATGGCTAAGGTATTCTCCACCTCGATCGGATCGAAGTATCTTAATACTCTTGCCAAGCTGATTTTGTACTTCATTTTTGAATTCTTTGAACTTTTCAAAGGATTCTGACTTATGTGTCATCAAGTACACATAACCATATCTACTGAAGTCATCAGTAAATGTGATGAAGTACCTATAACCGCCTCTAGCAGCGACATTGAAAGGGCCACATACATCACTATGTATAAGTCCTAACAAATCAGTCGCTCTCTCGCTGTGTCCACTAAAGGGAGTTTTGGTCATCTTGCCTCGTAGGCATGACTCACATATCTCATATGATTCAAAATCAAATGAGTCCAGCAAATCATCCTTATGGAGCTGGGATAAGCGCTTGTCATTTATATGACCTAAGCGACAGTGCCAGAGATAGGTTTGGTTCAGGTCATTTGACTTGAACCACTTGGTATTTATGTTATAGATAGGGCTTTCAAGGTCTAGAATATAGAGTCCGTTTATCAGAGGTGCACTACAATAGAACATATTGTTAAAATAGACGGAACTACATTTTTTCTTTATTGTAAATGAGAACCCTTTCTTGTCCAAACAAGAAACTAATATAATGTTCTTAGTTAATGCAGGCACATAACAATAATCGACTAACTCTAGTACAAGCCCAGAGGGCAGAGATAGAAAGTAAGTCCCTACAGCAACAGCAGCAACTCGTGCTCCATTGCCTACTCGTAGGTCCACCTCACCCTTTGTCAATGCACTGCTATTTCTCAGCGCCTGCACATCAGTACAAATGTGAGAAGCACATCCAGTATCTAATACCCATGATGTAGAAATAGATAGATTGACTTCTATAACATATATATCTGAAGTGGAAGTCTCACTTCGCTTCTTCTTAAGATCCTCCAAGTATACCTTGCAGTTCCACTTCCAGTGCCTGGTCTGACCGCAGTGGAAGCAGGTAGCATCCTTGGCGACCCCTCCTTTAGGCTTCAGTGCCTTGCCTTTACCCTTGGCTTGGGACTTTCCCTTACCTTTGGGCTTGCCCTTGCCCTTATGTTTCTGAACCATCAGAACAGTGTTGGGCTTAGCCTTCTTAAGGTTCAGCTCAGCAGTTCGCAACATACTAAGCAGCTCGGGCAGTGACTTGTCAATCTCGTTCATATTGTAGTTTAGAATGAATTGACTATAGCTATGTAACGCCCGAAAAATTCTCAAAATTATATTAGAAATATTCTATGATTTTTCTAGAATTTTAGGATATTTTTACAAAATTTTTAGAGTAGCGGAAGTAGAAAAAACAAATAGGGAAGTAAAATAGCCTACGCGGGTATTGAACCCGAGAACTATTGGGTCCTACAAATTATAGTGAACTCTAGTAACCAAGTGAACCCAGCAGGGCCGTGCTGAAAGAAAGGAGAATCAGTTATATTTATACTTAAGTTGGGCGAATTAACCACTTAATAAAAATAGGGAAAAATTAAGTGAAGAGTTATTTTTAACGTAACTCTCCTCTCCCTCAAACCTCACCCGCCAACCCTCTCTCTTTCTCCCCATCTCTCGGCGCCAACCTCAAGAAGACCTAGGGTTCCATCTTGAGGAGCGTAGGAGCACCTCCTGGCGACATCAAGGATATGAGGGCGCTTCTCTCCGCGAGAAGAACGAATAGACGCAAGAAAATTTTCGGAGAGATCTCTTCATCAGAAAACTAGCGACTAGAATCGTAAGAAATCTAGCGCAGGAGGTAAGAAACCCCTCACCTGCAGTATAAGTAGCTTTCGTATGATTTCATGCTTTAGTTTAGTAGTATAGGGATTTTTGGCACATAGGGTGAGCAATAGCGCACACCAAGTGCTCGATAGTATGTGCAGCCCATTTAAAATGCAACTTAGGCATTCTAATAGCTCAATAAATGCAATAGAGGCATTTTTATAGCATGTCCAGTTTATTACAGCTTTTATGGGACTACGGTCCAATGGGTGAGCTCCCACAGTCGCCTCTAGGTTCAGACAACCTAGCTCTAGGTTCAGATAACCTAGAAATAATAAGATAAGAAAATTCAGCTATATCCAGTATTTTATTTTCAGCAGTGGCACTGTACTGGACTAGATGTCCATTGGGTTGGGCTCCCACAGTCGTCCCTAAGTTTAGATAACCTAGTAACCCTACTAGATTCGGGATTTACAGCCTCGGGTCTAGTTAGGGATGCACGCATAGCAAGTACCGTTATCGGGCCCATTAGCAGCTTGATTATGTATTTTAATCTATTACGATGAATAGCTTTCAAAAACTCACAAATCAGTTGTGTGTACAGTTTAATTTCAGTTCTAGCTTAGTTTTAGTGTAGCTCAGTTCATGCTTTAGCCTAGCTCTTTCTTATTGATACATGTGATAGTTCTATGATCAGTTTTGATTCTATGTTTTGTATGATAGTATGTCATTCCATGCCTTAACATGTTCAGCATAGATTTCAATAGCATGTTTTAAAAAGCATACATTGCATGGTATGCATGTTTTGTAAGGTAGATGGTTTCTTACTAAGCTCTCAAGCTTACAGATACTTTCTTTTCCTTATACTGCAGATAAAGGTAAGGGAAAGATGGACTAGTGGAGGCTGAAGGTCAATGCTACAAAGATGGGTGTGGGCAGGAACTTGGAATAAAGATCTTAGGGACCTAGCAAGTTTTGTTTTAAGCATTAGAACTCTGTAGAATTTTATTTGTTCCGCACTTTAGTATGTTTAAATGCCATGAACTATGCATTAGGCTATGCTTAGAATACTAAATATTTGTTGTTAGAAGGCTTCCCAACCATTTTAGAACTAGTATATGTGATTTAGGCACGAAACAGTGCTGAAATCAGAACACAGATGCGAAATCAGAAACCCCAATCGATCAGCCGATCGATTGGAGGCCCTCAATCGATCAGTTGATCGATTGGGGAGCTTGTTTCACGAACAGTAAGCTCTGGAATCGATCACTGGATCGATCGGGGAAATTGGCCTCGCGAATAGAGAGCCTTGGAATCAATCGCTGGATCGATTGGCAAGCCTGGATCGATCAGCCAATTGATCCAGAATTTACCCCATGTACAGTAGCGAGATGGATCGATCAATGGATCGATCAACAAGTCTGGATCGATCAACCGATCGATCCAATCAAAGTTCTCGCATATAGTAGCAAGCTGAATCGATCAGTGAATCGATCCGAACATCCCAATCGATCAGCCGATCGATTGAAATGCCTGTTTCAGCTGGAAACACTTAAGTTCAGTCCTTAATCACATGTAAAGGCTAGATCTTCTCTTTGGAGTAAAGGTACAACATAAAAAAGGTATCTTTAAGCATCAGTTTAGATTTAGTAGTAATTGGCATGGGTTTAGTAAATTTTAATCAGATCAGTTTTCCGCACATTAAGAATAGTTAGAAACAGCATAATGTGACGATCCGGCCTTACTGCTTAGCCAGTAGAAGGCGGGTCATTACAGAGTGGTATCAGAGAAAAAGTTCCATACTTCCTACACACACATCAGCATTGAACCTGCAGCTTCCAAGTAAGAACATCTCTCACTTTATTTATGTTTCTTGTTTTCATGTTTAGAGATAACTAAAGTATGCTTATTTATGATAGTATCTAACATGATAACAATAGTTATGCAAATATGATTGTCTTAGTTATGTATGTCCTCTATGTCTCTAGAAATGGCACGAGGACGCCCAGCTAGAAGGGCACCAGCTATTGAGCCCCAGCATGAGGCAGGCAGTTCAGTGCCTCCCTCAGACCTTACGGCAGTAGTGTCTCAGTTACAGAAGCAACTAGCTGAACAACAACAAGAGATAGCCACCCTCAGGGCTAATCAGCAAAACACTCCCACTATCACCCCAGAACCCAATTTAGCGACCCCAGTGGTGATAGAGGTTCCACCAGTTCAACCTGCAGCACCAGTAGCCCCATTAGTAGGGGCAAGGGGAGATGCCTATCTGATCCAGTGGCAGAGAGTTAAGCCAGAGAACTTCTCAGGCACCAGTGAACCATGGGATGTTCAGGCCTGGTTCAAAACACTGGAGAGTACGATGGAGCTTCTGGACTGGCCAGAACATGAGAAGGTAAAGTGTGCCTCCTTCTGCTTGACAGGGGATGCACGTATGTGGTGGGAGAAAATTAAAGAGAAGTGCCCAGTGAATCAGATGACATGGGCTGACTTCGAAAGGGAATTCTTCGAGGAGTTTTTCCATATGCGGGTCACAAACCACCACTATGACGAGTTCACTGAATTTCGTCAGGGCAACCTTTTAGTTGAGGAGGCCGTGAGGAAATTCAACAGATTGGCTCGTTTATGCCCTGAATTAGTTAGCTCTGAAAAGGAACGAGTCTGGTTGATGCTCAAGATGTTAAGGCCGGAAATAGCAATGAATGTGGCCAGCGGTGTCCGTAGGCCACAGACTACAAAGGAACTAGTGAACAGTGCTTTAACCACCGAGCATTATCAGAATAGTATCAAGCAGCAGAAGCAAGTCCTCTCAGATTCTAAAGGCCAAGGAGGCTCAGATACTCAGAAACACCAGGGCCACAGCTCCCACGGCTCTAAATGGAAAGGGAACTCCGGCAACAAATGCAAACCAGGGAGTTACCCAAAAGGAGGACCAGCTAGTAAACAGCCTAGCTATCCCAAGTGTTCTACTTGTGGGAAATTCCACCCCGGAGTTTGTCGCAAGGGCACAAGAGGATGCTTCGAATGTGGCCAAAAGGGACATATGGCTAAACAATGCCCAAACAAGACCAGCTTTCCTCCACCACAACTGATTCAGTACGAGGTCAAGCCAGCACAGTTATATCAGATGCAGGCAGCTATAGATGGTGCGCATATCAGTCAGGGCCGACTAGAAGCCCCCTCAGCCGCGACGAACGCGAGGATCTACTCACTGACCAGAGAAGACGTAGCGAATGCCTCGACAGTTGTTACAGGTCATATTAGTATTTTACAGCAAAGTGCAACTGTCTTATTCGATACTGGAGCAACCCATTCTTATATATCCAGGGCACTCGCCAAAAAGTTAGCAGTACCCCCAGAGGTATTCAGTGGTCTGTTTCTGATAACACTACCTTCGGGAGAAATTATAGCATCTACGCACTGGCTTAGAGCAGTGTCAGTCATTATAGCAGATAGAGAGCTGTTTGGCGATCTGATAGTGCTAGATATGGCTAACTACGATGTCATCATGTGAATGGAATTCCTGATCAAGTACGGTGCTTCCATAGAGTGTCGTAAACAGAAAGTTATATTCCAACGCGAAGCAGGAGTGCAGTTTGAGTACAGCGGAGAGCCAAAGAGAAGAGCCAAGAGGTTTCTCTCAGCTCTGAAAGCATAGAAACTACTAGATTCAGGATGTACGGGATTCTTAGCACATGTAGTCGGTAGCAGCCAGGACAAGGACCAACAGCTAGAAGGGGTTCGAGTTGTATGTGACTACCCAGCAGTCTTCCCTGAAGAGTTACCAGGCCTAGCACCAGACAGGGAGATCGAATTTGAGATAGAACTCATTCCCGGTACGAATCCTATCTCCAAGGCACGTTACCGCATGGCTCCAGCAGAGCTGAAGGAACTTCATGGGCAACTGTTGGGTTCTTCGAGCCGCGAAAACCGCTTTTTCGCGTCGCGGAAACCCCGCGTAACCCAAAGCCGTAGATCCGTGCAAAGATTCGTAAACAAAAACTTTTTCGAAAAACCTTTTCTTGTATGAGTTTGTAAAACTTTAGATCTACACTAAAGTTAAGATTATACCTTTGATGCCCGCCCCACGCGAGTCCCGCTCGTCCAAATGATGCCGGATCTCAAGACCGTCAAGTGTCGGTCCTCTAGAAGTATCCACACGGACACACTAGATGGAGGTGACCAAAAACCAAGGTGTGCTAGCACCTATGTTGTTCGGCCAAGGGAGGAGGAGAGGGAGAGGGAGAGCTTGAGAGGAAGAACACAAGGAAGAAGAAGGAGTTACACCACTTGAATGGGAAAATGAATTCACACCCCCACACAAAAGTGGCCGGGCACTCTCAAAAAACACCCAAATTAATTGCATTAATTGCAATTAATATGAAACCATTAAAGAGAATGGCTTTGTAACTTCCATGAGGTGGCACCCATGATGATGTGGAACATCATTATTGGTCCACCTAATGCCAACTCACCAATGAGGTGGCAAAAGGTCAAGTCAAAATTGACATTTGGTCTTCCTTCTCAAGTCAAGTCAAACTTGACTCAATCTCTACCATGGTGGATCTAATCCAACCATTTGATTCGAGTCAACTTAATATAATGAATCTAATTTATTAAATTAAATTAATTCAATGAGTCAAAATCTAAATTAGACTCATTGAACACATGAATCAACTTGAGTCCAACTCAAGTTAGCCCAATTAGGATTACTCTTAATCCAATTTGATTCATCAAATGAATCTAATCCTCTTGGTTCATCATATGAACCTAATCTCCATCTAATTGTCCTAAGTGTGTGACCCTATAGGTTCTTGTAACGTTGGCAATGCCCTAAACCCATTTAGGAGCATAAGTAATGAGCGGTATCTAGCAACACATCATTACTACCCAAGTTACAAGAATGTCGAGATCTGACATCACCTTGTGACTACCAATTGTGACTACTCACAAAATAATGACAAGTGTCCTTCCATCCTAGACATCTAGATTGATCAATGTGAGGCATAGACCGTGTCATCCTCTAATCAATCTAAATCTTGAACTCCAAGTAGACTCACTCGATCAAATGAGCTAAACATCTAATGTTGACTCATTTGGGCATGGCCATGCACTTAGTGGTCTCACTCTATCAAGAATACTGATGTCACTCCTGTCATATGGGAGGGATAGATCCCATCTACATCACTCACATCCCTCTACATAATTCGTTATATACCCAGTAATCGCCTTTATAGTCCACCCAGTTACGGGTGACGTTTGACGAAACCAAAGTACATAACTCCTTATGTAGGGGTCCATGGTGACTTTAGGTCTAAGGACTAATAGTCATACTAATAGCCACATGAGAAAGTATATGACACTCATATAACGATCCATGATACTTTCTCATGGTGGGTCATTCAGTATACATTCTCTAATGCATACCCATGTGTCAGCTTGATATCTCTATATCCATGACTTGTGAGATCAAGTCATCGAGCTGACCTACATGCTAGTCTTATTGTATTAACATTGTCCCTGAATGCTAATACTCGACTAGGAATGATTTAGAGTAGTGTTCCCTATATCATCTCACTATCGATTCAACTAATCGATTGATATAGGTATGAACCTTCTACTCAAGGACACTATTATACTTAGTCTATTTGGCACTAATATAAATAAGTATAATAACCAAACAAATACCTTTATTAATATAAAAGAATAAGATATACATGAGTCCATACAATCATCAAATGATTGGCTCTAGGGCTCTAACTAACAATCTCCCACTAGCACTAGTGCCAATCAGTATAGGCTCTAAGGCCTAAAGACCTAGTGTGACCATCATGCTTCCTCTGTGCCAAAGCCTTGGTCAAGGGATCTGCGATGTTAGCCTCTGTAGGTACTCTGCAAATCTTCACATCTCCTCTATCGATAATCTCTCGAATGAGATGGAAGTGCCGTAGTATATGCTTGGTCTGCTGGTGTGAGCGAGGTTCCTTCGCCTGTGCTATAGCTCCATTGTTGTCACAATAGAGCTCAACTGGGTCAGCGATGCTAGGAACCACCCCAAGTTCAGTAATGAACTTGCGGATCCAAATTGCCTCCTTTGCTGCCTCTGATGTAGCAATATACTCATTGTAGAATCACCATCGTATCCCGCTTGAACTCTTCCAGCTGACAGCACCACCATTAATGCAAAATACGAACCCTGACTGCGATCGGTAATCATCCTGATCGGTCTGAAAGCTGGCATTACTGTAACCCTTTACAGTAAGCTCATCATTGCCTCCATATATCAAGAAATATTCTTTAGTCCTTCGTAAGTACTTAAGAATATTCTTGACCGCTATCCAGTGACTTTCACTTGGATCTGACTGGTATCTGCTCGTCATGCTCAAAGCATATGAGACATCAGGTCGAGTACACAACATGGCGTACTTGATCGATCCTATGGCTGAGGCATAAGGGATCTGATCCATGCGGTCTCTCTCCTCTCTAGAAGAGGGACCTTGAGTCTTCGAAAGACTCACGCCATGTGACATCGGCAGAAATCCCTTCTTGGAGTTCTGCATGGCAAACCGAAGGAGTACCTTGTCAATATATGTACTCTGACTTAGATCAAGCAATCTCTTAGATCTATCTCTATAGATCTGTATCCCTAGAATGCGGGATGCCTCACCTAAGTCCTTCATTGAGAAGCAACTCCCTAGCCAGATCTTGACAGACTGAAGCATAGGGATGTCCTTCCCAATGAGTAATATGTCATCCACATACAATATGAGGAAGACAACTATATCCCCTACAACCTTCTTGTAGACACAAGGTTCATCTTCGTTCTTGATGAAACCAAACTATTTGATTGCATCATCGAATCGAAGATTCCAGCTCCGAGAAACTTGCTTTAGTCCATAAATGGACCTATGCAGCTTGCATACTCTACTAGTATGCTGTGGATCTACAAAACCCTCAGGTTGTGTCATGTACACATCCTCGAGTAGGTTTCCATTCAGAAACGCGGTTTTGACATCCATCTGCCATATCTCATAGCCATGGTAGGCTGCAATAGCAAGCATGATCCGAATGGACTTAAACATCGCTACTGGAGAAAAGGTTTCATCATAGTCAATACCATGAATCTGCTTGAAACCTTTAGCTACCAAGCGACCCTTATAAATAAGTCCATCCATGTCAGTCTTTCTCTTAAAGACCCACTTACACCCAATGGGTTTTACCCCTTCAGGTGGATCAACCAAAGTCCATACTTGGTTGGTGTACATGGATTCCATTTCGGATCTCATGGCTTCTAGCCATTTCTCGGAATCTGGTCTCATCACAGCTTCCTGATAGGTGGTAGGCTCATCCTCTATGAGCATAACGTCATCATGGTCAGACAAGAGAAATGAGTATCTCTCAGGCTGACGACGTACCCTATCAGACCTGCGAAGAGGTATGTCTACTTGAACCGGTTGTTGTTCCTCAACTCCTTGTGGAACAACATCATACACAACACTTTGTGGTTCCAGTTCAATTTTCATCGAGGCATCAGTGCTATTGTTCGCATTTTGAACTTCTTCAAGATCGAACGCGCTCCCACTAGTCTTTCTAGAAACAAAGTCCCTTTCTAGAAAGACCCCAGTCTTTGCCACAACTACCTTGTGCTGACTGGGAATGTAGAAGTAATATCCCTTAGTTTCCTTGGGATATCCAATGAAAAAACACTTGTCGGATTTGGGTCCTAATTTGTCTAAGACTTGACGTCTAACGTAAGCCTCACAACCCCAAATCCTCATGAAAGACACCTGGGCATCTCTCCCAGTCCATATCCTATATGGTATCTTTATCACGGCCTTTGATGGAACTCGGTTGAGTATGAAAGCTGCCGTGTCTAGAGCATATCCCCATAGATATGTCGGAAGATCTGTGTGACTCATCATAGATCGTACCATATCTAATAAGGTACGATTCCTCCTTTCGGATACACCATTCCACTGTGGTGTTCCAGGAGAAGTGAGTTGAGATAAAATCCCACACTCAGCTAAGTAGTCACGAAACTCATGGCTTAAGTATTCACCATCTCGATCTGATCGAAGTACCTTAATACTCTTGTCAAGCTGGTTCTGTACTTCATTCTTGAATTCTTTGAACTTTTCAAAGGATTCTGTAACGCCCGCCCTCCCTGCTAACCCTAAGGGACGGGGCTACGATACTCTACGTATAAATTTTTCTTTTTAAAAATAGCGGAAGACTTAAAATAATTTTCATAGTTTTAATAAAACTTTTCTTTTAAATTTCTTTTGAACTATACTATCACATGGCATCAAAAATCATAACATCAAATCCAGTGGAACCATAATGTCAAGCCACACATGTTTAGGTATCACAAGTCATAAAATACCAATGCATAGTTCTTTAAAGAAACTTTAAGCAGGTTCTTATTTATTTGGTTGCCTAGCCACTGCCACACACATCTTCGTTGCCCCTCCTGCTGCTCCTCTAACTCATCCAGCTTTTTCCTTTATCTGTGGTACAAGGAAAGTAAGCTATGAACACTCATGGCTCAGTAAGTTCCTTTCCTACTCACTAAAACCAACAATCAGCACATAATCAAGAATGCATCAACAAGTCATAATCTAAACTAATCATGGCATAACATAACATTCTATTCAAGCATATCATGCATCATAATATAATCACAACTAGTCATAGCATATCAAGCATCACCATGGCCGAAACATATACATAGTGCATTGCATAAAACATAGCTAGACATGGCATAACAACAAGTATCATGGTATATCAAAGCATGGCCGAAACATGTATATCAACGCATCATACTATGGCCGAAACATGTACATCAAGGCATCATCATATCCATGGCCGAAATCTATATATCAAGCATCAACAAATCAATGGCCGAAACATGTCTATAAGGTATAGCATGAACATAACGTAATCATACCTTATCATGGCATATCATAATCAAGAGCATAACATGAAACATAGCATAATCATAAGGTGTATGCAATATGATTTTGGAAAACATGTATCCGAAAAACATGTGTATGTCTCATGATCTTTTAAACCATTTTCTTTTACATATATACTTGAAAATAATCTCAACATAAGGGGGATCCCGGCTATGTACCACTTACATATTGCGCGCAACCTTGTAGGTCCAAGGTAGCAAGTCTTGAACCCTACGAGGCAAACATACTAGGCCCTTAGTCCTAGGGGCACTTAGGAGCCCATCCCTAACGAGGTCCTTAGTCCCCGGGGCGCTTATGGAGCCCACCCTTGGTACAAGCCACTCACACATAAAGTAAAGTACATGTCATACATATCATGTATCATAAAAGCATGCATCACTTAGGCATACATCATATCATAAAAGTATGCATCACTTAGGCATACATCATGTCATAAAAGTATGCATCACTTAGGCATACATCATATCATAAAGGTATGCATCACTTAGGCATACATCATGTCATAAAGGTATGCATCACTTAGGCATACATCATATCATAAAGGTATGCATCACTTAGGCATACATCATATCATAAAGGTATGCATCACTTAGGCATACATCATGTCATAACAATATGCATCACTTAGGCATAGATCATAAAAACATGCATATCTTAAGCATAAAGCATATCATCAAGCATGCATGATTTACCCACATATCATATCATGAAAGCATGCATATTTTAAGCACTAAACATAGCATCAAAGCATGCATAATTTAACCACATATCATAACATAAGCATGCATATTTTAAGCACAAAGCATATCATATCATAAAAGCATGCATATCATATCATAAGTCATAAATCACAAGCATACATATTAAGCATAAGGGTGTATCTTGTGACTATCCTATCATAGGAAACATGGTATCATATTTATCTTGGTTTTAAGCTTCCTAAACCCTTGTGGCCGAAACCCTTTAGAGCTCAATTTAGGTTAAACACAACATCCAAGCATGTGGCACCTAAATTATCATCATAACATTTTCATAGGAAGCATTATAAACATGATTAACTTAGTTTCTAAGTTCCTCAAGTCCCTAATTTTCATATGGCCAAAACCTTAAGGTGTGAAACAAGGTTCCATATGACATAAAAGCATGGACAACTTTAAATCATATTTATAACATTTTTACCAAGGAACAAGGTAAACACATTTGACACATTTGAATTAGTTCCTAAGTTCTTTAAGCCCTTAACATATGTCATGGCCGAAATTTAACAAGTTCTCATTAGGGCTACCAACAAGCATACAAGCATGTGAACTTGGACTAACATTATGTATAAATTCATACAAGGCATCATCCAATAGTTATGGCCGAAACATACCCTAGCATCATTTTAGGTCATAAAACAACATATAGCAATTGAACCTTGGCTTTCTACTCATCATATTTCATGTAGAGTGACATGAGCATATTTAATTTAAGTCCTAGGGTTTCTAGGGTATCTAAACCTTCATGGCCGAGACTCACAATGGTCCATTTAGATCATGGAAAAATTATACAAGTATGTGACAAAATCAATACATCATCCTATTTTCATAAGAAGTACTTTTAACACATTTGGTTTCATTTCTAAGGCCTCTAGGTCTTTTAAACCCTACTTGGCCGAAAATCATAGAATATAAACTTGCTTCAAATAGCCTAAAAGCATGAGAATTTATACAAGTTTCATAGCATGTATAAAGACAAGCATAATGAGTATACATATGAATTGTGTCTTAGGCTTTCTAGGTTTCTTTTTCTCTTTTTGTTTTATTTTTTTCTCATGGCCGAAACCTACCATTCTTTAGCTAGGTTTTTAAGTGGCCTAAAGCATGAAAAACCTAAGTAAGTTTCATGGAAAAAGTTACTAAGAAACATATATACAAATTGGTTCATGAATAAGCTAGGACCCCTTGTGGTTATACATGTTATATGTCATCCACTAATTTTTCTACACCCTAACTAAGCATGAGGGCATTGAACAACTTTCATATTTAAATAGCACAGAGGTCTTGAGCATATTAAAATCTTGTTTAAGCTTTTCTAAGCTATCCATCTCATCATGGCCGAAAAACCCTAAGAAGGAGTTCATGGAATTCTAGCAATATTCAAGCATACAAATCCTTTAAGGTCTTTGTATTCTATCACATGAGCATGGTTATTTAAATTTAAAGGTCTTCCTAACCCTAAACCCTTTCTTGGCCGAAACATATGAGTGGTTTTCTTTTAGTTTCAAATATCTTCTAAGGAAGAAAAACTAATACATAACCCTTAATATTTCATAGGGAGAACCTTGTACTAGTTGGGTGAAACAATAAATTTCCCTAGCCTCTTAAGAATATTTTTGGCCGAAATTCTAGGGTTCAGTACTCCTCTAATCAAGCATCATATAGGTATAAAAGCATGAAGAAGAACCCCTTTATAAAGCATAGAAAAATCTATCATGTAGTGAAGACTAGTTTAAACACCATTAGATTTTGGAAGCTCTTCTTGGCCGAATTTTCTCAAACTTGTTTCTAGGTTTTAAAATCTTCATAAAATCTGAAAAAACACATAAAAGCCTTGTACCATAGGTGAGGGGAAGCTTACATCCTTTTCGCTTGTGGATCTAAGGTGTGGTGATGGAAGAAGTAGTCTCTTCTTCTAGTTCCCTTCCCTTGATTCCCTTGCTAAGTCCTCCTTGTATCTTAGGTTTTCTTAGGAGAAAACCTTGGCTTGGGGCCGAAGATGGAGGAGAGGGGGACTGGGGTTTCGGTGATGGAGAGGGATGAATTAGAGAAATGAGAGAAAAAATAATATTCTCTTTACTTGCTCCCTTTTATGTTAAGGAGGAAGAGGTAGCAAACTTAGTTTTTGCTTTCCTTCTCCCTTAGCCTTTTTTTTCTATTTTCTTTTTATTTTTATTTATTTATTTATCCTCGTCATTCATGATGAAATAAGGGGGAATGAATCCCCTTAATGGTCTCTTTTATTTTCGGCAAGAGAAGAGAGAAAGAGGGAGAGGAAGGGAGGAAGGCAAGTTGCCTTTCTCTTGCTCTTTACTTGTTTCCTTTTGGCTAGCTTTTACTCTTACCTTTATCATGAGTTTCCCTCCTTTGCTATCAACATATTATTCCTATCCCAACTGGTTATTACCCATTAATTCTATGAAATATAATATAAGAGGTTCAAGGTTCAATCCTTGACCTCTCCCTATTTTTATTTCTTTTTATTTCCTTTTTGGTTCAACTCACTTCCTATTATTTTTCTAAGGCAAAATCCCACATTCATATATTTATCTTACAAGCTTAGTGGGTATTACAGATTCAGACTTATGTGTCATCAAGTACACATAACCGTATCTACTGAAATCATCAGTAAATGTGATGAAGTACCTATAACTGCCTCTAGCAGCAACATTGAAAGGGACACATACATCACTATGTATGAGTCCTAACAAATCTGTTGCTCTCTCGCTATGCCCACTAAAGGGTGTCTTGGTCATCTTGCCTCGTAGGCATGACTCGCATATCTCATATGATTCAAAATCAAATGAGTCCAGCAAACCATCCTTATGGAGCTGGGATAAGCGCTTGTCATTTATATGACCTAAGCGACAGTGCCAGAGGTAGGTTTGGTTCATGTCATTTGACTTGAACCTCTTGGTACTAATGTTATAGATAGGGCTCTCAAGGTCTAGAATATAGAGTCCGTTTATTAGAGGTGCGCTACAATAGAACATATCTTTTAAATATACAGAACAACATTTGTCTTTTATTATAAAAGAGTATCCTTTCTTGTCTAAACAAGAAACTGAAACTATGTTCTTAGTAAGAGCAGGCACATAACAACAATCATCTAAATCTAGTACAAGTCCAGAGGGAAGAGATAGCTGATAAGTTCCTACAGCAACAGCAGCAACCCGTGCGCCATTGCCTACTCGTAGGTCCACCTCGCCCTTTGCCAATGCTCTGCTATTTCTCAGCGCCTGCACATCAGTACATATGTGAGAAGCACATCCAGTATCTAATACCCATGATGTAGAAATAGATAGATTGACTTCTATAACATATATACCTGAAGTGGAAGTCTTAATTCGCTTCTTCTTAAGATCTTCCAAGTATACCTTGCAGTTCCTCTTCCAGTGCCCGGTCTGACCGCAGTGGAAGTAGGTAGCATCCTTGGCGACCCCTCCTTTAGGCTTCAGTGCCTTGCATTTGCCCTTGGCTTGGGACTTTCCTTTGCCTTTGGGCTTGCCTTTGCCCTTATGCTTCTGGACCATCAGAATGGGCTTAACCTTCTTAAGGTTAATCTCAGCAGTTCGTAACATACTAAGGAGCTCGGGCAGTGGCTTGTCAATCTCGTTCATGTTATAGTTCAGAACGAATTGACTATAGCTATCCGACAAGGATTGTAAGATTAAGTCAGTGGCCAGCTCTTGGCCAAGTGGGAACCCCAATCTTTGTAGGTTCTCTATGTACCCAATCATCTTGAGTACATAAGGACCTACAGGAGCCCCGTCTGACATCTTGCACTGAAACAGTGCCTTCGAGATCTCAAATCTCTCATGCCTCGCTTGTCCCTGATATAGTTGGCGAAGATGCTCAACCATATCAAAAGCGCCCATCAACTCATGTTGCTTCTGAAGCTCTGAGTTCATGGTCGCGAGCATTAGACAGGACACATCTAATGCGTCGTCTTGATGCTTCTTGTAAGCATCTTTGTCGGCTCGCGGGGCATTGGCAGGAGGAGCCTCCGGAATGGGCTGCTCCAGAACGTACAGCTTACGCTCCTGGGTGAGAACTATTCTCAAGTTCCTGTACCAGTCCAGGAAATTCGCTCCGTTGAGCTTGTCCTTCTCAAGGACAGATCACAGGGAGAAGGAATTCGTGTTTGACGTCATGGCTATCTACAACAGAAAATTTGCAGAAATAAATATCATATTCTTTAAAAATCATTTAATTAGACCTTTAATTAAATGATGCTCCCACTGAATTCTATAATTCTTGTGGGACAAGATCCACATCATACTAACCCTTGAGTTAGCTTTGGCTAATACGCCCAAGGCTTAGTATGATCGGTAGGTAACGATTACTAATTACATCTCTATGCAACTCTTGTTTATAAAATCAATATCCGCATTTATATTAAAACTCGAGTTAGCTTTGGCTAATACGCCCGAGAATTAATATAGATGTGATTTTGACCTATCTTTTCCAACCGTTGGAAGAATGCCTATAGTTGACTCGATCCAACCGAGTAACTAGGAATACTCAATCTAATTGAGTTTGTATTCACCCATGCGTTGATAGGCGGGACCAAGATTGTCCTTCCGTACCCTACCAAGATAATATGTATTGCTCTGCTTTGGCAGATTCAACAATACATGTGATCGAGGTAGTGATAGATATCACGGCACGGTTAGGCATTTTAGAGTTGGTTCGATCTAGATCTAATCTAATCGAGAAGGATGCATCTTGTGCACGACTTAGATCTAATCTAATCGCAAGGGTGCATCATGTGCACGACTTAGATCTAATCTAATCGTTAAGGCACTAATTAATTAATTAATTATTAAACATGCATCAAATACATAAAAATTAATTAATTAATCTATTTGTGATTTAGTCATGGCCCTACTACGATCTTCTCAAGCCAATGAGAAGATCGATTGGTCAACCTAGGGTCAACAGCTTCTCCAAGCTCCTCCCTTTGACCACCTTGTGTTGCTCGTGCCCGCCTCGGAACTCCGTCTCATGTGGACCCCCCACGGCTCCAATTTGTACATTACAATTTGAAACTCGAGTTACAT
This sequence comes from Zingiber officinale, assembly GCF_018446385.1. Taxonomy (NCBI): domain Eukaryota; kingdom Viridiplantae; phylum Streptophyta; class Magnoliopsida; order Zingiberales; family Zingiberaceae; genus Zingiber; species Zingiber officinale. The sequence goes on along the minus strand of NC_055987.1, from coordinate 103,240,022 downwards.
TCGAGTCTAAATCTAATTTACAACAAGAATATAAGAGAAGGCACGACGCGCAGGTCGCGAATAAATAAAAAACATACAACACGCGCAAACACATAACGGCACGCAAGCCGTATTATGAATTACAACACAACCAATCATATTGGGTTTTTGGGCCATGACTATCACAAAATTTATATATAATTCAAAATTATATATTTTCATAATTTTCTATAATTTTAAAATTAATTTTTACAATTTTTACGAGTAAAATTTCCCGGCGGTCCCGTTTAGCGGTTTCGGGCACAATCGCGGAACGGATCCCCATGCGGGGCCCAAGGGCAGCGCCCCTACCCGTGATCTAACCATCGCGAGGGTTCCTTTGCGATCCAACAGTGCCTAAACCCGCTGTCCCAAAACGATTTGGGCCGAGACATTGCCGTTTCGGAAAAATCTTCCCGGCGGGTTCGTTTTTAGCGATTTCGGGTGCAATCGCGGAGCAAATCCCCTTGCGGGGTTAGGGGCAGTACCCCTACCCACGATCTAACCATCGTGAGTTGCTCCTTTGCGATCTAATGGCACCCGACCCCGCTGTCCCAAACGAATTTGGGGCAAAACGAAGCCGTTTAAAAGAAAACTTTCCGGTGGCCAAAGCCTACAACTGCCGAGACACTTGTGCTTCGCTTCTACGGAAAAATTACTCATAAAAACTCTAAAAACTCAATTTTTACAGAAGGTATATTTTTCATAAAAATACAAACGAACTCGTACAAGTCTTTGTACGTGGCTCTGATACCACTGTTGGGTTCTTCGGGCCGCGAAAACCGCTTTTTCGCGTCGCGGAAACCCCGAGTAACCCAAAGCCGTAGATCCGTGCAAAGATTCGTAAACAAAAACTTTTTTGAAAAACCTTTTCTTGTACGAGTTTGTAAAACTTTAGATCTACACTAAAGTTAAGATTATACCTTTGATGCGCGCCCCACGCGAGTCCCGCTCGTCCAAATGATGCCAGATCTCAAGACCGTCAAGTGTCGGTCCTCTAGAAGTATCCACACGGACACACTAGATGGAGGTGACCAAAAACCAAGGTGTGCTAGCACCTATGTTGTTCGGCCAAGGGAGGAGGAGAGGGAGAGGGAGAGCTTGAGAGGAAGAACACAAGGAAGAAGAAGGAGTTACACCACTTGAATGGGAAAATGAATTCACACCCCCACACAAAAGTGGCCGGCCACTCTCAAAAAACACCCAAATTAATTGCATTAATTGCAATTAATATGAAACCATTAAAGAGAATGGCTTTGTAACTTCCATGAGGTGGCACCCATGATGATGTGGAACATCATTATTGGTCCACCTAATACCAACTCACCAATGAGGTGGCAAAAGGTCAAGTCAAAATTGACCTTTGGTCTTCCTTCTCAAGTCAAGTCAAACTTGACTCAATCTCTACCATGGTGGATCTAATCCAACCATTTGATTCGAGTCAACTTAATATAATGAATCTAATTCATTAAATTAAATTAATTCAATGAGTCAAAATCTAAATTAGACTCATTGAACACATGAATCAACTTGAGTCGAACTCAAGTTAGCCCAATTAGGATTACTCTTAATCCAATTTGATTCATCAAATGAATCTAATCCTCTTGGTTCATCATATGAACCTAATCTCCATCTAATTGTCCTAAGTGTCTGACCCTATAGGTTCTTGTAACGTTGGCAATGCCCTAAACCCATTTAGGAGCATAAGTAATGAGCGGTATCTAGCAACACATCATTACTACCCAAGTTACAAGAATGTCGAGATCCGACATCACCTTGTGACTACCAATTGTGACTACTCACAAAATAATGACAAGTGTCCTTCTATCCTAGACATCTAGATTGATCAATGTGAGGCATAGACCGTGTCATCCTCTAATCAATCTAAATCTTGAACTCCAAGTAGACTCACTCGATCAAATGAGCTCAACATCTAATGTTGACTCATTTGGGCATGGCCATGCACTTAGTGGTCTCACTCTATCAAGAATACCGATGTCGCTCCCGTCATATGGGAGGGATAGATCCCATCTACATCACTCACATCCCTCTACATAATTCGTTATATACCCAGTAATCACCTTTATAGTCCACCCAGTTACGGGTGACGTTTGACGAAACCAAAGTACATAACTCCTTATGTAGGGATCCATGGTGACTTCAGATCTAAGGACTAATAGTCATACTAATAGCCACATGAGAAAGTATATGACACTCATGTAACGATCCATGATACTTTCTCATGGCGGGTCATTCAGTATACATTCTCTAATACATACCCATGTGTCAGCTTGATATCTCTATATCCATGACTTGTGAGATCAAGTCATCGAGCTGACCTACATGCTAGTCTTATTGTATTAACATTGTCCCTGAATGCTAATACTCGACTAGGAATGATTTAGAGTAGTGTTCCCTATATCATCTCACTATCGATTCAACTAATCGATTGATATAGGTATGAACCTTCTACTCAAGGACGCTATTATACTTAGTCTATTTGGCACTAATATAAATAAGTATAATAACTAAACAAATGCCTTTATTAATATAAAAGAATAAGATATACATGAGTCCATACAATCATCAAATGATTGGTTCTAGGGCTCTAACTAACAGCAACTACAGGAGCTGCTTGACAAGGCCTTCATACGTCCTAGTCACTCACCATAGGGAGCGCCTGTATTGTTTGTGAAGAAGAAGGACGGGAGCATGCGCCTGTGCATAGATTACAGAGCACTGAACCAATTCACGATTAAGAACAGGTATCCTCTTCCCAGAATAGATGACCTGTTCGATCAGCTAAAGGGAGCAGCAGTGTTCTCCAAGATATATCTCAGATCGGGATATCACCAAGTTAAAGTAAAAGAAGGTGATATACCCAAGACGGCTTTCAGGACCAGATACGGACACTATGAGTTCGTAGTCATGCCCTTTGGCATGACAAATGCCCCAGCTACTTTCATGGACCTCATGAACAGGGTATTTAGAGAATACTTAGATAAGTTCGTTATCGTATTCATCGATGACATCCTTATCTATTCCAGAACTCAGGAAGAACACGCAGAGCACCTGAAGATAGTATTGCAGACCCTTCAGCAGAACCAGCTGTACGCCAAATTCACGAAATGTGAATTTTGGTTAGATCAGGTGTCCTTCTTGGGTCACATCATCTCAAAGGATGGTATCATGGTAGACCCTAGTAAAATAGAAACTGTGAGTAACTGGAAAAGACCCAAGAACGTCAGTGAGATCAGAAGCTTTTTGGGACTAGCAGGTTATTACAGAAAGTTCGTAGAGGACTTCTCCAGGATAGCCTCCCCACTGATAGCTCTTACCAGAAAGAACAAAAAATTTCAGTGGACAGAGGACTGTGAGAACAGTTTCAGCGAGTTAAAAACGAGATTGACCAGTGCACCTATTCTGACTCTACCAGAAAAGACAGATAGCTTTGATATTTACAGTGACGCCTCTAAATTGGGACTAGGAGCAGTACTGATGCAAAGTGGCAAGGTGACCGCCTATGCCTCCAGACAACTCAAGGATTATGAGAGGAACTATCCTACTCATGATCTTGAGCTTGCAGCAGTCGTGTTCGCTCTCAAAATTTGGAGACATTACTTGTATGGAGCTCAGTGTAGAGTGTATACAGATCATCAGAGTCTGAAGTATTTCTTCACTCAAAAGGATTTGAATATGCGACAGCGCAGATGGCTAGAGCTGGTCAAAGACTATGACATAAACATCCTCTACCACCCAGGAAAAGCTAATAAGGTAGCAGACGCACTTAGCATAAAGTCCAGTGCTACCTTACTATCCCTAGCCGCCATGTCACCGCCCCTACAGAAGGAGATCACATAATTCGGTCTCGAACTTATAGTGGGACAGCTCTATACTATGACATTAGAATCCACCTTGCTTGGTGACCTCCAGACAGCTTAGGGACAGGATCCTAAAATTCAAAAAATCAAGCAAGGACTAGCAGGATCAGAAGGTGGAGAGTTCAGAGTATCAAATAGTGGGGCATTATATTTTGGTGATAGACTATGCGTTCCGGATCAGGAGGAACTAAAGAGAAAGATTTTAGATGAGGCTCACAGGACTCCCTATGCGATGAATCCTGGCTCCACCAAGATGTACCAAGACTTGAAGAGATGTTTTTGGTGGCCTGGAATGAAAAGAGACATCGCTAGATATGTCAGCACCTGTCTAACCTGTCAGAGGGTCAAGGCAGAACATCAGAGACCAGGAGGAGTTCTACAGCCTATTCAGATTCCAGAATGGAAGTGAGAGGATATCTCCATGGATTTCATAGTGGGACTACCTAGAACCACGAATGGTTTGGATGCCATCTAGGTAATAGTCGACAGATTGACTAAATCAGCCCACTTCTTAGCTATCAGGATATCCTACTCCATGAAGCAGCTAGCTCAGTTGTATCTCAAGGAGATTGTTAGACTGCATGGAGTCCCACAAACCATTATTTCAGACAGAGATAGTAGATTCACATCACACTTTTGGGAGTGTGTACAGTCAGCATTGGGCACCAAGTTAAAGTTTAGCACAGCCTTCCATCCTCAGATAGATGGTCAGACGGAGCAAGTAATTCAGGTACTCGAAGATATGCTCCGAGCATGTGCCCTAGACTTCAAAGGAAGTTGGTGCAAATATCTGAGTTTAGCAGAATTTGCATACAACAACAGCTATCAGGCCACTATCGGTATGGCACCTTACGAGGCTCTCTACGGGCGGAGGTGTAGATCTCCAATCTGCTGGTATGAGAGTGGCGAACAGAAGGAACTAGAACTTCAGACAGATCTAGTAGCAGACACCACAGCAGCAATAAGGCAGATCCGTCAGAGGATAGAGACAGATCAGAGACGCTAGAAAAGCTATGTTGATACACGGCGCAAACCTTTAGAGTTTTCAGTTAGGGATACAGTATTCCTCAGAGTGGCTCCCATGAAGGGAGTAATGCGTTTTGGGAAGAAGGGCAAATTAAGTCCCAGATATGTGGGACCATACCTTATCAGCAGAAGAGTTGGCAAGGTAGTATATGAACTAGAGCTACCCCAGGAGATGTCAGCCATCCACAATGTATTTCATGTCTCTATGCTGAAGAAGCATATCTCAGATGCCACCCAGGTGATTGAGCCCCAGTCGGTACAAGTCCGCGAAGACCTCAGCTATGACAGTCGGCTTATTCAGATAATAGAACGAGCAGTTAAGAAATTGCGGAACAAGGAAGTACCATTAGTAAAACTTATTTGGCACAATCACACAGCAGAAGAGGCAACTTGGGAGACAGAAGCCAGTATGAGACAGAAGTACCCAGAGTTGTTCTAAGTTCGAGGATGAACTTTTTATAAGGTATGGGGGATTGTAACGCCCAAAAAATTCTCAAAATTATATTAGAAATATTCTATGATTTTTCTGGAATTTTAGGATATTTTTACAAAATTTTTAGAGTAACGGAAGTAGCAAAAACAAATAGGGAAGTAAAATAGCCTATGCGGGTATTGAACCCAAGACCAATTGGGTCCTACAACTTATGGTGAACTCTAGTAACCAAGTGAACCCAGCAGGGCCATGCTGAAAGAAAGGAGAATCAGTTATATTTATACTTAAGTTGGGCGAATTAACCACTTAAAATAAATAGGGAAAAATTAAGTGAAGAGTTATTTTTAACGTAACTCTCCTCTCCCTCAAACCTCACCCGCCGACCCTCTCTCTTTCTCCCTCATCTCTCAGTGCCAACCTCAAGAAGACCTAGGGTTCCATCTTAAGGAGCGTAGGAGCACCTCCCGGCGACATCAAGGATACGAGGGCGCTTCTCTCCGCGAGAAGAACGAATAGACGCAAGAAAATTTTCGGAGAGATCTCTTCATCAGAAAACTAGCGACTAGTATCGTAAGAAATCTCGCGCAGGAGGTAAGAAACCCCTCACCTACAGTATAAGTAGCTTTCGTATGATTTCATGCTTTAGTTTAGTAGTATAGGTATTTTTGGCACATAGGGTAAGCAATAGCGCACACCAAGTGCTCGATAGTATGTGCAGCCCATTTAAAATGCAACTTAGGCATTCTAATAGCTCAATAAATGCAATAGAGGCATTTTTATAGCATGTCCTGTTTATTATAGCTTTTATGGGACTACGGTCCAATGGGTGGGCTCCCACAGTCACCTTTAGGTTCAGACAACCTAGCTCTAGGTTCAGATAACCTAGAAATAATAATATAAGAAAATTCAGCTATATCCAGTATTTTATTTTCAGCAGTGGCACTGTACTGGACTAGATGTCCATTGGGTTGGGCTCCCACAGTCGTCCCTAGGTTTAGATAACCTAGGAACCCTACTAGATTCTGGATTTACAGCCCCGGGTCTAGTTAGGGATGCGCGCATAGCAAGTACAGTTGCCGGGCCCATCAGCAGCATGATTATGTATTTTAATCTATTACGATGAATAGCTTTCAAAAACTCACAAATCAGTTGTATGTACAGTTTAATTTCACTTCTAGCTTAGTTTTAGTGTAGCTCAGTTCATGCTTTAGCCTAGCTCTTTCTTATTGATACATGTGAAAGTTCTATGATCAGTTTTGATTCTATGTTTTGTATGATAGTATGTCATGCCATGCCTTAACATGTTCAGCATAGATTTCAATAGCATGTTTTAAAAAGCATACATTGCATGGTATGCATGTTTTGTGAGGTAGATGGTTTCTTATTAAGCTCTCAAGCTTACAGATACTTTCTTTTCCTTATACTGCAGATAAAGGTAAGGGAAAGATGGACTAGTGGAGGCTGAAGGTCAATGCTACAAAGATGGGTGTGGGCAGGAACTTGGAATAAAGATCTTAGGGACCTAGCAAGTTTTGTTTTAAGCATTAGAACTCTGTAGCATTTTATTTGTTCCACACTTTAGTATGTTTAAATGCCATGAACTAGTGAACTATGCATTAGGCTATGCTTAGAATACTAAATATTTGTTGTTAGAAGGCTTCCCAGCCATTTTAGAACTGGTATATGTGATTTAGGCACGAAACAGTGCTGAAATCAGAACACATATGCGAAATCACAAACCCCAATCGATCAGCCGATCGATTGGAGGCTCTCAATTGATCAGTTGATCGATAGGGGCGCTTGTTTCACAAACAGTAAGCTCTGGAATCGATCACTGGATCGATCGGGGAAATTGGCCTCGCGAACAGAGAGCCTTTGAATCGATCGCTGGATCGATTGGCAAGCCTGGATCGATCAGCCGATCGATCCAGAATTTACCCCGTGTACAGTAGCGAGATGAATCGATCAATGGATCAATCAACAAGTCTGGATCGATCAACCGATCGATCCAATCAAAGTTCTCGCATACAGTAGCAAGCTGAATCGATCAGTGAATCGATCCGAACATCCCAATCGATCAGCCAATCGATTGAAATGCCTGTTTCAGCTAGAAACACTTAAGTTCAGTCCTTAATCACATGTGAAGGCTAGATCTTCTCTTTGGAGTAAAGGTACAACATATAAAAAGGTATCTTTAAGCATCAGTTTAGATTTAGTAGTAATTGGCATAGGTTTAGTAAATTTTAATCAGATCAGTTTTCCGCACATTAAGAATAGTTAGCAACAGCATACTGTGACGATCCGGCCTTACAGCTTAGCCAGTAGAAGGCGGGTCGTTACAAGCTATCCGGCAAGGATTACAAGATCAGGTCAGTGGCCAGCTCTTGGCCAAGTGGGAACCCCAACCTTTGTAGGTTCTCTATGTATCCAATCATTTTGAGTACATATGGGCCTACAGGAGCCCCGTCTGACATCTTGCACTAAAACATTGCCCTTGAGATCTCAAATCTCTCATGCCTCGCTTGTCCTTGATACAGTTGACAAAGATGTTCAACCATATCGTAAGCGCCCATTAACTCGTGTTGCTTCTGAAGCTCAGAGTTCATGGTCGCGAGCATTAGACATGACACATCTAATGCGTCATCTTGATGCTTCTTGTAAGCATCTTTGTCAGCTCGCGGGGCATTGGCAGGAGGAGCCTCCAGAATGGGCTGCTCCAGAACGTACAGTTTACGTTCTTGGGTGAGAACTATTCTCAAGTTCCTGTACCAGTCCAGGAAGTTTGCTCCGTTGAGCTTGTCCTTCTCGAGGACAGATCGCAGGGAGAAGGTGTTCGTATTCGATGTCATGGTAATCTACAACAGAAAATAAATGCAGAAATAAATATCATATTCTTAATCATTTAATTAGGCCTTTAACTAAATGATGCTCCCACTGAATTCTATAATTCATGTGGGACAAGATCCACATCATACTAACCCTTGAGTTAGCTTTGGCTAATACGCCCAAGACTTAGTATGATCTGTAGGTAATGATTTCCAATTACATCTCTATGAAACTCTTGTTTATAGAATCAAGATCCGCATTGATATTAAAACTCGAGTTAGCTTTGGCTAATACGCCCGAGAATTAATATAAACGTGATTTTGTCCTACCTTTCCAACCGTTGTAAGAATGCCTATAGTTGTACTCGATCCAACCGAGTTAACTAGTTACTCAATCTAATTGAGTTGTACTCACCCATGCGTTGATAGGCGGGACCAAGATTGTCCTTCCGTACCCTACCAAGATAGTATGTGTTGCTCTGCTTTGGCAGATTCAACAACAGCATGCGATCGAGGTAGTGGTAGGTATCACGGCACGGTAGGCATTAGAGTTGATGTGATTTAGATCTAATCTAAACGCCGATGTTGTATCATATACACGATATAGATCTAATCTAATCGATAGGGTGCATCTTGTACATGATGTAGATCTAATCTAATAGTAAGGGTGCATCTTGTGCACGATTTAGATCTAATCTTAATCGTTAGACACTAATTAATTACTTAATTAAACATGCATCACATACACAAGTAATTAACTAAATTTTTGTGATTATGTCATGGCCCTACTATGATCTTCTCAAGCAAATGAGAAGATCGGATGGTCAACCTAAGGTCAACAGCTTCTCAAGCGCCTTCCTTTTGACCACCTTGTGTTGCTCGCGCCTTCCTCGTAACTCCGTCTTGAGTGGACCTTCCACCGCTTCAAATTTTTGTAAATTACATTTTGAAACACGAGTTACATACGAGTCTAAACTAATTTACAAAAGAATAAAAGGGAAAGGCACGACGCGCAGGTCGCGAAAAATAAAAATACAACACGCACATCACATCACGGCACGCAGGCCGTATTATGAATTACAACACAAATTATCCAATCGAATTGGGTCTTTGGGACATGACTATCACAAAAATAATATATAATTCAGAATTATATATTTCTATAATTTTTTGTAATTTTTTCTATAATTTTTACAATATTTACGAGTATAATTTCCCGGCAGTTCCATTTAGCGGTTTTCGGGCGCAATCGCGGAACGAATCCCCTTGCGGGGCCAGGGGCAGCGCCCCTACCCGCGATCTAACTATCACGAGGGTTCCTTTGCAATCTAACAGAGCCTTAGCCCGCTGTCCCAAAAAGTTTTGGGGTGAAACTTAACCGTTTTGGGAAAAACTTCTCAGTAGTCGAAGCCTACAAGTGCCGAAACACTTGTGCTTCGCTTCTACGAGAAAAATACCCTTAAAAACTATAAAAATCATAAATTTACAGAATATTACAGAACTGAAAATTTTTCATAAAACACAAAATAAACTCGTATTCGTCTTCGCACGTGGCTCTGATACCACTGTTGGGTTTTTCGGGCCGCGAAAATCGCTTTTTCACGTCGCGGAAACCCCGAAAGCCCCTAGCCAACGGATCCATGCAAAGAAAAATTTGAAAAACATACGAATACGAGTTTCTACCTAGATCTACACTTAGATCTACGAAAGAAAGGTTATACCTTTGAAGCGAAGCCCTTCGCGTTCCCGCTCGTCCAAATGGTGTCGGATCTAGAAGTTGTCAACGTAGACAACTCTCTATATGTATCCACACAAACAAGTAGGTGGAGAAAAACCACACAAAAGGTGTGCTAGCACCTTTGGATGGTTCGGCCAAGAGAGGAGAGGGAGAGAAAAATTGGAGCAAGGAAGAAGATGAAGGAATGAATGAGATTAATTCACAAAATGAAAAACCATCAACCCATTCATGTGGCCGGCCACATTAAGAGGGGGTGTAACTCCCATGGAATGCCAAGAGTCACAACTCTTGGTAACTCCCATGAGGTGGCATCCCACTTAAGCAACCATGATGATGTGGAGCATCATCATTAGCCCACTCGATGCCAACTCACCAATGAGGTGGCATAAAGTCAAGTCAAACTTGACTCTTTATCTTCCTCTCAAGTCAAGTCAAACTTGACTTAATCTCTCTCATGGTTGATCTAATCCAACCATTTAATTCAAGCCAATTTAATATAATGAATCTAATTCATTTAATTAAATTGATTCAATGAGTCATAATCCAAATTAGACTCATTAAACACATGAATCAACTTGAGTCTAACTCAATTAGCCCAATTAGGATTACTCTTAATCCAATTTGATTCATCAAATGAATCTAATCCTCTTGGTTCATCATATGAACCTAATCTCCATCTAATTGTCCTTAGTGTGTGACCCTATCGGTTCTTGTAACGTTGGCAATGCCCCTAAACCCATTTAGGAGCATAAGTAATGAGCGGTATCTAGCAACACATCATTACAACCCAATGTTACAAGAATGTTGAGATCCAACATCACCTTTGTGACTACTAATTGTGACTCCTCACAAAATATGACAAGTGTCCTTCTATCCTAGACATCTAGATTGATCAATATGAGGCATAGACCGTGTCATCCTCTGATCAATCTAAATCCTCAACTCCAAGTAGACTCACTAAATCAAATGAGCTCAATATCTCATATTGACTCATTTGGGCATGGCCATGCACTTCATGGTCTCACTCTATCAAGAATACTGATGTCTCTCCCGTCATATAGGAGGGATAGATCCCATCTACATCACTCATATCCCTCCGCATAATTTGTTACATACCCAGTAATCGCCTTTATAGTCCACCCAGTTACGGGTGACGTTTGATGAAACTAAAGTATATAACTCCTTATGTAGGGAACCATGGTGACTTCAGGTCTAAGGACTAGTAGTCATACTAATAGCCACATGAGAATGTATATGACACTCATATAACGGTCCATGATACTTTCTCATGGCGGGTCATTCAGTATACATTCTCTAATGCATACCCATGTGTCAACTTGATATCTCTATATCCATGACTTGTGAGATCAAGTCATCGAGTTGACCTACATGCTAGTCTTATTGCATTAACATTGTCCCTGAATGTTAATACTCGACTAGGAATGATTAAGAGTAGTGTTCCCTATATCATCTCACTATTGATTCAACCAATCGATTGATATAGGTAAGAACCTTCTACTCAAGGACGTTATTGTACTTAATTTATTTGGCACCAATACAAATAAGTATAATAACCAAAAACCAAATGCCTTTATTTATATAGAATATGATACAACAAGTTCAAAATACAATCATCAAATGATTGGCTCTAGGACTCTAGCTAACACGTGTGCCCTTGCGACAAACTCCTGGGTGGAATCTCCCACAAGTAGAACACTTGGGATAACTAGGCTGTTTGTTGGCTGGTCCTCCTTTTGGGTAACTCCCTGGTTTGCGTTTGATGCTGGAGTTCCCTTTCCAGTTAGAGCCGTGGGAGCTGTGGCCCTGGTGTTTCTGAGTACCTGAGCCTCCCTGACCATTGGACTCTGAGAGGACTTGCTTTTGTTGTTTTATATTGTTCTGGTAGTGCTCGGTGGTCAAAACACTGCTTACTAGTTCTTCAGTGGTTTGCGGCCTATGGATGCCGCTGGTCACGTTCATTGCTATTTCTGGCCTTAGCATCTTGAGCATCAACCAGACTCGTTCTTTTTCAGTGCTGACTAATTCAGGGCATAGACGAGCCAATATGTTGAATTTCTTCACGGCTTCCTCCACTGAAAGGTTGCCCTGGAGAAATTCAGTGAACTCGTCGTAGTGACGGTTTGTAACGCGCATGTGAAAGAACTCTTCAAAGAATTCTCTCTCGAAGTCAACCCATGTCATCTAGTTCACTGGGCGCTTCGCTTTAATTCTCTCCCACCACATACGTGCGTCCCCTGACAGGCAGAAAGAGGCGCATTTCACTTTCTCATGCTCTGGCCAGTCCAGAAGCTCCATCATACTTTCCAGTGTTTTGAACCAGGCTTGAGCATCCCATGGTTCACTGGTGCCTGCGAAATTCTCTGGCTTAATTTTCTGCCACTGGATCAGATAAGCTTCCCTCCTTGCCCCTGCTGCTGGGGCTACTGGTGCTGTAGGTTGGACTGGTGGAACCGCTATTACTGCTGGGGTTGCCAGGTTAGGTTCCGAAGTGACAGTGGGAGTGTTCTGCTGACTAGCCCTTAAGGTGGCTATCTCCTGCTGTTGTTCAGCTAGCTGCTTCTGTAACTGAGCCACTACTGCGGTAAGGTCTGGGGGAGGCACTGAGTGGCCTGCATCATGCTGGGGCTCAGTAGCTGGTGTCTTTCTAGTTGGGCGTCCTCGTACCATTTTCTAAAGAAATAGAGGACATACATAGCTAACAGGATCGTATTGTATAACTATTGTTATCATGTTTAATTAGTTGCCATAATCACACTAGAGGCTATCATACATAAGCATGCTTTAATTGTCTATAAACATGAAAGCAAAACGTAAATAAAGTGAGAGATGTTCTTACTTGGAAGCTGCAGGTTCAATGCTAATGTGTGTGTGAGGAAGTATGGAACCTTGCTCTGATACCACTCTGTAACGATCCGCCTCCTACTAACTAAGCTGTAAGGCCGGATCGTCACATTTTACTGTTGCTAACTATTCTCAATGTGCGGAAAACTGATCTGATTTAAAATTTTTGCTAACTAATACAATTTCTTCTATTAATTGCTATTACATCTGGAATTCATGTTTAAACCACATCTTGAATACTGTTCCTATGCTAAGGGAGGTAATCTAGGCATCCCATATGATCAAGGGCTGAGATGAGGGGTTCCCAGCTGTTATCAGGCCTTCCAATCGATCGGTGGATCGATTGGAGTCATTTGATCGATCCACTGATTGATTCAGCGCGGTACTATGCATGGGGTAATATTCTGGATCGATCGGCTGATCGATCCGGCCTGACTAATCGATCCAGGGGTCGATTCAGCGTACTACTGTGCACGGAAGAATTTATGGATCGATCGGCTGATCGATCCAACTCAGTCGATCGATCCAGTGATCGATCCCAGAGCTCTCTGTTCGCTACAGAACGCTACCAGATCGATCGGCTGATCGATCTAGGGGTTTATTGTTCGCGGGACAAGTTTCCCAATCGATCCGCTGATCGATTGGGGAGCCTCCAATCGATCGGCTGATCGATTGGGGTTTCTGATTTCGTATCAGAAGTCTGATTTCAGCACTATTTCGTGCTCAAATCACATATATAGGTTCTAACATGGCTGGAAACATACTAATATCAAATAACTAGTATTTTAAGCATGGCATAGTGCATAATTCACTAGTTCATGGCATTTAAACATACTAAAGTGCGGAATAATAAAATGCTAGAAAGTTCTCATGCTTAAAACAAAACTCGCTAGATCCCTAAGATCTTTATCCAAGTTTCTGCCCACACACATCTTTGTAGCATTGTCCTCCAGCCTCCGCTAATCCATCATTCATTTACCTTTATCTGCAGTATAAGGAAAAGAAGTATCTGTAAGCTCGAGAGCTTAGTAAGAAACCATCTACCTCACAAAACATGCATTCGATGCACTTTATGCTTTTAAAACATGCTATTTGAAATATATGCAGACATTTCTAAACATGGATTCTAAAACATGGCATAATCACATACGATACATGGCAATCATAGCTAAGCATAAAACTATCATGTGGATTCATAAGACTAAACTGAAATAAAAGCTGAGCTACACTACTGCTAACTGATGCTAAGCTATTCTATCTTTTCATAAACTATTTTGTGAAGTTTTGAAAATTATTTATCATAAATAGATGAAAATACATAATCATGCTGCTGATGGGCCCGACAACTGTACTTGCTGTGCGCGCATCCCTAACTAAACCCGCGGTTGCAAATTCTGAATTTAGTAGGGTTTACTAGGTTATCTAAACCTAGGGACGACTATGGGAGCCCAACCCAATGGACATCTAGTCCAGTACAGTGCCACTGCTGAAAATAAACTACTGGTTATAGCTGAATTTTTCTTATCTTGCTATTTCTAGGTTATCTGAACCTAGAGCTAGGTTGTCTGAACCTAGAGGCGACTATGGGAGCCCACCCATTGGACCGTAGTCCCATATAAGCTGTAATTAAACTGCATATACTAAATAAATGCTTCTATTGCATTTAGCTAAGCTATTAAAATGTCCACGTTGCATTTTTCCCGTGCTGAACATATTCTCGAACACTTGGTGTGCGCTATTGCGCAGCCTATGTGTCAAAAATTCATATGCTACTAAACTAAGCATGAAATCACATGAGAACTACTTATACTGCAGGTGAGGGGTTTTTTACCTCCTGCGCTAGTTTTTCTTACAATCCAATCGCTAGGTTTTCCGGAGAAGGGATCTCTTCGACGATCTTCTCGCGTCTATGCATTCTTCTCGCGGAGAGGTGCGTCCTCGTAACTTTGATGTTGCCGAAAGATACTCCTATGGCCCTAGGGATGGAACCCTAGGTTCTTCCTTGGACTTGGGCGCCGAGAGGTGAGGAGGGAGAGGGGTCGACGGGTGAGGGTTTGAGGAAGAGAAATTTAACGATTAAAATTAATCAATCCCCACTTAAGTCTCCTATTTATATTAAGTGTTTAATTCGGCCAACTTAAATATAAATATAATTGGTTCCCTTTTCTTTCATCACGGCCCTACTGGGTTCACTTGGTTACTAGAGTCCTCTATAAGGCATAGGGCCCATAGGTCTCGGGTTCAATTCCCGCCTAGACCATTTTATGTTTCTATTTGTTTTTGCTACTTCCGCTACTCTAAAAATTTCATAAAAATATCCTAAAATTCCAGGAAAATAATAGAAAATTTCTACTAATTTATTTGGAAATTTTCGGGCGTTACAACATATTATATTTGAGGAGTTCGAATTACTTGTAACACTAGATTGTTCATCAGGATCCATCTGTACTTCTCGATGTACCTTGGTGGTTAGTAGAAAATTTTCATAGGGTTAGACCAATCATTTTCAGGATTAGAAGAATCGTAAGAACTAGATAACTGGATTATCAAAAAAAATCTTTGATTTGGTTAAATTTTAAAAAAACATAAATCCTAGTTTAACTATTGGAGTAAAAAGTGATATCACTAATCCCAAGTGGCCTAATATTGCCAGGCCCATGACAAAATATAGGCAGGTAAATCATGGATGCATTTTATCCTAGCACAACATCACTTTGCATAGGAAAGGTCAAACACCCAATGAGATATTTTGTACCCGCAGAAAATTGATCTCAAGACTTATTAAAGTAAACACATATATTGGTACTATGAAGAAGAGATAAGGTGGAGAGGAGTGGGGAGGGGGATTTGTTGTATTCTTTACTCTATTTTTAGAGATCAAGAGGGAGGATAGGAAATGAAGGATGCCTTGGGTTAGTCATCACTATGAGTCGAATCTCGCCTTAAGTTCATCACATAATCACTTTTGATTTTATTGTTGCCTCAAGTTCATGACACTTGTTGTGTCCTTGAGCACGGATGCACCCATTATTTCCTCTATAGGCTTAGTCATCACCTTGAACCTATGATGCTCCCCCCCCCCCCCAACTTGCTTTAAGCTAGTGATTCCCCTAAGAGCCACGAGCTTATTGTATATGTTGTCACATAGAGCTCATGGCACCCACCATTGGATTGATTTCGCATCTCATCAACTCCTTGAGCCAAGTCACATAACCATAGCTTTTAATCACATCACAATACCAATGTACATAGAACCACTAGTGAGCTCCTCTAATGTAAGCTTGCCCATGGGCCAAGTCCTAACTGGACCTAGATCAGGCTCATAACCAGGTCAATGGGCCAGCTCAGGCTTGTAACCAAGTCAACAGGCTGATTGCCCGTTGACCTGGGTTGCCGAACTAGAACTATAATCAATCAGTTATGGTTCTAGCCCCAATTAATTGCCAAACCGACTGTTAACCACCTATTAAGTGGTTTTGTTTTGTTTTTGTTTTTATAAGTAGTCATTGGAACTATCGGTTAACCAACGATTCTGACCATTGAGGGGGCGGATTTGTAATTTTTTTTTTTACTGTTGAGATTATTGGACTATTTTTTTATCAATGACTATGATTTCAGGTATCATGTTTTTACACCCCTATACTTAGCAAAAATTTGAAATTTATTTTATGATTTAACAATTAAATCAATGGAGTATTCATATGGATTTTTTAAAAATAAATATGAGCATGATTTTAATCTAAGTATGCATTACAATCTAATAATTCAAGTAAGATCTTTGAAGCATAACAAAGATAAATTATTATGTGAATAACTAATCTAATATTAATTTAATAATTTATTTAGACATGTAAAAATATCTAATTTTAACATACTAGATCATTTAAGCATAATCTAAATAAAATTATTAGTACATGCATCAATATATAAATGAATCAAAATATAAATAAAAACATACCTTCCAAATAACCTTTGTTTGGGGATGACTCCAACTATTTCGGGTTTAGCGAAATAACTCTTCTTAAATTGTCTTGAACTAGTGCTTCCTCCATCTAATTCGGTCCACGATTGGAGTCTCCTTTCCAACGCTTGATCGCACTAGAGATCAAATGTCATTTTTCATTGAGATGGGTGTAAAGACACAAAAAGATGCGACTCTTTTGATGGAACATAAGGAAGAAGATTACTATCTTCTTCATAGGGGAGGGGCTACTACCGAATTCTTCAAGAAAAGGAGTAGACTCCAAGGGAGAAGAGGAATAGATAGTCTACATAATTTTCTCTAAGGAGGACTACTTATAACCCTCTAATGGGAAGATCAAGAGTTGTCTTCTCAACTTCTCCAAAGGAAGACCAAGAGGTTGTCTTCTCTGTTGGCCCATGTAGGTAGGTAAGAGAGGGGGGGGTGAATTGCCTGGAAAAATAAACAAATCCTTTCTTAATCTTTGGACTTAATTAGTTAAACATAATTAATTAAAATAAACAACAATATAAAATTAAATGACGCTATAGTATTTACTTGGTTACAACCTAGGTCATTGTTAATCTAAGGCGTTGAAAGAGCTCCACTAGAAATCTCCTTTGTTAAAGGCGAAGAAGCCTCTTGCACTCATTGAAAGCTTGGAAAAAGGACTAGGAATGAGTTACAAAAGTTGTTGTTCAGTTGTTCTTTAATTCCTACCTCCAGGGAACTTTTTATAGCCTCCTGGGATGATGTTAACGTTGGCTGACGTGGCTTGGAGGTGCCTCCAAGGACATCCGAGGCACCCTCAATCAAATAAACATATATCCATGCATCAACAGTCACTTAACGGCTCTGTCGCTTTGGAGGATCCTTCAATGTGCTTAAAGGCACTTTCAGTACTATTCATTCGAGGCTCCCTCAAGCACACTAGAGGTGCCTCGGGTCCCATATATGGCAACTTCGCTGCTGAAGCTCGAGGCACATTCAAAGTCATTGGAAGTGTCTCGTGTTAGAGTGTATACTAGAAACCTAGCTTCTTGTAAATATTTATTTTAAAATAAAGAATCACATTGGTCAAATGTCTACATTTATATACTAAGTGTAGTTGTTCAATTAATTTATATTGTAGATAACATGGTGTGTGGTGTCCAACACAGACGATCATGTTATTAGTTTCTTATAAGTTATAAATAGTAGCTCATGACTAAGATGGATAGGAACAAACTATTGGAATAGTCGTAGTATAATTTGGTATTA
Organism: Zingiber officinale; assembly: GCF_018446385.1. Lineage (NCBI taxonomy): Eukaryota > Viridiplantae > Streptophyta > Magnoliopsida > Zingiberales > Zingiberaceae > Zingiber > Zingiber officinale. Next base: position 103,222,018 of record NC_055987.1, on the reverse strand, counting down.
GTTTATCTTGACTATAAAATTATACTAGTACACTCTGAGTGTATTGAGCAGGACCATTTGAGGTAGTTTCTTTTATACTGACTGCATAAAAGAACAATACCTCTGTTATTATGGAAGTGTGTGCTCTTAATCCCGATATAATAATAAGCATATATATTTAGTATTTATTTCTTTAATTTATCAGTGGGTGAGATTTAGTTCGATAAATCAATAGGCCCGATAAGTTGGGAAATAATATTATTTATAGTGTGTGTTGTTAATTATAGAAGGAAACTGTGTCCTAGTGATCTAGGTTGATGATGCCCCAAAGAGGAGCTCATAAGGATTGTCATATAAACCCTATAGGTAGATTTAGTCCGACATGACAGTAAGGTTGAGTGGTACTACTCTTGGAGCTAGACGTTAATTATGTGGGTGTCAGTAACTCATTTAATTAATGGATATTCGATATCTTAAACACAGGGAGACTAACACACTCATGATAAGAAGGAGCCCAAAATGTAATTTGGGATTGGTGCGATAGTTCAATAATAACTCTTTAGTGGTATGAGTTATTATTGATGAACTTGAGTTGGGTGTTCGGGATGAACAATGGAAGCTCAAGTTCATCAGGAGACCATAACCAATTGCTCCTCTCGGTCCCTATTGTAGTCTCTTATATAAAGCCTTATATCCACCCAAAGCCTAGCCTCTTAGCCCATGCTAGGGGTTGACCCCTATCCTTGCTTGGAGCCCAAGCAAGGGGTCGGTCAAGCCAAGCTTGGAGCTAAGGCTAGGGTCGGCCAAGCCTTGCTTGGTGCCCAAGCAAGGGGCCGACCAAGTGTGAAAGGGAAGAGGGATTTTATTAAAAATAAAATTTTGATAAAATCTTTCCTTTTATGTTTTTATCCACATGGTTTTAAAAGAGAGTTTTTAATTTTAAGATCTTTCCTTTTATAGATTTTCTATAAAGGATTAAAAGAGATATTATATATCTTCCCTTATTTGTAGATATCTATAATGTTAAGAGAAAGATTTTAATTTTTAAGAAAACTTTCCTTTTTTGTAACCATGATATAAAAGGAGTTTTATTTTTAAATCTTATCTTTTATAGATATCCATAAAAGGATTTAAAAGAGAGAGATTTTAATTTATAAAATATTTCTTTTATAGCTAACCACAAAAGGGATTTTTAAAAAGAGAGATTTTAATTTTTGTTTAAAATCTTTCCTTGTTTGTTTAAACATGGTGTAGCCGGCCATAGAGAGGAATAAAATGAAGTTTTATTTTTTGTTATAAAACTTTCCTTTTTTGGATTCACCAAGGATTATAAAAGAGAGGGAGGGGGTGCCTTTATGAGACACACAACCTATTCTATTGTTTCTCTCTTCCATCCTTGGTGGTCGACCCTTCCTCTTCTCTTTCTCTTCTTCTTTGTGGTTGGTGGCATCATCTCTTGTGGAGCTCTTGGTGGCCGGTTGCTTGGAGGTGAAGAAGTAGATAAAGGAGACATTGTTTTCTAGCATCCCTTGGAGCATTGTGGCGGTGGTTGAAACTTGGAAGCAAGGAAGGCTTTGGTGGATTTCTTCTTGGTAGATCGTTGCGCACACAACGCCCAAGAGAAGGAGAGGAATATAATAGAATATCAAGAGGTTTTTGTTAACAAAGAAAGGTATAACTAGTTGTCTTGTTCCGCATCATACTAGTTTTATTTGTACGGATTTTGAATTACCAAACACAAGAGGCTAACGATTCTAGGTAATCGAATTTATGTTTCGATTTTGTGTTTCTTTTGTTTTTCGATCTTGTGATTCGATTATTCTTAATGGTTAAACCTATGATTACTATAAGGAGATTAAATATTGAATTTCGTTAAAAGGCTTTGTCTAGGAAATGGTGGATGATCCCATACCCAAGAAGACCTAGTGCCTCTCCATGTTTAACTTGGAAGCCGATCTTTGAAATAAATATTTAATCAACTTTGTAACTTGGGTGGATTTGGATCAATAATGTTAAGCATCGTTTACAATCCAAGTCAAAACCTCTAAGAATAGATAAGTTGAATTTGGAATCAATAATGTTAAGTTCTGTGTGCGATTCTAAATTTAATTTCTAACACAATAGCTTGTTAAGAAAGGTTCGGGACTTGTACAAAATTTTTGTACAGGGGAACCAGTACGATATTCCGAGTAGCAACCAAAAATTGGTATTAGAGCTAGATTATTGCCTCTGTGTGTTAGGTTTTTCAATTTAATTATGCACATGTTATACATATTTTAGGCATGATAATATTAGGATGTGCAAATAGATTAACTCTATGGTTGCAGACATCCTAGATCCAACTATTATGACCCTAATGTGTTTGTGTGTGATTGGACCCTCGGACATGTTGAGGGCATTTTATGCGTGTGCATGATTGTATGTATTAAATATTGCAGGAGCTGTATTAGTTTTAGGATTTTACTTTTTGTTCGATCTAGATTACATGTACATTCCTTCGTGGAATATAGGATCGATAAATGTAAAATTCTATTTTTATCGCCGATCGTATCCTTGCAAGGCATGGTGCTATTTGAGGACCAGAGGCACAATGGAATAAGAAGCAAGATAGATGTGACGATTAGACCCGATTGCGGTGGCTAAAAATGGCATCAGCTAGGGTTGGCAGCACACGGAGGACAGTGATGGAAGAAGCTATAACAGTTGGAAAATTGTTTTTCCATATTTATTGCTTTTATTTGATGTGATGTGTATTTGCATGATAAAATCCTCATCTTAAAAAACTAAGTGGGAGAAGGATTGGTAAATAAATTCCACGGTCTCCATTACTGGTTTGTAAGCGATGCAAACAAACTTACGCATTGGCTCTAAGTGTCTCCCTCCACATCAGATGAGTTTATTTGCGGATCGTTAGATCAAACTTCTTTTATGGATGGTTATAGGAAATTATTTAGGAGCGTGTGATCTTCTCCAACTGAAGGGGCACAATCCTATTTAATGGACTAAGTATCAAGTAATGGTATACACTTAGGCGCATTTAATAGTATCCTCCCCAACGGAGTCACTGCTATTATTTGTGTGACCAAAGGAATACCAACTATTAATTTTATTTTTTATAAAGTTAGGATGACAAGAATAAAATTAATGGGTAAAACCTCCTCTTACAAATGTTTGATTTTGTATGCGTCCACACTAACGTGGCATACAAAATTCACGGTGTTTTAAGGTGTTGGTGAATTTAAATAATATTGTTTGAGGACTGAATATTATTCTAAATTCTAAAGTCTTGACCAAAACTTATTTTGTGATTCTTAAGATGACTTTCAACCCATTGGTTGTTATTCTGAAAGAGAACAAACTTACTGGTCCAAATTACATAGATTGGAAAAGAAACCTGGACATTGTCCTAACTGCTAAAGGCTATAAGTTTGTACTATTAGAGGTTTGCCCTAATGTGCCTAATAGTGATTCTAGTGAAGAGGAGATTTAGTATCATAAGAAATGGGTAAAGGTAGATGAGATGACGCGATGTTACATTATGGCTTCAATGTCAAATGTGCTGCAACATCAGCATCAGGACTTGCCAACTGCCTATGACATGATGAACAATATCAAGGAACTCTTCGAACACTAGAATCGGGCTGCTAGGGAAGAGGCAATGAGAAAATTAATGATAGCCACCATGTCAGAGGGGACACCCGTGAGGGATCATATCCTAAAAATGATGGCTTACTTGAACGAGATACAAATCCTTGGAGCTGAAATCGATGGAGAGCCCAGGTCAATATTATTCTCCAAACGCTACCCAAAAGTTTTGAGCAGTTCTGCCTGAACTACAATATGAATAAAAGGATTTATTCATTGGCAGAACTACTAATAGAACTTCAGGCAGCAGAAGGGTTATTTCATCATAATTCTCAAATTCACTTTGCTGAAAATGTTTCTACTTCTAAGTTGAAAGGAAAGAGGAAGAATAAGAAACAAGCTGGCTCGGCAAAGAAAGTGAAACAATCTCTAGGTACTGGACTTAAAGCAGGAGTAAAGAAGCTGAAGGGCAAGTGCTTTATTTGCAAGCAGTCTGGACATTGGAAGGCGGACTGTCCTCGTAGGAAAGAGAAAAATAAAGGTATATCTTATTCTCTTGTAGTTGAAACGTGTTTAGCGGTGTTATCTACCAGTACCTGGTGTGTAGATACAGGAGCCACTGATCATGTCTGCAATACATTGCAGGGGTACCAGGAAATCCGACGACTATATGAGGGAGAGATAACCGTCTACAAGGACAATGCTACGAAAGTGGCAGATGTTGCAGTGGTAGATGTCTACTTATCATTTGATAGGAATAGAACTTTGATTTTGAGAAATTATCTTTATGTATCAAGTTTTAGAAAGAATTTAATTTCAGTTTCTAAAATATTTTTGGATGGATATACTGTTTCTTTTGATGATAAAGTGGTTGTCAAGAAAAATAGGGTAATTATCTGTTCTGGTATATTAGTTGGCAATTTGTATACTCTAAATCTGATAACTCTCATAAAGCAACAAATGGAAATTAATAACACATCCTCTAATTCTAATAAGAGAAAGAAACCTTCAAATATGAACCAAACATATCTTTGGCATCTAAGACTTGGTAATATTAACTTGAGTAGGATTCAAAGGCTAATAGCCGATGGACTTTTGGGTTCATTAGTGTTGGAAAACTTTCCAACTTGTGAATTTTGCTTAGAAGGAAAAATAACCAAGAGACCTTTTAAGGCCAAGGGGTATAGAGCAAAAGATGTGTTGGAATTAGTTCATACTGATTTGTGTGGACCTATGACTATCCAGGCGAGAGGTGGTTTCAAATATTTTGTCTCTTTCATAGACGACTATTTGAGATATGGATACATTTACTTGTTGCGCCGCAAGTCTGAGTGCTTTGATAAGTTCAAAGAGTACAAGGTTGATGTGGAGAAACGTCGGGTAAAAGTATCAAGACACTACGGTCTGATCATGGTGGCAAGTACCTCTCAAGAGAGTTTAGGAATTACTTATCAGAGGTTGAGATTCAATCCCAATTATCTTCACCTGGTACACCCTAACAGAATGGTGTGGAAGAACGAAGGAATACGACTCTTATGGAAATGGTTAGATCAATGATGAGTTATTCAGAATTACCAAATTCATTCTGGGGATATGCTTTAGAAACGACAGTGTACATTTTGAACTTGGTACCTTCTGAATCAGTACCCTCTATTCCCATGGAATTGTGGAATTAGTGTAAGCCTAGTCTGATTCATATTCGGATATGGGGTAGTCCATCGCATGTGCTGAAGGGAGATACTGATAAGTTGGAATCTCGTACAGAAGTTCGCCTGTTTATAGGTTATCCCAAAGGAACGAAAGGTGGTTTGTTTTATAGTCCTAAAGATCAAAAGGTCATTGTTAGCATGAATGCCCAATTTTTAGAAGAGGACTGTGTAATGAACCATAAGCCCATGAGTGAAATTGTTCTAGAAGAAATGAGAGAAGACACGTCTACTTTAGTACCAACAGTGCAAGATAAAATATCACAAGAAACTGCAACACGTATCACAAATGATACACAACCACAGATAGTGCCTCGTCGTAGTGGGAGGGTTGTGAGGCAACCTGAAAGATTCATGTTTTTGGGAGAGTCTTCAGACTTGATACCAAGTAAATATGAACTTGATCCCTGAACATATGATGAAGCACTCCAAGATAAAGATGCAGCATCTTGGCAAAGAGCAATGAATTCAGAAATAGAATATAGTATTCTAACAAAGTCTGGGAGCTAGTTGAACCATCAAATAATGTAAAAGCTATTGGATGTAAATGGATCTACAAAAGGAAAAGAGGGACAGATGAGAAGGTGGAAACCTTCAAAGCAAGGCTTGTTGCAAAAGGATATACTCAGAAAGAGGGAATCGATTATGAGGAAACCTTTTCGCCAGTAGTTATGCTTAAGTCTATCCGGATAATCTTATCTATTGTTGCTCATATGGATTATGAGGTTTGGCAAATGGATGTCAAGACAGCTTTCATTAACAAAAGTCTTGAAGAAAACATCCATATGAAGCAACTAGAGGGGTTTATTGCAAAGGGCAAAGAGCATCTAGTATGTAAGCTCTATCAGTCTATTTATTGACTGAAGCAAGCTTCAAGGTCTTGGAACATCCGGTTTAATAAAGTAATCCAATCGTATGGATTTATTCAATGTCCGGAAGAGTCTTGTGTATACAAGAAGTGTGATGAAAACGTGGTGGTATTTCTTGTACTATACGTAGATGACATTTTATTAGTTGGAAACAATATTAAAGTGTTGTCGGAAGTAAGGGTATGGTTGTCCAAGCAATTCGATATGAAGGAGATGGGACAATGTGCACATATTCTCGGGATCAAAGCAATAAGGGATCGCAAGAAAAGAATGTTGTGCTCATCCCAAGCTTCATATATCGATACGATCCTAGCTCGTTTTAGCATGCAAGACTCCAAGAAAGGTTTTCTACCTTTTAGGCATGGAGTATCTTTATCTAAAGAGATGTCTCCGAAGACATCAAAAGAGATAGATAAAATGAAGGTAGTTCCTTATGCTTCAGCTGCAGGAAGCCTAATGTATGTTATGTTATGCACGAGATGTAACGACCCAAACTTCCTCATTTTGAGTCCTAATAGTGCTTAAAAATATTTAGAAATGCTTTAGAAAAATTCTAGAGATTTTTAGAAATTTTTAAAGTATTTTTATGTAATTTTTGGAGTTCGTTTGGTATTTTTACCAAAAGAAACAAGTTGTAAAAAATAAAGAAATTTAGCCAAGGTTTGAACCGGAGACCTCCGGTTAAGCAAAACCTTAAGTTGTCTCAGCTAACCAAGTGGCCAAGTAGGCGTTGCTGATTAAAGAAGAAGCAGAATTAATTTAAGTAATAGTTAATAGATAGAAAATAAATAGGCATAAAAAGGTTCGCCTGAGGATTCGAACCCGTAACCTCTGACCCGAACCAAGCCTTAAGCGAATCTGGCTGACCAAGTGCCCAAGCGGGCGATGCTAATCAAATAAGGGATGGAATTTATTTAAGCAGTATTTAGAAAACAGAGAATAAATAGGAATAAAAAGGGATGCAGCCGAGATTCGAATCCACGACCTCCGACCCGACCCGAACCTTAAGCAAATCTGGTTGACCAAGTGCCCAAGCGGGCGGTTCTATTTAGAAAAGATAGATAAATTTATTTAAGAGGTTAACAGAATATTGCATATTATAGAAGGGATAAGTTGATGTTGATTCCTCCCGTGACCGAAAACCCCTCTCCTTCTTCTCTCGCTCACGACGGCAGTGCTCGGGCGGAGAGCAAGGAAGGTTAGGGCTCGTCTCCGGTGGCCGGCCAAGGGTCCAATCCAAAGGGTTTTCTCCACCATCACGATATCCTCGTCGAGGAGAGTTCGTGGGCACGAGGAGGAGCCGAAATCTTGAGCTAGCCGAAACCCTAGGAGCCTTCTTCTTTGGTAGTGAGTCCAAGAACGCCAAGGTAAGTGCTACTCACCTGCGGTAAGGGTAGTTTCGAGCTTTGATTTAGTGTTTCTTTTATTTTTCGAAATATGCTGTAAAGGATTGTGGTTGCTTGGGAATTTAGAGTAGATCCAAGATTTGTTTTTCCCTTGTAATTAGAAATTCGGATTTTTATGCAGATTTTAATTAAGCTTATAGTGCAGATTTTTATTTAAGCTTAGTGCAGATTTTAATTAAGCCTATAGTGCAGATTTTAATTAAGCTTATAGTGCAGATTTTTATGTAAGCTTATAGTACAGATTTTAATTAAGCTTATAGTGCAAATTTTTATTTAAGCTTATAGTGTATATTTTAATTAAGCCTATAGTGCAGATTTTTATGTAAGCTTATAGTGCAGATTTTAATTAAGCTTATAGTGTAGATTTTTAATTAAGCTTATAGTGCAGATTTTAATTAAGCCTATAGTGCAGATTTTAATTAAGCTTATAGTGCAGATTTTTATATAAGCTTATATTACAAATTTTAATTAAGTTTATAGTGCAGATTTTAATTAAGTTTATAGTGCAAATTTTTTGTGGAACTTATAGTGCAGATTTTTGGTAGAATTTAAAGTGCAGATTTTTGGTGGAACTTGTAGTGCAGATTTTTGGTGAAACTTATAGTGCAATTTTTAAAAAAAAAGGATTATAGTGCAGTTTGGTTAAGTATTATAGTGCAGAATTTATGTTTGCATAGTATGCAGAAATTGTGTAGCATAGAATGCAGAATCTTGATTAGTAGAGTATGCAGATTTAGTTTTCAGTTTGTGATTTTGGCTTAGCATTTCAGTTTAGATCATGTTGTAACAAGCTTAAAGATCTCTATTGCTCTATAAAAGTATAAGCTTTACATAGGTATCAAGCTTTAACAGATTTTTAGTATGGAATAACTATGTGTAGCATTACAGATTTTGAATTGCTTAGCATTGCAGTTTTGATGGTTTAGCATTGGAAGATCCAATTAGATCTCTAGTAGCTTAATTAGATTTGCATATTTTATTAAGCTTACAAGTGCATATTTTATTAAGTTTACAAGTGCAGATTTTATTAAGCTTACAAGTGTCACGCCCCAGAGGAGTCCCTGTCCGAGAAAATTTCGGCAGCATCTCCCCTGTACGGTGGACAATCTGAAACTTTTCTACATCCTCATATACCTCAGCCACAGGTGGCTGGAATAATAACAATAAATAAAAACAATCACCACGCAGTTTATATAGATATCACAATACTACACTGACTCGAAATCCACCCTACTCCACTACACTCGTAAAACTCAAATCCGACGAAACTCACCTCTTCTGCCGTCCCGGCAGGCATGTAGTAGAATAAGACCAAATAAAATCCATCGATATCACAATAATAAATACAACGTCCAAGTATCAAACAAATCAAGTCTAAACATAAACAAACGAGAAGAAAACTCAAAAGTCAATCAATCCTCGAGGTCTGCAGGGGATCTAGCACTACGTGCAGTGGGGACTAACGACTGGAACTCCATCCTGACAGCATCAACCTGAAAATAACAACAATGGAGGCCAATTGATATACAAAGTAAAGAAATAACACCTAGCACTAATCATGCGTACAGTCTCCTGATAAAGATAAAGGTAAATGCAAACCGAAGAAAACTGGAGAGAATCTGTACTAACCAGGACCCGGTATAAGGACAAACAGTCCAAAAGGTATAGAAGACCTGTATGCATGTCAAACATAGGTATCCAAACAATATGCAGCATATAAATGCAGCAAACACAATCACAAACAATAAATGCATCATGCATATGATGCCAATGTCATGGTCACCCCTGACGCCAGTCAGCCAACTCACAACAAAAGTGGGACCGAGTGGGTAGGGTTGTGACAACCGTGCACTCAGCAACACTACTCCTGATGAGTGATCGAGTGGACGGGATGTTGTCGGAGTACATACGTACTCCTACCCCAATTTTATAAATGGGGGAGCGCAATGCTCTCATCTCCCGGTACACTATGACGGGGAGGAATCTCTAACGTGCTACACACTGCGTCACACTACCCCTGAGCGGATCAACGGAGCACCGGAAAAGTCAAACTGACGTGCTACCACGCTGTGTCACCCTACCCATGAGCGTCACAACGGAGCACCGAACAGTGATGAAAACTGGCAAAGTGCTCGACAATAATGGAGCAATCTATCGCACAGCATGCGATCATGCAAATGGTGCATGTCACTAAGCATGGTAATATACTAAACCAACCTCTGGACATATATCAATGGGCACCATAGTGAATAAATCATATCAAGATATACTGATCAATAAGGTATCAAACCTAGGTCTTGAACATGTGAAACATGGTTATATCACTACCCATGAGCATGATAGATCAGGTACAAGATCAATACGAGATGCAAACAAACAATCAATCAAACAGGTAACATGTATTGGGCAGTGATTAACCGAAACAAATAGGAAACACAATTAATGCAACATATTATTTTCATTACTAAGCATATCAAAGACAATAAGTCAAAAGTACCCGCCTCCGAAAATAGAAAGGTCCAATCTGACTCCGAGATACTCGTCTCACGTCAAAGTCCTGTGGCATCAAACAAAATGTCTAGTTTAGCTAATTTATCATACAACTATTAGCCAAACTAAATTCTAATCCATCGACCAACTAGGGTTAGTTTCATTAACCCTAATTACACCTTCTAATTAGGATTTATTATATGCCTATTAAACCACAGGTTCTAATCCAGATCTGGCTTACCAATCATTTAATTCATTTAGGTTAAGGAATCTCAAGCTTAATCCATCTATATCTGGATTTAAATCCATGAGAAAAACTCAATCAAAACTCACCTGAGTTGAATGCCTCAGCCAATAACTCACTGCCGGAGATGTTGCTACCAAAAGCTTCCCAGCCAACACCACCCAGAGCCCACTCAGATTCTGACCGACCACAGCTATCCACCGGTGGCTGGAGCACAGAAAGAAATCGACAACAAGGCAATGACGAGAGATCATCGCTGGAGCAGAAAGCTCAACTGAAGTAAAGCTAAAACTAAGGCACAGAACGTACCACTGGCGGAAATCTAAGGCAGAGACGACAGTCAGAAATCGGGCGGCGCCGACACTCTATAGTCGGCGTCGGTTGTTGGAGTCAGCGGCAGCACAGAGGAGAGGAGAAAGGGGAAATCGGCCCGGCCGATTAGGGCACGACTTGCGGTCGGCGAGGAAAAAGAATCGCACAAGGAAACCGGCGTGAAGAGGTTTAGGGCACAGTGAAGAGCGGTGATGCTCCGTGCGTCGCCGGCGACAGTGGCGTTGGGTCGGAGTGGCAGCGACGCGGGTAGTGATTGGCTCCGACGCTTGAAAGAGGAAGATGATAGGTCTCGGTGGCTGGCGGCTAGGGCACAGGAAAAATGGGTCGGCGTCGGCAGAGGAGAGGAAGAAGGAAGCGAGCTTGGCCGAGGGTTTTAGAGCTTCGGCGAGGAAGAAACCGCCGCCGGCGGTTAGGGCAAGGAGGAGAAAGGAGGCGGCGTCGGGATGGGCTCGGGTGCGCGAGGGAGAGAAACGGAGGAATTAAGGAAAATAAAGAAAAATATAAAGAAAAAGAAAAGTAAAAAAGGAAAAGAAAATAAAACTTTTCCTTACTAAAACTGGGTAGCCTAAACAGGCTTTTTCCCGGACCCTGTTTTTATCCTGGTTAACTCGTCCGTACGAGCTCCGAAAAATTCCCGAAAAATTTTCAAAAATTCCGGAAAATTCCATTATTCATATTCGCCTATTTTTTTCGGTATTTTACATTCTCCCCCACTAATAAAAATTTGGTCCCCAAATTTCGTTATCTACCATCAGCAGGTACTAACAACAGATATAGAGTATAAATGCTGAACGGTAAATAAATCACATACCTCAAGTGAAAAGATGGGGATATCGAGCTCGGATAGTGTCCTCGAGCTCCCAAGTAGCCTCCTCGTCCGAATGATGCTGCCATCCGACTTTAACCAGCCGGATAGTCTTGTTCCGCAACTGACGCTCTTTCCGGTCGAGAATCCGTACCGGAACCTCCTCATATGTAATGTCAGGCTGAACTGGAACCGGAATATCTGCCAGCACATGTGTCAGATCAGGTACGTATCTCCTCAGCATCGATACGTGAAATACATCGTGAACGCCTGACAGGGACGGTGGTAGTGCCAATCGGTAAGCTACCGCTCCGATCCTCTCCAAGATCTCGAAAGGACCAATGTACCGCGGAGCTAGCTTACCTCTGAGGCCAAATCTCTTCACCCTTTCGTGGGTGAAACTCGCAGAAATACATGGTCGCCCACAGAGAACTCTAGTGGTCTACGTCTCCGATCAGCGTAACTCTTACGGCGGTCCTGCGCCTCGACATCCTCCGTCCGATAGTACGGACCAACTCTGCATCTGCTGAACTCTATGAGGTCCCAACAGCTGGGCCTCTCTAACCTCATCCCAGAGGACGGGTGTCCGACAAGGTCTACCGTACAACGCCTCAAACGGTGCCATCTGGATAGCCGAATGAAAGCTATTGTTGTAGGCAAACTCTACCAACGGCAGATGGTCCTCCCAGCTACCTCCGAAATCCATAACACATGATCTCAGCAGGTCCTCTAACGTCTGAATGGTCCGCTCTGACTGTGGATGGAAAGCTGTACTGAAACGAAGCTGTGTACCCAAGGCCTGCTGCAGACTCTGCCAGAACCGAGATGTAAACCGTGGATCTCTATCCGAAATGATACTCAACGAAACACCATGTAGTCTGATGATCTCCCGGCAATATAGATCTGCCTATCGATCCAGGAAATCAGTCTTCCGGATCACTAACGAGTGCGCGGATTTGGTTAATGGATCCACAATTACCCAAATCGCGTCATGGCCTCGTCGTGTCCTCGGCAAACACACCACCAGGTCCAAAGTAATATGTTCTCGTTTCCACTCGGAAATAGGAATCTGCTAAGTAATCCAGCAGGTCTCTGGTGCTCGGCCTTTACTTGCTGACAAACAAGACATCTAGCTACAAAATCCGCGATGTCTTCCTTCATGTCGTCATTCATGTCGTTCCACCAATAGAAACACCTCAAATCTTGGCACATACGGGTACCTCCTGGTGAAAAGCAAATCATGAACGATGAGCCTCCGGAAGTAACTCCTATAAGACCGGATGAGACTGAAGTACACATAATCTTCCTCGGAAGTGTAACACTCTCCCCGTCTCGTGTGAACTCGGTCTGCTGCCCGGAAGCTATCTGGCTACAAATAAATTACAAATACTGATCAGCAGCCTAGGGCTATCGTATCCTCGTCCTGATCAACGACTGAGCAACCTTGATAACCAGAGTACCCTGCTCTGTCTGTCCTTACCCCTCAAGGCCCAAATCGGAGAAACCTTAAATCAAGTCTGCGACCACAACTCGGTGGCAAGCTAAAGTCCCTCCGTACTTCCTGCTAAGCATATTGGCAACCACATTAGCTCTCCCCGGGTGATAGCTAATGGTACAATCATAATCCTTCAGGAACTCCATCCATCTCCTCTGTTGGAGATTAAGTTCCTTCTAAGTAAACAGATATTCGAGACTCTTATGGTCAATGAGAATCTCAAATGTAATGCCATATAAATAATGTCGCCAAATCTTCATGGCAAAAATAATGGCGACTTACTCCAGATCATATACAGGTAATTCTTCTCATGATCCTTCAACCGACGAGAAGCATAGGAGACTACTATATCGTGCTGCATCAGAACAGCGCTCAAACCCTGAATAGATGCGTCATTGTAGAGGACATATCCGTCCTCTCCAGAAGGTAAAACCAAAATCGGAGCCGACACTAGTCTCCGCTTCAGCTCCTAGAAGCTAGTCTTGTCATCCTTAGTCCAAGTGAACTTCACGCCTTTCCAGGTCAGGCGTGTCAGTGACATAGCTATCCGAGAGAAACCCTCAACGTATCTCCGGAAATATCGAGCCAAACAAAGGAAGTTGCGAGCCTCTTCTATGGACTCCGTCTACTCCCAACGGTAACAACCTCGATCTCCTGTGGAACCATGATATACTCCTACCGGTGACCGTGTGTCTCAAACATCTCACAGGAGACAATCAAAATACACACTACTGAACTTCACATATAGACGTTTCCATCGAAACATCTCTAGAACTATGCAAAGATAGTGTACGTGATACACCTCAGATCAGGAATAAAACACCACATCATCATTAACGATAACGAATTCTGATCCAATATCCTAGGGATACCCAAATCATCTAGTCCATGAAAACATCTAAGGCTCCGCAAGCCCTAATGGTAAAACCAATACACATAATGTCCGTATCACAGACATTCCCAATCCATAAGATCCTCGACAATAAATCTAAAATATGATCACCAACGATATAAGACATCTAAGCATAGATCCTCCAGTGTGAGATCAACGCTCCATCACAGAAAATACCACATATGTGGGAGCAACGCTCTACCACAAGAAATCCTCAATATGTAGGAATAACACTCCACTACAAATAATCCATAACATGTATCTGCAATAGATATGGAAGCAATGCTCCTCTACAAGCAATCTGAAATATGTATATGTGGGAGCTCCGCTCCACCACAAACGATCCATAAGTGTCCATGGCACCTAACTATCCAACTAGAGGCTGCACGAGACCACTCAACCACATATCACTGTGGGCAGCCAAAGGTATAAACAACCTAGTAAACAAATCAAATCCAAAGTCAACAATATCATCATCCTAGTGGGTTGGTCACCCACTAATAGGAGAATTAGTTGACAGGGTTATATAACCAATAACATAATGTAGACACTCAGCATTCTACATTCAACATAGGTAGAATCATCATGATGCTACCCACCATACACCTGGTACACATGCACACACAACATATGTATAATCGACATAATCCTCCAATTTGTACACACCAAACACACTCATATCACAGGTATAAATCAGTGTGATACCTCCAACAATACCTGTCAAACCCGTGTGCATATATCAACATAGGTATAATCAACAATACACCTCAACAACACTCACATGACATATGTACACCTATACCAAGAGTATAATCAATGTAATGCTTCCAACAAATCATCATCGACACGAGTATACTCTCAAAACAATCATATAATAAACGAGATACCTCAAATATTACACCCAACACATCTGCACATATCACAACTCAGATTAAATCAATAAGATACATCCAATAAAACACTCAAACATATGTGCACATTCCTCAACATAGTTTTTAATTGACAAATACCCCCAATAAACAATCAGACATGTATGTCTAACCACTCGAGTATAATCTACTAGAAACCCACAATAATCATATGTATAAATGTGTACAACCCAAAAGATAAAGTCAGATTTCAAGAACATCAAGACACTCTCATTTTTATCCTCAAAAATATCAGCCCACATAATATCAGATGAATCAGTCTCTACTCCCCATAAGAGCAAGTTAGCATTCAAGACATCAAATCATTATTTATCCACATAGTCTACTATCAGAGGAAGCAAATATCAACTTTATCATCCTGTTTACTAACCACAACTAATCAGATTTATTACAATCCACAAGTACACTCAACCGTAAATTCTCTAGCACCTGATCTATATCTGATCACCAATTATAATCATCAAATATGTGAATATCATACATGACACTTACTATATCACCATCAATGACAACCCAAATAATAGATCATCAAAATAGTTATCCACTAATAAATCATCAAAACAATATCTAGTAATAGATCATCCGACAACCACATAACATTTACTCTCATAAATCATTAGAAATCAACATATCACAATATCTGATCTCACAATATCCCTCAACCTCAAACCTTTATCAACAATGATCAAACATGATAACTCCCCAATGATCAATTTTCATCGTATCGGATACCCTAATATCCAAAATATACGAGTATAAAAACTCTACTGGCTAAGTCCACAGGAATATGTAGGTATCATCCATTACCCAGCTAACAATAGCAGAGGCTGATATGTGCCTCCATCTCATAATAGTAGTAACAGAAGCTGAAACTACTGATGGTATGATATGAAAAATTACCAGAGACTATAATCCTTGATCTCTATTAGGGTCGACCAAGATCAGTGGCTAACCCATCACATGTAATATGGCTACAACAACCAGACAGGTAATAAAGATAAAGTGCTAATAGATGCACTATCATAAAATAAACATCATACCTATCTGCCGTCTGGAGATGTTCCATCGTTGTCCAGTCCCCAACTTCTGACATCAAAATTCCGAACGAGAAAATCGCCGGAAATCCATATAAATCCGAAATGGAAATCTGAAACATAACCATATCGAAAATCCGAAAATGCCCAGTTTGACTCGCAAACCTGGCTAACCAAATATCCAGAATACCAACAACAGGTATCCGATAAATCTCCAGAACACCAAAAGCAGGTATCATAACCCGCTCTGATACCAATAAATTGGTATCAGATAAATCTCGAAAATCCAAAACACGGAAATCCAACAAACGTCGCCGAACTCTGGCGCTCTGATACCAAGTAAATAAATTGGTATCAGGTTATCCCAAACATCTAAAATACGAAAACAAAAGACCGTATACCTGCTCTGATACCACTAAATTGTCACGCCCCAGAGGAGTCCCTGTCCGAGAAAATTTCGGCAGCATCTCCCCTGTACGGTGGACAATCTGAAACTTTTCTACATCCTCATATACCTCAGCCACAGGCGGCTGGAATAATAACAATAAATAAAAACAATCACCACGCAGTTTATATAGATATCACAATACTACACTGACTCGAAATCCACCCTACTCCACTACACTCGTAAAACTCAAATCCGACGAAACTCACCTCTTCTGCCGTCCCGGCAGGCATGTAGTAGAATAAGACCAAATAAAATCCATCGATATCACAATAATAAATACAACGTCCAAGTATCAAACAAATCAAGTCTAAACATAAACAAACGAGAAGAAAACTCAAAAGTCAATCAATCCTCGAGGTCTGCAGGGGATCTAGCACTACGTGCAGTAGGGACTAGCGACTAGAACTCCCTCCTGATAGCATCAACCTGAAAATAACAACAATGGAGGCGAGGTGAGTCCAACACTCAGCAGGTACAATTGATATGCAAAGTAAAGAAATAACACCTAGCACTAATCATGCGTACAGTCTCCTGATAAAGATAAAGGTAAATGCAAACCGAAGAAAACTGGAGAGAATCTGTACTAACCAGGACCCGGTATAAGGACAAACAGTCCGAAAGGTATAGAAGACCTGTATGCATGTCAAACATAGGTATCCAAACAATATGCAGCATATAAATGCAGCAAACACAATCACAAACAATAAATGCATCATGCATATGATGCCAATGTCATGGTCACCCCTGACGCCAGTCAGCCAACTCACAACAAAAGTGGGACCGAGTGGGTAGGGTTGTGACAACCGTGCACTCAGCAACACTACTCCTGATGAGTGATCGAGTGGACGGGATGCTGTCGGAGTACATACGTACTCCTACCCCAATTTTATAAATGGGGGAGCGCAATGCTCTCATCTCCCGGTACACTATGACGGGGAGAAATCTCTAACGTGCTACACACTGCGTCACACTACCCCTGAGCGGATCAACGGAGCACCGGAAGAGTCAAACTGACGTGCTACCACGCTGTGTCACGCTACCCATGAGCGTCACAACGGAGCACCGAACAGTGAGGAAAACTGGCAAAGTGCTCGACAATAATGGAGCAATCTATCGCACAGCATGCGATCATGCAAATGGTGCATGTCACTAAGCATGGTAATATACTAAACCAACCTCTGGACATATATCAATGGGCACCATAGTGAATAAATCATATCAAGATATACTGATCAATAAGGTATCAAACCTAGGTCCTGAACATGTGAAACATGGTTATATCACTACCCATGAGCATGATAGATCAGGTACAAGATCAATACGAGATGCAAACAAACAATCAATCAAACAGGTAACATGTATTGGGCAGTGATTAACCGAAACAAATAGGAAACACAATTAATGCAACATATTATTTTCATTACTAAGCATATCAAAGACAATAAGTCAAAAGTACCCGCCTCCGAAAATAGAAAGGTCCAATCTGACTCCGAGATACTCGTCTCACGTCAAAGTCCTGTGGCATCAAACAAAATGTCTAGTTTAGCTAATTTATCATACAACTATTAGCCAAACTAAATTCTAATCCATCGACCAACTAGGGTTAGTTTCATTAACCCTAATTACACCTTCTAATTAGGATTTATTATATGCCTATTAAACCACAGGTTCTAATCCAGATCTGGCTTACCAATCATTTAATTCATTTAGGTTAAGGAATCTCAAGCTTAATCCATCTATATCTGGATTTAAATCCATGAGAAAAACTCAATCAAAACTCACCTGAGTTGAATGCCTCAGCCAATAACTCACTGCCGGAGATGTTGCTACCAAAAGCTTCCCAGCCAACACCACCCAGAGCCCACTCAGATTCTGACCGACCACAGCTATCCACCGGTGGCTGGAGCACAGAAAGAAATCGACAACAAGGCAATGACGAGAGATCATCACTGGAGCAGAAAGCTCAACTGAAGTAAAGCTAAAACTAGGGCACAGAACGTACCCCTGGCAGAAATCTAAGGCAGAGACGACAGTCAGAAATCGGGCGGCGCCGGCACTCTATAGTCGGCGTCGGTTGTTGGAGTCAGCGGCAGCACAGAGGAGAGGAGAAAGGGGAAATCGGCCCGGCCGATTAGGGCACGACTTGCGGTCGGCGAGGAAAAAGAATCGCACAAGGAAACCGGCGTGAAGAGGTTTAGGGCACAGTGAAGAGCGGTGATGCTCCGTGCGTCGCCGGCGACAGTGGCGTTGGGTCGGAGTGGTAGCGACGCGGGTAGTGATTGGCTCCGACGCTTGAAAGAGGAAGATGATAGGTCTCGGTGGCTGGCGGCTAGGGCACAGGAAAAATGGGTCGGCGTCGGCAGAGGAGAGGAAGAAGGAAGCGAGCTTGGCCGAGGGTTTTAGAGCTTCGGCGAGGAAGAAACCGCCGCCGGCGGTTAGGGCAAGGAGGAGAAAGGAGGCGGCGTCGGGATGGGCTCGGGTGCGCGAGGGAGAGAAACGGAGGAATTAAGGAAAATAAAGAAAAATATAAAGAAAAAGAAAAGTAAAAAAGGAAAAGAAAATAAAACTTTTCCTTACTAAAACTGGGTAGCCTAAACAGGCTTTTTCCCGGACCTTGTTTTTATCCTGGTTAACTCGTCCGTACGAGCTCCGAAAAATTCCCGAAAAATTTCCAAAAATTCCGGAAAATTCCATTATTCATATTCGCCTATTTTTTTCGGTATTTTACATTCTCCCCCACTAATAAAAATTTGGTCCCCAAATTTCGTTATCTACCATCAGCAGGTACTAACAACAGATATAGATTATAAATGCTGAACGGTAAACTAAATCACATACCTCAAGTGAAAAGATGGGGATATCGAGCTCGGATAGTGTCCTCGAGCTCCCAAGTAGCCTCCTCGTCTGATGATGCTGCCATCCGACTTTAACCAGCCGGATAGTCTTGTTCCGCAACTGACACTCTTTCCGGTCGAGAATCCGTACCGGAACCTCCTCATATGTAATATCAGGCTGAACTGGAACCGGAATATCTGCCAGCACATGTGTCGGATCAGGTACGTATCTCCTCAGCATCGATACGTGAAATACATCGTGAACGCCTAACAGGGACGGTGGTAGTGCCAATCGGTAAGCTACCGCTCCGATCCTCTCCAAGATCTCGAAAGGACCAATGTACCGCGGAGCTAGCTTACCTCTGAGGCCAAATCTCTTCACCCCTTTCGTGGGTGAAACTCGCAGAAATACATGGTCGCCCACAGAGAACTCTAGTGGTCTACGTCTCCGATCAGCGTAACTCTTCTGGCGGTCCTGCGCCTCTGACATCCTCCGTCTGATAGTACGGACCAACTCTGCATCCTGCTTAACTCTATGAGGTCCCAACAGCTGGGCCTCTCCAACCTCATCCCAGAGGATGGGTGTCCGACAAGGTCTACCGTACAACGCCTCAAACAGTGCCATCTGGATAGCCGAATGAAAGCTATTGTTGTAGGCAAACTCTACCAACGGCAGATGGTCCTCCCAGCTACCTCCGAAATCCATAACACATGATCTCAGCAGGTGCTCTAACGTCTGAATGGTCCGCTCTGACTGTCCATCTGTCTGTGGATGGAAAGCTGTACTGAAACGAAGCTGTGTACCCAAGGCCTGCTGCAGACTCTGCCAGAACCGAGATGTAAACCGTGGATCTCTATCCGAAATGATACTCAACGGAACACCATGTAGTCTGATGATCTCCCGGCAATATAGATCTGCCTATCGATCCAGGAAATCAGTCTTCCGGATCACTAACGAGTGCGCGGATTTGGTTAATGGATCCACAATTACCCAAATCGCGTCATGGCCTCGTCGTGTCCTCGGCAAACACACCACCAGGTCCAAAGTAATATGTTCTCGTTTCCACTCGGAAATAGGAATCTGCTAAGTAATCCAGCAGGTCTCTAGTGCTCGGCCTTTACTTGCTGACAAACAAGACATCTAGCTACAAAATCCGCAATGTCTTCCTTCATGTCGTCATTCATGTCGTTCCACCAATAGAAACACCTCAAATCTTGGCACATACGGGTACCTCCTGGTGGAAAGCAAATCATGAACGATGAGCCTCCGGAAGTAACTCCTATAAGACCGGATGAGACTGAAGTACACATAATCTTCCTCGGAAGTGTAACACTCTCCCCGTCTCGTGTGAACTCGGTCTGCTGCCCGGAAGCTATCTGGCTACAAATAAATTACAAATACTGATCAGCAGCCTAGGGCTATCGTATCCTCGTCCTGATCAACGACTGAGCAACCGTGATAACCAGAGTACCCTGCTCTGTCTGTCCTTACCCCTCAAGGCCCAAATCGGAGAAACCTTAAATCAAGTCTGCGACCACAACTCGGTGGCAAGCTAAAGTCCCTCCGTACTTCCTGCTAAGCATATTGGCAACCACATTAGCTCTCCCCGGGTGATAGCTAATGGTACAATCATAATCCTTCAGGAACTCCATCCATCTCCTCTGTTAGAGATTAAGTTCCTTCTAAGTAAACAGATATTCGAGACTCTTATGGTCAATGAGAATCTCAAATGTAATGCCATATAAATAATGTCGCCAAATCTTCATGGCAAAAATAATGGCGACTTACTCCAGATCATATACAGGTAATTCTTCTCATGATCCTTCAACCGACGAGAAGCATAGGAGACTACTATATCGTGCTGCATCAGAACAGCGCTCAAACCCTGAAAGTATAAGCTTTACATAGGTATCAAGCTTTAACAGATTTTTAGTATGGAATAACTATGTGTAGCATTACAGATTTTGAATTGCTTAGCATTGCAGTTTTGATGGTTTAGCATTGGAAGATCCAATTAGATCTCTAGTAGCTTAATTAGATTTGCATATTTTATTAAGCTTACAAGTGCATATTTTATTAAGTTTACAAGTGCAGATTTTATTAAGCTTACAAGTGTCACGCCCCAGAGGAGTCCCTGTCCGAGAAAATTTCGGCAGCATCTCCCCTGTACGGTGGACAATCTGAAACTTTTCTACATCCTCATATACCTCAACCACAGGTGGCTGGAATAATAACAATAAATAAAAACAATCACCACGCAGTTTATATAGATATCACAATACTACAGTGACTCGAAATCCACCCTACTCCACTACACTCGTAAAACTCAAATCCGACGAAACTCACCTCTTCTACCGTCCCGGCAGGCATGTAGTAGAATAAGACCAAATAAAATCCATCGATATCACAATAATAAATACAACATCCAAGTATCAAACAAATCAAGTCTAAACATAAACAAACGAGAAGAAAACTCAAAAGTCAATCAATCCTCGAGGTCTGCAGGGGATCTAGCACTACGTGCAGTGGGGACTAGCGACTAGAACTCCCTCCTGACAGCATCAACCTGAAAATAACAACAATGTAGGCGGGGTGAGTCCAACACTCAGCAGGTACAATTGATATACAAAGTAAAGAAATAACACCTAGCACTAATCATGCGTACAGTCTCCTGATAAAGATAAAGGTAAATGCAAACCGAAGAAAACAGGAGAAAATCTGTACTAACCAGGACCCGGTATAAGGACAAACAGTACGAAAGGTATAGAAGACCTGTATGCATGTCAAACATAGGTATCCAAACAATATGCAGCATATAAATGCAGCAAACACAATCACAAACAATAAATGCATCATGCATATGATGCCAATGTCATGGTCACCCCGGACGCCAGTCAGCCAACTCACAACAAAAGTGGGACCGAGTGGGTAGGGCTGTGACAACCGTGCACTCAGCAACACTACTCCTGATGAGTGATCGAGTGGACGGGATGCTGTCGGAGTACATACGTACTCCTACCCCAAATCATAAATGGGGGAGCGCAATGCTCTCATCTCCCGGTACACTATGACGGGGAGGAATCTCTAACGTGCTACACGCTGCGTCACACTACCCCTGAGCGGATCAACTGAGCACCGGAAGAGTCAAACTGACGTACTACCACGCTGTGTCATGCTACCCATGAGCGTCACAACGGAGCACCAAACAGTGATGAAAATTGGCAAAGTGCTCGACAATAATGAAGCAATCTATCGCACAGCATGCGATCATGCAAATGGTGCATGTCACTAAGCATGGTAATATACTAAACCAACCTCTGGACATATATCAATGGGCACCATAGTGAATAAATCATATCAAGATATACTGATCAATAAGGTATCAAACCTAGGTCCTGAACATGTGAGACATGGTTATATCACTACCCATGAGCATGATAGATCAGGTACAAGATCAATACGAGATGCAAACAAACAATCAATCAAACAGGTAACATGTATTGGGCAGTGATTAACCGAAACAAATAGGAAACACAATTAATGCAACATATTATTTTCATTACTAAGCATATCAAAGACAATAAGTCAAAAGTACCCGCCTCCGAAAATAGAAAGGTCCAATCTGACTCTGAGATACTCGTCTCGCGTCAAAGTCCTGTGGCATCAAACAAAATGTCTAGTTTAGCTAATTTATCATACAACTATTAGCCAAACTAAATTCTAATCCATCGACCAACTAGGGCTAGTTTCATTAACCCTAATTACACCTTCTAATTAGGATTTATTATATGCCTATTAAACCACAGGTTCTAATCCAGATCTGGCTTACCAATCATTTAATTCATTTAGGTTAAGGAATCTCAACCTTAATCCATCTATATCTGGATTTAAATCCATGAGAAAAACTCAATCAAAACTCACCTGAGTTGAATGCCTCAGCCAATAACTCACTGCCAGAGATGTTGCTACCAAAAGCTTCCCAGCCAACACCACCCAGAGCCCACTCAGATTCTGACCGACCACAGCTATCCACCGGTGGCTGGAGCACAGAAAGAAATCGACAACAAGGCAATGACGAGAGATCATCGCTGGAGCAGAAAGCTCAACTGAAGTAAAGCTAAAACTAGGGCACAAAACGTACCCCTGGCAGAAATCTAAGGCAGAGACGACAGTCAGAAATCGGGCGGCGCCGGCACTCTATAGTCGGCGTCGGTTGTTGGAGTCAGCGGCAGCACAGAGGAGAGGAGAAAGGGGAAATCGGCCCGGCCGATTAGGGCACGGCTTGCGGTCGGCGAGGAAAAAGAATCGCACAAGGAAACCGGTGTGAAGAGGTTTAGGGCACAGTGAAGAGGGGTGATGCTCCGTGCGTCGCCGGCGACAGTGGCGTCGGGTCGGAGTGGCGGCGACGCGGGTAGTGATTGGCTCCGACGCTTGAAAGAGGAAGATGATAGGTCTCGGTGGCTGGCGGCTAGGGCACAGGAAAAAGGGGTCGGCGTCGGCAGAGGAGAGGAAGAAGGAAGCGAGCTTGGCCGAGGGTTTTAGAGCTTCGGCGAGGAAGAAACCGCCGCCGGCGGTTAGGGCAAGGAGGAGAAAGGAGGCGGCGTCGGGATGGGTTCGGGTGCGCGAGGGAGAGAAACGGAGGAATTAAGGAAAATAAAGAAAAAGAAAAGTAAAAAGGAAAAGAAAATAAAACTTTTCCTTATTAAAACTGGGTAGCTTAAACAGGCTTTTTCCCGGACCCTGTTTTTATCCTCGTTAACTCGTCCGTACGAGCTCCGAAAAATTCTCGAAAAATTTCCAAAAATTCCAGAAAATTCCATTATTCATATTCTCCTATTTTTTTCGGTATTTTACATATAAGTGCAGATTTTATTAAGCTTACAAGTGCAAAATTTTGTTAGTATAGTATGCAGAATTTTGATTAGCATAGTATGCAGATTTTTGTTTATGCATTTCAAAGTTAGAATTTGTTTAAACATTTCAGTTTTTAAAGAAGCATTCTTTTATTAGAGTTATTAACAAGTATAAGAAAGATAAAGAAAAGAAAGAAAAAGGCCAAGGCCTTATGTAGATCCCAAAGTCAAGACTTTAGGGATTTTGGCACATAAGGTGCTTGTTTAAATGCCAAGGCATTTAAAGAAGAAGTAATTAAAATAAATTAGCTTATGAATTAGTATTTTACTTTTATCAGTGGCACTGTGTTGGACTCTTAGTTGTCCTTGGGTTGGGCTCCCATAGTCGTCCCTAGGTTTAGATAACCTAGTAAACCCTACTAGATTCGGGACTAGCTACCTCGGGTCTAGTTAGGGATGCGCACATAGCAAGTACAGTTGCCGGGCCCATCAGCAGCATGATTATTATTTTTATCTATTATGAAAATAGTTTTCAAAACTTCACAAATCAGTTACGTGAATACAGTTCATATTCATCATTAGCCTAGCATCAGTTTAGCTCAGCTTATGTACTAGTTCAGTTAAACTTATTATTCTGAAGTATAAAAGTATAAGTTTTGAACAAGTGAAATAAGCTTTACATGTTTAGCATTTCAGCATGTCTTGTTTCTTTTGCTATTAGATGAGCATGTGTAGTATTTCCTTTAAAGCATTCAGTTTTAGTTTTATTTTATTCACATGCATATTCGAGTTTTGTGAGTTAGATAGCGCTTACTAAGCAATTTTGCTTATAGTTGCATTTCCTCTTACTGCACATAAAGGAAAAGAAAAGTTATAGCAAAGGAAGGCGACAAAGAGGTGCGGATGGATGTGTGATGCCTGGACTATAGAAGCCTTAGGATTTAGCATAAGAATTTATTAAGATTGCCATGTATTTAGAATTCTTTATTTAAATTGTTATGCACATTAGATCTATTATCTGAGTTGTATAATGGTTGCATGCATGTTTAGATTAATACATATATTTCAGCATGATTAGATTGATGTATAGTTTTAGTTGTGTTCATATGCTGGAGTAGGATATAGAGATAAGTTGTTCATGTTTTCCGCTGCTATTAGTTGCATGTTTAGAGAGCTTATGTATTGATATTCACATGTGTGCAATGTTAGTTAAGTATAGTTAGTAGTCCAGTAGCGCTCCACCCTAGCATACTAGTAGTGAGGAGGGTGGGGTGTTACAAGAGACCGGATATCTGTTTTACCGTGGGCATGGTTAGCATATATCAAAGTAATCCAGGACAAGGACATTGGACTGCTGTAAAGCATATATTAAAGTACCTGAGAAGGATTAGAGATTATATGCTGGTTTACCAAGCAGATGATTTGCTCCCTTGTAGGTTACACGGATTCTGTCTTCCAATCAGATAGGGACAATAGTAAGTCTAGATCAACCTATGTGTTTACTTTAGGAGGTGGAGTCATAGCATGGAGGAGTGTTAAGCAGAAATGCGTTTTAGACTCAACCATAGAAGCTGAGTATGTGGCAGCCTCTGAGGCAACCAAAGAAGATGTATGGCTTAGGAACTTTTTGATGGACTTAGATGTGATTCCTAGTTTTCCCAAAATCATCACAATTTATTGTGATAATAGTGGTACAGTAGCAAACTCGAAGGAACCACGAGCCCATAAAGCGAGTAAACACATTGAGTACAAGTACCACCTGATACGAGACATCGTAAAGCGAGAAGTTATTGTCGACAAGATTGCATCAGCAGATAACCTGGCATATCCTTTCACTAAGGCCCTTCCGGCGAAAGCTTTTGATCGACATCTTGAGGGGATGGGGATTAGATGTATGGCAACGTTTATGACAGCATAGTCTTTTAGTATAAGTGGGAGAGTGTAAGAGTGTATACTAAAAGTCTAACTTTTGTAAACATTTATTTTGAAATAAAGAATCACATTAGTCAAATGTCTACATTTATATGCTAAGTATAGTTGTTCAATTAATTTATATTGTAGATAACATGATGTGTGGTGTCACATACAGAAGATCATGTTATCAATTTCTTATAAGTTATAAATAGTAGCTCACGACTAAGATGGATAGGAACAAACCATTGGAATAGTCGTAGTGTAATTTGGTATTAGTTTATCTTGACTATGTAACGACTCGACCCTTTGGCCTCTTGGGCGGCCCTTGTGGCGGCCCAGCTGGCGGCCTTATGTCGTCGACCCATTTGGCGACCTCTTATGTCGTCGACCGATGACCCTTTAGTCGTGTCGTTACTCACTAGGACTTTCGACCCCTAGCAGTGGATTTTTGCCTTCCCCAGGATTCGAACTCTAAACCTCCAGGCTAAGTAGTAGAGTTTATGAATCCTGGTAGCCAAGTAAGCGCCTTTTTATTGTAACGACCCGGCCCTTTGGCCTCTTGGGCGGCCCTTGTGGTGGCCCACTGGTAGCCCCTTATGTCGCCGGCCCATTTGGCGACCTTTAATAGAGTTTATGAATCCTAGTAGCCAAATGAGCGCCGCTCACTTGGCTACCAGGATTCATAAACTCTAGTACTTAGCCTGGAGGTCTAGAGTTCGAATCCTGGGGGAGGCAAAAATCCACTGGCCAGAGGTGGAAAGTCCTAGTGAGTAACGGCACGGTCAAAGAGTCGTCGGTCGACGGCATGAGAGGTCGCCAAATGGGTCGACAACAAAAGGGCCGCCAGTGGGCCGCCGCAAGAGCCGCCCAAGAGGCCAAAGGGCCGGGTCGTTACAGACTATAAAATTATACTAGTACACTCTGAGTGTATTGAGCAGGACCATTTGAGGTAGTTTCTTTTTATACTGACTGCATAAAAGAACAATACCTCTGTTATTATGGAAGTGTGTGCTCTTAATCCCGATATAATAATAAGCATATATATTTAGTATTTATTTCTTTAATTTATCAGTGGGTGAGATTTAGTTCGATAAATCAATAGGCCCGATAAGTTAGGAAATAATATTATTTATAGTGTGTTGTTAATTATAGAAGGAAACTGTGTCCTAGTGATCTAGGTTGATAATGTCCCCAAGAGGAGCTCATAAGGATTGTCATGTAAACCTTGCAGGTGGACTTAGTCTAACATGACAGTAAGGTTGTGTAACACCCCACCCTCCTCACTACTAGTCCGTGAGGGAGTGGAGCACTACTGGACTAATAACTATACTTAACTATACTTGTTCACATGTAAAGATCAATACATAAGCTCTCTAAGCATGCAACTGATAGCAGCGGAAAACATGAACAACTTATCTCTACATCCTACTCCAACATATGAACACAACTAAAACTATACCTCAATCTAAACATGCTGAAATATATGTATTAATCTGAACATGCATGCAACCATTATACAACTCAGATAATAGGTCTAATGTGCATAATAATTTAAATGAAAGAATTCTAAATACATGGCAATCTTAATAAATTCTTATGCTAAAACCCAAGGCTTCTATAGTCCAGGCATCACACATCCATCCGCACCTCCTTGTCGCCTTCCTTTACTATAACTTTTCCTTTCCTTTATCTGCAGTAAGAGGAAATGCAACTATAAGCAAAATTACTTAGTAAGCGCTATCTAACTCACAAAACTCGAATATGCATGTGAATAAAATAAATCTAAAACTGAATGCTTTAGAGGAAACACTACACATGCTCATATAATAGCAAAAGAAACAAGACATGCTGAAATGCTAAACATGTAAAGCTTATTTCACTTGTTCAAAACTTATACTTTTATACTTCAGAATAATAAGTTTAACTGAACTGGTACATAAGATGAGCTAAACTGATGCTAGGCTATTGCTGAATCTAAACTGTATTCACGTAACTGATTTGTGGAGTTTTGAAAACTATTTTCATAATAGATAAAAATAATAATCAAGCTCTAATGGGCCGACAACTGTAACTAGACCCGAGGTAGCTAGTCCAGAATCTAGTAGGGTTTACTAGATTATCTAAACCTAGGGACGACTATTGGAGCCCAACCCAAGGACAACTAAGAGTCCAACACAGTGCTACTGATAAAAGTAAAATACTGATTCATAAGCTGATTTATCTTAATTACTTATTCTTTAAATGTCTTGTCATTTTAACGAGCAACTTGTGTGCCAAAATCCCTAAAGTCTTGACTTTGAGATCTACTTAAGGCCTTGGCCTTTTTTTTTCTTTTCTTTATCTTTCTTATACTTGTTAATAGCTCTAATAAAAGAATGCTTCTTTAAAAACTAAAATGTTTAAACAAATTCTAACTTTGAAATGCATAAACAAAAATCTGCATACTATGCTAATTAAAATTCTGCATACTATGCATTTTATGTTACACTATTTCTGCATACTATGCAAACATAAATTCTGCACTATAATACTTAACCAAACTGCACTATAATTTTTTTTAAAAAAAAACTGCACTGTAAGTTCCACCAAAAATCTGCACTACAAGTTCCACAAAAAATCTGCACTATAAATTCCACCAAAAATCTGCATTACAAGTTCCACCAAAAATCTACACTATAAACTTAATTAAAATCTGCACTATAAGCTTAATTAAAATCTGCACTATAAGCTTACATAAAAATCTGCACTATAAGCTTAATTAAAATCTGCACTATAGGCTTAATTAAAATCTGTACTATAAATTCCACCAAACATCTGCACTATAAACTTAATTAAAATCTGCACTATAAGCTTAATTAAAATCTGCACTATAAGCTTACATAAAAATCTGCACTATAAGCTTAATTCAAATCTGCACTATAGGCTTAATTAAAATCTGCACTATAAATTCCACGAAAAATCTGCACTACAAGTTCCACTAAAAATCTGTACTATAAACTTAATTAAAATCTGTACTATAAGCTTAATTATAATCTGCACTATAAGCTTACATAAAAATCTGCACTATAAGCTTAATTAAAATCTGCACTACAAGCTTAATTAAAATCTACACTATAAGATTACATAAAAATCTGCATTATATGCTTAATTAAAATCTGCACTATAAGCTTAATTAAAAGTCTGTACTATAAGCTTAATTAAAATCTGCACTATAGGCTTAATTAAAATCTGCACTATAAGCTCACATAAAAATCTGAATTTCTAATTACAAGGGAAAAACAAATTTTGGATCTACTCTAAATTCCCAAGCAACCACAATCCTTTACAGCATATTCCGAAAACTGAAAGAAACACTAAATCAAAGCTCGAAACTACCCTTACCGCAGGTGAGTAGCACTTACCTTGCTTCTTGGACTCACAACCGAACAAGAAGGGCTTCTAGAACCTTGGCCGGCTGCTGGAGACGATGCCCTAACTCCCTTTTGTTTTCTGCCCGAGCTCCGCCGTCGCACGCTGAAGAGAAGGAGAGAATGGTTTAGGTCACGGGAAAACAGAACATCAACTTATCCCTTTTTATAACTCAATATTTCTGTTAACTCCTTAAATAAATTTTTCTATCTTTTCTAAACAGAACCGCCCGCTTGGGCACTTGGTCAGCCGGATTCGCTTAAGGTTTGGGTTGGAGGTTGCGAGTTCGAATCTCAGCTGCATCCCTTTTATTCCTATTTATTTTCTGTTTTCCTATTAACTATTTCTTAAATAAATTTCATTCCCCTTTTTAATCGGCAATGCTCGCTGGGTCACTTGGTCAGCCGCGCTTTACTAAATCTTGGCCAGGTCAGAGGTCGTGGGTTCGATTCCTCATCCGAACCTTTTATTCCCATTTATTTTCTATTTCTTAACTACTACTTAAATAAATTTTGTTCTCCTTTTAATCAGCAATGCCCGCTTGGGCACTTGGCTAGCCGCGTTTCGCCAAAACCTCTGACTAGGTCAGAGGTCGCGGGTTCGATTCCTCATCCGAACCTTTTATTCCCATTTATAGAGTAGGGTGTACTATGAGCTTCTTCTAATCAGCAACGCCCGCTTGGGCACTTGGTCAGTCGAGACAACTTAAGGCTTTGCTTAACCGGAGGTCTCCGGTTCGAACCTTGGCTTAATTTCTTTATTTTTTGCAACTTGTTTCTTTTGGTAAAAATACCAAACAAACTCCAAAAATTGCATAAAAATACTCTAAAAATTTCTAAAAATCTCTAGAATATTTCTAAAGCATTTCTAAATATTTTTAAGTACTATTAGGACTCGGAATGAGGAAATTTGGGTCATTACAATCCCCCATACCTTATAAAAAGTTCGTCCTCGAACTTAGAATAATTCTGGATATTTCTGCCTCATGCTGTCCTCACGCTCCCAAGTAATTTCCTCGCGCTTCTGATGCCAAATGACCTTAACTAGTGGTACTTTTTTGTCCCTTAGTCTTCTTAACTTCTCGGTCCACTATCACCCATATCGTATTGTACCCATTAGTGGTCCTTAGAAGACCTGTTATAAAGTCTCTAGAGACTGCAGGTGCATTAGTCACACCAAATGGCATGACTACAAATTTGTAGTGTCCATATCTGGTCCTGGAAACTGTTCTGGGTGTATCACTTCTTTTCACTTCCAACTGATGGTACCCAGAGCGCAGGCCTATTTTAGAGCACGTTGTTGCCCTCCTTTAGCTGATCAAATAGATCATCTATTCTGGGAAGAGGGTACTTGTCCTTAACTGTTACTTTGTTCAGCGCTCTAAAATCTATGCACATCCGCATAGATCTGTCTTTCTTCTTAACATCTAATTATGTAGAGAGAGAAAATTTGAAATTGTCTCTATACTCTCTAGACATATAAAAAAAACATAGAAAGACAAACAAGAACTTTTATCTAGCTTAAGCACATATAAACAAATATTTCTAAGAATTTCTCTATACTACAAATAATAAGGAAAAGCATACTAAATAAAAGAATTTTAAATACTTTCTTACTTGAAGACGACAAGGCTGGTGCTGATGTGTGATGCTGGAGAATAGGAACTGCTCTGATACCAACTTGTAACACCCCACCCTCCTCACTACTAGACTGTGAGGGCGGAGCGCTACTGGACTACTAATTTTTCTTAACTAGGGTTGTTCACATGTAAAGATCAATACATAAACTCTCTAATCATGCAATTAACTAGCAGCGAAAAACTAAATGACTAATCTACACATACTACCCAAGTACATGTTTATATCTAAAACTATATATCAATCTAATCATGCTGAAATATATATATTAATCTAAACATGCATGCAACATTAGTACAACTCAAATAGTGAGACTATATGCATAACAATTCTAAACCCTACTAGATTTGGGATTAGCTACCTCGGGTCTAGTTAGGGATGCGCGCATAGCAAGTACAGTTGTCGGGCCCATCAGCAGCTTGATTATTATTTTTATTGTAACAACCACCCTTCTTACTACTACTACTCTCTAAGGGTGATCGTTACTTAACTACTAACTCTACTTAACCAGTATGATCGAAACCACGAGGAGTCTCTACCGAAAAATTTCGACAGCATCTCCCCTGTACCGGTGACCATAAAATGAGATACATACA
This sequence comes from Zingiber officinale, assembly GCF_018446385.1. NCBI lineage: Eukaryota > Viridiplantae > Streptophyta > Magnoliopsida > Zingiberales > Zingiberaceae > Zingiber > Zingiber officinale. The sequence continues at coordinate 103,190,560 of NC_055987.1, read as the reverse complement.
TAGTATACTTCAGCCACAGGTGGCTGGAACATATATCAAACAACCACGTAGTTCATATATAACCAAAATAATCAACTCTCGCAAAGTACGATAAAATGATCCATAGAATAGCATGTACAAGTTCTAAATTCTTTTAACAATTTAACAAAAATAGTCTTAATAAATTCTTGGCAAATCCCCAGATCTCTCCATAGTCTAGGCATCACACATCATCGAACACCTCCTTGTCGCCTTCCTTTGCTAAAACTTTTCCTTTCCTGTATCTGCAATAAGAGGATATGCAAACTATAAGCGAATGCTTAGTAAGCGCTATCTAACTCACAAAAACATGAATGTGCATGTATACGAGAAGAAACTGGAAACTGAATGCTCTAAAATAAAGCATATATAGCTACTCATGTTAATCTAATAGCAATAAAGATTACTCATGCCCAACTAATAGCAAAGCAATAAAATTAGCATACTCGTGACATACAAGAATAAAAACTGCGTGTTGGAAGATAAAGCTAATCATGCTAAATAACTAATCAGGAAACAAATAAAACTAACACTGCATGCTTCGAATTAAAAGAAACTAAACTCGCTGACTCTAAACATAAGTGAAGCTTGTTTCATTTGTTTCAAAACTTATACTTTAATACTTCAAAATAATAATAAACTTTTCTTGGGCCCAGGCTTAGTACCAAAGCATGCTCCCTAATAGAGACTGTGGTAGCTTGTCATCAGTCCTACGAGGGTAAAGACCTTGGTCTTACCAGGGCCAAGACCTTGGAATTGGTCACCTGGATTTCTTTAACGACAACCTTGGAAGTCGGGTACTAGCCTTTTTTAAAATAAAATACTTGTTATCTTGTAATATTCTTATAATAAAATGCCTTGGCATTTCTTTGAGCACTTGGTGTGCTGCTGATCCCAATTCTTAAAATTTAGGAATCCTATCAAGACCTTGGTCTTTTCTTACTTATAGCTACTCATAATCCCTTAAAAAGGTTTATTAGAACACATAATTATTCCATTAAAATACATGGCTGCTCATGCTGGTTAAAATAGCAAATAAAAACTAAAGAACCTACTCATGTATATCTAGTAGTAAAGAAAGCTAGTCATGCTCAACTCATGGAAAATAAAAGTTGCACGTGCTCAATAATAGCAAATGAAAACTAGAAAATCTGCTCATGTACATCTATTGCTACACAAACAGAAATGCAAAGAGGAACTGCTCATGCTCGCAAACAGCAAGGAAAACAAAACAGCAAAAAGGGAAATTATACAACAAAGGAAAAAGTCTAAACAACATGTTACAACAAAAACTAAACTTGAGATGAAACTAATTCTTAAAGAATGAAGTACTGCTCAATAAACTAATTCTCATTGACATCTCTCACACTGTTAGCCATTAACAAAAGAAATATAAAGCCTGGCATCAAGTTAATTAAGCTCCACATGTAAAATACCAGAAAAATGGTGAATAAAGATAAGGGAATTTTCCAAAATTTATAGAAATTTTTCTGAAATTTTTTGGAGACTGTATGGACGAGTTTACAGGGATAAAAATGGGGCCCGGGAGAGCCTGTTTAGGCTGCCCCAATTTAACGAGGAAAAGTTGAATTTTTCTATTTATTTTCTTTCCAATTTTATTTTTTCCTTTATTTTCTCTTCCCCGCGCCTTCTCTTCTCCTCCTCGCGCCGAACCCCGACTCCTTGCCAAAAAACTGCCACGCGACGGTTCCGACTTCACTTCCACCGCAGATTCCTTTCTCTTCTCCTCTTCCTCTGCCGACACAAACCACTCACGGGGCATCTCAACGCCGCCGACTTCTGCCCAAGCCCTATTCTCTCCCGGATCTTTGCCAAGCCGCCCTTTCCTTCTCCTTTTCCCCTTCCTCTCATGCCTTAGCCGATGCCGTCTCCCCGACCCGATCGATTTGCTCCACCCAACGGTGCCGCTCGCAACACCTCCCCTTCAACAGTGCTTTAGTGCCGACACCGTGCCCTAGCTTGAAGCCAACGGCCACGGTCCGAATTCTCTCCGGCGGCCACTACTTCGCATTTCTTTGCCCAAGCGTCGGTGACGCTCGAGTCTCTCCCCCTTCGTGAGTTGCCGCCGTCGCCTCTCGCCGTGGAGATATCATATCGCCGTCCCTATGCCCTTCTCCCCTCCCGTGACACCGAAGCCATCACCGTCGTCTCCTCCTTTCCTGCGCGCCGACGCACATCGCCGGCCACTGCGAGCCCTAGCCTCTCCGCAGTCCCCGAGCCCAGCACTTTTCCCTCGCGGCGACTCTGCCCCGACACCAGTCTGTGCCCTTCTTCTTCTCTACCTCATCTCGGCACAACGCCAACACCGACCCATCTCGCTGGTGTGTCTTTGCTCAGGTTTGGATTCGAACGGGAGTAAACAGAGTCGACTTCCCTGTGCCCTAGCCGCCAGTCGCCAGCCACCGAGCGCCCTCCGATTTCCACCGCCATGCCCTAGCAAGTAGCCGGCGTCGCACGGAGCAGTGCCACCCCTCACTGTGCCGCCTCTCCTCTGTTCTTGATCAATCCTTCTTTGTGGTGCAGTTAGGTCACGGTTGAGGTAAGTTGGATTCTTGGTTTTTGGATTTTTGTTCTTGATCAGAACAGTGTAATTGGTTCACAACCATGAATTGTTTCGTTTGTGATCTGGAAATATGTGCTTGTTTTCTAACAGCAAAGCTTGTGTTCCAGCAGCAATCAATCTGTGCTGGCAGCAATAGTCCTGGTGTGGATCAACAAGCACGGTTACGAGTTAGGTAAGGAACATTTGGGTATTCGAATTTTGATTAGAATGTTTGTGTAGATTAATTCTTGTGGGGATGATCACTGTGGTACTGTCATTATTTTTTCCACAGCAGCTGTGATTTTTCTGGCCATAATTTCCAACAACATCCTTGCTGTGAGAAGTGAGGTAAGGAATAGAGTACTTGTTTCAATTGTAGTAGCGTACACAGGAATTTGATATGTTTTGTAGTTGAACGATCATGTGTATGTTGATTAGGTTTATGTGTTTTTGAAATTAGGGTTTTGCCCTAATTTAGGGTTAAAGAATTTATTTAGCTATTTATAGGAATTTTAGCTAAATAAAATTATATCTATTGGTATTACAGGACTTTGACGCGAGATGAGTATCTCGATGTCAGATTTGGACATTCCTATTGAAGGCGGGTACCTTTGACTTTATGTCTTTGATATGCATAGTAGTGAAGTTAACAAATAGCAATAATTATATTTCTTATTTGCTTCGGTTAATCACTACCCGATACCTGTTACATGCTTGGTTAATTGCTTGTTTTGCATCTCATGTTATTACTTACCTGGTTATACGTGCTTATAGGGGTAGTGATATAACCATACTTCACTATGTTCAGGACCTAGGTGTGATACCTTATCTGATCTGTGTACCCTTGATATGATTTATTGACTATGGTGCACATCATATATGTATGTAGATTGGTTTAGTATATTACCATGCTTAGTGTCATGCACCATTCGCATGATTGCATGCTGTGCGATTGTCGGCTCCATTATTGTTGAGCACATAGCCAGTTACATGTAACTGCACACACGATCACTCATGGGTTAGTGGTATATTCAGGCAGGGTGTGTTGCAGCAGTTGCTCTGTCAAGGGCTCCATTGGTCCACTCATGGGTTAGTGTGACGCAGCGTTGTAGCAGGACAGGGATCCCTCCCCGTCATCGTGTACCGGGAGATGAGAGCATTGAGCTCCCCCATTATGATTTGGGGTAGGAGGATAGGTGTACTCCGACAGCATCCTGTTCACTCGATCACTCATCAGGAGTAGTGATGGCAGAGTGTACGGTTGTCACAGCCCTACCCACTCGGTCTCACTCTCGTGTGTGAGATGGCTGACTGGAGAGTAGGGGTGACCAGGACATGTCATGGACATCATATGCATGATGCATTTATTGGTTGTGTTTGTGTTTGCTGCATTTTATTTGCTGCACTTGGATGGATGCATATGCTTGACATGCATACAGGATATTGATACTTCTTGGTCTGACAACTCTGTGATATTTATACCTAGTCTTGGTTAGTGCAGTTATGCTCCTGTTTATCTCAGTTTGCATTTATCCTTATTATGTCAGGAGACTGTACGCTTGATTAGTGCTAGATGTTATTTCCTTACTATGTATATCAACTGTACCTGCTGAGTGTTGGACTCACACCCTCCTCCGTTGCTATTTTCAGGTTGATGCTGTCCGGAGGAGTTCCAGTCGCTAGTCCCCTGCAGTCCACGAGGATGGTTAATTGTCTTTTGGTGTTCTTTTCTAGACTATGTTCGGACTTGTTCCATTTTGGATACTTTGGATCTTGTATGGATTGTTTTACTTGTGGATGACTTTTATTCGGATTTGTTTTTACTACATGCCTGCCTAGAGGGCAGAAGAGGTAAGTTCTTTGTGATTTGAGCTTTGTGAGTGTAGTGGAGTAGGATATCGGTTTTGAGCTTTATAAGTGTAGTTGAGTAGGGTTGTTTTTCAGTCATATTATCCCTGTTCTAGTTTGTTATCTATTTAACTGCGTGGATGGCTGTGTGATGTATTTTATTATTGTTATTATTCAAGCCGCATGTGGCTGAGGTATATAGTGGTGTAGAAAGTTTCAGATTATCCGTCGTACAGGGGAGATACTGCTGAAATTTCTTCGGACAGGGACTCCTCCGGGGCGTGACAATATTATTTGGTATCAGGGCCAGGTTTTACGATCTTTGTTTTCATATTTTGGATATTTGGGATAACCTTATACCAATTTATATGGTATCAGAGCGCCAAAGTTTGGTGATACTTGTTTGATTTCCGTGTGTTAGCTTTTCGAGATTTATCTGATACTAATTTATTGGTATCAGAGCAGGGTGTGATACCTACTTTTAGTATTCTGGATATTTTGTGCTAGCCCAAGTTTGCGAGTCAAACTGGGTAGTTATTTTGGTTGCACGGGTTTTCCATTACGTATATGTTTTGGACTTCCGTTTCAGATTTATATGGATTTCCGATGATTTTCTCGTACGGAATTTCGAAGTCAATTTGGGGACTGGACAGCGACGGAACATCTCCAGACAGCAATTAGGTATGATGTTATTTTGGTAATTGTTGATACTTGTAGTAATATCTTTGATATAATTTAACATATATGAGGAGATCTACACGTATTGTTGCGAGACGTGGTGCTGGACGGCCACGTACGAGGACTTTGGGATCTCTGGATATGCCAGAGATGACTACTGAGGCTGAGCCTGTCAGTCAGGGACAGACTCAGCATACTGCGGGCGCGTCAGGCTCTCAGACCCCGATGGCTCCCTTAGAGGTACCTAGCTCAGCTGCACCGACTAGATCCACCCCTACCGTATTTTCGGTACCACCGGGGGTACCATTGGCATACCCGACACCGGCTCCAGCCCAGCCTATGGTGTACTCGGCACCACCGCCACCTAGACCTACCGTGTACATGACACCAGTGGCACTTGTGCCCCCAGTACCTACAGTATACCCAGCAGCACCTGCACCAGCGATGCCGGCTACTCCACCTCCAGTATCACTACCTACTGTACCTCCAGTCGCGACCACCTATGTTCACTCTACAGTGCCACCGACGGCTTATGCTCCAGTTTATACAGCAGCATCGGGAGTACCTCCTCCGGTCTATTCAGCGGTACCACCTATAGCACCAGCTCCAGTAGTTCCGCCAGTTCCTGCAGCCGTCCTGACATACCTCACTGACATTGCCGCGGCACGAGCTAGGATTCCAGTATTAGCAGAGTCAATGAAGAGTCGATTCACACTCTTCCGAGGAGACCTTGACCCGAGTATGGCTCTATCATGGATAGAGACTATGGAGCAGACCTTCTTCTATATGGCTTGCTCCGAGTGGGAGAAAGCAGAGCTGGCTGCTTTCCATTTACGGGATGAGGCTAACGCCTGGTGGATTACTCAGCGTTCCATCATCGGCGAGCGGAACATTACTTGGGACAGGTTCAGAGAGGCTTTTGAGAGCCGTTTCTTTCCACTAGCATATCAGATGGCTCGCCGGCAGGATTTCATGAGTCTGCGGCAGAACAATTGCTTGGTGATAGAGTATAATACTGAATTCAACCGGTTGGCTAGGTTTTGTCCAGAGTTAGTTGCGGAGGACAGATCCCGCATGATGCAGTTTATTCAGGGATTGGACGGTCATCTACAAGTAAGGCTTGCCGGTTTAGGGATCACATCTTACTCAGATGCACTGGATCGAGCCTTGATGATAGAGTTAGCTCAGCAGAGAGCATTTCCGGACAGGAAGAGGAAGCATATGGGTCAGACATCTAGACAGATCCAGCAGCCACCGGCTACACCGCAGCAGAACTGGAAACGACCTGACAGCGACATTCGCTGTTTCAGATGTGGATCCAGAGATCACATCACCCCAGCCTGCTCTCTGGGACAGCCAGTTTGCTTTTATTGCAAACTGCCTGGGCACTAGAGCCGAGATTGTCAGCTGAAGGCTCAGCACATGGCTTCCGGAGGGTCGGGTCAGAGGGGACAGTCTAGTCAGACGGGGGCATATCGAGGAGGGCAGAAAGCCAAATCTTCACATCGTCAGCAGGGGATAGCTTCACCTACAGCAGCGGCATTTGGCATGCTCGGACAGGAGTACCCCAGTACTCCCATAGTACCCCAGAGATCCGTTCCGGGACCTCATTATCTGACTCGGTATCAGACGCAGTCCCAGCCATCGGTACAGTATCAGTCGCCACCCTCTCAGACTTCTCTAGCGTAGTATCCAGTACCACCTCAGTGGCAGGCTTCTGCCCAGCCGCAGCAGCCGCTGGCAACGTTACCACCTCCTCCTCCGCCAAAGTCTGGACGTATTCATGCCATTACCAGAGACGATGCGCAGCGAGCCGACGGATCGGTTTTCCGCGGTATGATTTCTATTTATGCATTATCTGCTGATATGCTGATAGATACTGGTAGCTCGCATTCTTTTATATCTCGTACCTTTATGCGGGAGATTGGTAGATTACCCACTTTCATATCGTAGCGACTGACCGTCTCTCTACCCTCCGGTAACACCATGGACGTCACTAGGAGGTCAGAGTTGCCCATTAGATTTTGGCAACATGATACTTACAGTAGATCTGTTAGTATTGGAAATGGTCAACTTTGATATTATACTTGGCATTGACTGTTTGTCAACATATCATGCCACAGTTGATTGCCATACGAGGGTGGTCACATTCCGGCCATTTTAAGTTTTTGGTAATGTCATTTGGGCTTACCAATGCTCTAGCGGTATTTATGGATTGTTGTGGTGGAGCATTGCTTCCACATGTTATGGATGGTTGTGGTGGAGTGTTGCTCCCACATATTGAGGATTTCTTATGGTAGAGCGTTGCTCCCACATATGTGGTATTTCTTGTGATGGAGCGTTGCTCTCACACTAGAGGATTTATTCTTTGGTGATTTATATTGTTGGTGATTAGATTTCAGACTTGTTGTCGGGGATCTTATGGTTGAGTATGCCTGTTGTACGGTATTATGAGTTCTAGGTCTTACCCTTTAGGCTTACAAAGCCCTAGATGTTTTCATGGACTTGATGATTTCGGTATTCCTAGGTTGTTTGGATCGGTTTCCATTGTCCTTGTTGAGAATGTTGTAATCTATTTTTTTGATCCGAGCTCGATAGCCCCATCTTTTCACTTGAGGTATGTGATTTAATTTACCGTTCAACATTTTGTATTTTCTATCTGTTGTTAGTACTTGCTGATGGTAGATAACGAAATTTGGGAACCACATTTTTATTAGTGGGGGAGAATGTAAAATACCGGAAAAATGGCGAATAAAGATAAGGGAATTTTTCGGAATTTATAGAATTTTTCTAGAATTTTTTAGAGATCGTATGGACGAGTTTACGGGGATAAAAACAGGGCCCGGGAGAGCCTGTTTAGGCTACCCCAATTTAACGAGGAAAAGTTGAATTTTTCTATTTATTTTATTTTTTTCTTTATTTTCTCTTCCCCGCACCTTCTCTTCTCCTCCTCGCGCCGAACCCCGACTCCTTGCCAAAAAACTGCCACGTGACGGTTCCCAATTCACTTCCACCGCAAATTCGTTTCTCTTCACCTCTTCCTCTGCCGGCACAAACCACTCGCAGGGCATCTCAACGCCGCCGACTTCTGCCCGAGCCCTATTCTCTCCCGGATCTTTGCCAAGCCGCCCTTTCCTTCTCCTTTTCCCCTTCCTCGCGTGCCTTAGCCGACGCCGTCTCCCCGACCCGATCGATTTGCTCCACCCGACGGTGCCGCTTGCAACACCTCCCCTTCAACAGTGCTTTAGTGCCGACACCGTGCCCTAGCTTGAAGCCGACGGCCACGGTCCGAATTCTCTCCAGCGGCCACTACTTCGCATTTCATTACCCAAGCACCGGCGACGCTCGAGTCTCTCCCCCTTCGTGAGTTGCCGCCGTCGCCTCTCGCCGTGGAGATATCAGATCGCCGTCCCTATGCCCTTCTCCCCTCCCGCAACACCAAAGCCATCACCGTCGTCTCCTCCTTTCCTGCGCGCCGACGCACATCGCCGGCCACTGCGAGCCCTAGCCTCTCCGCAGTCCCTAAGCCGAGCACTTTTCCCTCGCGGTGACTCTGCCCCGACACCAGTTTGTGCCCTTCTTCCTCTCTGCCGCATCTCGGCACAGTGTCGACGCCGACCCATCTCGCTGGTGTGTCTTTGCTCAGGTTTGGATTCGGACGGGAGTAAACAAAGCCGACTTCCCTGTGCCCTAGCCGCCAGCCACCGAGCGCCCTCCGATTTCCGCCGTCGTGCCCTAGCTAGTAGCCGGCGTCGCACGGAGCAGCGCCACCCCTCACTATGCCGCCTCTCCTCTGTTCTTGATCAATCCTTCTTTGTGGTAGAGTTAGGTCACGATTAAGGTAAGTTGGATTCTTGGTTTTTGGATTTTTGTTCTTGATCAAAACAGTGTAATTGGTTCACAACCATGAATTGTTTCATTTGTGATCTGGAAATCTATGCTTGTTTTCTAGCAGCAAAGCTTGGGTTCCAGCAGCAATCAATCTGTTCTGGCAGCAATAGTCCTGGTGTGGATCAACAAGCACGGTTACGAGTTAGGTAAGGCAAATTTGGGTATTCGGATTTTGATTAGAATGTTTGTGTAGATTAATTCTTGTGGGGCTGATCACTGTGGTACTGTCATTATTTTTTCCACAGAAGCTATGATTTTTCCGGCCATAATTTCCAGCAACATCCTTGCTGTGAGAAGTGAGGTAAGGAATAGAGGACTTGTTTCAATTGTAGTAGCGTACACAGGAATTTGATATGTTTTGTAGTTGGACGATCATGTGTATGTTGATTAGGTTTATGTGTTTTTGAAATTAGGGTTTTGCCCTAATTTAGGGTTAAAGAATTTATTTAGCTATTTATAGGAATTTTAGCTAAATAAAAGTATATCTATTGGTATTACAGGACTTTGACGCGAGACGAGTATCTCGATGTCGGATTTGGACATTCCTATTGGAGGCGGGTACTTTTGACTTTATGTCTTTGATATGCATAGTAGTGAAGTTAACAAATAACAATAATTATGTTTCTTATTTGCTTCGGTTAATCACTACTCGATACCTGTTACATGCTTGGTTGATTGCTTGTTTTGCATCTCATGTTATTACTTACCTGGTTATACGTGCTTATAGGGGTAGTGATATAACCATACTTCACCATGTTCAGGACCTAGGTGTGATACCTTATCTGATCTGTGTACCCTTGATATGATTTATTGACTATGGTGCACATCATATATGTATGTAGATTGGTTCAGTATATTACCATGCTTAGTGTCATGCACCATTTGCATGATTGCATGCTGTGCGATTGTCGGCTCTATTATTGTTGAGCACATCGCCAGTTACATGTAACTGCACACATGACCACTCATGGGTTAGTGGTATATTCAGGCAGGGTGTGTTGCAGCAGTTGCTCTGTCAAGGGCTCCGTTGGTCCACTCATGGGTTAGTGTGACGCAGAGTTGTAGCAGGACAGGGATCCCTCCCCGTCATCGTGTACCAGGAGATGAGAGCATTGAGATCCCCCATTTATGATTTGGGGTAGGAGGATAGGTGTACTCCGACAGCATCCCGTTCACTCGATCACTCATCAGGAGTAGTGATGACAGAGTGCACTGTTGTCATAGCCCTACCCACTCGATCTCACTATCGTGTGTGAGACGGCTGACTGGAGAGTAGGGGTGACCAGGACATGTCATGGGCATCATATGCATGATGCATTTATTGGTTGTGTTTGTGTTTGCTGCATTTTATTTGCTGCACTTGGATGGATGCATATGCTTGACATGCATACAGGATATTGATACTTCTTGGTCTGACGACTCTGTGATATTTATACCTGGTCCTGGTTAGTACAGTTATGCTCCTATTTATCTCAGTTTGCATTTATCCTTATTATGTCAGGAGATTGTACGCATGATTAGTGCTAGATGTTATTTCCTTACTATGTATATCAACTGTACCTACTGAGTGTTGGACTCACACCCTCCTCCATTGCTATTTTCAAGTTGATGCTATCCGGAGGAGTTCCAGTCGCTAGTCCCCTGCAGTCCACGAGGATGGTTAATTGTCTTTTGGTGTTCTTTTCTAGACTATGTTCGGACTTGTTCCATTTTGGATACTTTGGATCTTGTATGGATTGTTTTACTTGTGGATGAGTTTTATTCGGATTTGTTTTTACTACATGTCTGCCTAGAGGGCAGAAGAGGTAAGTTCGTTGTGATTTGAGCTTTATGAGTGTAGTGGGGTAGGATATCGATTTTGAGCTTTATGAGTGTAGTTGAGTAGGTTTATTTTTGAGTCATATTATCCCTATTCTAGTTTGTTATCTATTTAACTGCGTGGATGGTTGTGTGATATATTTTACTATTGTTATTATTCCAGCCGCATGTGGCTGAGGTATATGGTGGTGTAGAAAGTTTCAGATTTTCCGCCGTACAGGGGAGATGCTGGCAAAATTTCTTCGGACAGGGACTCATCCGGGACGTGACACCACATACAAACTACGAACACAGTTATTGAAAGAATTCAGAAGACCACCACCCATCCTGCTGCCTTGATAGTCTTCATAACATAATCCAAACAACCTAAGGAGCAAAACTTCCATCGAAGTGGCATCATCACACATCAAACCCATCCACAAAACACAACATTCTCAAGTGAATACCATGGTCAACAGATAAATTCTCAAAACCATATTTATGCCAGGAACAAACCGGTTCAAGTTAAATCCACCAAGCATCCATAACTATTCTATGACACAGAGCATCAACGGATTGATTCTACACCATCCTAATCTGTTCAACACTTCTAAGTGTTAAGACCAACAAAAGCATCTTGGATCAAGGCTTGAACACTATTACAATGTGTCCGAAATCTTCATGAACAAAAAAGGCAGCAAACAAATCAAGCCACACCTATCTGTACAGAATCTAGGAAATAGGAGGAACAAGAGCAGTTTTGAAAACTAAGAGAGACAAAGATCCGAAACACAAAAACTAAATCCCTAGCAGCATAAATTCGGCTCAAACTCAATCCGAAATAAAGGAACATGCTGTGGATGGTAAGGAGTGAAATCAAATTCCGAAACCTCAAAGAAAACACTGAATCGACTCGGAACTACTCTTATCGCAGGTAAGTAGCAACTTACCTTAGGTTTTCTTGGACTTACAGCCGAAGGGGAAGGCTCTAGGGTTCGGATAGCTCAGATCCTCAACCTCTCCTTACGCCCACTGACCCTCCTCAACGAGAAGATCACCACCGCGTGAAGGGATCTCTCGAAGAACACCCTCGCCAGTCGCCGGAGACGTGCCCTAGGTCCACTTCGTTTCCGCCCGAGAAGAGTCGTCGTCGCACGCGTGAGGAGGAAAGGAGAGAAAGTTTTCGGGAAAAAGAAAACCTAATTCTTTTCTTATAACTAGGGTTTTTTATTAAATACTATACCTTAGATATTTGTCACTGCATATCTGATCAGCAACAACTGCTTGCACACTTGGTCAGCCGAATTCGCTTAAAGCTTGGTTTGGCCGGAGGTCTCAGGTTCGAATCTTGGCTTGGACATTTTTTTGTCGAAACTTCCTTCATTTAGTAAAAATACCAAACAACCTCCAAAAATTGCATAAAAATACTCTAAAAATTTCTAAAAATCTCTAGAATATTTCTAAGGCATTTTTAAATTACTTTTAGGACTCGAAATGAGGAAATTTGGGTTGTTACATTTATCTATTATGAAAATAGTTTTCAAAACTTCACAAATCAGTTACGTGAATACAGTTCAGATTCAGCATTAGCCTAGCATCAGTTTAGCTCAGCTTATGTATCAGTTCAGTTAAACTTATTATTCTTAAGTATAAAAGTATAAGTTTTGAACAAGTGAAATAAGCTTTACATGTTTAGCATTTCAGCATGTCTTGTTTCTTTTGCTATTAGATGAGCATGTGTAGTATTTCCTTTAAAGCATTCAGTTTTAGATTTATTTTATTCACATGCATATTCGAGTTTTGTGAGTTAGATAGCGCTTACTAAGAAATTTTGCTTATAGTTGCATTTCCTCTTACTGCAGATAAAGGAAAGGAAAAGTTATAGTAAAGGAAGGCGACAAGGAGGTGCGGATGGATGTGTGATGCCTGGACTATAGAAGCCTTGGGATTTAGCATAAGAATTTATTAAGATTGCCATGTATTTAGAATTCTTTCATTTAAATTGTTATGCACATTAGACCTATTATCTGAGTTGTATAATGGTTGCATGCATGTTCAGATTAATACATATATTTCAGCATGTTTAGATGGAGGTATAGATTTAGTTGTGAACATAAGTCTGAGTAGTATGTATAGATGAGTCATTTAGTCTTCCGCTACCAGTTAATTGCATGTTTTGAGTGTTTAGAGAGTATTAAGTATAGATAATTACATGTGTGCAATGTTAGTTAAGATAAGTTAGTAGTCCAGTAGCGCTCCGCCCTCGCAGACTAGTAGTGAGGAGGGTGGGGTGTTACAGGTTGAGTGGTACTACTCTTGGAGCTAGCCGTTAATTATGTGAGTGTCAGTAACTCATTTAATTAATGGACATTCGATATCTTAAACACAGGGAGACTAACACACTCATGATAAGAAAGAGCCCAAAATGTAATTTGGGATTGGTGCGGTAGTTCAATAATAGCTCTTTAGTGGTATGAGTTATTATTGATAAACTTGAGTTGGGTGTTCGGGACGAACATGGGAAGCTCAAGTTCATCGGGAGACCATAACCAATTGCTCCTCTCAATCCCTATTGTAGTCTCTTATATAAAGCCTTATATCCACCCAAAGCCTAGCCTCTTAGCCCATGCTAGGGGCCGACCCCTATCCTTGCTTGGAGCCCAAGCAAGGGGCCGGTCAAGCCAAGCTTGGAGCTAAGGCTAGGGTCGGCCAAGCCTTTCTTGGTGCCCAAGCCAGGGGCTGGCCAAGTGTGAAAGGGAAGAGGGATTTTATTAAAAATAAAATTTTGATAAAATCTTTCCTTTTATGTTTTTATCCACATGGTTTTAAAAGAGAGTTTTTAATTTTAAGATCTTTCCTTTCATAGATTTTCTATAAAGGATTAAAAGAGATATTATATATCTTTCCTTATTTGTAGATATCTATAATGTTAAGAGAAAGATTTTAATTTTTAAGAAAACTTTCCTTTTTTGTAACCATGATATAAAAGGAGTTTTATTTTTAAATCTTATCTTTTATAGATATCCAAAAAAGGATTTAAAAGAGAGATTTTAATTTATAAAACATTCCTTTTATAGCTAACCACAAAAGGGATTTTTAAAAAGAGAGATTTGAATTTTTATTTAAAATCTTTCCATGTTTGTTTAAACATGGTGTGGCCGGCCATAGAGAGGAATAAAATGAAGTTTTATTTTTTGTTATAAAACTTTCCTTTTTTGGATTCACCAAGGATTATAAAAGAGAGGGAGGGGGTGCCTTCATGAGACACACAACATATTCTATTGTTTCTCTCTTCCATCCTTGGTGGTCGGCCCTTCCTCTTCTCTTTCTCTTCTTCTTTGTGGTCGGCAGCATCATCTCTTGTTGAGCTCTTGGTGGCCTGTTGCTTGGAGGTTAAGAAGTAGATAAAGGAGGCATTGTTTTGTAGCATCCCTTGGAGCATTGTGGTGGTGGCCGAAACTTGGAAGCAAGGAAGGCTTTGGTGATTTCTTCTTGGTAGATCGTCGTGCACATGACGTCCTTCGAGAAGGAGAGGAATACAATAGAAGATCAAGAGGTTTTTGTTAACAAAGAAAAGTACAATTAGTTATCTTGTTCCGCATCATACTAGTTTTCTTTGTACGGATTTTGAATTACCAAACACAAGATGCTAACGATTCTAGGTAATCGAATTTATATTTCGATTTTGTGCTTTTTTTGTTTTTCAATCTTGTGATTCGATTGTTCTTAATGGTTAAACCTATGATTACTATAAGGAGATTAAATATTAAATTTCATTGAAAGGCTTTGTCTAGGAAGTGGTGGATGATCCCATACCCAAGAAGGCCTAGTGCCTCTTCATGTTTAACCTGGAAGCCGATCTTTGAAATAAATATTTAATTAACTTTGTAACATGGGTGGATTTGGATCAATAATGTTAAGCATCATTTGCGATCCAAGTCAAAACCTCTAAGAACAGTTAAGTTGAATTTGGAATCAATAATGTTAAGTTCTGTTTACGATTCTAAATTTAATTTCAAAAGAACACAATAGGTTGTTAGGAAATGTTCGGGACTTGTACAAAATTTTTGTACAGGGAAACTAGTACGATATTCCGAGTAGCAACCAACATCTTGAGCATTGTTCATCCAAACAGACTTTTCTCCATGCTCGCTTGGGTGATGCTCTAGTTGTCTAAAATTGAGCTCACCCAAGCTCAACTCCAAACTTCTCCTCAAGCAGGCTTCTTCCTCGGATTCTCGTCCCTCAAACATCGTGCATGTCCTTCTCGTCCACCGGTGTACTCTTCCACAGTTTCCAGCACCTCAGATGCACTGATCCTGTCGACTCCCTTCCTGTGTAATCCTTCTCGTCAGCTACGTTTTTCACTTGACTTCTATGCTCCTAAGTTCACGCACATTTAAACACAAAACATCAAACAAATTAGGACTTAACTTGACTTGGTTGACTACATCAAAATCAACCGGGGTACTTATAATCTCTCCCTTTTTAATGTGCATCAACCCAAGTTAAGTTAGGGTTAACCTAAAATAAAATAATTGGTACTAAGTGAATGAATTTATAATTATAACAAAATTTTGAAATTAAGTACAAAAAAAACTACCCCTTAACATATTACTTATTTCTCCCTCTTTGATCACATCGAAAAAATAGGAAAAAATTACAATAAAATAGTTAGAAAATTTTGAAAAAAAAATCTAGGGTTTGTGAATAAAATTAATAGTGAACTAACACTTTTAAAATATAATTATAAAAAATTTATTAATTTTACTAATTAATTCTCTATTTTGACAAAAATAAATTAAAAATTATTTTTATTTTTGAATTTTTTTAGAAAATTTCGTCAAAGTCAAACTGAAGTAGTTAGATCAGTGGAAAAATTTTCACCACAAAAAAATATTAATTTTGACTAGAATAATATTTTTGAACAGAAATATTCATTGTAATAGATAAATACTTAAAAATAGAATATGATTTCAAAAAATCATGATAATTTTTATGAACATGTAAAATTCAATGTATATCCCAAAAAAATAAGTTTTCAAAAAATAATGTTCTATATATAATTTTCAATAATAAACCTATATTTTTGGTAAAAATAATTAATAATTAAAATAGTATTCAAAAACATTTTATTATGATAGAAAACATCATATTTTATCGCAGAAAAATAAAATATATTAAGAAATAAGTATGTAAAATATTTTTAATTTTAAAATTATGATTTTTATTGAAAAATTCATAGAAAATAACTAAATGATAAAAAAATCAAAAAAATATTTTGTTTGTAGATAATATTTTCATTTTACACAAATAAAATTTTGAACGGAAAATATGACCTGAAAGTTGACGAAATAATTGATTTTACCAAAAATAATAAATCAAGCAAATTAATTTTTCAGCATGCATAGAAATTAATTTATTGAGCAAAGCATGATTTTGGTATCCAAAATAAATTATTTCCAACTAGATTAATCAAAAATTTTCATGGTATATGATTTCTAGGAAGTTTTTTAATTTGACCTTTGTGAAATCAAAAATACTAATTAAGTCTTTTGTAATTCTTAAATTTTAAATTTTGAAGAATATTTAAATTTGCATAGTCATTCTTTAATTTTTCTATTTGTGCTTTCAATTTTTCATTTTCAGTTTTCAAACTATCAAAATATTCTAGTTTGCATGCATTTACTAAGGTTAATTTTAACTTTTTTTTCTAATTTTACCATATTTTTAGCAAGCATTTTAGTAAACCAAATAACTCTTCAGAAGATCAAGAACGTGCCTTAATTACTATGATGACTTCATTATCCGATGCTCCCCCTTCATCACTGCTTTCTTCCAAAGATTCTCCCCTTCATCACTGCTCATTTTTAAGTTACTTTCTTTGTCCTTCTGATGGTTCGCCATTAGCGCCAATCTAGCATAGGCCTCGATCTCAGACTCGGAGGAAGATAATTCATCCCATGTAGCTTTTAAGTTATTGTGCTTCGTTCATTTTGGTCCTTTGTCTTTTTTCTTTCTCCTTCTTCTTTAGTTTAGGGCAATCATCCTTGATGTGCCCTTCTTCTTGGCAACTATAGCATCATACATTCCTTTTACTATACACATGTCTTCTAGCCTGCAGCTTGTTGGATTTGTTAGATTTGAGATATTACTAAATTTTCTTACCATTAAGGCTGCTTCATCTTTTTCGATAAAGGTTTCAGAGTCTGATTCATCTATTTTTGCCGTTAGGGCAATATTCTAATTTGGCTCCTTCCTTAGTTCTGCACATCTAGATTTATAAAGTTTTAAAGTAGAAAATAAACTTTCTAATGAACTTACCTCTAGATCCTTAGAAATATAGTAGGAGTTGATTATTGAGGACCATTTGGGTGTTCTTGAAAAAGCAATCAATGCATACCTTTGTGAATCTCGATTTGTTACTATTTTTTTGAGATTTGTGAGTCCAGTGATGAGCTCCGTTAGTTTGGCATGCAGTTGAGCGATGGACTCTCTTTCTTTTAGCTGAAGGTTAATGGATTAGTTTTAGAGCAGATCCCGTCTTGCGAGTTTCACTTCCGATGTTCCTTCGTGCAACTATTTTCCTAGAGTTCTTTTTCCAAGTCGTAGGTGTTAATTCTATTGACTTCCTATGGCAGTAGCATGCTTAGGAGGTGAAATTCTGCTCATCCATTCGCTACAAAATCAGCTTGTTCCTTTTTAGTCCATAGTATTCTTCTTTTTTAGCCCTTGCTAATATTTAGGTGCTATAAAACTATATTTTATTATTAAAAGTATCTCAAAATTAGTTTTAAAAAATACCACCATCTGGCATTTCTAGAGTGCGAACTCCCCTTCAAATTTAGGCGGGTGGATGCTTGGTCCGACCATCATCTTGTTGCTTCAGTCGACTATTAGTTTTTTTGAGACGGTTGGACTCTAATACCAATTATTGGTCCACGTAGGCCATCAAGAGGAAGATGAATTACCTAATAAAAATAAATAAATTATTTCTCAATCTTTGGACTTGATTAGTTAAACATAATTAATTAAAATAAACAACAACATAAAAATAAATAAGGCTATTGTATTTACTTGGTTACAACCTAGGTGGTTGTTAATCTAAGGAGTTAAAAGAGCTCCACTAGAAATCTCCTATGTTGAAGGCGGAGAAGCCTCTTACACTTGTTGAAAGCTTAGATAAATTCTAGGAATGAGTTACAGAAGTTGTTATTCAGTTGTTCTTTAATTCCTAGCTCCAGGGGTTTTTTTATATCCTCCTGGGATGATGTTACCATTGGCTAACATGGCTCAGAGGCAACTCCAAGGACATCTGAGGTGCCCTTAATCAGATAAGCATTTATCCACGCAGCAATCATCACTTAATGGCTTGCCACATTGGAGGTGCCTTCAATGTGCTTGAAGGCACCTTCAATACTATTCATCTGAGGTTCCCTCAAGCACACTGGAGGCACCTCAGGTCCCATATATGGCATCTTCACTGCTTGAAGCTCGAGGAGCCTTCAAAGCTATTAGAGAGGCCTTGAGCACTGTTCATCTGAACATACTTTTCTCTATGCGCGTTTGGGTGATGCTCCGGCTATGTGGAATTGAGCTCACCGGAGCCCAACTCCAGCCTTCTTCTTGAGCATGCTTCCTCCCTAGCTTCTCATCCCTCGAACATCGTGCACGTCCTTCTCATCTACCGGTATACTCTTCCTCAACTTCTCATCCCTTAGATGCACCGAGCCCGTCGACTCCCTTCTCGTATCATCATTCTTGTCAGCTGCATCTTCCTCTCAACTTCTTGTGCTCCTAAGTTCCTGCATATTTAGACACAAGGCATCAAACACAACAGAACCTAACTTGACTTGGTTGACCATATTAAAATTAACCCAGGGTATTTACATTCTCAACTTCTCTAAAGGAAATAAAAAGAGGTGGCGACCATAAACTTAAAGGGAAGTCCAAGAGTTAGTGGTAGATGAGATGGAAAAGGAAAAATAATTTTTTATTCACTTCTCTTAATACATTGAATTTAGCTCTTTTCTTTCCTCCATCATGGCTCATTGAATATTAGTACTTTTCTAAAACCCAATAATATGAGTCCTTCATAATCATATTATTGATAGCATTTAATCATATCAAACTTTAGTTATCAATTCACTATTTGATCACATCAAACTTTATTCGCTATATTCAACTACTTGAATTTGAGTTTCTTAACTATAAATAGAGAAACCAATACTTGTGTGACCCTCAATGGTTCAAGGATATAGCTAATTAAAAGAAAGAGGTGATAAATTGCCCTTTAAAAAGAAAATGAAACCTTTCTCGATCTTTTGAAATATTAAAGCACTTGTATAAAAGAATCGATAAGCTAATTTAAAGAAAGAGACCACCGATTTTACTTGGTTACAGCTGGGAAGGTTGTTAATTCAAGACTTTGAAGCACTAATCAAATTCTTCTTTCATAGTAGGTGGAGAACCCTCTTACAAGCGTTGGAAGCACACAATCAAAGTAGTAGAATAGTAAAGACTCTCGTGGATAAGTGATACTAAACTACTGAGATCATGACTATATTTATAGCCCTGATTTGGGGGCCTGAAAGGGTTCCGGGCACCTAGGTGTAGATAAACTTTCATCCATGGCATAACGGATCGTGACAACATGCAAAATGATAAATTTTGTGGTCCGAGCGCCTAGACTAGGTTCGGGCGCCCGAACCATGCTGAACCAACCTACGACTAGGGCTCGCATCTGGGGCACCTTGGCTGCCTTGGGTGATCTGGGCACCCGAACCAGGTTCGAGTGCCTAGACCAGAGTCAACTCCCAGTTCACTTTTTGTCTGGGTCTTCTGTTTTGGTTCTGCTCTCTTGGATGATTTCGTCCATCCGGAATAAGGCTCACCTAAACTCATTTTCCGACCTTCTCGAGTAGTCTTCCGCTCCAATTTCTCGTCCCTCGGAAGCGCTGCTCACCTCCTTCTTGTCCATCAGCGTACTCTTCTGTAGTGCCTCGTCCTTTGGACTCACTGAGCATTGCATTTTTTGCTTGACCTCCTATGCTTCTAAGTTCCTGCACACTCAGACATAGGGCATCAAAACACAACAAGACTTAACTCTAATTCGGTTGACCACATCAAAACTACCTCAGGGTACTAACAATCTCCCCATTTTTAATGTGCATCAACTCGAGTTAGAGTTAGGGTAAAAAATCAAAGAGGTAATAAAATAACAGTTAAAACTGAAATTTTTTTATTTACAAAATTAACCTCCCCAGACATATGCTCTCATCTCTCATTATCTCCCTTTGATCATAGCAAAAATAAAGTCGGGGAAAATAAGGTTAGAAAAAAAATTTGTAACTTTTTCTAAGGGTTAAAAAATAAAAGTCAAAAATAAAATACTTTTACAAAATAATTTTCTAACAAATCTAAATTTTCTAAGATTTAAGAATCATATTTACAAAATTATTTTGTGCAGAACCATAGTTTTTGCAAGTTGAATTTTAAAATTAAATTTTTATACAAATAAATTTCTAAATTTTTCTAAGTATTGAGAACACAATGCACAACAATTGAAATTTTTTATTTTCCAAAGATAATTTTTCCTTATTTTTTAGCTTTAAAAATAAGATTTTTAGTAATTAATCTATAGAAAATTTATTGTTTATCAAAAAATTATAAAAAAATATTTTCAAATAGAATTTCAAGGGATCTATCACTATAAAAAATTGGGAAATGAATTTTGAAAAAAATATTGTACGAAAAATGTTTAAAATAGATATGATTCTTTTCAAAAAATAGATATTTAAAAATAGTTTTATTAATCTAAAAATCATGCAAATTTTTATCATTATTCAAAATATAACAGTAATTCTTCAAAAAATAAAGTTTGTCAAAATACATATCCAAAATATTTTAAATTTTAAATTATGACTTTTCAATAAAAAATTCATAAAATAATTTTTAATCAAAGAAAAATTTAATATAAGAGATTTTTCATTTTAGCAATAGAAAAAATTTCAAAGATAAATATTAACGGTAAGCATATGAATTTAATTTTGAAAGTGAACTTCATATTTCTAAACATAAAACATGCATAATTATGTATTTTAGACTAAGCAAGATCTGGAGACCCAAAATATAATTTTGCCTATTAGCTTAACGGGAAATTTCTTTGGTACATATTTTTGTGACACTTTTCTAATTTGACCCTTATAATATTTTAGATTCCAATTTATGCTTCTATAATTTTTTTCAGGCATTTTGTTTATCATATGCAAAATTTCTTGATTTTTCAATGTGGTCCTTCAATTTTTCATTTTCATCTTTTAATTTATCATATATTTCTAGGGGGCATGTACTTGATAATATTATTTTTAATTCAAAAACTTCCCTTTTCAAATTATTATTTTTTGATTTTAGATTACATAATGATTTAGTCATAGATTTAATACCTGAATATAACTGGTCAGGGGTAGTAAACATACCTCACTTACCATATATGCTCTGAAGTTTGTTTCTTTCTCCTTGCTGCAACTTTCTTCTGAGGAGTCTCCCCCTTCGTGAATGCTCTCCTCCTAGTAACTTGTCATCAATGTAAGTCCAGCGTACTCCTCCAAATCAGATTCTGATGACGACTCGTCTTAAGTTACCTTCAGGTTTTTATGCTTTGTTGTTGTACTTGGTCCTTTCTTATCATCCTTCTTCTTTATCTTTGGACAATCCTCCTTGATGTGTCCTTCTTCATTACAGTTATAGCATCTTATCTTCCTTGCTCTTCTTTTCTTTGCCTGTACTTGATTAAACTTATTAGTTCTAATTTTTTTAAAAAAAAATTCTTACCATATATGATGTTTCATCATCGTTGAAGGAGGTGTCAGCGTCTGATTCATCCTTCTTGGCTTTTAAAGTAATATTGTTTGATTTTTCTACTTCCTGAGAATCTATACAGCGAGACTCATGAAGTTCAAAAGTTGAAAATAAGCTTTCAAGAGTAGATATCTCGAGGTCCTTAGAGATATAGTAAACATCTACTAAGGCTGACCACTCTTGAGTTCTCAGAAAAGAGTTAAGTGTGTACCTTAGGGAGTCACGATTTGTCACCTTTTCTCCAAGGTTGTTGAGCTGGGTGATCAGGTCATTGATCCTTGCATGGAGTTGGGCTACCTTCTCTCCCTTGTTCATCCGGAGATTCATCCGTTAGCTTCGGAGGATGTCTCGCTTTGCCAGTTTGTCTTCCGAAGTACTTTCATGAAGCTCCAGGAATTTCTTCCAGAGATCTTTGGTGGAGTCATAGCTTCCAATCCGGTTGACCTCCTGGGGTGGAAGAACGCTAAGCAGATGGAACTCTGTTTTTCCATTAGCCATGAAGTAGGCTTAGTCTTTCTTCATCCATGTGTACTCTTCTTTCTCGGCTTCATGTTGATCTGTAGGTGCTACAAAACTGTATTTTATAATTAGTAGAATTTCAAAATTAGTTTTGAAGAATACTTCTATGTGCTTCTTCCATGTTGCGAAGTCTCTCTCAAATTTCGATGGATAGATGTTGGATCCGGCCATTTCTTTTGCTTCGAATGGTGGTTAGTCCTTCTGAAGTGAGCCTGGCTCTGATACCACTTGATAGGACCCGTGCGGCCAGCAAGAAGGGGGTGAATTTCCCTTCAAAAAGAAAATAAAACTTTTCTTGATCTTTTGAAATATTAAAGCACTTGTATAAAAGAATTGATAAACTAATTAAAAGAAAGTGGCTACCGATTTTACTTAGTTACAACCGGGAATGTTGTTAATCCAAGACTTTGAAACACTAATCAAATTCTTCTTTCATCATAGGCGGAGAAACCTCTTAGAAGCATTGGAAGTACACAATCAAAGTAGTAGAATAGTAAAGAAACTCATGTACAAGTGATACTGAACTACTGGGATCAGGGCTATATTTATAGCCTTGATTTGGCCGCCTGGAAGCGTTTCAGGCATCTGGGTGTAGATAAACTTTTATCCATGATGCAATGGATTCTGATAGCTAGCAAATGATAAGTTTTGTGGTCTGAGTGCCTGGACCAGGTCCGAGCTAAACCAGCTTATGACTAGGGCTCGCATCTAGGGCGCCCTGGCTGCCCCGAGTGATCTGAGCATCCGGACTAGAGTCAACTCCTAGTTGACTTTTTGTTTGGGTCTTCTACTCTGGTTCTGCTCACTTGGGTGATTTCGGTCATCCAGAATAGGGCTCACCTGAACCCATTTTCTGGCCTTCTTGAGTAGTCTTCCACTCCGACTTCTCATCCCTCGGAAATGTCGCGTGCTTCCTTCTCGTCCACAAGTGTACTCTTCTACAGTGCCTCATTCTTTGAACGCACCAAGCCTATCGACTCTCTCCTGTGTCATCCTTCTCACTAGTTGCATCTTTCACTTGACCTTCTATGCTCCTAAATTCCTGCACACTTAGACACAGGGCATCAAAATATAATTGGATCTAACTCTAATTCAGTCGACCACATCAAAACTATCTCGGGGTACTAACAGAAACAAGCATGTGGCAAGTAAGTGTCTATCATTGGGAGCATAAGGAACACAATGATGTGATGACTTGACTAGGCTTAGGGATTGATACTTGAAAATTTTAGGCCACCATTGCACTAAGCACGGAGAACTATTACTTAGGTCATACTCAAACAACTTTTATATTTTGCTAACTAATAAAATCATTTGATAGGATTAGATTGAATTTCTTGAGATTATGATGCACTATTTAACCGCTGGAGTCTAGATTATAATTTTACTTGAGGACAAGCAAAGGTTTAAGTCTGAGGGTGTGATGTGCATAGATTATATATGATTTTATGCATTCTTTAACATACATCTACTTGTATTTCATGCATATAATCTATGTTTATTGTACTCTATTTTATTATTATGTTATATTTCTATTCTATTTGTTTGAAGATCTGATTTTTACATATTTTTATTGATAGGACACATTTCGAAGCAAAAATAGAGTAAAAATCCTTAAAATATGATGTCAAAGGAAGGAGCATGCTCACACAAAATATACATGAAAGAAAAGGCTTTCAAATTAGAGATTTAATCAAGGGATATACTTTAACCATGTTCTTTGACATGTGCATGATCCTACGGAAGAAATTTGATAAAAAAAAATAGAGCTTAAATGGAGTCTAGAGTTTCTAAAAGGTCCGAGTCGTGCCTATGAGGCATAGTCATGTGACAATCAAATTTTTACCAAGCTCTGACCGTGCCTCTTAGACTTGGCCATGTCTGAAAAATGGCATGATCATGCCTCTTAGACACGACTGTGTTTGAAAAAGGCACGACCATGTGGAATTTTCTACACTACAGACTAAAATTAAAATATTCATAACTTTTTGCTCGGTTGGAGTTACGAGTTGTTCTAGATACCATAATATAGATAACTTCAAGATCTATAACTTTGATGAAGATTTAAACTAGATAAAACCATATCTAGATGGTATAAAAGGTGTTTCCATGAGACACGATCATGCCAAGGCCATGCCAGGGTCAAGTTTTTTCATAGGGTCAGGAGACACAGTCATGTGAAATGACATGGTTGTGCCTCCCATCCAAAGCCTATTTAAAGGGAGGCCATGTGAAATCACATAGTCGTGCCACCCATCCAAAGCCTATTCAAAGTTAGGCCATGTGAAATCTCACAGTCATGCCAGTTTAGCAGAGCAGCTTCAAGCTTTAGCCATGCTAAAAGGCATTGCTGTGACATGACTTAGGCAGGGGGTGTGCCTAGTGCTATAAAAGGGGATTTTCTCCCCTTTTTCACTCTTCTTTTGGCTTGGGGCTCCACCCCTTTTATTGAAGAAGGCTTCTCCCCCCCTCCCTCTTAGGGGTATTTGGTACCCCAAGATAGTTTTAATGTGATCAAATAAGTTAAGTTAGGTCCTATTATGTTTAACCTTGTGTCGAAGTGTAAAGGAACTTAGGAGCACAAGGTGTCAAGCAAAAGAAACAACTAGCGAGAAGGACAGCATGGGAGAGAGTCGACGGGCTTGGTGTGTCTGAGGGATGAGGAGCTGCAGAAGAGTATGCAGGCGGATGAGAAGAAGGCGTGCGGTGTTTCCGAGGGACGAGAAGCTGGAGCGGAAGCTTGCTCGAGAAGGCCAAAAGTTGGGTTCGGGTGAACCCTATTCTAGATAGTCGAGATCACCCAAGCGAGAAAAGCCAAAGTGTAATACCCTGGTTCTGAGATTTTGGTTAAGTATGACTTAAAAGGTTGGATGATACTATCCATATCACCAAGGTGCACCTTCCTTTTCGGAAGCCCAAACTTAATAACTCCAAAGTTAAGCGTGCTTGGCTTGGAGAAATCTGAGGATGGGTGACCTCCTAGGAAGTTTTCCAGGGTGCGCGCGAGTGAGGACAAAGCACGCTGAAAGGACCTCCGGTGGTCTGTGGAGTTAGTCGTCAACCCGAAGGGCAATTCTGGTGGTGTTCCCGGTTCGGTCCGGGTGGGGGCCCGCCCAGGCCGGGGCGTTACAGATGGTATCAGAGCGACCTTCCGACCGTGAGTGCGCCTGTGGTAGGAGCACCCAGGGCACCACCTAGCGAGGGAGATTCTAGGATTTGTCTGTGGTGTGATTCGTGATTACACAACGAGTGTAACACCCATAGGGTCCTAAGCAAAATTCTAGAATATTCTATCATGAATAAAGAAAAATATATATATGCTTTAGTTGAATTTTTCTCCTAGCCGAACACTTAAACAAATAAAATAGAAATAAAAATACATAAGGTCTAGGACTTGAACTCTAGATCTCTCATTAGATGCCTGAATAAAATAACCACTAGACCAAGAGAAATTATTGTTAGGAAAGAGAGGGAAACTATAATTAAATGTAAGAAGAAAAGGCTCTTCTCTTAGAAGGAGAAGTGAGAGTTGTCTTCTCCTTCTCTAATGAAGAGATGCTCTAGAATATTCCTTTCTTACTCACCAAGAAGGGATGTATCTTGACTTTTCTCTTAATTATGAAGAGAGTAAAAGAAAGGAGGAAGAAAAATATATTTTCCTTCCTCCTCTCATATTGAATAAAAGGAGGAAATTAAAGATGAGTTGTCATTTGCTCTCATTCTCCTCCTACTCACCCTCACCGTGACCTCTCTCTCCCTCTCATCCTCTTGCCGAGACCAAGGAGCAAGGAAGATCTCCTCTAGGAAGGATTCACAAGCAAGGTTCCCTCCTTAGAGAATTTAGCGAAGGATGTGAGTATTCCCCTCACTGCAGTACAAGTTGTTGTCGAATCGATCGTTAAGTTTTTTTTTCCAAGAGTTTTCAAAACCGTAAAATTTTCTTGTGGGTATTTGATGGATGATCTTTTAGGGTCAACAAGTTTCAAGTTATGTTTTATAAAAAAAAAAAAAAAAAAGAAATCTAAACCCTCACTATGAATATTTCGGCCAAGAGACAAAAGAGGGTTAAGGCTAGTTTTTTTCCTTTCTTGTGAGAACATGCTTGATTTCAGACTTATATGATATGTGAATTTTATGTGTTGATAGTTAAGTTCTCATTCTTCATGTTGTGACAAAAACAAGGAGATTTCTATACATATGTTTCGGCCAACATGACTTATAGGCCTTAGGTCAAGAATTTTGCATAGAAACCATAGTAGTTGTACTCTTTTATGATGTAGGAATTTTTATATGTGGATAACTTAATTTTTTTATGCTTGATATGGAATGAAAAATCATGAAACCCTACTGATGTGTTTCGGCCAAATTTAGATAAATAAGTTAGGGTTAGAATTTTGAACTCAAATAGTCCCATTCATGAAGTATGGTGAATTGTATGTGCTTGTACAATGCCTTGTATATACTTAGATTAAGTTTGCATGTTATATGGTTAAGTTTTATGCTTCATATGGAATAAAATGATATGAAACCCTACTGATATGTTTCGGCCAAGTTGAGATAAATAGGTTAGGGTTAAAGTTTTGAACTCAAATAGGCTTATTCATGAAGTATAATGCCTTGTATATGCTTGTATAGTGCCTTGTATATACTTAGATTAAGTTTGCATGTTATATGGTTAAGTTTTATGCTTTATATGGAATAAAATGATATGAAACCCTACTGATATGTTTCGGCCAAGTTGAGATAAATAGGTTAGGGTTAAAGTTTTGAACTCAAATAGGCTTATTCATGAAGTATAATGCCTTGTATATGCTTGTATAGTGCCTTGTATATACTTAGGTCAAATTTGCATGTTATATGTTTAAGTTGTATGCTTCATATGGAATAAAATGATATGAAACCCTACTGATATGTTTCGGCCAAATTGAGATAAATAGGTTAAGGTTAAAGTTTTGAACTCAAATAGGCTTATTCATGAAGTATAGTGCCTTGTATATGCGTGTATAGTGCCTTGTATATGCTTAGATCAAATTTGCATGTTATATGTTTAAGTTGTATGCTTCATATGGAATAAAATGATATGAAACCCTACTGATATGTTTCGGCCAAATTGAGATAAATAGGTTAAGGTTAAACTTTTGAACTCTAATAGGCTTATTCATAAAGTATAATGCCTTGTATGTGCTTAGGTCAAGTTTACATGTTATATGGATAAGTTTTATGCTTCATATGGAACCAAATGATATAAGAACCCTACTGATATGTTTCGGCCAAATTGAGATAAATGGATTAAGGTTAGAGTTTTGAACTCAAACATGCTTATTCATGAAGTATAATGCCTTGTATGTATTTAGATCAAGTGTACATGTTATGTGGGTAAGTTTTATGCTTAATATGGAATGAAATGAGGATGAAACCTACTGATGTGGTTCGGCCAAGATGGATAATTGGGTTAGGAAAGAGTTTAAACCTAAATAAACATGTTTATGTATTCTCATGATATGTAGCCTTTGATATATGAGTAGATTAAGCTTTCATGCTTCATGATATGATGAAAATATGCCTTATGATATGTTGCATTGCTATGTCTTATGATATGATATGCCATGTTCATGATATGATATGATAGACTTATGACATGATATGCCATGTTAATGATATGATATGCTAGACTCATGATATGATAAGCCATGTTCATGATATGTATGCTAAGTTCATGAGATGATATGCCATGTTTGATGATATGAAAATGACATGTTATACTTTATGTTATGATAAGAACATGTTATGTTTCATAATGCATGTATGAATGGCTTATGTAAGAAGAAAAGCCTAAAGAGTTGCTTCCCTTAAGTCGGGACCAAGAGCACTCTTCATGTTATGGAAAAGAGTTGCTTCCCTTAAGTTGGGATCAAGAGCACTCTTCATGTTATGGAAAAGAGTTGCTTCCCTCAAGTTGGGATCAAGAGCACTCTTCATGCTATGGTAAAGAGATGCTTCCCTTAAGTTGGGATCAAAAGCTCTCTTAATGATATGACAAGAATTATGACATGTATGATATAATGAGATATGATATGCATGATATTTTACTTTGTATGGCTTGTACCAAGGGTGGGCTCCATAAGCGCCCCGAGGTCGACGGACTATGAACGGACCTCGTTAAGGGATGGGCTCCTCAGTACACCCCTAGGTCGACGGACTATGAACGGACCTAGATCCCTAGTAGGTTCGGGGCTAGCTACCCTGTCCTAGGGATTGCGCGCATTTATGTTTACATGTGGTACAAGCCAGGGCCCTTCTCATGATGATGATATGATATTCAAGTATGTATACTATATGTTTTGAAAGAAGCATGATGCATATGTGCATTCCATGATACATGTTTTCAAAATATACATATTGCATCTACATGCATATATTTATGAAATTATGTTTATGCACCCTTATGAACAGGTATGAGTTATGATACATGTTTACATGATATGATAGGCTTCATGAAATGTGCTTACAGAATGTGATATGAATCATGATATACACTCACATGATATACTTTGATATGTTATGCTCCTTATGTGATATGATATATTATGTTCTGCTTTCCCTCATGTTATGATTTTTACATGATAAGATATGTTCTATGTTATGTTTCTCCATGCTATGTTATGCTATGCTATGTTTTCTACATGTTATGTTATGTTATGTGTCTTTTCGGATTTATGGGTAGGCAAGGACCTCACTAAGCCTTTGGCTTATAGCTACACGTTTTCCTTGTACTGCAGATAAAGGCAAGGAATGGATTGTTTAAGGGGAGCAGAGCAGGAAGGGCAATGAAGATGTGTGTGGAAGTGCTGGTGGATAGATCTATTTAAGTTTTTGAATTATCTAAGTTATGCATGTGAACAATGTTGGACCTATGCTTATGATGATGATTCCAGCTAGTATTTCATACACTTATGATATTTTACTCATGTTAGAATAATGATGATATGATGAAATGTTCAGTATGCTTTGATTCACATGCCATGATAAGTAAACTAAATGCATATGATAAAAGAAAAATCTTAAATAAGTCTTCCGCTGCCATGAATCCATATGCATTAGTAATTGATGTCCATGTTTCAGTGACGTCCGTCCCTCCGGGGTGGCCCTAGTGCTAACTAGAAGGGCGGGCGTTACAACGAGGACGTTGTGTCTTTAAGTGAGGGTGATTGTAATACCCCAGTTCTGAGATTCTGGTTAAGTATGACTTAAAAGGGTGGATGATACTATCCATATCACCAAGATGCACCTTCCTTTTCGGAAGCCCAAACTTAAGAACTCCAAAGTTAAGCGTACTTGGCTTGGAGAAATCTGAGGATGGGTGACCTCCTAGGAAGTTTTCCAGGGTGCGCGCGAGTGAGGACAAAGCACGCTGAAAGGACCTCCGGTGGTCTGTGGAGCTAGTCGTCAACCCGATGGGCAATTCTGGTCGTGTTCCCGGTTCGGTCCGGGTGGGGGCTCGCCCAGGCCGGGGCGTTACACAGAGTGAAAGACCCGGACCGAGCCGAGCGGAACCGGAGTGGAAGACCAGGATGGAAAAAAGTAAATTGTGTTGACTTTTCTAGTCCGAGCCCGGACCAGTTAGGGATGCCCGGAGCCAGTCTGGGGCGCTCGGAACCCTTCCGGGCGCCCGAACCCCAAATTTTATCAACAACAACGTGGCTTTTGACCGTTGCATTGGGGATAGAATTTTATCCCACTTCAGGCACCTGAAACCCTTCTAGGCGCCCCGAGTAAGGCTATATAAGCAGCCCTGCTCCCAGAAGCTAACAACAACCAGAAATATCCAAATAACACTTGTGCGCTTTTACTTTTCTGTTTAGCTTCGTCTGTCTATGCGTTAATTGCTGTAAAGAGGCTTCTCCGCCTGAAGGGGATTTTTAATGCACTTTAACTTCCTTGGATTAACAACCTCTCCGATTATAGCCAAGTAAATTTTCAGTGCCTCTTTCTTTTTAGTTTCTTTATTATTCATTTATGCAAGTGTTATTTTAAGTTATAAGTCCGAGAAAGGTTTTGTTTACTTTATTTGTACAGGGGCTATTCACCCCCCCCCCCCTCTAGCCGACTGCCAAGGGTCCTAACAAGTGGTATCAGTGCTAGGATGCTTCAGGAGGACTAACCACCGATCAAAGCACCGAATCGATGGCCGGATCGAGCATATACCCACCGAAGTTCGAGGGGGAGTTCGCAAGCTGGAAAAATATAATGCAGGTATTCTTTAAAACTGATTTTGAATTACTTTTAATAATGAAGTTTGGTTTTGTAGCACCATAAGTTAAGGAAGAATACCAGTGGACGAAGAAGGAGCAAGCCGACTACATGGTAAATGACAAAGCAGAGTTCCATCTTCTAAGCGCCCTACCGCTACAACAAGTCAACCAGATCAGTGCATATGACTCAGTAAAGGAGCTTTGGGAGAAGTTCCTTGAACTACACGAAGGAACGTCTGAAACCAAGCTCGTAAGATGGGATCTGCTAAGGATCCAGTTAAGTAACATCAAATTGGAAGTAGAAGAAATTGTTGCTCATCTTCACTCAAGAATGAAGGAACTTATCACCGAACTCACGAATTTCGGAGAAAAGGTAAACAACCGAGATTCGCTAAGGTAATCGCTTAATGCATTTCCCAGAACTATAGAGTGGGTATCATTAGTAGATACTTACTATATATCTAAAGATTTAGAATTTGTTACCTTAGAGGAAATGTTTTCAATATTTGAAGTCCATGAATCGAGATATGCAAATTTAAAGAAGGAGCCAAAGCACAACGTTGCCTTTAAGGCAAGGATGAACGAACAAGATTCAGAATCTTCTCTCAATGACGAAGAAACGACAATGATGGTAAGGTAATTTAAAAAATTAGCTAAATCTAGAAAAACTAACCATCTGCAGGGTAGAAAGAAAAGAACGATCAGATGCTACCACTGTAATGAAGAAGGGCATGTTAAAGACAACTGCTCTAAGCTAAAGATCAAGGTCAAGGACAAAGAAAAGAATAAGAAGTTTGTCTAATCTAACAAATACAAGACTCTAAAGGCGACATGGGATGAAACATCGTCTGAATCAGAGATTGAGGCTTTCTCCAGACTTGTGTTAATGGAAAGTCATCAAGAAGATGCGAACGAAGCAAGCTCGTCCGAAATGAGCATCGAGAGCATCGATGAAGGGAGAACGACATTGGAAGAAAGAAACAATTCAGGGGGATCTACAGATAACGAGATCGACAAGATAAGTCAAGTACGATCTCTTCCTCCCGATAAGTTATTTAAATTTATTAAATTATTATCTAAAGACTATTGCAAACTATAAAAATAAAATAAAGAAATAAATCAAATTCAAGCCAAATCATATCTATTAGAAGATTTTGAAAAATTAAAATTAGAAAATGATAAATTGAAAATACAAGTAGAAAACTTGAAAAATCGTGCATGCTTAAATGTTAAAAATCAAAATATTAGGAAATATAATTTGAACTGGTATTTTAATTACCATAAGGGACAAATTAGAAAATTTTCTAAGAAATATATCCCTAAGAGATTTTTAATTAATCCAGTTAGAAGGAACTTATATTAGGTTCCAAAATCGTATATAAGTTAAAATCATAATTGGAATTAGCACTTTCAGCGAGAAAATTAAATGTTTGATTTTCTTAAGAGGTTTTGCCCAGAAAGTGGTTGTTGTTCCAATAATCAAGAAGGCCTAGTGCCTCACCACAGCCTGAAAGCCAATTAATGAAAAAAATATTTAATTGACTAACTAACAAAAGTATTTAATGTAAGTAAATAATACTTTAAATAGTTACTCAAAATATTTTTTTTTGACATTTTTAACTTAGAATTTGTACTTAAAGTTTTTTTAATTATTTGTCTATCAAAGTTTCTTTTGGACGTATCAGTTTTACTTTATCAAAATTATTTACATTGCAAATTATTTCAAATTTTTTCAAAATTTTTCAAAAACTTGATAAATTTTTATTGAAAATCAGTATTTTTTATATAACCGACAAACTTTCTTATTTTTTGAAAAGTTACCCTTAGATTTTTTTTTAAGGTACCCCATTTTTTATGTGATCAAAGGGGAAGAAGAGAAGATTAAGTCTAGGGGGAGGTAGTTTAAAACTTTTAAAAGTTTTTAAATTTTGCACTTGAATTGCAAATTCTTTGCTTTTACTTTATATTGGTTAATCCTAACTTAACTTGGGTTACTCACATCAAAAAGGGGGAGATTGTTGGTACCCCAAGGTAGTTTTGATGCGATCAAACAAGTTAAGTTAGATCCTATTATTTTTAACTTTGTGTCTAAGTGTATAGGAACTTAGGAACACAGTGTGTCTAGCAAAAGATACAGCTAGCGAGAAGGACGACATGGGAGAGACCTAACGGGCTCGATGCGTCTAAGGGATGAGGTGCTCCGGAAGAGTGCGCGGGGGAACGAGAAGGAGGCGCGCGACGTTTCCTAGGGATGAGAAGCTGGTGCAGAAGCTTGCTCAAGAAGGTCGGAAGTTGGGTTCGAGTGAGCCCTATTTCGAATGGCCGAGATCACCCAAGCGAGTGAAGCTGGAGCGGAAGACCCAGATCGAGGCGAGCAGAACTAGAGTGGAAGACCTGGATGGAAAAAAGTCAATTGTGTTAACTTTTTTGGTTCGGGCACCCAGACCAGGTCCATGCTCTTGGACCATTTAGGGGCGCCCGGAGCCAATCCGGGGTGTCCGAAGCCAATCTGAGGTGCCCGAAGCCAGTTGGGGCACTCGGACCAGGTTAGGGACTCCGAGTGTCCGAAACCCAAATTTTATCAACAACGCTGTGGATTTTGACCGTTGCATTTGGGATAGAACTCTATCCCACTCTAGGTGCCTTGAACCCTTTCAGGCACGTCGAGCAGGGCTATATAAGCAGCCCTGCTCCCAGAAGCTAACAACAACCAGAAATATCCAAACAACACTTGTGTGCTTTTACTTTTCTGTTTAGCTTTGTCTGTCTGTGCGTTCATTGCTGCAAAGAGGCTTCTCCGCCTGAAGGAGATTTTTAGTGCGCTCTAACTTCCTTGGATTAACAACCTCCCCGGTTATAACCAAGTAAATTCTTGATGTCTCTTTCCTTTTAGTTTCTTTATTATTCATTTATGCAAGTGTTATTTTAAGTTATAAGTCCGAGAAAGATTTTGTTTGCTTTATTTGTGTAGGGGTCATTCACCCCCTCCCCCCTCTAGCCGACTGCTAAGGGTCCTAACAGGGGGAACCCTAGAGCTTCCATCTTCGCCATTCAAAACGATCTGTCCATCTCTGGAACAAAGATTGCAAGCAAGAAGACCGGCGACACATAGATAAGCATTCCTCTCTTCTCTATCTTATATTTTGGGTTGTAGGATGCTTAATTTATTGTCTCTTGTTTGTAAATCCTTTGTAATAGAGTAAATCTTCTAGATCTCTAGATCTAGGATGTAGGGAGTATTTGTGATGCAATGTTGATGTATGAACTATGTACTTGCTTGTTTTCTTATTCAATGAAGTGTTTATGACTTATTCTTGTGCAATGTGTCTTGCACATATTTGACAAAATGTGTGTGTGGTATATGTATGCAGATTGTGGTGGATCTGTCACTTTATAGAGGAGAAGTACTAGATTGTATGACCATAGAATCCTGTGACAGGGGGTAACTTTTTAAGCAAACATTCTAGGGTGATCCTCTTATAAAGAGACTGATTCACTACAAAGGAGTATCTAATTAGAGCTTTGAGAGTTTATCCCAAACTAATGTTATGAATGGACTTGTGTAATCTAGAACTATATGACCGGGAAGCCATGTGACAGAGAGTAATCCTTTAACCGGACTTTCTAGGTTACCTCTTCTACTTAATTGCATTAATCTACCGTTAGAAAGTAAATTAGATAACTCTAGGACTGTATGACCGGGGGGCCTTAGGGTAACCCTTTAACCGGATTCTCTAGAGTTGCTTCTTTATTTAATGACATTAAAACTTAAATAAACTCTCTAGTCCAATCTTGGCGGGGTTGAGTTAAACTTTAGTTAGAATTCCTATACGATTGTAAGCATGGAGATAGGTAGATGAATAATGCATAGGGATATTAACTAACATCATAATGAAACTGAAATCCTAGAATCTATCATCCTTCACTCACATACGCTCATTCTCTCCCTCTCTCTCTCTCTCTCTAATTCTCTTTTCCTTTATTTCTCTCTCTTGCTCTTACGTACTTGACTAAAAACCACCTTCTAATTGTCTAGATAATTCACCGTGTAAAGTTAACTAATGTTTAATCAATAGTCCTTGTGGGATTGATATTTTATTACTTGACGATAACTGTGCACTTGCAAATTGTACACATCAATGTCCAGCATGGGTATAAAGATAAAGTAAATGTTATACTAAATTGAATTATATTAAAATAAAATATATTTATTTACAAAAGTTAATAAAGCCCTAGCCTAAAGTTAGCTTGCAGGGAGCCTACTCTAACATATTACTCTTCAAAACCAATGATTATGACCATTAAGGAGCTCATTTCATCATTTTTCACATTATCTTCTCTACTCTTATTCTCAATTCTGAAATCTCTGCACACTTCAACTTCAATTCTACAATGGAAGGAGGAGGTTCATCGTCTCAATCTCGGAGGGGCAAGAAAAAAGTTAATTCGAATAAGGATATTCAAATTTAATTTACCGATATCGAGATCCAGCAACTTCCAACACCCAATACACAAGAAAATACCAATGACAATACTTTTAAGGTTCAGGATGCTCCTCATTTAAAACCACCTATTTTTACTAAATATTTTGAGAAAGTCACTCTTTAATCCAGAAAATTACGTGTCAAATATAAGCTTTGCAAAGTTTCCTACAAATTATAAGTGGGCAGCGGCAATGGGTCATTGAAATGACATGATAAACCAAAATACCTAACGGAATATGGAATTGACGTTCTCAAATGCAATTGTCTTGATTTTTCTCGAGTAGTAGAGGTTCTGATTCCTGTTTATTTGTGTATTCTTATAATAAATTAAGAAAATTATTAGCGAGATTTGTTGTCATAGAATATCTTTCTTTTAGTTTTGGGTATAAATGCGCTTTTGAAGACTTTGCTAATGAATCACTTAATCCATCCGCTAAATGTGTTCTTTGAACAACACTTATTCATATAATTGGAAAAATAGTAATGCATGGGGGAAAATATTTAATTGAAAATTTTAGTAAATTAAGTAATAAAATTTCTTTATGTTATGATATTTGGAGTGACTATTGACAAACACATTTGTATATGAGTATGACTTACAATTTGATCGATAATTCTTGAAAATTTTTAAAATGTTTATTAACTTATAGAGTTTTGATGAATCACACAATGCTCACAACATCTTCAATTATTATATTTAATTTTAGAAGAATATGGATTACCTTCTAAAATATTTTTAATATCACTTGATAATGATAATTCTAATACTTCTAGTATTGAAGAATTTAAATTTATATGTCAACCTTTTATTGGTGGATTATTTTTTTCATATTCATTGCATGTCATATTTTAAATTTATGTATTCAAGATACATTAAACATTTTAGAAAATGAGAATTATTTTGTAAAAGTAATGAAATGATACCTAAAAAATTTCTATGTTATGTACCAATACGTTGGAATTCAACGTATCAATTATTACAAGTTTCATTTAGATACAAAGAATTGTTTATGTTTTTTTGGCATAAAATACTAATAATACCAATATATATTTATTTTCATACTAATAGAATATATATAGTAGTATTTGTGAAATTTTAAAAGTATTTGATGATTCAATCGAACAACATTTTGAAGTTTATTATCCTATTGCTCTTTTAGTTTTGGTGAATTTTTGTAATATGGTGTAGTTTTAAATGAACACTAGTACGAATAAATTTTTATCTCCTTGTATATTAGCAATGAAAGAGAAATAAGACAAATATATATTTTTTATTCTTAAAATGTATTTAGTTACATTTATTTTAGACTCTAGATTTAAATTAGAAGTTCTTTACATCACGGTGTTTTAATTCCATTTAAAGATTCTTCTTCTATCCTATTAATATTATACATTAATATCAAAAATTATTTATATGATATTTATAAAGATTATAATATAAAATATGGATTAGAAACTAATATATCTGAAATATAAAATATTAATACTAGTAGTAGTAATTTAAAAAAGATAGCTTTTATTAAAAAATTGACAAAATGTATACCAAGATCCTCAAGTTCCAAACAAAAACTTAAGAATTATTTTATGACTTCTTTTGATTTTAGTGAAGCAAATAACAAGTGGGATTTCGATATTCTATGGTGGTGGTCATAGAAGGCCAAAAGTTTCCTTATCTTCGTCATCATTGCAAAATAAATTTTAGATTGTCCAGCATCAACCGTTGTTGTAGAATAGACGTTTAGTGCTGGAGATAATATATTGGATGAACAATGAGCTACTTTGTCTCCTGACTATTTAGAGACCCGAGCATTACTTGACCATTATATGAGAGCCAAAAAAAAATTCTAAAGAATGCAACTTTCAAATAATGAAATAGAACTTGATGATTAGACAGAGTCGAAAAAAGAATTTGAAGAATATAACTTTCAAATAATGAAGTAGAAGACTTTTATACTGAAGGAATGAACTGTTAGTGTAATTTATACTAATGATCTAACTCAGGTTTTGATAAATGACAAGTGGTTTAAAGTTAAAGTGTTTATCATCTAATTGCTTTACTGAATATGCAGGAGTTGACAGGTCTGAAGGATCTAACACCAGACTAAAATCTAGCTAGGTCTGTGGGACCTGATAGCTGATGTGAAGTCTAGATAGGTCAGTGGGACCCGATATCTGGCGGGAAGTCTGGTTGAGTCCGCAGGACCTGATAACCGGCCAAAGTTTTATTAGGTCTGTGGGACCTGACAATCGGTCAAAGTCCAGCTGGGTCCATGAGACCTGGCAACTAATGGAAAGACCTAGTGGGTCAAAGATAAGTCAAGCGACTGCAGTTGGTAAGTGGAGATAAGAAACTGAAGGAGAGATCCATTGAAGACGTGTTCCCCGTTGAGAGAATTGTAGGTGTCGGTCCAAATTAGGTCTATTTGGGAAACCTAAGTTGAGATCTTGACTAAATCTTAGTTTCGAGGAGACAGGATCTAATTACTACTACTATTCTGTTATATTATGCTAACCATGTTTTGTAGGATAAATATATTTTTTATTACTTAGACTAACTCTTTTTTGCAGGAAAAGAAGTTGCTAAAAAAAGAGAGTCCAAGCGCCCGGAAGGGGTCCGAGCGCCCAGACTCCAGGTGCCCAGACCAACCTCGCTTGGGTGGCGGCCAGGCACCCGAGCGGTCTGGGCGCCTGAAGCTAGTTCAAGCGCTCAGACTAGAAATTTCATCCCGAAGTTGAGTTGGAGTGTGACGACTAGCCAAACCCACGTCAACGGTCCAAGTTCTTAGAGGGGATCCAAGTGTCCGAAGGTGGATAAACTTGACAGATCAAGTTTTGACAAGAGAACACCATGCCAGTAGCGGTCCAGGCATCCAGAGGGGTTCCAAGCGCTTGGAATGGGCCTATTTAAAAGCCTTTGACATGCAGCTTCAGAACAACATCTGCTTCAACTTTCACTCTTGCATGTTGCTCTAAAAAGCTTCTACGATGATGTAATGCTCCACTGACAACCGGACATCAAGCTCTTCTTAGTTTTTCTGTTGTCGGTAAACTTTCATATATAGTTCTTGTACCTCATTATTGTAACTTTTCAAACTATTAGTGGATTGCCCAATGAAAGTACTCGACAAGTGCGGGCCTTAGCGTAGGAGTCCTCGAAGGCTCCGAACCAAGTAAAACTTGGCTTGTTAGCATTGTTATTGTTTTCTTTATTTTGATGCATAACTTATTTTAATTCTCGTTTTTTGAAGAACGCTATTCACCTCCCCCCCCCCCCCTCCTCTAGGATCTTTCCGATCGAACAAGTGGTATCAGAGCCAAGTTGGCTCTGAATTGGTGTAACTACCAATTAGGTAAGGGGTGAATTTCAAATTTTCTTATAATATTTATTTTCGATTTAAAGCTTTTCGATATAGTTCAAATTGGTGCATTTACCTCTTTGGAAAGTTTTTTCCATTGTAAATACTCTGAATTCGTGTAACACCAATCAAGTTTTAATACCTTTATTTCATCCCACACTACTTACCCCAAAACTCAATCTTGGAATTTCTCTGTAAAATTATGTTGTGTAAGTGTAATGGAGCACAAAGAGACGCTCAGGCGGAATGTCAACCAACCACCTCCGTACGAGATATATAAGAAGGACAAATTCAACTTATGGAGGATGCAAATGGAAAGTTTCATCTTGATGAACGACTTCGATGGTGGCATGACGCTGAAGCGATCTTTTCAGAACTTTAAAGCAAATCAAAAGGTAATAAAGTTAATTTCAAATTTATTACTTAATAATGTTACATGCAAGATAGGAAAGGTCAAAGATGTCTGTGAATTTTAGATCCGCCTGACCAAGATTCATTAGGAGCCATTGAAGCTAGAAGAACAAGACAAAAATGAATCCATGTCAGAGCTCAATCCAACGGAGAAGCTTATAGAATTAGGGGTCATGTATAATGTTAGTAATTTTTACAAAATTGTCCCTATTAGTAGCAATTTAAATATTGTACATGATAGTTTAGAAAATTCTTCTATATGTAACACCCCACCCTCCTCACTACTAGTCTGTGAGGGCGGAGCGCTACTGGACTACTAACTTTACTTAACTATCCTTGTTCACATGTTGATAGAAATTCCTAAAACTCTCGGAGAACTCAAAACATACAATTAACTAGCAGCGGAAGACTAAATGACTCATCTAATACATTCTTAATAAATGGCAATCTTAATAAATTCTTATGCTAGGTCCCAAGGCTTCTATAGTCCAGGCATCACACATCCATCCACACCTCCTTGTCGCCTTCCTTTGCTATAACTTTTCCTTTCCTTTATCTGCAGCAAGAGGAAAATGCATCTATAAGCAAAATTGCTTAGTAAGCGCTATCTAACTCATAAAACTCGAATATGCATGTGAATATACTGAAATCTAAAAGTTGAATGCTCAAAAGGAAAACTACTCATGCTCATATACAAGCAAAAGAAACATACTGAAATGCTAAACGTGTAAAACAAATCTATACAATCATGCTAGCATAATCTTGCTGAATTTTAAACACTTTCTGAATCTTATTTCACTTGTTTAAAAACTTTTACTTTAATACTTCAAAATAATAATCAACTTTCTTCTTGGGCCCAGGCGTAGTACCATCTTATGCGCGTTCCCTAATAGGTTGGGGTAGCGAGCCACCAATCCTAAAAGAGCAGACCTCGGTCTACCAGGGCCAAGACCTCAGAATTGGACACCTGAATTTGTTTAATGACAACCTCGGAAGTCGGGTACTAGCCTCTTAAATAAAGTAAAATACTTGTTATCTTTTTATTACTTCTAATATATAATGCCTCAGCATTTTTTTTAAGCACCTTGTGTGCCAAAATCCCTAAAGTCTTGACTTTGGGATCTACTTAAGGCCTTGGCCTTTCTCTTTCTTTTCTTTATCTTTCTTACACTTGTTAATACTTCTAATAAAAGAATGCTTCTTTAAAAACTGAAATGTTTAAACAAATTCTAACTTTGAAATGCATAAACAAAAATCTGCATACTATGCTAATCAAAATTCTGCATACTATACTAATCAAGATTCTGTATTCTATGCTACACTATTTCTGCATACTATGCAAACATAAATTCTGCACTATAATACTTAACCAAACTGCACTATAATCTTTTTCTTTAAAAACTGCACTATAAGTTCAATCAAAAATATGCACTACAAGTTCCACCAAAAATCTGCACTATAAATTCCACCAAAAATCTGCACTACAAGTTCCACCAAAAATCTGCACTATAAACTTTAAAGAAATCTGTACCATAAGCTCTTAAGAAATCTGCACTACAAGCTCTAAAGAAATATGCATTTTAAGCTCTAAAAAATCTGCACTACAAGCTTAATTAAAATCTGCACTATAAGCCTACATAAAAATCTGCACTACAAGCTTAATTAAAATCTGCACTATAAGCCTACATAAAAATCTGTACTATAAGCTTAATTAAAATCTGCACTATAGGCTTAATTAAAAATCTGCACTATAAGCTTAATTAAAATCTGCACTATAGGCTTAATTAAAAATCTGCACTATAAGCACTTCTTATGCTTCGAATTCAAGAAGAACAAAGGTCCAAAACTACTCCTACTGCAGGTGAGAAGCACTTACCTTGCTTCTTGGACTCACAACCGAACAAAAAGGGCTTCTAGGACCTTGGTCGATCGCCGGAGACGATGCCCTAACTCCCTTTCATTTTCTGTCCGAGCTCCGCCATCGTACGTAGAAGAGAAGGAGAGAATGGTTTAAGTCATGGGAAAACAGAGCATCAACTTATCCCCTTTTATAATCCAATATTCTGTTAACTATCTTAAATAAATTCGCTACATTTTCTAAACAGACAAATCCAACATCAACTTATCCCTTTTATAATCCAATATTTTGTTAACTATCTTAAATAAATTCGCTACCTTTTCTAAACAGACAAATCCAACATCAACTTATCCCTTTTATAATATTTTGTTAACTATCTTAAATAAATTCGCTACCTTTTCTAAACAAACAAATTCAACATCAACTTATCCCTTTTATAATCCAATATTCTGTTAACTATCTTAAATAAATTCGCTACCTTTTCTAAACAGACAAATCCAACATCAACTTATCCCTTTTATAATATTCGGTTAACTATCTTAAATAAATTTGCTACCTTTTCTAAACAGACAAATCCAACATCAACTTATCCCTTTTATAATCCAATTTTCTGTTAATTATCTTAAATAAATTTTGCTACCTTTTCTAAATAGAACCGCCTGCTTGACCACTTGGTAAGCCGGATTTGCTTAAGGCTTGGTTCGGCCGGAGGTTGCAGGTTCAAATCTTGGCTAATTTTCTTTATTTTTTGCAACTTGTTTCTTTTGGTAAAAATACCAAACGAACTCCAAAAATTACATAAAAATACTCTAAAAATTTCTAAAAATCTCTGAAATTTTTATAACTCATTTCTAAATATTTTTAAGTACTATTAGGACTCGAAATGAGGAAATTTGAGTTGTTACACTATAAGTCTGCATGATGATTTAAATATTTATAAAAATACCCCTACAACCATACTAAACAATTTAGATTTAATTAAATCAAAAAATTTAAAATTAAATAAAATAATTAATAAAACTTTAGTACTAATTAATTTAGAAAATTTAAATTTAAATATATCTAAAAATTTAAATAATAATTCAAACTCAAATAGATCTAAAAATTCAAGTCATAATATTGACAAACACAATATAGATAAAATTAATAAAATTCTTAATAATATATTTGATAATCTACATAATATCGAGCTAAGAAATTTTATCCAAGATAAGGATCATTTAACAAATTCAAAATTAACCTGAAGGTCACGGAGGTACCTTCAAAATTAGCAGCTCCATATCTCCATTTTAGCTCTTCCGCTGCTCCGATCGCCTGGGTGCTTTCGGCCAACCGAAATAGGACTCACCCGAACCTAATTTTCAACCTTATTCCTCGAGCAGGCTTCTTCTCCGGCTTCTCGTCGCTCGAACATCATGCATGTCTTTCTGGTCCACCGGTGTACTCTTCCGCAACACCTCATCCCTCGGATGCACCGAGCCCGTCGGCTTCCTTCCCGTGTCATCCTTCTCACTAGCTGCGTCTTCCACTCAACTTCCTATATTCCTAAGCTCCTACACACTTAAACACAAGAATCAAACACAACAGGACCTAACTTGAACTTGGTTGATCACATTAAAACTACCCTGGGGTTCAACAATTAATCTCTCCCTTTTTGATGTGCATTAATCCAAGTTTAAGTTAGGGTAATAGCAAACAAATTGCAATAAGTATTGTAAAGAAATAAGTATAACATTGCAAAAAATTATTTAAAAATCCTAACTCCCTCTAAACTTGTACATATTCCTCCTCCTTTGATCACATCAAAAAAAATAGGAAAAATAACATAAGAAGTTATAATATTTTGAATACTTAATAAAATAGTAAACAGAATGTTTAAAAATTTTCATAAAATCATAAGTCATACTTTGTATTTTAAAAAATAAAAGAGTTAACAAAAAAAACATTTTGTCAAAAAAAATTCTAACTTGTTAACAGAATTTAACAGTAAATCATTTTAACAGTTAGTCAATTAAATATTTGTTTCAATAATAGGCTTCCAGTGTAACGACCCGCCTTCTACTACTAGGCTGTAAGGTCGATCGCTACAGTTATGTTGTGCTAACTGTGCGGAAAACTGATCTAATTTAAATTGTGTTGCTAACTGCTAACTATTCTTGGTTCTACATGTGCTGAAGGGTGTAATCTAAAGGATACAAGGTGTATCCCACATCCCCTATGGACTAGAAGCTGATCTGCTAAGTTTCTTGGTCGAAACTGAACTTCCCAATCGATCCAGACTGAACTGGGTCGATGGCTCTCTGTTGGATCGATCCAGACTGCTACTGTGCTCGGGTGGTAATCTGGATCGATCGGCTGATCGATCCAGGCTCACTGATCGATCCAGTGATCGATCCAGCGTGCTTCTGTGCACGGGACTTTATTTGGATCGATCGACTGATCGATCCAACATAGGTCAATCGATCCAATGATCGATCAAAAACCTTTCTGTTCGCGAGAAATAGCTTGGATCGATCGACCGATCGATCCAGAGGCCTTCTGTTCGCGACAGAATGTGACTGGATCGATCGGATGATCGATCCAGAAGCCTTCTGTTCGCGGAATCAGCCCTCAATCGATCCATGGATCGATCGGGGACCCCAGATCGATCCATGGATCGATCGGAGTTTCTGATTTCGCACTGAAACTCTGATTTCAGCACTCTGGCGTGCCAAAACCTCGCACAACAATTCTAAAACCAATTGAAATATATTCTAGCAACTATTAACCAG
Organism: Zingiber officinale; assembly: GCF_018446385.1. Classification (NCBI taxonomy): domain Eukaryota; kingdom Viridiplantae; phylum Streptophyta; class Magnoliopsida; order Zingiberales; family Zingiberaceae; genus Zingiber; species Zingiber officinale. Next base: position 103,147,254 of record NC_055987.1, on the reverse strand, counting down.
CATTCTAACATAATTACTAACAAATTAAATAAATCTCCCATGGTTTAAATATTCTAAGGTCTAAAAATGCATAAAAGAAGAAATACTAAGAATTCAACTATTTAAGCTGGCTAAAATCCCTGAGAAGCTTTTATTCCAGTTCCTTCCACACACACCATCTTTGCATTGAACTCCAGCTTCCTCTGCTAGTCCATTTTCCCTTTACCTTTATCTGTAGTATAAGGAAAGTAGAATCTGTAAGCTTAAAGCTTAGTAAGAAACCAACTACCTCACTAAAACATGCAACGATGCAAAAAATGCTTTTTAAAGAATGCTATTTGAAAACATGTACTGGCATGGCATACTATGGTTGCAAGCATAACTGAAATAACTGAACATGTAAGCTGAAACATGGCATAGCAAGCTAATCACATAGAACAACAATAGAGAACTACGCTAACTGAAGTAACCTGAAGCTGAAATCAAACTCAACTAACATAACTGATTTTATGAGTTTTGAAAACTAATAGCATAGTAGATCAAAATAATAATCATGTGCTGTTGGGCCCGGCAACTGTACTTACTGTGTGCGCATCCCTAACTAAACCCGGGTTTGCAAGTCCCAAATTTAGTAGGGTTTACTAGGTTATCTGAACCTAGGGACGACTGTGGGAGTCCAACCCAATGGATATCTAATCCGGTACAGTGCCAACTGAAAAGTAAAATACTGAATATAGCTAAACTGTTCTAAACTGCTGTTTCTAGGTTATCTGAACCTAGAGCTAGGTTGTCTAAACCCAGAGGCGACTGTGGGAGCCCACCCATTGGACCGTAGTCTCATATAAGCTAGAATAAACTGATTTACTGATTTAGATGCTTCTAATGCATTCAACTGAGCGGTTAAAATGCCTAATTTGCATTTTTACTTAACTAGCTATTTTATCGAACACTTAGTGTGTCCCAACTCTCCTCTCTATTAGGGAGACCACTTCTAGGCACCCGACAACGTCTAGAAACCCCCACTGAAGAGGGATTACATGTCCGGCCCATCTAGAAGTGCTCACTAAATCCCTAAACCTGCGAGGAGGATCAATTTCACACTAAGTGTCGATAAAAAATCTGCGTATAGCTAAACTAATGCGTAGAAACCCAAACGGAGCTACTTATACTGCAGGTGAGGGGTTTCTTACCTCGTACGCTAATTTCCTTACAATTCTATTCGCTAGAACTCCGGTGGAGACGATCTTCTCGACAATCCTCTCGCGCCTACGCGTTCTTCTCGCGGAGGGGAACGTTCTCGTGTCGGAGATGTCGCCGGAAGGTGTCCTTGAAGCCCTAGGAAAGGAACCCTAGGTTTCTTCTTGTGGTTGGCGCCGAGAGAAGGAGAGGGAAGGGGGCGGCGTGGCTAGGGTGAGGAGAAGGAAAAGTCACGTTAAAAAAAATAACTCTTCACCTATTAAATTCCCTATTTATATTAAGTCTGTAATTTCAGCCCAACTCTAATATAAATTTAGTTGCCTCCCTTTCCTTTCAGCACGACCCTGCTGGGTTCAACTGGTTACTAACATTATCCGTAAACCATAGGTCTCGGGTTCAATTCCCGCTTAGGCCGTTTTCGTTTTCTATTTGTTTTTGCCACTTCCGTTATTCTAAAAATTCCGGAAAAATATCTAAAAATTCCAGAATAGTCATAGAATATTTCTAATTTAGCTTTGAGAATTTTCGGGCGTTACATCCAGGCTGCGGCGAGGCGCTAGGCCTTCTTGGATATTGGAGCAACAACCACTTTCTTAGATAAAGCCTTTCAAGAAATTAATATTTAATTTTCTTTCTCACATTCAACCCTTTTAAAAAGAATTTTACTCTAAGAATGTTTTTGGAACCCAATATAAGTTCCTACCTATTGGGTTAATTAAAAATTTAGGGGGTACATAATTTTTGAAAATATTTCTAATTTACCCATGGTGATGTCTAATATACTAGTTTAGTCTACCATACTTTCTAGATTTTGGTTTCTAACAATTATTCAAATTTAAGCATGCATAGTCATTCTTCAAACTTTTGACTTGAATTTTCAATTTATCATTTTCTAATTTCAAATTACCATACATTTCTAAGGGACATGAATTTGCTAAGTTTAATTTTAACTTAGCATTTTCTTTTTCTAATTTGCATAAATTTTTAGAAAGTATTTTGATAAAATTAAAAGACTGCTCGGGAGATACTGCACGTACCTCACTCACCTCGTGATCTGACGTTTCCCCTTCGTCACAGCTTTCCTCTGATGATCCTCCCCCTTTGTCGATGCTTATTTCTGAGCTGCTTTCATCTTCTTGATGGCTTATCATTAGGGCTAGTCCAGAGAAGGCCTCGATCTCGGACTCAGAGGATGATGATTCGTCCCATGTGGACTTCAAGTTATTCTACTTTGGTATGTTGCCCTTGTCTTTCTCCTTGTCCCTATTCCTCAATTTTGGGCAGACATCCTTGATGTGCCCTTCTTTGTTATAGTTATAACATTAGACCTTCCTTTTGTTCCAATAATACTTTCTTGACTGCGATTTAAATTTATTAGTTTAAATAAATTTATTAAACTTTCTTACTAGTAGCGTCGCTTCATCTTCGTTGATCGACGCTTCAGAGTCAAGATCTTCCATCTTGGCCTTCAAGGAAAGATTGTTGTTCGAGTTTTTGATTTCTTTAGAATCTACACATCAAGTTTCATGAAGTTCAAAGGTAGAAAACAAATTCTCTAGTGTACGTACCTCGAAATCCTTAGAGATGTTGTATGCATCTACTAAGGGTGACCACTCTGGAGTTCTCGGGAAAGCATTGAGCACATACCGAATTGAATCTCGATTTGTTACCGTTTCTCTAAGATTGTTGAGATGAGTGATGAGCTCTTTGATTCGTGCTTGGAGTTGCGCTACCTTTTCTTCATTGTTCATTCGCAGGTTTGTCAACTGAGTTTGGAGGATGTCTTGTCTTGCCAATTTTTCTTCAGAAGTGCCTTCGTGGAGTTATAGGAACTTTTCCTAGAGCTCTTTGGCGGAGTCATAGCTGCTGATTCAATTGACTTCCTAGGGCGGAAGGGCGCTGAGCAGATGAAATTCTGCTTTATCATTCGCCATGAAGTAGGCTTACTCCTTCTTCATCCACTGATATTATTCTTTGTCTTTCGGAACTGTGAAACCATATTTCATGATTAACAAAATTTTAAAATTTGTTTTAAAGAATAACTCCATTTCGGTGTTTCCATTGTACAAAGTCTCCCTCGAATTTTAGTGGGTGAATGCTTGCACCGGCCATCGTCTCGTTGTTTCAGTCGACGGTTAGTCCTTTTAAGGCATCCTAGCTCTGATACCACTTTTTGGGACCCTTGGAGGTTGGTAAGAGGGAGATGTGAGTAACCTGAAAAGGCAAACAATACCTTTCCCATTCTTTCAACTCATTTTAAAAGCAACAATAATAATAACTTAAATTAACAACTAAAAAGATAAGGCACACTATTTACTTCGTTGCAACCTAGGTGGTTGTTAATCTAAGGACAATGAAAAGCTCTAAAAGATCTCCTTCGTGTAGGCAGAGAAACCTCTTACAATCATTAAATTCTCAAACAGTTGCTAGAAAAAGAATACAGGAGTTGTTTGATTATTTTCTAGGTCTAGGGGTCTTTTTATAGCCCCTGGGAAAAGTTATCTGTGGTTGGAAGGCGTCGTCAATAGGGTGGAAGGCGCCTCCAGTGCGGCAGCAATGGATAAACATTTATCCACTGCCAACGACTAAATTTATTTTAAAATACCGTAATAAAATAATAATAAAATAATAAGATTTAATGAACGAATAACCCTAATGGAATTTTCAAGAGTTTTTGGGAATTTTCTGGTATTTAATTGAAGCTCGTATGGTATATTTTAAGGGGATGAATCGAATAGGCTTAGAGAAAGCCTGTTTGATATACCAATTAAGCTGGGAGTTGATTAATTCCATTAACCTAATGTTTGTTATAATTAACCTAAGTATTTAAATAGTGACCTAAGTTTTTTTTCCCCCCTTATCGCCTATTCCCCTCCTCCCGATCCCCCTTCCTTTCCTCTTCTCCAAATAGTGTCGATGCCATCTTCCCTCTCGCGGCACCAATCTCCACCTCGTGAGTACCATCATCTTCCCTGACTCATCACCGGCGTCAATTGTCGGCTGGCCTTGTGCCCTAGCCACACTCTGCCCCTCACGACGATGACATCTCACCGTTTCCTCTTCCTCCGAGCTGCCCTATGCTGGGCTGTCTTCGGCCAAGAGCAAGGAATCCCGACATGCTCTAGTTTTGGATCCACCGTCGTCGCTGTCTCCGTCCGAGCCCAACTCAGCCATCGGCCACCTCTCTTCCGGCTATAAGAAGGTATGCTATGTTTTTCCATTTCTATTCTTCCTTCTGTTCAATTGACAATCATGGTATGCATCTGATCTGCATATGGGATGCAGATCCAACCTATAACACCGTATGACCTTGCTAAATTCTGGCCAATAAGTGTTGTTTTGGGATACTTGGTGTAGAGGACAGTAGCTCCACAATCCTTCAGCCATAAGTTCTCGCAGTTATTGCTCCGGCTGCAAGTCAACAGAAGAGCGTATGAAATTAGATGAGTTTTGGATTAATTTATGCTTGAATTTATATCCAGATTGGTTGGTGACATGGCTGGAATTGTTAATCTAAGTTGAATAAGGATTTAATTGGTAGATGGCTACTGATCATGTGATAGATTATATATGTTGGATTTATGATACTTAGTAGTTGATACAATGAATTGATTTGGATGAGTATAGATTTGGAATTCATTAATCTGATGTGGTTTGGATTAACATATGGGTTCACAATGGATGGTGATGTTAATCAATTATTGTTGTGATGGATTATGAAATAGGGTTAGTCAATACTTATATGAATTAAGTGTAGTTGATTCATGAGGGGTTTGATTTTTAGATTAGAGATTATTCATGTATAAATCTAATCTAATGAGGAGAATGAACAATTGATGATTGATACGAAGGAAAAAAGGAAATTAATTGAGGTTAATCATTAATTAGAGTTAATTAATGATCGTATTTCAATAGGGATTATCTAAAATAGGTTTGGGGATTTGATTTAGTTATTTAATTCATATATAATAGCTAAATCTATATATCATGTAATTTACAGGATGTTGATTCGAGACGATCGTCTCGACGTGGGATTGTTAGCACGATCGACAAATAAAGGCGGGTACCTTTTACTTATCTCTTTTGATATTCTCATTTTGATATGCGTAGTAGGTTATATCTAGTAGTAATGATTATATTTATATATGCCTTGGTATGTCACTACTTGATACCCGTAGTATGCCCTTATTATTGTCTGTTCTACATCATTGCTTATGTTCTCTTGATTCTTGCATTGTGTACTTACGTAGTGACATACAATGCATTACCGGATACAGGACTAGCTACTAGATATACTTGACATGTGTACCTAGTTTATTACCTGGCATGTGTACCTTGGTTTATTACTTGGCATGTGTACCTAGTTTATTACTTGGCATATGTACCTTGATTTATTACTTGGCATGTGTACCTAGATTTATGGTACCTAGGTCATTGTTATGGACTTGGTTTTCCTTTTGGTACACATTATGTGGAGGTTGGTATTTTCAGAAGTTATAAGCTTTAGTGTCATGCACCATTTTTGCATGATTGCATGCTGAGCGATTGTCGGCTCTATTGTTGTTGAGCACATCGTCAGTTACATGATCTGCACATATAACCACTCATGGGTTAGTGGTATATCAAGCAGGGTGTGTGCAGTCCTTGCTTTGTCAGGGCTCCGCTGGTCCGCTCATGGGGGATCCTGACTCATGGACCGATCGCGGATATTCTCGATAGCACTTAGGGATTTATGGCGCGTAGTGATGCGAAGAAGGTGGTGTTAGTTGATTAACACTTAAAAAGTTCCACTGTCACTGAGTGGAAATATCAGATGATGATTTACGAGGAGCAAAGTATCGATTGATAATTATTTTAACTATCTATTTAGTGTTAGTACTCCTCTACCCTTGTATGCATTGCTTATTCCTAGAGGTTACTGAACCTCAGGTGGAGCAATCGTAGAATGATGGGTTACAAGACAATGGATAGTTGACTCAACTATCATTGTCTCTTTAAGAAGCTCAAGACCTTGACAACATGATCATTTATTAAAGGTCTTGAAGTCTATATGTCAACTCAGAGTGTTTGATCTTTTGTCGACATTTGTCGGAAGATATTTACGGATATAATTATGAGATTTGTGGTGATATTCTCTGATGGGTAGACTTTCAGTAGGAGGTTGAGTGACCCTTTGGACTTTGCATGGTCATTCCTTTACTGTGGATATCTAGGTATATAAAGGATGAGATTTGTTATACTCTTTGGACATTTTTGGATAGGATTAGTAGAGTTTTTATACTCATATCTTTTGGATATTAAGGTACCGATACGATGAAAATGGGTCACTAGGGAGTTATCATGTTTGATTATTATTGAGGATGGTTTGAGGTTGAGGGATATTGTGAGATCAGATATTGTGATATGTTGATTTCTAATGATTTATTGGATTAAAGGTTGAGTTATGTGGTTGTCTGATGATCTATTAGTCGATATTTGTTTTGATGATCTATTAGTGGATATTTGTTTTAATGATCTATTAGTGCATATTGGTTTTGGATGATCTAGTATTTGGGTTTGTCGTTGATGGTGACATAGTGAGTGTCATGTGTGATATTTATGGATTTGGTGATATGTAATTAGTGATCGGATTACAGATTCGTTGCTAGTAATCTTATGGTTGAGTATGCCTTAATACGAACAATATGAGTTTTTGGTAATGACATTTGGGCTTATCAATACTCCAGCGGTATTTATGGATTTGATGAACCGCGTCTTCTAGGAGTATCTAGATCGGTTCGTTATTGTCTTCATCGACGACATTTTGATATACTGAAGTTCTGAGGAGGAACATGCACAGCATCTTCGCATAGTCTTGAAGCCTCTTCGACGACATTGTCTATATGCGAAGTTAAGCTAGGACACGTGGTTTCTAGCCAAGGTATTTCAATAAACCCTTAGAAGATTAAGGCTGTCACCAGCTGGGAGTAGCCGAAATCAGTTTAGGAGATCTGCAGTTTCTTGGGATTGATCAGATATTACAGTCAGTTTGTTGAGGGTTTCTCTTGCATTGCTATGCCGTTGACATGCCTGACTAGGAAAGGAATGAAGTTACGTGGTCAGAAGCCTGCGAGACCAGCTTCCAGGAGCTTAAGCGGAGATTAGTGTCGACACTAGTTCTGGCTTTGCCCTCTAGAGAGAACGGATTCGTACTCTATACCGACGCTTCTCTATAGGGTTTGGGCGTTGTTTTGATGTAGCAAGCAGGGTAGTCTCCTATGCTTCTTGTCAATTGAAGGAGCATGAGAAGAACTACCCAGTACATGATCTAGAGCTCGCCGCTATTATCTTTGCTTTGAAGATTTGACGACATCATCTTTATGGTATTACATTTGAGATTCTCACTGATCATAAGAGTCTCAAATATCTTTTCACTCAGAAGGAACTCAATCTCCAACAGAGGAGATAGATGGAGTTCCTGAAGAATTATAACTGTACCATTAGCTACCACCCAGGGAAAGCTAACGTGGTTGCCAATACACTTAGCCGGAAGTCCAGAGGGACTTTAGCATGCCATCGAGTTTTGGTCACGGACTTGATTCATGGTTTCTCTGAGTTGGGCCTTAAGGAGTAGGGACAGACAGGGCAGGGTATACCATGGTTGCTCAGTCATTGATCAAGATGAGGATCCAAGAGGCTCAGGCCATTGATCAGCGCTTACAGTCCATTGGCAGCCAGATAGCTTTCGGGCAGTAGATAGAGTTCACCTGAGATGACGAGGGTATTCTTTATTTCCGAGGCAGATTATGCGTACCTTAATCTCACTCGATTATAGAGGAGTTACTTCAGGAGGCTCATCGCTCCCATTTTGCTATTCACCCAGGCGGAACCCACATGAATCGAGATTTGAGGAGTTCCTATTGGTGGAACGGCATGAAGAAAGACATCGCGGAGTTTGTAGCTATATGTCTTGTCTGTCAGCAGGTGAAGGCTGAGCACCAGAGACCTTCCGATTTACTTCAGAGGATTCCCATTCCGGAGTGGAAATGGGAGCACATCACCATGGATTTTATGGTAGGATTATCTAGGACACGATGAGACCATGATGCGATATTGGGTAATCGTTGATTGATTGACTAATTTGCTCCTATTCTATCGATCTGTAGGATAGATTCTTTGAATCGATTAGTAAGGTTATACTGTAGAGAGATTACCGGACTTTATGGTATATCTCTAAGTATTATATCAGATAGAGACCCATGGTTTACGTCCTAGTTCTGGCAGAGTCTGCAATAGGCTTTGGGCACACAACTCCATTTTAGTATAGCATTCCATCTGTAAACAGATGGACAGTCAGAGCGGACCATCTAGACATTAGAGGACTAGCTGAGGTCTTGCGTTATGGATTTCGGAGGCAGCTGGGAGAATCACCTGCCATTAGTAGAGTTCGCCTACAACAACAGCTATTATTCGGTTATCCAGATGGCACAGTTTGAAGCGTTATATGGTAGATCTTGTTGAACACCCACCCTCTGGGAGGAGGTTGGGGAGGCTCTATTGGTTAGTCCTAGGAAGATCATACCGGTTCCACTGTACAAAAATTTTGTACAAGTGTCGAACCTTTCCTAAATAACCTATTGTGTTCTTTAGAAGTTAAATTAGGAATCGCAGACGAAACTTAACATCATTGATTCCAAATTTAACTTATCTGTTCTTAATGGTTTAGACTTGGATCGCAAGCGGAACTTAACACTATTGATCCAAATTCACCTACGTTATAAATTCAATTAAATATTAATTTCCAAAATTGGCTTCCAGAACTGCATGGCGAGGCACATGGCCTTCTTGGGTATGGGAGCATCCACCACCGCCTAGACAAAGCCTTTTAAGGAAAGCTAATATTTAATTTCCTTATATAACTCTAGGTTTAACCAAAAAGAACAATTGAATCACAAATTCGAAAAACAAAGAAAAACACAAACACAAATTACTAATTCAAAAAACTAGATCTAACATCTCTTGTGTTTGGAATTCATACAAAGAAAAATAACTAGCATGATGCAGAAAACAATTGCTAATTATACCTTTTCTTTGCAAGCTAATGACCTCGAGATCTTCTGTCGTATTCCTCACCTCGCCTTGGATGTTGTGTGGGCAACGATCCTCCACGATGAACACCACCCAAAGCCTTCTTCTCCTTCTTCTAATATTCGGCCACCACCACCACAAAAGAAAATAGAGCAAAGGGAAAGGGAGAAGAGAGAGGGTCGGCCACACCAAGAGAATAAGAGTTGTGTTCCATGAGGCCTCCTCACCCCTTCTATTACTTGTCCAAGGCAAATAAGGGAAGAATTTTTACAAAAATTAAAATCTTCCTCTTGTTTTTCCTTTTCCCTTTTTATTTTCCTTTTCTTTCCTCTTGATTGAATCAATCACCAAATCATTGGGTGATGATTTTATTTTTATTTTTATTTGGCCGGCCACCTTGCTTGGGCACCAAGCAAGGGTGGCCAACCCCCTTAAAGACAAAGAAAATATTTTTTATAAAATTTTATATAAAAAGAAAACCTCTTATAAAATTTTACAAGCTCTCTTTCTAAAAGTGGATGGTAAAAAAGGAAAGTTTTAAAAATTAAAACCATGTTTTAAAATTTCTCTTCAAAAATTTCCTTTTTTAATATGAATAGAAAATTTTAATTTTAAAACTTCTCTTCCTTTTTTCTAAAACCATGAGGATGGTTAAAAAAAGAAAGTTTTAAAACTTTTAAAACTCTCTATTAAACCATGTGGCCTAATTCAAATAAGGAAAGTTTTTAAAATTAAAATCTCTCTTTTAAAACTTATAGTATTCTTCAAAGAGAAGATTTTAAAAATTCAAAATACCCTTCCTATTCGAATTTATTATGGTCGGCCCCTACTTGCTTGGTCACCAAGCAAGAGGGTCGGCCCTCTTAAGGAGATGGTGGCCGGCCATTGCTTGGTCATCAAGCAATGGGCCGGCCTCCTTTCTTAGACACCAAGAAGGGCTTTTAATGAGTGGTTTATAAGGAACTACTGAGGCTACGACAGGGACCTAGAGGAGAAATTGGTTTTGGCCTTCCGATGAGCTTGAGTATCTCGGGTTCACCCCGAACACACAACTCAAGTTCATCAACAATAACTCATTCCACTAGAGAGTTATTGTTGCACGACCGTACCAATCCCAAATTACATTATGGGCTCCTTCTTATCATGAGTGTGTTAGTCTCCCTATGTTTAAGATAACAAATGTCCACTAATTAAGTAAGTTACTGACAACTCACTTAATTAATATCTAACTCCAAGAGTAGTAACACTCAACTTCATTGTCATATCAGACTAAGTCCACCTGCAGGTTTTAACATGGCAATTAGAGCCGTCAATTTGGGTTAGGCCCATCGGGTTGGCCCGCCCCGCCAAACAATTTAAGCGGGTTGGGTTGGAACTTTATCAACCCAAGCCCGTCGTGGGTCGACCCGCCTTGGCCCACGACCTGCGTGGGTTGGCCCGCAATAGGCTTGGGTTGGCCCGCGGGTTGAGAAACACATGTAAACTAAGTTTTATGTCATTTTATTATCTTTCTTTGTTATAATTTTGAAATAAAAATCGTACTTTTCATCCAATATGAGTATTTGTTTGTATCCATTTATATTTAAAATACATATTTGTGGATACATTTAATTGATTAAATCTTTTCGAAGTAAAATGTTGAAGATATGAAATATTTAAAAAAAAAAATTGATGGGCCCGCGGGTTAGCCCGCCAAACCCGCAACCCGCCTTAGATTGGGTTGGGTTGGAAATTTCTCAACCCGCCATGTTGGCGGGTCAGCCCGCCCTACCCCGCCAAATGGTTGGCCTGCCACAGGCCGACCCGCCCCGCCATGGGTTGGCCCGTCTGACAGCTCTAATGGCAATCCTTATGAGCTCCTCTTGGGGGCATTCTCAACCTAGATAACTAGGACACAGTTTCCTTCTATAATCAACAACACACACTATAAGTAATATTATTTCCCAACTTATCGGGCCTATTGATTTATCGAGCTAAATCTCACCCTTTGATAAGTTAAAGAAATAAATACTAAATATATATGCTTGTTATTATATTAGGATTAAGAGCACACACTTCCATAATAACTAAGGTCTAGTTCTTTTATTAAGTCAGTATAAAAAGAACTTACCTAAAATGGTCCTACTCAATACACTTAGAGTGTACTAGTGTAATTTATTAGTCAAGATAAACTAATACCTAATTACACTACGACTATACCAATGGTTTGTTCCTTTCCATCTTAGTCGTGAGCAACTGTTTATAATTTATAAAGAGCTGATAACATGATCTTCTGTGTGTGACACCACACACCATGTTATCTACTTTATAAATTAATTGAATAACTATATTTAACAAATAAATATAGACATTTGACCAAAGTGATTCTTTTATTTCAAAAATAAATGTTTACAAAAGCTAGGCTTTTAGTATACACTCTAACAATCTCCTACTTATACTAAAAGACTAAGCTGCCATATCTGCTGCCATACATCTGATTCCCATCCCTTCCACATGCCGATCAAAAGTTTTCGCCGGAAGGGCCAGGTTATCTGCTGATGCAATCTTGGCGACGACAACTTCTCCTCGCTTGACGATGTCTCGTATCAAGTGGTACTTGCGCTCTATATGCTTACTCGCCTTATGGGCTTGTGGTTCCTTCGAGTTTACAACTGCACAACTATTATCACAATAAATTGTGATGATTTTGGACAAACCAGGAATCACATCTAAGTCCATTAGAAAGTTCCTGAGTCATACTACTTCTTTGGCTGCCTCAGAGGCTTTCACATACTCAGCTTCCATGGTTGAGTCTGAAACGCATTTCTGCTTAACACTTCTCCATGCAATGGCTCCACCTCCTAAAGTAAACACATAGCCTGATGTAGACTTACTGTTGTCCCTATCTGATTGGAAATCCGAATCCATGTAACTCACAGGGAGCAAATCGTCTACTTGGTAAACTAGCATATAATCTCTAGTCCTTCTAAGGTACTTTAATATATGCTTTACAGCAGTCCAATGTCCTTGTCCAGGGTTACTCTGATATCTACTAATCATGCCCACAGCAAAACAGATATCAGGTCTTGTACACAGCATTGCATACATAAGGCTTCCTACAGCCGAAGCATAAGAAACTGCCTTCATACCCTCTATCTCCTTTGATGTCTTCAGAGACATCTCTTTAGATAAGGCTACTCAATGCCTAAAAGGTAAGAAACATTTCTTGGAGTTCTGCATGCTAAAATGAGCAAGGATTGTATCTATATATAAAGCTTGAGATAGGCACAACATTCTTTTCTTGCGATCCCTTATAACTTTGATCCTAAGAATATGTGCACATTCTCCTAAGTCCCTTCATATCAAATTGTTTGGACAACCATACCCTTACGTCCGATAATACTTTGACATTGTTGCCAATTAACAAAATATCATCTATGTATAGTATAAGAAATACCACCACATTTCCGTTACACTTCTTGTATACACAAGACTCATCCAGACACTGAATAAATCCATATGACTGGATTACTTCATTAAACTGGATGTTCCAAGATCTTGAAGCTTGCTTCAGTCTATAAATGGACCGATTCAGCTTGCATACTAGATGCTCTTTGCCTTTTTCAATGAATCCCTCTGGGTGCTTCATATGGATGTTTTCTTCAAGACTTCCGTTAAGGAAAGCTGTCTTGACATCCATTTGCCAAATCTCATAATCCATATGAGCGGCAATGGATAAGAGTATCCGGATAGACTTAAGCATAGTTACCAGCGAAAAAGTCTCCTCATAATCGATTCCCTCTTTCTGAGTATACCCTTTCACAACAAGCCTTGCTTTGAAGGTTTCAACCTTCCCGTCTGTCCCTCTTTTCCTTTTGTAGATCCATTTGCATCCAATGGCTTTTACACCATCTAGTGGTTCTACAAGCTCTCAGACCTTATTAGAATACATATATTCTAATTATGTATTCATTGTTCTTTGCCAAGATGTTGCATCTTTATCTTGGAGTGCTTCGTCAGATGTCCGGGAATTAGGTTCATATTCACCAGGTTTCAAGTCCAAAGACTCTCCCAAAACATGAATCTCTCAGGTTGCCTTCAAACCCTCCCACTACGACGAGGCACTGTCTGTGGTTGTGTATCATTTGTGATACGTGTTTCAGTTTCTTGTGATATTTCATCTTGTACAGTTGGTACTAGATTAGACGTGTCCTTTATTTTCTTAAGAACAAATTTCCTTATGGGTTTGTGGTTCATTACATAGTCCTTTTCTAAAATCGATCATTGGTTCTAACAATGACCCTCTGATTTTAAAGACTATAAACCTCCTTTCGTTTGTAACGACCCAAATTTCCTTAATTAGAGTCCTAAAAGTAATTTAAAAATATTTTAAAATGCTATAGAAATATTCTAGGGATTTTTAGAAATTTTTAGAGTATTTTTATGTAATTTTTGGAGGTCGTTTGGTATTTTTACTAAACGAAGGAAGTTTCGACAAAAAAATATCCAAGCCGAGAATTGAACCCACGACCTTTAACTCAGTCAAAACGCAGCTGACCAGGTGGGCAAACAAATTTTTCTGTTTAGAAAAGGCAGCGAATTTATTTAAGATAGTTAACAGAATATTGGATTATAAAAGGGATAAGTTGATCTTGGATTTGTCTGTTTAGAAAAGGTAGCGAATTTATTTAAGATAGTTAACAGAATATTATAAAAGGGATAAGTTGATGTTGGATTTGTCTGTTTAGAAAAGGTAGCGAATTTATTTAAGATAATTAACAGAATATTGGATTATAAAAGGGATAAGTTGATGTTGGATTTGTCTGTTTAGAAAAGATAGCGAATTTATTTAAGGAGTTAACAGAAATATTAAATTATAAAAAAGGATAAGTTGATGCTTTGTTTTCCCGTGACTTAAACCATTCTCTCCTTCTCTTCTGCGTACGATGGCGGAGCCAGGGTAGAAAATGAAAGGAGGTTAGGGCATCATCTCCGGCGGCCGGCCAAGGTCCTAGAAGCCCTTTTTGTTCAGTTGTGAGTCTAAGAATCAAGGTAAGTGCTTCTCACCTGCAGTAGGAGTAGTTTCGGACCTTTGTTCTTCTTCTTGAATTCGAAGCATAAGAAGCGCTTATAGTGTAGATTTTTAATTAAGCCTATAGTACAGATTTTAATTAAGCTTATAATGCAGATTTTTATGTAGAGCTTATATTACAGATTTTAATTAAGCGCTTATAGTGAAGATTTTTAATTAAGCCTATAGTGCAGATTTTAATTAAACTTATAATGCAGATTTTTATATAGAACTTATATTGCAGATTTTAATTAAGCGCTTATAGTGCAGATTTTTAATTAAGCCTATAGTACAGATTTTAATTAAGCTTATAGTGCAGATTTTTATGTAGGCTTATAGTGCAGATTTTAATTAAGCTTATAGTGCAGATTTTATGTTTGCATAATATGCAGAAATAGTGTAGCATAGAATGCAGAATCTTGATTAGAATAGTATGCAGAATTTTGATTAGCATGGTATGCAGATTTTTGTTTATGCATTTCAAAGTTAGAATTTGTTTAAACATTTTAGTTTTTAAAGAAGCATTCTTTTATTAAAGGTATTAACAAGTATAAGAAAGATAAAGAAAAGAAAGAAAAAGGTCAAGGCCTTAAGTAGATCCCAAAGTCAAGACTTTAGGGATTTTGGCACATAAGGTGCTCGTTAAAATGCCGAGGCATTATATATTAGAAGTATTAAAAGATAACAAGTATTTTACTTTTATCAGAGGCACTGTGCTGGACTCTCAGTTGTCCTTGGGTTGGGCTCCCATAGTCGTCCCTAGGTTTAGATAACCTAATAGTAACGGCACGGCCGACGGTCGACGGTCGACGACCCGAGGGTCGCCAAATGGGCCACCAAATGGGTCGGGTCGTTACAACCTACTAGATTCGGGACCAGCTATCTCAGGTCTAGTTAGGGATGCGCGCATAGCAAGTACAGTTGTCGGGCCCAAGAGAAGTTGATTATTATTTTGAAGTATTAAAGTATAAGTTTTCAAACAAAAGAAATAAGCTTCACATAAGTTTAAAATTCAGCAAGTTTAGCTTTCTTATATACTGACATGTTGTTTAGATTTGCTTACATGTTTAGTATTTCAGTATGTTATTTTTCGTTTGCTATTAGATGAGCATTCAGTTTCTAGATTTCTTTCAGCTTTCATGCATACTCAAGTTTTGTGAGTTAGATAGCGCTTACTAAGTAATTTTGCTTATAGATGCATTTCCTCTTACTGCAGATAAAGGAAACGAAAAGCTATAGTAAAGGAAGGCGACATGGAGGTGCGGATGAATGTGTGATGCCTGGACTATAGAAGCCTTGGGATTTAGCAAAAGAATTTATTAACAAAGAGTTGAGTAGAATGTATTAGATGAGTCATTTAGTCTTCCGCTGCTAGTTAATTGTATGTTTTGAGTTCTCCGAGAATTTTAGGAATTACTATCAACATGTGTGCAATGTTAGTTAAGTAAAGTTAGTAGTCCAGTAGCGCTCCGCCCTCACGGACTAGTAGTGAGGAGGGTGGGGTGTTACATCGTTTCTCTAGAATAATGCACAAATAAGTGAACTCCTATTCCAACTTATCAGTGTCTCCCTTCAGCACATGTGCTGGACTACCCCAAATCTGAATATGCTTTAGACTATGCTTACACTCATTCTACAATTCTTTGGGAGTAAGGAGTTCTGACTTAGAAGGTACTATGTTCACTTACATTTTCAGTGTATATCTTTAAAACGAATTTGGTAATTCTGAATAACTCATCATTAATCTAACTATTTCCATAAGAAACCTATTCCTTCATTCTACTACACCATTCACTAAGCCTATTCGATTTATCCCCTTAAAATATACCACACGAGCTCCAATTAAATGCCAAAAAATTCCTAAAAACTCTTGAAAATTCTGTTAAGGTTATTCGTTCATTAAACCTTATTATTTTATTATTATTTTATTACAGTATTTTACATTCTCCCCCACCAATAAAAATTTGATCCCCAAATTGTTGGTTAGTCCTGGAAGATCGTACCGGTTCCACTGTACAACAATTTTGTACAAGTGTCGAACCTTTCCTAAATAACCTATTGTGTTCTTTAGAAGTTAAATTAGGAATCGCACACAGAACTTAACATCATTGATTCCAAATTTAACTTATCTATTCTTAATGGTTTAGACTTGGATCACAAGCGGAACTTAACACTATTGATCCAAATCCACCTACGTTATAAATTCAATTAAATATTAATTTCTAAAATTGGCTTCCAGGACTGCATAGCGAGGCACATAGCCTTCTTGGGTATGGGAGCATCCACCACCACCTAGACAAAGTCTTTTAAGGAAAGATAATATTTAATTTCCTTATATAACTCTAGGTTTAACCAAAAAGAACAATTGAATCACAAATTTGAAAAACAAAGAAAAACACAAACACGAATTACTAATTCGAAAAAACTAGATCTAATGCCTCTTGTGTTTGGAATTCATACAAAGAAAAATAACTAGCATGATGCGGAAAACAATTGCTAATTATACCTTTTCTTTGCGAGCTAATGACCTCGAGATCTTCTGCCGTATTCCTTGCCTCGCCTTGGATGTTGTGTGGGCGACGATCCTCCAAGATGAACACCACCCAAAGCCTTCTTCTCCTTCTTCTAATATTCAGCCACCACCACCACAAAAGAAAAGAGAGCAAAGGGAAAGGGAGAAGAGAAAGGCTCGGCCACACCAAGAGAATAAGAGTTGTGTTCCATGAGGCCTCCTCGCCCCTTCTTTTATATTACTTGCCCAAGGCAAGTAAGGGAAGAAATTTTACAAAAATTAAAATCTTCCTCTTGTTTTTTCCTTTTCCCTTTTTATTTTCCTTTTCTTTCCTCTTGATTGAATCAATCACCAAATCATTGGGTGATGATTTTATTTTTATTTTTATTTGGCCGGCCACCTTGCTTAGGCACCAAGCAAGGGTGGTCGGCCCCCTTAAAGAGGAAGAAAATATTTTTTATAAAATTTTATAAAAGAAGAAAACCTCTTATAAAATTTTACAAGCTCTCTTTCTAAAAGTGGATGTTAAAAAAGGAAAGTTTTAAAAATTAAAACCATGTTTTAAAATTTAAAATTTCTCTTCAAAAATTTCCTTTTTTAACATGAATTGAAATTTTTAATTTTAAAATCTATCTTCCTTTTTTCTAAAACCATGAGGGTGGTTAAAAAAGGAAAGTTTTAAAACTTTTAAAACTCTCTATTAAACCATGTGGCCTAATTCAAATAAGGAAAGTTTTTAAAATTAAAATCTCTCTTTTAAAACTTATAGTATTCTTCAAAGAGAAGATTTTAAAAATTCAAAACACCCCTCCTATTTGAATTTATTATGGCCGACCCCTACTTGCTTGGTCACCAAGCAAGAGGGCCGGCCATCTTAAGGAGATGGTGGCCGACCATTGGTCGGCCTCCTTTCTTGGACACCAAGAAGGGCTTTTAATGAGTGGTTTATAAGGCACTACTGAGGCTACGACAGGGACCTAGAGGAGAAATTGGTTTTAGCCTTCTGATGAGCTTGAGTATCCCGTGTTCACCCCGAACACACAACTCAAGTTCATCAACAATAACTCATTCCACTAGAGAGTTATTGTTGCACTATCGTATCAATCTCAAATTACATTATGAGCTCCTTCTTACCATGAGTGTGTTAATCTCCCTGTGTTTAAGATAACAAATGTCCACTAATTAAGTAAGTTACTGACAACTCACTTAATTAATATCTAGCTCCAAGAGTAGTACCACTCAACTTCATTGTCATGTCGAACTAAATCCACCTGCAGGGTTTAACATGGCAATTCTTATGAGCTCCTCTTGGGGACATTCTTAACCTAGATAACTAGGATACAGTTTCCTTCTATAATCAACAACACACACTATAAGTAATATTATTTTACCAACTTATCGGGCCTATTGATTTATCGAGCTAAATCTCACCCTTTGATAAGTTAAAGAAATAAATACTAAATATATATGCTTGTTTTTATATTAGAATTAAGAGCACACACTTCCATAATAACTAAGGTCTAGTTTTTTTATTAAGTCGGTATAAAAAGAACTTACCTAAAATGGTCCTACTCAATACACTTAGAGTGTACTAGTATAATTTATTAGTCAAGATAAACTAATACCTAATTACACTACGACTATACCAATGGTTTGTTCCTTTCCATCTTAGTCGTGAGCAACTGTTTATAATTTATAAAGAGCTAATAACATGATCTTCTGTGTATGACACCACACACCATGTTATCTACTTTATAAATTAATTGAACAACTATATTTAACAAATAAATATAGACATTTGACTAAAGTGATTCTTTTATTTCAAAAATAAATGTTTACAAAGGCTAGGCTTTTAGTATACACTCTAGCAGGCTCAGCCGCTAGGACCTCATAGAGTTCAGTAGAAGGCAGAGTTGGTCCGCACTATCAGACGAAGGATGTCCGAGGTGTAGGACCATCAGAAGAGTTTTGCTAATCAGAGACCCCTGGAGTTCTCTACTGGTGACCATATATTCCTGAGAGTCTCACCCACAAAACGGGTGAAGAGATTTGGCCTTCAAGGTAAACTAGCTCTACGATATATTGGGTCTTTCCATATCTTGGAGAGGATTGGAGCGGTAACTTACCGTTTGGCGCTACCACCGTCTCTGGTAAGCATTCACGTTGTATTCCATGTGGCAATGCTAAGAAGATATGTACCTAGCCAAGCACATGTTCTGTCAGATATATCAGTTCTCATTCAGCCTGATGTTACCTACAAGGAGGTTCCAGTACAGATTCTGGACCATAAGGAGCGTCAATTACAGAACAAGACTATCTGGCTAGTTAAAGTCGAATGGCAGTATCATTCTGACGAGAAGGCTACCAGGTAGCTCGAGTATATGATCCGAGCTCGATACCCCCATCTTTTTACTTGAGGTATATGAATTTGATTTTCCGTTCAGCATTTATGCTGTTTAACTATTGCTAGTACTTATTGATAGTAAGTAACGAAATTTGTGTTAGAGTGTATACTAAAAGCCTAGCTTTTCTAAACATTTATTTAGAAATAAAAGAATCACATCGGTCAAATGTCTACATTTTATTTGTTAAGTATAGTTGTTCAATTAATTTATATTGTAGATAACATGGTGTGTGGTGTCACACATAGAAGATCATGTTATTAGTTCTTTATAAATTATAAACAGTTGCTCACGACTAAGATGGAAATGAACAAACCATTGGAATAGTCGTAGTTTAATTAGTTATTAATTTATCTTGACTAATAAATTACACTAGTACACTCTAAGTGTATTGAGTAGGATCATTTTAGGTAAGTTTTTTTTATACTGACTTAATAAAAGAACAAGACCTTAGTTATTATGGAAGTGTGTGCTCTTAATCCTAATATAATAAATAGCACATATATTTAGTATTTATTTCTTTAACTTATCAAAGAGTGAGATTTAGCTTGATAAATCAATAGGCCCGATAAGTTGGAAAATGATATTACTTATAGTGTGTGTTGTTGATTATAGAAGGAAATTGTGTCCTAGTAAATCTAGGTTGAGAATGTCTCCAAGAGGAGCTCATAAGGATTGTCATGTTAAACCCTGCAGGTGGACTTAGTCCGACATGACAATGAGGTTGAGTGGTATTACTCTTGGACTTAGATATTAATTAAGTGAGTTGTCAATAACTTACTTAATTAGTGGGCATTCGTTATCTTAAACACAGGGAGACTAACACACTCATGATAAGAAGGAGCCCATAAATATAATTTGGGATTTGTGCGGTAGTGCAACAATAACTCTCTAATGGAATGAGTTATTATTGATGAACTTGAGTTGTGTGTTTGGGGCGAACACGGGATACTCAAGCTCATCAGAAGGCCAAAATCAATTTCTCCACTAGGTCCCTGTCGTAGCCTCATTAAAGCCTCAAGTCCATCCAAATATAAGCCCATCTTGGTGTCCAAGAAGGGGGCCGGTCCAATTCTTGGTGACCAAGCAAGGGCCGGCCACATCGTCCTCAATGGGGGCCGGCCCTTTTGCTTAGTGACCAAGCAAGTAGGGGTCGGCCATGATTAATTCAAATAGGAGGGGTGTTTTGAATTTTTAAAATCTTCTCTTTGTAGAAAACTACAAGTTTTAAAAGAGAGTTTTAAAAATGTAGAACTTTCCTTATTTGAATTAGGTCACATGGTTTAATAGAGAGTTTTAAAAGTTTTAAAACTTTCCTTTTTTAACCATCCTCATTGTTTTAGAAAAAAAGGAAGAGAAGTTTTAAAATTAAATTTTCTATTTTTGTAACCATGTTAAAAAAAGGAAATTTTTAGAAGAGAAGTTTTAAATTTTAAAACATGGTTTTAATTTTTAAAACTTTTCCTTTTTAACATCCACTTTAGGAAAGAGAGCTTGTAAAATTTTAAGAGGATTTCTTCTTGTAAAATTTTATAAAAAAAATATTATTATTTATTCCTTTTAATTTGCCGACCACCCTTGCTTCGTGCCCAAGCAAGGGGCCGGCCAAATCATCATCCAATCAATCCATGATTGATGATTGATTCAATCAAGAGGAAAGAAAAGGAAAAATAAAAAGGAAAAAAGAAAAACAAGAGGAAGATTTTAATTTTTGTAAAAAGTCTTTCCTTATTTGCATTGGGCAAGTAATATACAAGAAGGGGAGAGGAGGCCTCATGATATAACAATTCTTATTCTCTTGGTGGAGACTCTTCTTGTGGCCGGTCCTCTCCTCTCTACCTTTCCCTTTGCTCTCTTGTTCCCTAAAGGTGGTGGTGGCCGAAACATAGAGAAAGAGAAGAAGGCTATTGGGTGGTGTTCATCTTAGAGGATCATCGCCCACACGACATCCAAGGCGAGCCGAGGAATACGGCAGAAGATCTTAAGGTCATTAGCTTGTAAAGAAAATGTATAACTAGTAATTTTCTTCTGCATCATGCTAGTTATTTTTCTTTGTTAGAATTCCAAACACAAGAGGCATTAGATTCTAGTTTTTCGGATTTGCTATTCGAATTTGTGTTTTTGTTTTTCGAATTTGTGATTCGATTGTTCCTTTTGGTTAAACCTAGAGTTATATAAGGAAATTAAATATTAGCTTTCCTTAAAATGCTTTGTCTAGGAAGTGGTGGTTGCTCCCATATCCAAGAAGGCCTTGTGCCTCGCCATGTTTAACCTGGAAGAAAATTTTATAAATTAATATTTAATTGAATTTATAACATAGGTGGATTTGGATCAATAGTGTTAAGTTCCTCTTGCGATCTAAGTCTAAACCATTAAGAACAGATAAGTTAAATTTGAAATCAATAATGTTAAGTTTCGTTTGCGATTCCTAATTTAACTTCTAAAGAACACAATAGGTTATTTAGGAAAGGTTCGACACTTGTACAAAATTTTTATACAGTGGAACCGATACGATCTTCCTAGGACTAACCAACAATTGGTATCAGAGCTAGGGTTTGCCTCTGTGTGTTTTGGTTTTCAAATTAATTATGCACAAGTCATACATAATTTAGGCAAGATAATACTAAGATGTGCTAACTTTGTGGTTGCAGGCTCCAACTATTATGGCATTTAGATATTGTGTAACGACCACCCTTCTTACTACTTCTCTCTAAGGCGACCATTACCTATCTATACTCTACTTACTAGTGTCACTTATGCTAATATTAGCAACACTTAGATTTATCACGGCCCCAGAGGAATTCCTACCAAAAAATTTCGGCAGAGTCTCCCCTGTACCGGTGACTAAATCCATAATACAAACAATATATACACAGCCACAGGCGGCTGGAACACATTTTTCACAATCACGCAGTAATAAAATCACACTATAACCAAAGCAACTACTGTAGCAAAAGCAACCAACTACATCACTCCACAAATAATAAAAGTAAACTAATTACAAGTGCGGATTAAACTTAAATACAGTCTCAACTCATAATGACACTTAAGAAAACTAAAAGGATTAAACATAAAGTCTTGACAAATTTTTTTTGCCAGCTAATTCTGGATCTCTCCACAGTCCAAACATCACACATCATCATCACCACCACCATCCTGTCACCTCCTTTTCATATCTTAGCTTTTCCTTTATCTGCGGTAGAAGGAAAAAGAGAAAAAGATCTATAAGCGAAAACGCTTAGTAAGTACTAATCTATCTCACAAAACTCGCAATGCATAAATGTAATGCAAAAATACTGAAGCTGAAATACTAAAGCAATCTGCATGTGCTCATGGTATACAGAAAATAAACTGGATACAAGTTATACTCACTAACTAGCAGGATAACAAGAAATTAATACTATAAGCTTAGAATTTCAGAAACTAACTTTTTATTTATTCTAAGCATGTAACTTGTTCCATTTCTTATATCCTTGTGTTAGAAATTAATCTTTTAATTCCTATCTTTTACTCACTTCTTCTTCCTTGCTTTCTTTCTTTCTTAACTTTTCTTTTCTTTTCTTTGGGTTTTCTTTTCTTTGGGCCCAGCTTAGTACCATCTCATGCGCGTTCCCTAATAGGTTGGGGTTGCGAGCCACCAATCCTAAAAGAGCAGACCTCGGTCTACCAGGGCCAAGACCTCGGAAATGGTCACCTGGATTTGTTTAACGACAAGCTCTTGGATGTCGGGTACTAGCCTCTTGTTTTAATTACTTGTTATCTTTCTTATTCTGTTATTAAAAATGCCTTGGCATTTAATTGAGCTTTTGGTGTGCTTTTAATCCTAAACCATTTCCAAAAGAACATAGCTTCAGAAATTCTAAAACATGATAGTAGCATGGAAGGGAAGCTAATTCCAGCAACCTAAATCATGGTAACTCAACTGAAATACACAGAAATAGCATGGCAACAGCATAGAATTTCTACACAGCAAGGTTTAAAGGAAACTTAGCATATTGTTCTGCACATTACAGTAACTAGCATGCATATTCAAACAAAGAAGCTTAGCTTGTCAAATTATACAGGGAAAGCTAACAGAGAACGTCTCTTGGTGCAGGCAATTCCAAAACATGCTAATCCATAATCGTATAATGAATGCTGTGCTAAAAGAACACTGCCCTTAAGAACAAAACATGCTCCAACCAGAACTCACGGCAGGAATTCAAGGAAACGAATGCTGTGCTTTAAAAACTCTACAGCATAAATTCGGAACCTAATCCACTCCACCCTTTTTCCTTCCTAAAGGCCACGGCAGGTTCAACAAGAACAAGGAGAAACAAAAACTTGATCTCCTGCAAGCTTAGATTCGGCACAAACAACACTACATGCTCAATCAAACAAAAAAACTAATCCTTGGAATCCCTGTGAAGCCCACGGCAGAACACCCAAAAGCCAAAATCTTCATAGCATGGTTCGGATTCAAGAAACTCGGAAAACAAGGACGAAACCGAAAGATCGGAGCAACTCCTACCGCAGGTGAGTAGTACTTACTTGTTTTCTTGGACTTACAATCGGAGAAGGGGACTCTAGGGTTTTGGCTAGCTTCAAATCTCGGCGTTCCTTTTGTGTCCTCGTGCTCCCTTCGACGAGAGAAGCTCGGGTCCAAGAGGAGCTCACGGCAGTGTCCTTGTCCGACCGCCGGAGGCGAAGCCCGGGCGGCGGCTGCGATTTCGCCCGAGAGGATGCCAACGCCGCGGGAGAGGAAGGGATCGCGAGATTAGGTCACGGGAAAAATAATTCCCTTCTCCCCTTAACTTATCCCTTTTATAACCTAGGTTTAACTTTGCCCTTTACTATGACTCATATGTATCCGCTTCATACTTATTAACAAACCACGCGTAGCCCAGTTGGTTGGCTGCGTCCGATTAGGTCGGGTCCAGCCGGAGGTCTTGGGTTCGAGTCTCACCTTCAACGGTTTTTTGTCAAAACTTCTTTTCTTTTGTAAACCTACTAAACAACCTCCAAAAATTACGTAAAAATACTCAAAAAATTCCTAAAAATCTCTAGAATATTTTAAAAGTGTTTCCAAATATTTTTATGGACCTTTAGGACTTGAAATGGGAAAAATTGGGTCGTTACAATCCCCCATACCTTATAAAAAAGTTCATCCCCGAACTTAGAATAGCTCTGGATACTTTTGTCTCATGCTGTCCTCCCGCTCCCAAGTGACTTCCTCGTGCTTCTGGTTCTGCCAGACGACCTTCACCAGTGGTACTTCTTTGTTTCTCAGTCTCTTAACTGCTCTGTCCACTATCTGTGTAGGTCTGCTCTCGTAACTGAGATCCTCTTGGATTTGCACTGCTTGAGGCTGAATCACTTGGCTCAAGTCACGGAGACACTTCTTTAGCATGGAGACATGAAATACATTGTGTATTGCTGACATGTCTTGTGGTAAGTCCAGCCTGTAAGCTACTTTCCCAATCCTCTCTATGATCAGGTAAGGTCCTACGTAGCGAGGACTTAATTTGCCTTTCTTGTCGAATCTCATCACTCCCTTCATAGGAGCGACCTTAAGGAAGACCGAATCTCCTACTTGGAATTCCAATGGCCTACGGCGCGTGTCAGCATAACTCTTCTGTCTGCTCTGGGCAGTCTCAATTCTCTGTCTAATTTTCTGGATTGCTTGAGTAGTCTCGTCTATCACCTCTGTCTGAATGCCCAACTCTGCTTCCATCTCTTTTCCCTCTCCTGCTTCTTGCCAGCATATGGGTGATCTGCATTTCCTGCCATATAGTGCTTCATAAGGTGCCATCTTGATGGTGGCCTGATAGCTATTGTTGTAAGCGAATTCAGCTAAGCACAAATACTTGCACCAACTTCCTTTGAAATCTAGCGCACAAGCTCTGAGCATGTCTTCTAAAATCTGATTCACTCGCTCTGTCTGTCCATCAGTCTGTGGATGGAAAGCTGTGCTGAACTTGAGTTTGGTGCCTAGTGCATTCTGAACGCACTCCCAAAAGTGTGAGGTGAAGCGCCTATCTCTATCAGAAACGATAGATTTAGGAACTCCATGAAGTCTGACTACCTCTTTAACATATAGCTGGGCCAACTGCTCTATGGAGTGGGACACCTTGATGGCTAGGAAGTGAGCAGACTTGGTCAATCGATCTACTATTACCCATATCGCATCATATCCATTGGTGGTTCTTGGAAGACCTGTTATGAAGTCCATGGAAATGTCTTCCCATTTCCATTCTGGTATTGGAAGATGCTGAAGAACTCCTCCTGGTCTCTGGTGTTCTGCTTTGACTCTCTGACATGTCAAGCAGGTACTGACATACTTAGCTACATCTCTTTTGAGTCCTGACCACCAAAACCTCTGTTTCACATCTTGGTACATCTTGGAAGAACCAGGATGCATGGAATATGGTGTACTGTGAGCTTCCTCTAAGATCTTCTTCCTCAGTTCCTCATCATTGGGCACGCAAATGCGACTCCCCTGATAAAGAATTCCGCTATCTGTCACTCTAAACTCTGAGTTGTCTTCTTTCTGTATCCCCTGCTTGATCTTCTGGATGTCCGGATCTTCACTTTGCTTTCTCTGTATCTCCACAAGCAATGTAAACTCTAAGGTCAATGCCGAGAGCCGTCCTTCGATAATTTCAAGTCCAAAATCTGACAACTCCTTCTGCAGTGGCAGGGCTAGTGATGACAAGGACATCAGTGATGCACTAGATTTTCTGCTGAGTGCATCTGCCACTTTGTTAGCTTTGCCTGGGTGGTAGAGAATTTCACAGTCGTAATCTTTGACCAACTCCAGCCACCTACGCTGTCTCATGTTTAAGTCCTTCTGAGTGAAGAAGTACTTGAGACTCTGATGATCTGTGAAAATTCTACACTGGACCCCATACAAATAATGTCGCCAGAGTTTAAGTACAAAAACAACAGCTGCCAGCTCGAGATCATGAGTAGGGTAGTTCTTCTCATAGTCTTTGAGTTGTCTGGAAGCATAAGCTATGACTTTTCCTTCTTGCATGAGTACAGCACCTAAGCCCATCGTGGAAGCATCGCTGTAGATGTCGAAACTCTTGTCGCTCTGTGGAACAGTTAGAATGGGAGCACTGACCAATCTCTTCTTTAGCTCCTGGAAGCTCTGCTCACATTTATCTGACCATTCGAATCTCTTGTTCTTTCTGGTGAGGGCTGTTAGTGGGGAAGCTATCCTGGAAAAATCCTCCACGAATTTCCTGTAATACCCTGCTAAACTAAGGAAGCTTCTGATCTCTCTGACGTTCTTGGGTCTACTCCAGTTGTTGACCGCTTCCACTTTGGCTGGATCCACTTGAATGCCTTCTTCAGAAATTATGTGACCTAAAAATGCCACCTGATTTAACCAAAACTCGCACTTGGAGAATTTAGCATAAAGCTGCTTCTGCTGAAGAGTCTGCAGTACTATCCTCAAGTGCGTGTCATGCTCCTCTGGGGTCCTTGAATAGACCAGAATGTCATCGATGAATACAATGACAAATTTGTCAAGATATTCTCTGAACACTCTGTTCATTAAGTCCATAAAGACCGCAGGTGCATTGGTCACTCCAAAAGGCATAACTACAAACTCGTAGTGTCCATATCTGGTCCTGAACGTCGTTCTGGGTATATCTCCTTCTTTCACCTTCAGCTGATGGTACCCAGAGCGCAGGTCTATCTTTGAGAACACTGTTGCTCCTCTTAACTGATCAAATAAGTCATCGATCCTGGGAAGGGGGTACTTGTTCTTGATCGTCACTTGATTCAAAGCTCTGTAATCTATGCACATCCGCATTGTCCCATCTTTCTTCTTGACAAACAACACAGGAGCTCCCCAAGGTGAGTGACTAGGGCGAATGAAGCCTTTGTCCAGTAACTCCTGTAGTTGCTCTTGTAACTCCTTCAGCTCTGCTGGAGACATGCGATACAGAGCTTTTGAAATTGGACCGGTTCCAGGAACCAACTCAATCTCAAATTCCACCTCTCTGTTGGGAGGTAGCCCAGGTAACTCTTCTGGAAATACTTCTGGATACTCGCACACTACCCGAACCTCCTCCTGCTTGGGTCCCTTCTGCTCTGCTGCCTTTACTATGTGTGCAAGAAAACCTGCACACCCTTTAGCTAACATCTAGTGTGCTGCTAGGGATGAGAGGAGCTTCTGGGTCTTCCTCCTTGGCACTCCGGTGAACTCAAAAGTTGGCTCACCTTCTGGACTAAAAATTACTTTCTTTCTGCGGCAGTCCACTGAGGCACTGTACTTGCTGAGGAAATCCATACCAAAAATGATATCGAAATCCTGCATGGCGAGGACTATTAGATTTACATATAGCTCTCGGTCTGTAATTCTAACCAGTACAGCTCGGAGCCACTGATTGGATTCCATGACTTCCCCAGAAGGTAGGGTTGTCAGGAACTTGGAGTTCATACTTTCTGTAGGCACCTGTAAACTACTGGCAAAAGGTATCGATACAAAAGAATGGGTCGCCCCAGTGTCAAATAGTACAGTAGCTATGTGCTGGAAAATAACTACTTGACCTGTTACGACCGTGGAGGCACTAGCAGCTTCTTCTTTGGTGAGGGAGAATACTCTGGCACCATCAAAGGCTGGGACTGGTGGGGCTTCTAACCTTCCTTAACTGATATAGGGTCCCTCCAATGCCGCTCCCATGTGGTGCAACTGTGCAGGCTGGCCTCCATATTGCAATGGCTGTGGCTGAGGTGCTTTAAATTTATTAGGACACTCTTTAGCCATGTGTCCTTCCTGACCACAGGAGTAACATCCAGTCTTACCCAAAAGACAGGCTCCTGGATGTGTTCTCCCACATTTGGGACAGGGAGGAAACTTTGTCTGCTTGTTTACTGGCCCTCCCTTCTGGCTACCTCCTGTGTTCCACTGCTTCCTTTTCCCCTTGCCTTTCCAGTTCTGCTTACTTGACTGTGACTTATGGCTTCCTATTGCCTTGTCCTCTGTCTTCACTGACTGATGTTGGGTCCGCTGTGCCTTGATGTTGTTCATGTAATGTTCAGCAATTAATGCTCTACTGATCAATTCTTCGCCAGTCTGGGGCCGATGAGCTCCACTGCTCACATTCAGTGCTATCTGTGGTCTCAGCATTCTGAGCATCAGCCTGACTCGCTCCTTCTCTGTACTCACTAGCTTTGGACAGAGACGAGCTAGCCTGTTGAACTTCTTGGCTGCTTCTTCCACTGACAAGTCACCTTGTTTGAACTCTATAAACTCCTCGTAGTGCTTTTTGGTGATCTGCAGGTGGAAGAACTCTTCATAGAACTCTGACTGGAAATCTGCCCAGGTCATCTGATCAGCTGCTCTCTTGGTCTTTATCCTCTCCCACCACATGCGAGCATCTCCAGACAGGCAGAAAGAGGCGCACTTGACCTTCTCGACTTCTGGCTAGTCAAGAAGCTCCATAGTGCTCTCTAGTGTTTTAAACCAAGCCTGGGCATCCCAGGGCTCAGTTGTGCCCGAGAAGCTCTCTGGTTTCAGCTTTAGCCACTGTATAAGGTAAGCTTCTGGTCTCTGGGGTGCTGTGACGGCTCCCTGCGTAGCTGGTGTAGTCTCAGTTACCACTGGGGCCTCTGTAGTGACAGCTGGAGGAGGGGGAGGAACCGCTGGTTGGTTTGCCATCAGATTGGTAATCACTTGCTGCTGCTCTGCTACCTGCCTCTGGAGCTGAGCAACTACTTCAGAAAGGTTGGGCTCAGTTGCTCTAGGCACTTCGTTCTCTTGAGCTGGTTCCTCAGTGTGAGTAGCACGGGGACGTCCTCTTCTTGCCATCTAATTATGAAAGGTAAAGGCTTGATATCTTACTTTAACCCTTCTAATCATACTTAAATATGAATAAAAAAAAAAGGGAAGCTAAGTCTTTTATCTTACTTTAGTACTCAAAAAGGAAAGTACTCTATACTGCAGTTAATAATAAGAAAAGCAGAAATAAGAAAGGATTTAAATACTTTCTTACCTGGAGACGGCGAGGATGATGCTGATGAGTGTGTGATGCTGAAGAATGGGAACTGCTCTGATACCAACTGTAACGACCACCCTTCTTACTACTTCTCTCTAAGGCGACCATTACCTATCTATACTCTACTTACTAGTGTCACTTATGCTAATATTAGCAACACTTAGATTTATAACGGCCCCAGAGGAATTCCTACCGAAAACTTTCGGCAGAGTCTCCCCTGTACCGGTGACTAAATCCATAATACAAACAATATATACGCAGCCACAGGCGGCTGGAACACATTTTTCACAACCATGCAGTAATAAAATCATACTATAACCAAAGCAACTACTCTAGCAAAAGCAACCAACTACATCACTCCACAAATAATAAAAGTAAACTAATTACAAGTGCGGATTAAACTTAAATACAATCTCAACTCATAATGACACTTAAGAAAACTAAAAGGATTAAACATAAAGTCTTGACAATTTTTTTTTGCCAGCTAATTCTGGATCTCTCCACAGTCCAAACATCACACATCTTCATCACCACCACCATCCTGTCGCCTCCTTTTCATATCTTAGCTTTTCCTTTATCTGCGGTAGAAGGAAAAAGAGAAAAAGATCTATAAGTGAAAATGCTTAGTAAGTACTAATCTATCTCACAAAACTCGCAATGCATAAATGTAATGCAAAAATACTGAAGCTGAAATACTAAAGCAATCTGCATGTGCTCATGGTATACAGAAAATAAACTGGATACAAGTTATACTCACTAACTAGCAGGATAACAAGAAATTAATACTATAAGCTTAGAATTTCAGAAACTAACTTTTTATTTATTCTAAGCATGTAACTTGTTCCATTTCTTATATCCTTGTGTTAGAAATTAATCTTTTAATTCCTATCTTTTACTCACTTCTTCTTCCTTGCTTTCTTTCTTTCTTAACTTTTCTTTTCTTTTCTTTGGGTTTTCTTTTCTTTGGGTTTTCTTTTCTTTGGGCCCAGCTTAGTACCATCTCATGCGCGTTCCCTAATAGGTTGGGGTTGCGAGCCACCAATCCTAAAAGAGCAGACCTCGGTCTACCAGGGCCAAGTCCTCGGAAATGGTCACCTGGATTTGTTTAACGACAAGCTCTTGGATGTCGGGTACTAGCCTCTTGTTTTAATTACTTGTTATCTTTCTTATTCTGTTATTAAAAATGCCTTGGCATTTAATTGAGCTTTTGGTGTGCTTTTAATCCTAAACCATTTCCAAAAGAACATAGCTTCAGAAATTCTAAAACATGATAGTAGCATGGAAGGGATGCTAATTCCAGCAACCTAAATCATGGTAACTCAACTGAAATACACAGAAATAGCATGGCAACAGCATAGAATTTCTACACAGCAAGGTTTAAAGGAAACTTAGCATATTGTTCTGCACATTACAGTAACTAGCATGCATATTCAAACAAAGAAGCTTAGCTTGTCAAATTATACAGGGAAAGCTAACAGAGAACGTCTCTTGGTGCAGGCAATTCCAAAACATGCTAATCCATAATCGTATAATGAATGCTGTGCTAAAAGAACACTGCCCTTAAGAACAAAACATGCTCCAACCAGAACTCACGGCAGGAATTCAAGGAAACGAATGCTGTGCTTTAAAAACTCTACAGCATAAATTCGGAACCTAATCCACTCCACCCTTTTTCCTTCCTAAAGGCCACGGCAGGTTCAACAAGAACAAGGAGAAACGAAAACTTGATCTCCTGCAAGCTTAGATTCGGCACAAACAACACTACATGCTCAATCAAACAAAAAACTAATCCTTGGAATCCCTGTGAAGCCCACGGCAGAACACCCAAAAGCCAAAATCTTCATAGCATGGTTCGGATTCAAGAAACTCGGAAAACAAGGACGAAACCGAAAGATCGGAGCAACTCCTACCGCAGGTGAGTAGTACTTACTTGTTTTCTTGGACTTACAATCGGAGAAGGAGACTCTAGGGTTTTGGCTAGCTTCAAATCTCGACGCTCCTTTTGTGTCCTCGTGCTCCCTTCGACGAGAGAAGCTCGGGTCCAAGAGGAGCTCACGGCAGTGTCCTTGTCCGACCGCCGGAGGCG
The DNA here is from genome assembly GCF_018446385.1 of Zingiber officinale. Classification (NCBI taxonomy): domain Eukaryota; kingdom Viridiplantae; phylum Streptophyta; class Magnoliopsida; order Zingiberales; family Zingiberaceae; genus Zingiber; species Zingiber officinale. The sequence continues at coordinate 103,115,972 of NC_055987.1, read as the reverse complement.
AAGACCGGGCGGCGGCTGTGATTTCGCCCGAGAGGATGCCGACGCCGCGGGAGAGGAAGGGATCGCGAGATTAGGTCACGGGAAAAATAATTCCCTTCTCCCCTTAACTTATCCCTTTTATAACCTAGGTTTAACTTTGCCCTTTACTATGACCCATATGTATCCGCTTCATACTTATTAACAAACCACGCGTAGCCCAGTTGGTTGGCTGCGTCCGATTAGGTCGGGTCCAGCCGGAGGTCTTGGGTTCGAGTCTCACCTTCAACGGTTTTTTGTCAAAACTTCTTTTCTTTTGTAAACCTACTAAACAACCTCCAAAAATTACGTAAAAATACTCAAAAAATTCCTAAAAATCTCTAGAATAATTTAAAAGTGTTTCCAAATATTTTTATGGACCTTTAGGACTTGAAATGGGAAAAATTGGGTCGTTACAATCCCCCATACCTTATAAAAAAGTTCGTCCAACTTAGAATAGCTCTGGATACTTTTGTCTCATGCTGTCCTCCCGCTCCCAAGTGACTTCCTCGTGCTTTGGTTCAGCCAGACGACCTTCACCAGTGGTACTTCTTTGTTTCTCAGTCTCTTAACTGCTCTGTCCACTATCTGTGTAGGTCTGCTCTCGTAACTGAGATCCTCTTGGATTTGCACTGCTTGAGGCTGAATCACTTGGCTCAAGTCACGGAGACACTTCTTTAGCATGGAGACATGAAATACATTGTGTATTGCTGACATGTCTTGTGGTAAGTCCAGCCTGTAAGCTACTTTCCCAATCCTCTCTATGATCAGGTAAGGTCCTACGAAGCGAGGACTTAATTTGCCCTTCTTGCTGAATCTCATCACTCCCTTCATAGGAGCAACCTTAAGGAAGACCGAATCTTCTACTTGGAATTCCAATGGCCTACGGCGCGTGTCAGCATAACTCTTTTGTCTGCTCTGGGCAGTCTCAATTCTCTGTCTAATTTTCTGGATTGCTTGAGTAGTCTCGTCTATCACCTCTGTCTGAATGCCCAACTCTGCTTCCATCTCTTTTCCCTCTCCTGCTTCTTGCCAGCATATGGGTGATCTGCATTTCCTGCCATATAGTGCTTCATAAGGTGCCATCTTGATGGTGGCCTGATAGCTATTGTTGTAAGCGAATTCAGCTAAGCACAAATACTTGCACCAACTTCCTTTGAAATCTAGCGCACAAGCTCTGAGCATGTCTTCTAAAATCTGATTCACTCGCTCTGTCTGTCCATCAGTCTGTGGATGGAAAGCTGTGCTGAACTTGAGTTTGGTGCCTAGTGCATTCTGAACGCACTCCCAAAAGTGTGAGGTGAAGCGCCTATCTCTATCAGAAACGATAGATTTAGGAACTCCATGAAGTCTGACTACCTCTTTAACATATAGCTGGGCGAACACCTTGATGGCTAGGAAGTGAGCAGACTTGGTCAATCGATCTACTATTACCCATATCGCATCATATCCATTGGTGGTTCTTGGAAGACCTGTTATGAAGTCCATGGAAATGTCTTCCCATTTCCATTCTGGTATTGGAAGAGGCTGAAGAACTCCTCCTGGTCTCTGGTGTTCTGCTTTGACTCTCTGACATGTCAAGCAGGTACTGACATACTTAGCTACATCTCTTTTGAGTCCTGACCACCAAAACCTCTGTTTCACATCTTGGTACATCTTGGAAGAACCAGGATGCATGGAATATGGTGTACTGTGAGCTTCCTCTAAGATCTTCTTCCTCAGTTCCTCATCATTGGGCACGCAAATGCGACTCCCCTGATAAAAAATTCCGCTATCTGTCACTCTAAACTCTGAGTTGTCTTCTTTCTGTATCCCCTGCTTGATCTTCTGGATGTCCGGATCTTCACTTTGCTTTCTCTGTATCTCCACAAGCAATGTAGACTCTAAGGTCAATGCCGAGAGCCGTCCTTCGATAATTTCAAGTCCAAAATCTGACAACTCCTTCTGCAGTGGCAGGGCTAGTGATGACAAGGACATCAGTGATGCACTAGATTTTCTGCTGAGTGCATCTGCCACTTTGTTAGCTTTGCCTGGGTGGTAGAGAATTTCACAGTCGTAATCTTTGACCAACTCCAACCACCTACGCTGTCTCATGTTTAAGTCCTTCTGAGTGAAGAAGTACTTGAGACTCTGATGATCTGTGAAAATTCTACACTGGACCCCATACAAATAATGTCGCCAGAGTTTAAGTACAAAAACCACAGCTGCCAGCTCGAGATCATGAGTAGGGTAGTTCTTCTCATAATCTTTGAGTTGTCTGGAAGCATAAGCTATGACTTTTCCTTCTTGCATGAGTACAGCACCTAAGCCCATCGTGGAAGCATCGCTGTAGATGTCGAAACTCTTGTCGCTCTGTGGAACAGTCAGAATGGGACCACTGACCAATCTCTTCTTTAGCTCCCGGAAGCTCTCACATTTATCGACCATTCGAATCTCTTGTTCTTTCCGGTGAGGGCTATAGTGGGAAGCTATCCTGGAAAAATCCTCCACGAATTTCTGTAATACCCTAAACTAAGGAAGCTTCGATCTCTCTGGCGTTCTTGGGTCTACTCCAGTTGTTGACCGCTTCCACTTTGTTGGATCCACTTGAATGCCTTCTTAGAAATTATGTGACCTAAAAACCAAGCCAAAACTCGCACTTGGAGAATTTAGCATAAAGCTGCTTCTGCTGAAGAGTCTGCAGTACTATCCTCAAGTGCGTGTCATGCTCCTCTGGGGTCCTTGAATAGACCAGAATGTCATCAATGAATACAATGACAAATTTGTCAAGATATTCTCTGAACACTCTGTTCATTAAGTCCATGAAGACCGCAGGTGCATTGGTCACTCCAAAAGGCATAACTACAAACTCGTAGTGTCCATATCTGGTCCTGAACGTCGTTCTGGGTATATCTCCTTCTTTCACCTTCAGCTGATGGTACCCAGAGCGCAGGTCTATCTTTGAGAACACTGTTGCTCCTCTTAACTGATCAAATAAGTCATCGATCCTGGGAAGGGGGTACTAGTTCTTGATCGTCACTTGATTCAAAGCTCTGTAATCTATGCACATCCGCATTGTCCCATCTTTCTTCTTGACAAACAACACAGGAGCTCCCCAAGGTGAGTGACTAGGGTGAATGAAGCCTTTGTCCAGTAACTCCTGTAGTTGCTCTTGTAACTCCTTCAGCTCTGCTGGAGACATGCGATACGGAGCTTTTGAAATTGGACCGGTTCCAGAAACCAACTCAATCTCAAATTCCACCTCTCTGTTGGGAGGTAGCCCAGGTAACTCTTCTGGAAATACTTCTGGATACTCGCACACTACCCGAACCTCCTCCTGCTTGGGTCCCTTCTGCTCTGCTGCCTTTACTATGTGTGCAAGAAAACCTGCACACCCTTTAGCTAACATCCGGTGTGCTGCTAGGGATGAGAGGAGCTTGTGGGTCTTCCTCCTTGGCACTCCGGTGAACTCAAAAGTTGGCTCACCTTCTGGACTAAAAATTACTTTCTTTCTGCGGCAGTCCACTGAGGCACTGTACTTGCTGAGGAAATCCATACCAAAAATGATATCGAAATCCTGCATGGCGAGGACTATTAGATTTACATATAGCTCTCGGTCTGTAATTCTTACCAGTACAGCTCGGAGCCACTGATTGGATTCCATGACTTCCCCAGAAGGTAGGGTTGTCAGGAACTTGGAGTTCATACTTTCTGTAGGCACCTGTAAACTACTGGCAAAAGGTATCGATACAAAAGAATGGGTCGCCCCAGTGTCAAATAGTACAGTAGCTATGTGCTGGAAAATAACTACTTGACCTGTTACGACCGTGGAGGCACTAGCAGCTTCTTCTTTGGTGAGGGAGAATACTCTGGCACCATCAAAGGCTGGGACTGGTGGGGCTTCTAACCTTCCTTGACTGATATAGGGTCCCTCCAATGCTGCTCCCATGTGGTGCAACTGTGCAGGCTGGCCTCCATATTGCAATGGCTGTGGCTGAGGTGCTTTAAATTTATTAGGACACTCTTTAGCCATGTGTCCTTCCTGACCACAGGAGTAACATCCTGTCTTATCCAAAAGACAGGCTCCTGGATGTGTTCTCCCACATTTGGGACAGGGAGGAAACTTTGTCTGCTTGTTTACTGGCCCTCCCTTCTGGCTACCTCCTGTGTTCCACTGCTTCCTTTTCCCCTTGCCTTTCCAGTTCTGCTTACTTGACTGTGACTTATGGCTTCCTGTTGCCTTGTCCTCTGTCTTCACTGACTGATGTTGGGTCCGCTGTGCCTTGATGTTGTTCATGTAATGTTCAGCAATTAATGCTCTACTGATCAATTCTTCGCCAGTCTGGGGCCGATGAGCTCCACTGCTCACATTCAGTGCTATCTGTGGTCTCAGCATTCTGAGCATCAGTCTGACTCGCTCCTTCTCTGTACTCACTAGCTTTGGACAGAGACGAGCTAGCCTGTTGAACTTCTTGGCTGCTTCTTCCACTGACAAGTCACCTTGTTTGAACTCTATAAACTCCTCGTAGTGCTTTTTGGTGATCTGCAGGTGGAAGAACTCTTCATAGAACTCTGACTGGAAATCTGCCCAGGTCATCTGATCAGCTGCTCTCTTGGTCTTTATCCTCTCCCACCACATGCGAGCATCTCCAGACAGGCAGAAAGAGGCACACTTGACCTTCTCGACTTCTGGCTAGTCAAGAAGCTCCATAGTGCTCTCTAGTGTTTTAAACCAAGCCTGGGCATCCCAGGGCTCAGTTGTGCCCGAGAAGCTCTCTGGTTTCAGCTTTAGCCACTGTATAAGGTAAGCTTCTGGTCTCTGGGGTGCTGTGACGGCTCCCTGCGTAGCTGGTGTAGTCTCAGTTACCACTGGGGCCTCTGTAGTGACAGCTGGAGGAGGGGGAGGAACCGCTGGTTGGTTTGCCATCAGATTGGTAATCACTTGCTGCTGCTCTGCTACCTGCCTCTGGAGCTGAGCAACTACTTCAGAAAGGTTGGGCTCAGTTGCTCTAGGCACTTCGTTCTCTTGAGCTGGTTCCTCAGTGTGAGTAGCACGGGGACGTCCTCTTCTTGCCATCTAATTATGAAAGGTAAAGGCTTGATATCTTACTTTAACCCTTCTAATCATACTTAAATATGAATAAAAAAAAAAAGGAAAGCTAAGTCTTTTATCTTACTTTAGTACTCAAAAAGGAAAGTACTCTATACTGCAGTTAATAATAAGAAAAGCAGAAATAAGAAAGGATTTAAATACTTTCTTACCTGGAGACGGCGAGGATGATGCTGATGAGTGTGTGATGCTGAAGAATGGGAATTGCTCTGATACCAACTGTAACGACCACCCTTCTTACTACTTCTCTCTAAGGCGACCATTACCTATCTATACTCTACTTACTAGTGTCACTTATGCTAATATTAACAACACTTAGATTTATCACGGCCCCAGAGGAATTCCTACCGAAAAATTTCGGCAGAGTCTCCCCTGTACCGGTGACTAAATCCATAATACAAACAATATATACGCAGCCACAGGCGGCTGGAACACATTTTTCACAACCATGCAGTAATAAAATCACACTATAACCAAAGCAACTACTCTAGCAAAAGCAACCAACTACATCACTCCACAAATAATAAAAGTAAACTAATTACAAGTGCGGATTAAACTTAAATACAGTCTCAACTCATAATGACACTTAAGAAAACTAAAAGGATTAAACATAAAGTCTTGACAATTTTTTTTTGCCAACTAATTCTGGATCTCTCCACAGTCCAAACATCACACATCTTCATCACCACCACCATCCTGTCGCCTCCTTTTCATATCTTAGCTTTTCCTTTATCTGCGGTATAAGGAAAAAGAGAAAAAGATCTATAAGCGAAAACGCTTAGTAAGTACTAATCTATCTCACAAAACTCGCAATGCATAAATGTAATGCAAAAATACTGAAGCTGAAATACTAAAGCAATCTGCATGTGCTCATGGTATACAGAAAATAAACTGGATACAAGTTATACTCACTAACTAGCAGGATAACAAGAAATTAATACTATAAGCTTATAATTTCATAAACTAACTTTTTATTTATTCTAAGCATGTAACTTGTTCCATTTCTTATATCCTTGTGTTAGAAATTAATCTTTTAATTCCTATCTTTTACTCACTTCTTCTTCCTTGCTTTCTTTCTTTCTTAACTTTTCTTTTCTTTTCTTTGGGTTTTCTTTTCTTTGGGTTTTCTTTTCTTTGGGCCCAGCTTAGTACCATCTCATGCGCGTTCCCTAATAAGTTGGGGTTGCGAGCCACCAATCCTAAAAGAGCAGACCTCGGTCTACCAGGGCCAAGACCTCGGAAATGGTCACCTGGATTTGTTTAACGACAAGCTCTTGGATGTCGGGTACTAGCCTCTTGTTTTAATTACTTGTTATCTTTCTTATTCTGTTATTAAAAATGCCTTGGCATTTAATTGAGCTTTTGGTGTGCTTTTAATCCTAAACCATTTCCAAAAGAACATAGCTTCAGAAATTCTAAAACATGATAGTAGCATGGAAGGGAAGCTAATTCCAGCAACCTAAATCATGGTAACTCAACTGAAATACACAGAAATAGCATGGCAACAGCATAGAATTTCTACACAACAAGGTTTAAAGGAAACTTAGCATATTGTTCTGCACATTACAGTAACTAGCATGCATATTCAAACAAAGAAGCTTAGCTTGTCAAATTATACAGGGAAAGCTAACAGAGAACGTCTCTTGGTGCAGGCAATTCCAAAACATGCTAATCCATAATCGTATAATGAATGCTGTGCTAAAAGAACACTGCCCTTAAGAACAAAACATGCTCCAACCAGAACTCACGGCAGTAATTCAAGGAAACGAATGTTGTGCTTTAAAAACTCTACAGCATAAATTCGGAACCTAATCCACTCCACCCTTTTTCCTTCCTAAAGGCCACGGCAGGTTCAACAAGAACAAGGAGAAACAAAAACTTGATCTCCTGCAAGCTTAGATTCGGCACAAACAACACTACATGCTCAATCAAACAAAAAAACTAATCCTTGGAATCCCTGTGAAGCCCACGGCAGAACACCCAAAAGCCAAAATCTTCATAGCATGGTTTGGATTCAAGAAACTCGGAAAACAAGGACGAAACCGAAAGATCGGAGCAACTCCTACCGCGGGTGAGTAGTACTTACTTGTTTTCTTGGACTTACAATCGGAGAAGGGGACTCTAGGGTTTCGGCTAGCTTCAAATCTCGGCGTTCCTTTTGTGTTCGCGTGCTCCCTTCGACGAGAGAAGCTCGGGTCCAAGAGGAGCTCACGGCAGTGTCCTTGTCCGACCGCCGGAGGCGAAGCCCGGGCGGCGGCTGCGATTTCGCCCGAGAGGATGCCGACGCCGCAAGAGAGGAAGGGATCGCGAGATTAGGTCACGGGAAAAATAATTCCCTTCTCCCCTTAACTTATCCCTTTTATAACCTAGGTTTAACTTTGCCCTTTACTATGACCCATATATTTCCGCTTCATACTTATTAACAAACCACGCGTAGCCCAGTTGGTTGACTGCGTCCGATTAGGTCGGGTCCAGCCGGAGGTCTTGGGTTCGAGTCTCACCTTCAACGGTTTTTTGTCAAAACTTGTTTTCTTTTGTAAACCTACTAAACAACCTCCAAAAATTACGTAAAAATACTCAAAAAATTTCTAAAAATCTCTAGAATATTTTAAAAGTGTTTCCAAATATTTTTATGGACCTTTAGGACTTGAAATGGGAAAAATTGGGTCGTTACATATTGTGTGTGATTGGACCCTTGGACATGTCAAGGAAATTATTTTGTGTGTGCATGATTGTATGTATTAAATATAGCAGGAGCTGTATTAGTTTTAGAATTTTACTTTTTTGTTTGATCTAGAATACATGTACATTCCTTTATGGAATATAGGATCGATATATGCAAAATTCTATTTTTGTCGCGGATCGTATCTTTGCAAGGCGTGGTGCTATTGGAGGATCAGAGGCACAGCGGAATAAGAAGCAAGATAGATGCGACAACTCGACCCGATGGCGGTGGCTAAAGATGGCAGCAGCTAGGGTTGGAGCATACTAAAGACAGTGATAGAAAAGGCCATAATAATTAGAAAATTAATTTCTAAATTTATTGCTTTTATTTATTGTGATGTATATGTGCATGTGATGTATGCTAGCATAGGTTAAAATTCCTCACCTTAAATAACTAAGTGAGAGAGGGATTTTAAATAAATTCCACAGTCTCCATTACTGGTTTGTAAGTGATGCAACAAGCTTGCCTGTTGGCTCTGAGTGTCTCCCTCCACAATGGATGGGTTTGTTGCGGATCACTAAATCAAACTTCCTTTATGGATGGTTATAGAAAATTATTTAGGAGCGTGTGATCTTCTCCAACTGAAGGGGCACAATCCTATTTAATGGACTAAGTATCAAGTAATGGTATACACTTAGACGCATTCAATAGTATCCTCCCCAACGGAGTCACTGCTATTATTTTTTGTGACCAAAGGAAAACCAACTATTAATTTTATTTGTCATAAAATTAGGATGACAAGATAATAAAATTAATGGGTATACGTCCACACTAACGTGGCATGCAATATTCACGGTGTTTTGAGGTGTTGGTAAATTTAAATAGTATTATTTGAGGAATCAATATTATTCTAAATTTAGAGTCCTGACCAAAATTTATTTTATGATTCTTAGGATGACTTTCAACCCACTAGCCATTATTCTGAAAGAGAATAGACTTACTGGTCCCAACTATATAGATTGGAAAAGAAACCTGGATATTGTCTTAACTACTGAAAGCTATAAGTTTGTACTGTCAGAGGTATGCCCAGATACACCTAATGGTGACTATACCCCAGAGGAGATTGAGTATCATAAGAAATGGATAAAAGCAGATGAGATGGCGCGGTGTTACATTTTGGCTTCAATGTCAAATGTATTGTAACATTAGCATCAAGATTTACCAACTGCTTATGATATAATGAACAATCTCAAAGAACTCTTTGGGCACCAGAGTCGGACTGCTAGGCAAGAGGCAATGAGAAAGTTAATGACAGCCATCATGTCTGAGGGGACACCTGTAAGGGATCATATCCTCAAAATGATGGCTTATCTGAATGAAATACATGTCCTTGGAGGAGAAATCGATGGGGAAACCTAGATCGATATAATTCTCCAAACGCTATCCAGAAGTTTTGAGCAGTTCCGCCTGAACTATAACATGAATAAAAGGGAGTATACGTTAGCGGAACTTCTAATAGAACTACAAGCAGCAGAAGGTATATTTCATCATAGTTCTCAGATTCACTATGCTGAAAATGGTTCTACTTCTAAGTCGAAAGGCAAGAAAAAGAAGAAATAGGTCTTTTCAGCAAAGAAGGTGAATAACCTCAGGGAACAGCACAAAAAGCAGGAATGAAGAAGCCAAAGGGCAAGTGCTTCATCTGCAAGTAGTCAGGACATTGGAAGGCGGACTATCCTCGTAAGAATCAGAACAATAAAGATATATCTCATTCTCTATTAGTTGAAACATGTTTAGCAGTGTTATCTACCAGCACCTGGTGTGTAGATACAGGAGCCACTGATCATGTCTGCAACTCTTTGCAGGGGTTCCAAGAAACCCGACGACTATTTAAAGGAGAGATAACTGTCTACATGGGCAATGCTACTAAGGTGGCGGTTGTTGCAGTGGGATGTAACGCCCACCCTTCTTACCTAAGGGCGGCGCTACGTTCTTATACTACTTACGTACATGCTTTAGTTATACTATAACAGCGGAAAATTTTAAATCATTCCTTTACTTTAAATAAGCATGATATCACATATTCTGATTAGTTCGAATGTGCATATATTGATCATATAACTAAAAATATTAATTTGTCCGAATCGTTCTTGCCGAGCCACCACCACACACATCACTATCTGCTCCTCCTGCTGCTCCGTCGTTCCGAATATCCGTCCCCCATATCTGCGGTACAAGGAAAGTAAGCTATGAGCACTCATGGCTCAGTAAGTTCCTTTCCTACTCACTAAAACCGAATTCATATCATTGCATATCAATATCATGCGAGGTATCATAAGCATACGACATACAAGGGTATCATATTCATATTCATATCATAATATCACATGACATTATATCTAATCATCAGATAATTCAAGCACATATGTAGGCAATGCATCATGAATTTGAAAACTTATACTTATAAGTACTTGAAATTAATATCATCATCATTTGGGATCCTGGTTTGTACCACATACTTAATGCGTAGGTCCAAGGTAGCAAGTCTTGAGCCCTACCATGCATACATACTAGGCCCGAGTCTTACTCCATCGACCTAGGGTACTCAAAGGCCCATTACTGACGAGGCCCGAGTCTTACTCCATCGACCCCGGGGCGTTTACGGAGCCCACCCTTGGTACAAACCATAAAAATAACTTATCATGCATAACTATCATATCATGTCCTTAACCATCTTTCATGCATTTATTCTTTTCATTTCCTTTCATTATGTATAGCATTTTCTATGCTATCACATATCATAACATAACTTCATTTCTTTTCATTATGTATAGCATTTTCTATGCTATAACACATCATGGCATATTTCATAATATAACTTCATTATGCATATCATTTCGTAACTAAAGCAATCATGCATTCTAACTTATTATCATATCATTTTCATACAGCATGGCATAGACATATTTAATTTTTGTTCTAGGGTTTCTAGGGCATCTATCCCTTCATGGCCGAACACATAATGATTCATTTAGGTCATACAAACATGTATCACCTTCACACATTATCAAGTTTTCATAAGAAGTACTTTTAACCCCTTAGGTTTCATTTCCAAGGCCTCTAGGTCCTTTAAACATTACTTGGCCGAAATTCATAGAATATAAACTTCCTTTAAGTGGCCTAAAGCATGGGAAACCTAAGTAAATTTCATAGCAAGATTTACTAAGAACATCATACACAAAGTTGGATCATAAACAAGCTAGGACTCTTGTGATCTTACATGTCATAAATCATGTAACTAATTTTCTACATTCCAATTAAACATGAGAGCATTAATCATCTTTCATAATATCACAGAGGTCATTGAGCATATTAGAATTTTGTTTAAGCTTCTCTAAACCATCACCTTACCATGGCCGAAATATTAAGAGTAAGGTTCATGAGTTTCTTTCAACATACAAGTATACAACTCTTAAGAACTTTATATTATGTCATATAAGCATAGTTATTTTAAATTCAAGGTTCTCCTAACCCTAAATTCTTTCTTGGCCGAAACATGAGAGTGGGGTTCTTTTGGTTCCAATCAACTTCCAAGCAAGAAAACCATAGGAAGGTCCTTAGCATTTCATAGAGGGAACCTTGCACTAGTTTGGTTAGACAATAATTTTCCTAACCTATTTACAATATTTTTGATTGAAATTCTAGGGTTACATACACCTCTGATCATGCATCATATATGTATAAAAACATAGGGGAAAACTTTCTTTCAAGGCATAGAAAAAGAATCCGAAAATCACATGAAAGCCTTGTACCGCAGGTGAGGGGAAGCTTACTTTCTTTGCTTAAGTTTCCTAGAGTTGAGAACTTGCTTGTGGACCTTTCTTCCTTGCTTGCTTTGCTCGGCACCAATGGAGGAAGAAGTGGCTAGGTCTTTTGGTGGAGGGGAGGAGGAAGAAGAGGAGGCTTCTTCCTCTTGTGTTGCTCGGCAACAAAAAGAAAGAAAGAAGGGGAGAGTTGTTGCTCTCGGCAACAAGAGGAAAGAGGAGGGAGAGTGCTCGGCACAAATGGAGGAGAGGAGGAGAGTGAGTTGAGGATGAAGCCCCCTCCATGCCTATTTATACTAAAGTGAGGGAGGAAAACTTGACTTGATTCATCCTCCTCATTTACTTCTCCTCTTAATGAGAAAGAATATGCTAGAGAAATGCTTCTTGAGTTTCTCTCTTTTCTTTCTCTTAATTTCTCTCCTTTCTTTCCTTTAATTATAATTCCCATCTCTCCTCTTACAATATTCACTCCTATCACACTTGGTTAACACATGCATGCATCCACAAGAGAACCAAGGATCAAATCCTTCTCCTAACATATTTTTGTACAAAATAATTCATGTATATGCATTATGCATAAATATTTCATACATGCATATATAATATCTCATATTTCTTTTGTTTACATTAATTCCTTGCATTATAAATCATGTATAGAACTTTATATTCTCAACTTTATTTTCTTTCATAAAGTTTTTAATCATCTAAATCCTTCCCATCGTAACATTTAACGTAGACTATCTACACATTCTTTTCATTACATTCGTACTCTCATTGCCCTTACTTTATCTAGGCTTTCTAGGGATGTTACATGGGAGATGTCTACTTATCTTTTGATAGGAATAGAAGTTTAGTTTTAAGAAATTGTCTTTATGTACCCAGTGTTAGAAAGAATTTAATTTCAGTTTCTAAACTGTATTTGGATGGATATTGTGTTTCTTTTAGTAACAATGTGGTTATAAAGAGAAATAAGGTTATTATCTGTTCTGGTGCATTGATTGGCAATTTATATACTTTAAATCCAATTTCTCCCACAATGCAAAATATGAAAATTAATAACACATCTTCTAACTCTAATAAGAGAAAAAAACCTTCAAAAATGAACCAAACATATCTTTGGCATCTAAGGCTTGGTCATATTAACTTAAGTCGGATTCAAAGGCTTGTACCGATGGACTCTTGGGTTCATTAGAGTTGGAAAACTTTCCAACCTATGAATCTTGCTTGGAAGGTAAAATGACCAAGAGATCTTTTAAGGTCAAGGGGTATAGAGCCAAAGATGTGTTAGAATTGGTTCATTCTGATTTGTGTGGTCCTATGTCTATCCAGGCAAGAGGTGGTTATGAATATTTCATCTCCTTTATAGACGATTATTCAAGATACGGATATATTTACTTGATGCGCCGCAAGTCTGAATGCTTTGATAAGTTCAAAGAATATAGGGCTGATTTGGAGAAATGTCTTGGTAAAAGTATCAAGATACTACGGTCTGACCGTGGTGGTGAATACCTCTTTGGAGAGTTTAGGAATTACTTATCAGAAGCCGGGATTCAATCTCAATTATCTGCACCTGGTACACCCCAACAGAATGGTGTGGCAGAACGAAGGAATAGGACTCTTATGGAAATGGTTAGATCGATGATGAGTTATTCAGAATTACCAAATTCGTTTTGGGGATATGCTTTAGAAACAGCAGTGTACATTCTGAATATGGTACCTTCTAAACAGTTCATTCTACTCTCATGGAATTATGGAATGGGCGTAAGCCTAATCTGAATCATATCCGGATATGGGGTAGTCCAACACATGTGCTGAAGGGAGATATTGACAAGTTGGAATCACATATAGAAGTTTGTCTATTTGTGGGATATCCTAAAGTGTTAGAGTGTATACTAAAAGCCTAGCTTTTGTAAACATTTATTTTGAAATAAAAGAATCACATTAGTCAATATCTATATTTATTTGTTAAATGTAATTGTTCAATTAATTTATATAGTAGACAACATGGTGTGTGGTGTCACACACAGAAGTTCATGGTGACGGTTCTTTATAAATTATAAACAGTTGCTCACGACTAAGATGGAAAGGAACAAACCATCGGAATAGTCGTAATGTAATTAAATATTAGTTTATCTTGATTAATAAATTACACTAGTACACTCTAATTATATTGAGTTGGACCATTTAGGTAAGTTCTTTTTGTACTGACTTAGTAAAAGAACTAGACCTTAGTTATTATGAAAGTGTGTGCTCTTAATCCAAATATAATAACAAGCACATATATTTAATATTTATTTCTTTGACTTATCAAGGGGTGAGGTTTAGCTCGATAAATCAATATGCCCGATAAGTTAAGAAATGATATTACTTATAGTGTGTATTGTTGATTATAGAAGGAATCTGTGTCCTAGTTATCTAGGTTCAGAATGTCCCCAAGAGGAGCTCATAAGGATTGCCATGTTAAACCCTGCAGGTGGACTTAGTCCAACATGACAATGAAGTTGAGTGATACTACTCTTGGAGCTAGATATTAATTAAGTGAGTTGTCAGTAACTTACTTAATTAGTGGACATTTGTCATCTTAAACACAGGGAGACTAACACACTCATGATAAGAAGGAGCCCATAATGTAATTTGGGATTGGTGCGGTAGTGCGATAATAACTCTCTAGTGGAATGAGTTGTTATCGATGAACTTGAGTTGTGTGTTCGGGGCGAACACGGGATACTCAAGCTCATCGGAAGGCCAAAACCAATTTCTCCTCTAGGTCCCTGTCGTAGCCTTATTAAAGCCTCAAGTCCATCCAAATAAAGGTCCATCTTGGTGTCCAAGAAGGGGGTCGGCCTAATGCTTGGTGAACAAGCAAGGGCCAGCCACATCCTCTTTATAGGGGTCGGCCCTATTGCTTGGTGACCAAGCATTTAGGGGTCGGCCAAGATTAATTCAAATAAGAGGGGTGTTTTGAATTTTTAAAATCTTCTCTTTGAAGAAAACTACAAGTTTTAAAAGAGAGATTTTAAATTTAAAAACTTTCCTTATTTGAATTAGGTCACATGTTTTAAAAAAGAATTTAAAAGTTTTTAAAACTTTTCTTTTTTAACTATCTTCATGGTTGAGAAAAAAAGGAAGAGAAGTTTTAAAATTTAAATTTTCTATCACCATGTTAAAAAAGGAAATTTTATAAGAGAAGTTTTAAATTTTAAAACGTAGTTTTAATTTTTAGAACTTTCCTTTTTTAACTCCTACTTTAGGAAAGAGAGCATGTAAATTTTATAAGAGGATTTCTTCTTGTAAAATTTTTTAAAAAAAATATATTTCCTTATTCTTGATGTGGTGGTTGGCCACCTTGCTTGGAGCCCAAGCAAGGGGCCGGCCAATTATAAAAAAATATCATCATCTAATTGATTTGGTGATTGATTCAATCAAGAGGAAAGAAAAGGAAAATCAAAAGGAAAAAGGAAAAGCTAGAGGAAGATTTTAATTTTTGTAAAAATTCTTCCCTTATTTGCCTTGAGCAACTAATATAAAAGAAGGGGTGAGGAGGCTTCAAGAGACACAATTCTTATTCTCTTGCTTGGAGAACCTCAAGTGGTCGGCCCTCCCTCTCCCTTCTCTTTTCCCTTTTGCTCTCTGCTCCTTAGTGGTGGTGGTGACCGTATTTTAGAAGAAGAGGAAGAAGCTTTTGGGTGGTGTTCATCTTGGAGGATCGTCGCCCACACGACGTCTAAGGCGAGGCGAGGAATACGGCAGAAGATCTTGAGGTCATTAGCTTACAAAGAGAATGTATAACTAGTAGTTTTCTTCCGCATCATACTAGTTATTTTCTTTGTAAGAATTCTAAATACAAGAGGCAATTAGATCTAGTTTATCGAATTTATTTTTCGAGTTTGTGTTTTCTTCTTTTTCAAATTTGTGATTCGATTGTTCTTTTTGGTTAACCTAGAGTTATTTAAGGAAATTAAATATTAGCTTTCCTTAAAAGGCTTTGTCTAGGCGGTGGTGTTTGCTCCCATATCCAAGAAGGCCATGTGCCGAGCCATGCAGTCCTGGAAGCCAATTTTGGAAATTAATATTTAATGAAATTAATAACATAGGTGGATTTGAACCAATAGTGTTAAGTTCCGCTTGCGATTCAAATCTAAACCATTAAAAATAGATAAGTTAAATTTGGAATCAATGATGTTAAGTTTCGTCTGCGATTTCTAATTTAACTTCTAAAGAACACAATAGGTTATTTAAGGAAAGGTTCGACACTTGTACAAAAATTTTTGGACAGTGGAACTAGTACGTTTTCCTAGGACTAACAAATATAAGGGAACGAAAGGTGGTTTATTTTATAATCCTAAAAATCAGAAGATCATTATTAGCACCAATGCTCGATTTTTAGAAGATGATTATGTGATGAACCATAAGCCCATGAGTAAAATTGTTCTAGAAGAAATAAGAGAGGACACGTCTACTTTAGTACCAACAGTACAAGATGAAGTATCACAAGAGACTGCAACACGTGTCACAGATGATGCACAGTTACAAACAGCGCCTCGTCATAGTGGGAGGGTTGTGAGGCAACCTGAGAGATTCATATTTTTAGGAGAATCTTCGGATTTGATCCCGGGTAAACATGAACATGATCCCCGGTCATATGACGAAGCACTCCAAGATAAAGATGTAGTATCTTGGTGAAAGGCAATGAATTCTGAAATAGAATCTATTTATTCTAATAAGGTCTGGGAGCTTGTAGAACCACCAGATGGTGTAAAAGCCGTTGAATGCAAGTGGATCTACAAAAGGAAAAGAGGGATAGACGGGAAGGTAGAAACCTTCAAGGCAAGGCTTGTTGCGAAAGGGTACACTCAGAAAGAGGGAATCGACTATGAGGAGACCTTTCCGCCAGTAGCTATGTTAAAGTCTATCCGGATACGCTTATTCATTGCTGCTCATATGGATTATGAGATTTGGCAAATGGATATCAAGACAGCTTTCCTTAACGGAAGTCTTGAAGAAAACATCCATATGAAGCAACCAGAGGGGTTCATTGAAAAGGGAAAAGAGCATCTAGTGTGTAAGCTCAATCGGTCCATTTATGGACTAAAGCAAGCTTCAAGATCTTGGAGCATCTGGTTTAATGAATTAATCCAGTCATATGAATTTATTCAGTGTCCGAATGAGTCTTGTGTATACAAGAAGTGTAACGAAAATGTGGTGGTATTTCTTATACTATACGTAGATGATATTTTGTTAATTGGCAACAATGTCAAAGTATTATTGGACGTAAGGGTATGGTTGTCCAAACAATTTGATATGAAGGACTTAGGAGAATGTGCACACATCCTTGGGATCAAAGTCATAAGGGATCGCAAGAAAAGGATGTTGTGTCTATCTCAAGCTTCATATATAGATACAATCTTTGCTCGTTTTAGCATGCAGAACTCCAAGAAAGGTTTCTTACCTTTTAGGCATGGAGTAGCTTTATCTAAAGAGATGTCTCCGAAGACATCAAATGAGATAGAGGACATGAAGACAGTTCCTTATGCTTCGGCTGTGGGAAGCCTAATGTATGCAATGTTGTGTACAAGACCTGATATCTATTTTACCGTGGGCATGGTTAGCAGATATCAGAGTAACCCTGGACAAGGACATTGGACTGCTGTAAAGCATATATTGAAGTACCTGAGAAGGACTAGAGATTATATGCTAGTTTACCAAGCAGATGATTTGCTCCCTGTGGGTTACACGGATTCAGACTTCCAATCAAATAAGGACAACAGTAAGTCTACATCAGTCTATGTGTTTACTTTAGGAGGTGGAGCCATTGCATGGATGAGTGTTAAGCAGAAATGTGTTTCAAACTCAATCATGGAAGCTGAGTATGTGACAGCCTCTGAGGCATCCAAAGAAGTTGTATGGCTCAGGAACTTCTTAATGGACTTAGATGTGATTCCTGGTTTGCCCAAAATCATCACAATTTATTGTGATAATAGCAGTGCAGTTGCAAACTCGAAGGAACCACGCGCCCATAAGGCAAGTAAACATATAGAGCGTAAGTACCACCTGATACGAGATATCGTCAAGCGAGGAGTAGTTGTCGTCGCTAAGATTGCATCAGCAGATATCCTAGCAGATCCTTTCACTAAGGCCCTTCCGGCGAAAGCTTTTGATCGGTATATAGAGGGGATGGGAATCAGATATATGGCAGCAGATATGGCAGCTTAGTCTTTTAATATAAGTGGGAGATTGTTATAGTGTATACTAAAAGCCTAGCTTTTGTAAACATTTATTTAGAAATAAAATAATCACATTGGTCAAATGTCTACATTTTATTTGTTAAGTATAGTTGTTTAATTAATTTATATTATAGATAACATGGTGTGTGGTGTCACACATAGAAGATCATGTTATCAGTTCTTTATAAATTATAAACAGTTGCTCATGACTAAGATGGAAAGGAACAAACCATTGGAATAGTCGTAGTGTAATTAGGTATTAGTTTATCTTGACTAATAAATTACACTAGTACACTCTAAGTGTATTGAGTAGGATCATTTTAGGTAAGTTCTTTTTATACTGACTTAATAAAAGAATAAGACCTTAGTTATTATGGAAGTGGGTGCTCTTAATCCTAATATAATAACAAGCACATATATTTAGTATTTATTTCTTTAACTTATCAAAGGGTGAGATTTAGCTTGATAAATCAATAGGCCCGATAAGTTGGGAAATGATATTACTTATAGTGTGTGTTATTGATTATAGAAGGAAACTGTGTCCTAGTAAATCTAGGTTGAGAATGTCCCCAAGAGGAGCTCATACGGATTGTCATGTTAAACCCTGCATGTGGACTTAGTCCGACATGACAATGAGGTTGAGTGGTACGCTACTCTTGGACTTAGATATTAATTAAGTGAGTTGTCAGTAACTTACTTAATTAGCGGACATTCGTTATCTTAAACACAGGGAGACTAACACACTCATGATAAGAAGGAGCCCATAAATGTAATTTGGGATTGGTGCAGTAGTACAACAATAACTCTCTAGTGGAATGAGTTATTGTTGATGAACTTGAGTTGTGTGTTCGGGGTGAACACGGGATACTCAAGCTCATCGAAAGGCCAAAACCAATTTCTCCTCTAGGTACCTGTAGTAGCCTCATTAAATGTAATGCCCGAAATTCTCAAAATAAATTTTATAAATATTCTATTATTTTTCTGGAATTTTAGAATATTTTTATGAAATTTTTGGAGTAGCAGAAGTAGCAAAATTAAATAAAAACGTAAAATAGCCTAAGCTGGGATTGAACCCGAGACCTATTAGACCCTACGATTTATAGATGACTTTAGTAACCAGAGGGCCCCAGCAGGGGTGTGCTGAAAGAAGAGGAGAGAAATTATATTTATGATTTAGTTGGGTCGTATTAATCACTTAATATAAATAAGAAATTTAAGTGGGGATTTATTATTTTGATCGACAACTTCCCTCACCCTCACACGCCGCCCTCTCTCTTCTCTCGCACCCTCTCGGCACACCAAGCCCAAGAAACCTAGGGTTCCATCTCTAGGGTCGTAGGAGCACCTTTCGACGATAACTCCGATACAAGGACGCTCCTCTCCGCGAGAAGAACGCGTAGACGTAAGAAGATCGCCGAAGAGATCTTCTTCTCCGGAAACCTAGCGATCAGAATTGTAAGAAACTTAGCGCAGGAAGTAAGTAACCCCTCACCTGCAGTATAAGTAGCTAATCGTATGCTTTTATATTCTTAGTTCGCATTTATATTCTTAGTGCAGCCACATGCAGAGATAGAGCACACCAAGTGCTCGATAAAATGACTAGTACAGTTATATACTACAGTAGGCATTTTAGTAACTCAGTTAAATGTCATAGGTGCATTTTTAAATAGCATATATAGTCTTGCTTCAGTTTATATGGGACTACGGTCCAATGGGTGGGCTCCCATAGTCGCCTCTAGGTTCAGATAACCTAGCTCTAGGTTCAGATAACCTAGTAAGAGCAAGATAAGATAAATCAGTTATGAATGGTATTTTACTTTTATTAGTGGCACTGTACTGGACTCTCAGTTGTCCTTGGGTTGGGCTCCCATAGTCGTCCCTAGGTTTAGATAACCTAGTAAACCCTACTGGATTGGGGACTAGCTACCTCGGGTCTAGTTAGGGATGCGCGCATAGCAAGTACAGTTGTCGGGCCCATCAGCAGCATAATTATTATTTTTATCTATTATGAAAATAGTTTTCAAAACTTCACAAATCAGTTATGTGAATACAGTACAGTTTCAGCATTAACCTAACATTAATTTTAGCTTAGCTTATGTATCAATTTAGTTTCTTGTTGATACAACAAATAGTTTATGTTTAGTAGTTGATTGCCATGACTTATATGTCAACATGCCATGTCTTAGTAAGAACCATCTGCCATGTTTTATGTTCTTAGTTCGCATTTATGTTCTTATTTTAAAAGCATGATTTCATCGAATGCATGTTTTGTGAGGTAGCTAGTTCTTACTAAGCTTCCAAGCTTATAGTTTCCTTTTCCTTATACTGCAGATAAAGGTAAAGGAAACATGGATTAACGGAGGCTGGAGGGCAATGCGTCAAGATGTGTGTGAGAAGGAACTTGGAATAAAGACTCTTGGGTAGTAGCCCATCTAAAGACTTAGAATTCCTGTTTTTGGCTACTTTTCAGCTCTTTTAGGGTGTTTAAGTATCATGAATTGTGAAAGTATACACTACGCCATGCTTAGACTCCTCGTTGTCTTGATAATAGATAGTAAAATGTGAGTACTGTCATGCCTAGTAGTAATGTTTATACTTTTAGTGGTTTTCTGAAAGTTCAGCATGAGTTCGGGTGGAATTTCTACAAAATCAGAAACCCAATCGATCAGCCGATCGATTGAGGAGTCCTCAATCGATCAGTTGATCAATTGGAAGAAATCCCCGTGTATAGAACGTTACCGAATTGATCAGCCGGTCAATTGAGGGGCCCTCAATCGATCAGCCGATCGATCGAGAGTAACACCCCGCAAACAGAAGGTTGCTGAATCGATCAGCTGACCGATTGAGGAGTCCTCGATCGATCAGCTGATCGATTGAGTCGCGACCTACGCATACAGAGAGCTTCTGAATCGATCAGCTGATTGAACGACCAGACTGGATCGATCAGCCAATCGATTCAGATGGTTCTTCCGTGCACAGAAGCACGTTGAATCGATCCGGGGATCGATTGACATGTTTCAATCGATTGAGCCTCGACCTCAATCGATTGGGGAAGCCTAATTTCGGCTAGAAACCTCTGATTTCAGCTCCTTAATCATATGGAGAGTTTATATTCCATTCATTAGTATATGTACAACAATGAAAAGGTAGTTTGGACATAAGTTACAGATTTTAATAGTCATTAGCAGAGTGAGATTTTAATTAGTTCAATCTTCCTCACACAATAGTTAGACAATGTATGTAACCCCCGGCCTTATAGCTCAGTCAGTAGAAGGCGGGTCGTTACATTAAAGCCTCAAGTTCATCCAAATATAAGCTCATCTTGGTGTCTAAGAAGGGGATCAAGCAAGTAGGGGCCGGCCATGATTAATTCAAATAGGAGGGGGTTTTGAATTTTTAAAGTCTTCTCTTTGTAGAAAACTACAAGTTTTAAAAGAGAGTTTTTAAAATGTAGAACTTTTCTTATTTGAATTAGGTCACATGGTTTAATAGAGAGTTTTAAAAGTTTTAAAACTTTCCTTTTTTAATCATCCTCATGCTTTTAGAAAAAAGAAAGAGAAGTTTTAAAATTAAATTTTCTATTTTTGTAACCATGTTAAAAAAAGAAAATTTTTAGAAGAGAAGTTTTAAATTTTAAAACATGGTTTTAATTTTTAAAACTTTTCCTTTTTAACATCCACTTTAGGAAAGAGAGCTTGTAAAATTTTAAGAGGATTTCTTCTTATAAAATTTTATAAAAAAATTATTATTATTTCTTCCTTTTAATTGGTCGGCCACCCTTGCTTGGTACCCAAGCAATGAGCCAGCCAAATCATCATCCAATCAATCCATGATTGATGATTGATTCAATCAAGAGGAAAAAAAAGGAAAAATGAAACACAAGAGGAATATTTTAATTTTTGTAAAAAGTCTTTCATTATTTGCCTTGGGCAAGTAATATAAAAGAAGGGGAGAGGAGGCCTCATGATATAACAATTCTTATTCTCTTGGTGGAGACTCTTCTTGTGGCCGGCCCTCTCCTCTCTACCTTTCCCTTTGCTCTCTTGTTCCCTAAAGGTGGTGGTGGCCGAAACATAGAGAAAGAGAAGAAGGCTATTGGGTGGTGTTCATCTTGGAGGATCGTCGCCCACACGACGTCCAAGGCGAGACGAGAAATACGGCAGAAGATCTTGAGGTTATTAGCTTGCAAAGAAAATGTATAACTAGTAATTTTCTTCCGCATCATGCTAGTTATTTTCTTTGTTAGAATTCCAAACACAAGAGGCATTAGATTCTAGTTTTTCAGATTTACTATTCAAATATGTGTTTTTGTTTTTCGAATTTGTGATTCGATTGTTCCTTTTGGTTAAACATAGAGTTATATAAGGAAATTAAATATTAGCTTTCCTTAAAAGGCTTTGTCTAGGAAGTGGTGGTTGCTCTCATATCTAAGAAGGTCTTATGCCTCGCCATGTTTAACCTGGAAGCCAATTTAAGAAATTAATATTTAATTGAATTTATAACGTAGGTGTATTTGGATCAATAGTATTAAGTTCCCCTTGCGATCCAAGTCTAAACCATTAAGAACAGATAAGTTAAATTTGGAATCAATAATGTTTAGTTCTGTTTGTGATTCCTAATTTAACTTCTAAAGAACACAATAGGTTATTTAGGAAAGGTTCGACACTTGTACAAAATTTTTGTGCAGTGGAACTGGTACGATCTTCCTAGGACTAACCAACAATTTGGGGATCAAATTTTTATTGGTGGGGGAGAATGTAAAATACTGTAACAAAATAATAATAAAATAATAAGGTTTAATGAACGAATAATCTTAACGGAATTTTCAAGAGTTTTTAGGAATTTTTTGGCATTTAATTGGAGCTCGTGTGGTATATTTTAAGGGGATAAATCGAATAGGCTTAGTGAAAGCCTGTTTGATATACCAATTAAGGTAGGAGTTGATTAATTCCATTAACCTAATGTTTGTTATAATTAACCTAAGAATTTAAATAGTGACCTAAGTTTTTTTCTTTTTCCCCTTTATCGTCGATTCCTCTCCTCCCGATCCCCCTTCCTTTCCTCTTCTCCAAATAGCGTTGACGCCATCTTCCCTCTTGCGGTGCCAATCTCCACCTCGCGAGCACCATCGTCTTCCTCGACTCATCGTCGGCTGGCCTTGTACCCTAGCCACCCATTGCCCCTCACGACGATGACATCTCGCCGTTTCCTCTTCCTCCAAGCTACCCTATGCTGGGCTATCTTTGGCCAAGAGCAAGGAATCCCAACATGCTCTAGTTTTGGATCCACCACTGTCGCTATCTCCGTCTGAGCCCAACTCAGCCATCGGTCGCCTCTCTTTCGGCCATAAGAAGGTACGCTATGCTTTTTCGTTTCTATTCTTCCTGCTGTTCAATTGACAACCATGGTATTCATCTGATCTACATATGGAATGCAGATCCAACCTATAACACCATACGACCTTGCTAAATTATGGACAGTAAGTTTTGTTTTGGGATACTTGGCGTAGAGGACAGTAGCTCCACAATCCTTCGGCCATAAGTTCTCGTAGTTATTGCTCCGACTGCAAGTCAACAGAAGAACATACGAAATTAGATGAGTTTTGGATTAATTTATTCTTGAATTTATATCCAGATTGGTTGGTGACATAGCTAGAATTGTTAATCTAAGTTGAATAAGGATTTAATTGGTAGATGGCTACTGATCATGTGATGGATTATGTATGTTGGATTTATGATACTTAGTAGTTGATAGAATGAATTGATTTGGATGAGTATAGATTTGGAATTCGTTAATCTGATGTGGTTTGGATTAACATATGGGTTCACAATGGATGGTGATGTTAATCGATTATTATTGTGATGGATTATGAAATAGGGTTAGTCAATACTTATATGAATTAATTGTAGTTGATTCATGAGGGATTTGATTTTAAGATTAAAGATGATTCATGTATAAATCTAATCTAATGAGGAGAATGAAAGATTGATGATGGATACAAAGGAAATTAATTGAGGTTAATCATTAATTAGGGTTATTTAATTATCATATTTCAATAGGGATTATCCAAAATAAGTTTGGGGATTTGATTTAGCTATTTAATTCATATGTAATTAGCTAAATCTGTATATCATGTGATTTGCAGGATGTTGATTCGAGACGATCGTCTCGACGTGGGATTGTTAGCACGATCGACAGATAAAGGCGGGTTACCTTTTACTTATCTCTTTTGATATTCTCATTTTGATATGCGTAGTAGGTTATATCTAGTAGTAATGATTATATTTATATATGTCTTGGTATGTCACTACTTGATACCCGTAGTATGCCCTTATTGTTGTCTGTTCTACATTATTGCTTATGTTCTCTTGATTCTTGCATTATGTACTTATGTAGTGACATACAATGCATTACCAGATACAGGACTAGCTACTAGATATACTTGACATGTGTATCTAGTTTATTACCTGGAATGTGTACCTTGGTTTATTACTTGGCATGTGTACCTAGTTTATTACCTAGCATGTATACCTTGGTTTATTACTTGGCATGTGTACCTAGATTTATGGTACCTAGGTCATTGTTATGGACTTAGTTTCCCTTTTGATAGACATTATGTGGAAGTTGGTATTTTCAGGAGTTACATGCTTTAGTGTCATGCACCATTTTTGCATGATTGCATGCTGAGCGATTGTCGACTCCATTATTGTTAAGCACATCACCAGTTACATGATCTATACACACAATCACTCATGGGTTAGTGGTATATCAGGCAGGGTGTACAGTCTTTGCTCTGTCAGGCCTCCGCTGGTCCGCTCATGGGTAGCGATGACTATCGCGTAGTAGCAGGCAGGGATCCCTCCTCTTGACTATGACACAGGGAGATGAGAGCTTAGGCTCCCCCACTATGTTTGGGGTAGGAGGATAGGTGCACTCCGACAGCATCCTGTTGGTGCAAGAAGCATCTAATGATTGAACTTATATTTTAATTATGTCAAAGGGTTCGAGTTAAGTTATTTTGTTATCTAATGTTCTTGAATAAGCTTTGCACGAAAGTCCTAAGTGCTCTTAGGTAAAAGTTCTAACTACGGTTAGGCAGGTGGAAACCCCTAAAGGGTAGTAACCCTAGGTGGTGGAAAACCCTAAGGGGCGGTAACCTTAGATCCTAAGGGGTGGTCAACCTAGGTGGTGGAAATCCTAAAGAAGGAGGGGGGTAACCTTAGGTCCTAGGGGGAGGTAACTCTAGGTGGCAGAAAACCCCCTAAGGGGTGATAACCCTAGGTCCTAGAGGGTCGTAACCCTAGGCAAAAAGTCCAGTCGGTCTGGAGGACCGGACTACCATCAGGTATGCTCTCCTGAGTGGAGTAGGTGAGGACGCATTCCCCGCGGAGGGAACAGTAGGCATCGGTTCGACTTAGGGTTTCGGGTCAGAAATCCGAAGTCAGAACCGGACAGTCTGGTGACTATCAGATGTTCTTGTTCATGTTATTTATGTGCTAACTTTGTTTTGCAGGATATATTATTGTTTTGTGGACTAACCTATCTTGCAAGGACAAAAGAGCACATTATGCCTCGGATAAACAGTACCCGAGGCGCCCTCCATGGAGCTTGGAGGCGCCTTAGGTGCAAGGCAGAAACTATGCAGGAAGCCACATTGGAGGCGCCCTCATGGAGGCTTGAGGCGCCTAGGACAGTAGGCTAGAGGCGCCCTCATGGTGGCTTAAGGCACCTCGGACAGCATTGGAGGTGCCTTCAAGGTGTATAGAGGCGCCTTCAAGAGGATAGGCGAAGACTTCTTCTCAGCTTATCCACGCGCGGCTGACTCGGCAAATGGAGGTGCCCTCAAGGGACTTTGAGGCGCCTCCAATAGCCTTTATATGAAGGTTTCGACTAGCAGCTCAGAGAACAATTCTAAAGTAATCTTTCATTTGTGCACTACCCAAGAGACGTTCCAGACGTGCTGTAGCAATACCCCGACGACCCGGCCCTTCAATTTCTATAACTTTGTTGTCGGTATTATTTAAATTACTGTCGTACTTCTTCATACTTGTAATCTTTATGATATTATAGTGACTACCCAAAGTAAATGCTCAACGAGCGTGGGCTTTGGAGTAGGAGTCGCCCAAGGCTCCGAACCAAGTAAAAATACTTGGATCTTTTTGTGCGTGTTTTGTTTTAATTTCCGCTGCTTAACTCGTCGAATTTTTTAATACGAATTGTGAAAGTCACGAGCGCTATTCACCCCCGCCCCTCTAGCGCGTCTCGATCCTACAATTAGTATCAGAGCCCAGACTGCCAGAAGGTTTAACCGTCATACAAGAGTTATGGTCTGATTGAGTCATGTGGGTACAATATTGAACTCGAACAAAGAAAGTGGGGGCTCCTATGTTCGGATCAAGATGACCATACACCAGGAAGGAAGTCCTAGTTGCAGCTAGGCAAGGAAGTCCTAGTAGGTTGGGTGGACTGAGGGGCAGGAAGACCTGGTGGGTCGAGGATCGGATGTGGAAAGTCTGTGATCCTTTGTTTGAGGAAGGGATTATTGGGGTTGCAAGGTTGCAAACATAGTCCCACATTGAAACACATGGGAAAGATCATGGGTTTATAAGAGAAAAGATATCTCCATTGGCATGAGGCCTTTTGGGGAGAGCCCAAGAGCAAAACCATGAGGGCTTAGGCCTAAAGTGGACAGTATCATACTATTGTAGAAATATCTAAATTCTTTTTGATCCTACACATCCTGTCCACTCGGTCACTCAGGAGTAGTGATGGTAGAGTGCATAGTTATCATAGCCCTACCCACTCGATCTCACTATCGCATGTGAGATGGCTAACTGGCGTCAGGGGTGACCATATCATTTGCAACATATATATGGATTACATTTATTGCTTGTAATTGTTGTATTTCTATATGCTATATTTTGGTGGTTGCATATGATTGACATGTATACAGGAGACATGATGTATTTGGTCTGGCAACCCTACACATGGTGGTATGGTTCATACCCTTATGTTCGGATAAGAGGTCCTGGTAAGTATAGTTTCTTCTGTTGTTCAGTTTTGTATTACTTGTTATTGTTCAGGAGACTGTACTGCATGATTATTACTGGTAGTTATATTTTACTATACATGTCTGCTAGATACCCGCTGAGTATGTTATACTCACTACCTCCTATTTCTTTTCTTGTTGTTTTCAGGTTAGCACATAGATATGTCATGTCGCTTGGAGTATCCTGTCTGCCGATTTCACGTCACATCGGAGGACAATTTTCGGTGTTAGCTCTCCTTTACTTGTCTTATGTTTTGTTGGACTTGGTGTTGTATAAATTCGACTATGTTCTTTTGAGTTTGCTATGTGGAGTTGTATTTGTTTTGTTGTGGTTGTGTAAGCCTAGCCGGCTAGCAGTCTTCATTTTTTTGTAGTTTGTATGGGTTTTCTTTAGATTTCTGCTGTGTTTTAGTATAGTCGTGTGGGTTGTTTGATATATATAACTGCATGGTTGTATATATATTCCAGTCATGTGGGCTGATGTATTCTTGTGGATGTATATATGATTCAGATTGTCACCGGTACAAGGGAGATGCTGTTGGATTTTCCTCTAGCAGAGACTCCTCTGGGACGTGACATTCCTGGTCAAAGGCACCTTCCATGGGGTTGGAAGGCGCCTTCCATGGTTGGTTGAAGGCGCCTTCCGCCTGAAGGTCATGGAGGTTCCTTCAACTCTTGTTGAAGGCACCTCCAGCATCTCCATAGCTCCATTTTAGTTCTTCCGCTGCTCCGATTGCCTGGGTGATTTCGGCCAACCGAAATAGGGTTCACCCGAACTCAATTTCTAGCATTTTTCCTCGAGCAGGCTTCAGCTCCGGCTTCTCATCTCTCGAACGTCGCACACGTCCTTCTCATCCATCGATGTACTCTTCCGCAGCACCTCATCCCTCGGATGCACCAAGCCCATCGGCTTCCTTTCCGTACCATCCTTCTTGCTAGATGTATCTTCTGCTCTACTTCTTGTGTTCCTAAACTCCTGCACACTTAGACACAAGGATCGAATATAATAGGATCTAACTTTAACTTGATTAATCACATCAAAACTACCCCAAGGCCCAACAAAAAGTTTAACTTGATAAACAATACTGGAGAAGTTTTAGATTATAGTAGGTTAGAGAAACTCTATTTATGTATGTGCATTTGGCTTAGTGAAATTAACTAAAGCTACGCCTTACTAATCCTAGCTGGTTAAACTAAAATTTTGTACTAAGTTCAGTGGATAAGACTACTTAAAAATTTTCAAATGTATGGTTACTTTAATGATGTCCAGGTGACTCATCACAACTTAAAAGTTTATCCAAAGAATGTCTACTTCTTGAACCCAAAGCTAAACTTGAATCAAACACAAGTTAAGTCAAACTCTGAAATTTAACTTAAATCATCTCAATAAACTATAGGATCCCTCTGTCTAAAAAGTTAAACTAGTGAGATGAATAAAAAAATTAAAAATTAAAAATTAAATTAATTTAAAATTAAATTTTAAATTAAAATAAAATTATATTATATTAATTCAATTCAATTCAATTAAAATTAAAATTAAAATTAAAATTAAATTAAATTAAATTTAAAATTAAAATTATATTAAATTTAATTTAATTTAATTTAAATTAAACATAAATATAATTAAACATAAATTTAATTAACGTATTACAGTAAATTTTTTTAAAATTTACTTTAAAAATTATTTTTAATATCCTTTAAAAATTATTTTAAAAATCCTTTAAAAACTATTTAAAAATTCTTTAAAAATTTTTTTAAAAAAATTATTTAAAAAAATATTTAAACAAAATAAATTTAAGTTATTTTAATCAAAATATTAAATTACTGAATTGAGTTAAAGGTTAATTATTAAACTATTGATAATAATTAACTATTATTGAGTTAGTAATAAATTATTTTATTTAACCATAAACTTAATTTTAACTTAATTTGAGATTAATTTTATGTTAATAATTGATTAATTTAAATAATTTTATTTTAATCAAACTTAAATGAACAATAATAATAGATAAGTGATCGTGCACGTCGTTGCGTGTATAATATAACACATTGAAAGCACATTGACCCTTTATAATGAAATTATATTAATTAAAGCATTTTAGCATTAAAATACTAAAGTAGAGTCATTAGGGTAAAGTACCTGACTTTTGAAAATCTGAATTATTTGGGTCTTTGAAAATCCGAATTGTTTGGATTTTCGATTGTCACCCTTACGGCTTCCCTATGAAAAAAAATTTAATTTAATTTAATATTATACTTATCTTAGTTAAAAAAAACTAAAAAAAAGTATATTTTTTAACATTGTCGGTCTAAAATATTTATAGAAGTTTCTTTGATCATAATGTTGTCAATTCTAAGATGTGGGACTAAAGAGAACTAAATTTTTTTATATAAAACAATCAGAGAAAATTAATGATGAGAAAAATTCATAATAATATGCCGCAGCTGAATCTCGAACTCTAGATCACTGATTGTTTTGCTTGTAGAATTACTAATAAACCTTGGAATTATTTTTAGTGTGAATAGAAAAAAGGATATTAACGTAAATTTATTTTACCAAAGTTAGTTAGTAAAGGAGGGAGATTTTTAATAAAATAGTAAGATATATTCAACATACTTATAGAAATAATATATTTACTGAATATAAATGTTACTCACACTCATTCCACTTAACACTTAGGTAGAACTACTTATATGTAACAAAGATAATCAGAATGTGCTAGGCTAAGACCTTGAAATTTAACATATCCGAACTCTAGTATAAATTAAGGGAGAGTGTTAAATTAAAGGGGGAGTGTTAAATTAAGGAGGAGAAAAAATTCAAATATTTTACAAAAATATTTTACTTTGTTCTGAAAATTATTTTACTTTGAACAACATACCTTTAAAACCTAGAAAATTATTTTGAATTCGTACTCTTAAAAGTATTTTGAAAATATTTTTACTTAAAATCCTTTTTAATATTTACTAAACTTTTGTTGGAAAATATTTGCCTAAAAATTATTTTTCAAAATATTTTTTTAAAAAAATTTTAAAAAAAAATTATTATTTTGAAAATCATACTTAGAAAATTTTTTCTTTAAAATTATTTTGACAATCTTTATGAGAAAAATCTTTAAAAAATTTTCTTTAAAATTACTTTGAAAATCTTTCTTCAATAAATTTTTATTTAAAATTAATTTTAAAATCTTCTCTTAGAAAATTATTTCTTTAACTTACTTTGAAAATCTCTATTAGAAAATTTCCTTTACAAATATTTACTTAGAAATTTTTTTCAAAGGTTTATATAGAAAAAGTTCACTTAAAGAATTTTTTTCTTCCTTTGAAAAACTTGACTTATAAATTTCTTTGAAAAAAAGATTCCTCAACAATTGTGAAGAAATTTCCTTGAAAGTTTTTACAAAGCCTTACTTGGAAAATAACTTTATCAATTTTACTTAATAAATGCTCTTAAAAGTATTTACAAGTTTTTGTTTAAACCTCTTCCTAAGTCTGAGATATAAAATGTGTTTATTTTCAGTTATATTCATATGCCTATTGGCATTACTTGATCACATTTTATGCATATCCTTCTTTTATCCTAGTATTTTTTTTTTTATACATGCCAAAAGGAGAAGGTAAGAGTTAATGTAGAAAAAGAACAAACAAATTTGATCAACTAATTTAAATTCAAAACTAATTAGATCAGTTGTTTGCTTTTTGCATATTGTCCCTCAATATTATTTTTTTCTAACTTTAACCTAGGTTGTCATTGCATCAAAAAGAGGGAGATTATTGGTACAATTTGCATTAATGATTTAACTCAGATTTTAATGAATAACAAGTGGTTTAAAGTTAGAGTGTGTGTGGTCTAATTATTTTTACCGAGTGTGCAGGAGTTGATGGGTCTGAAGGACCTGACACCAGGCTAAAATCCAGCTAGGTTCGCGGGACCTGATAATTAGTGCGAAATCTAGATAGGTTTGCGAAACCCGATAGCTGGCAAGAAGTCCGGTTGGGTCCGCGGGACCTGACAACCGGTTGAATTTCAGTTGGGTTCGCAGGACCTGACAACTACGAGAAGACTTGATGGGTTAAAAATAAGTCAAGCAATTGTAGTTGACAAATGGAAGATAAGCTACTGGAGGAGATGTCCAGTAAGAACGCATTCCCTGTTGAGGGAGCTGTAAGCGTCAGTCTAACTTAGATCTATCTGAAAAGCCTAAGTTGAGATCTTGACTAGATCCTGCTCCCAGGGAAACAAGATCTAATTACTACTACTATCCTATTATATTGTGATAACCTTGTTTTGCAGGATAAACATATTTTTTTTGTTACTTAGACTAACTCTTTTTTTTTGTAAGAAAAGAAGTTGCTGATAAAAGAGAGTCTGCGCGCCCAAGGCTGGTCCGAGTGCTTGGGGCTGGTCCGGGTGCCTAGGGTTGGTCCCGGTGCCTGGGGCTGGTCCGAACATCTGGAGGGGGTCCAGGCACCTAGAGGTGAATAAACTTAACGTATCAAGTTTCGACGAGAGATCGTCGTGTCATCAGCGATCTAGGCGTCGGAATGGGCATATATAAAGGCCTTCGACCAACAGCTTCAGAACAACATCTGCTTCAACTTTCGCTCTTGCATGCTATTCTGAAAAACCTTCTACGACGCTGTAACGCTCCACTAACAACTGAATATCAAACTCTTCTTAGTTTTTCTATTGTCGGTAACATTTCATATATAGTTCTTGTACTTCATTATTATAACTTTTCGAACTATTAATAGATTACCCAACGAAAGCACTCGACAAGTGCGGATCATGGAGTAGGAGTTATCGAAAGCTCTGAACCAAGTAAAACATAGTCTTGTTAGCATTATTTTTGTTTTCTTTATTCCTGTGTAACTTGTTTTAATTTTCGATTTTCAAAGAACACTATTAACCTCCCAGCATCTTTTCGATCCAACATAAACACTATAGGAACGGGAAATAAAAACGAGTAACAATGTCATTTCATAAGATAAAAGGATAAAAAGTAAGTGAATTATGTGAAATTTAATTCTCCTATACTCAAAAGGGATACATAGACAATTTAAATGAGTGCAAACCTTCTTTATATTTTTTTAATAAATTTATAAGTTTAATTTTTTTTAAGATAATAATTTTGAACCGTGATAAATTATGAATCGAATCGTGAATTGATAGTTTCGAACTGTGAATCATAATTATATATCTTGGACAGTTAAAGTTAAAAGTCAACTTATCAAAAAGAAAAGTCAACTTATCAAAAAGAATTATAGAATTGACGATTTTAAACCGTTGATTCCCAACTTGGGGCTACTCTAATGCTTGAACTCCTTCAACCGTAGATCTTGTCCATGAACACCGTCGAATATCAATATATTGTCATCGAGACATCAACGCTTGGGAAATTTCATCTCATTTTCACGGCTACAATGACACACCACCCTATTTTGAATAGGCACCATGAGACTATAAAAGTCTAAGAAAAATTATCCTAAACAACCCCTAATAATAAATAGTGGATAGGCAGACCAAATTATGCCCTCTCTTACCTTGTGAAAAACATGGAACACTGCCACTGCCACAGCCACAGGACACAGCCACATTGCTGCAATCACCACCACCCAAGACCACCCCCACCACCGGCCACCACCACCGAACCAGTCTTCATGGCTCTTGACAGGCTCCTCCTTCCCAATCCTCTGCCGCCCCAACAACAAACAATTAATTCCCTGCTTCTTTTAACCCTCCACATTTTAGTTATTGTCAATGGTTTCATTTTGCAACAAACAAGTAGCAATTTGTCTGTTCTTCCCTTTCATGCAGAATACTTTTCAACGAGGTTATATATATATATTTATAACGAGTACTATTCATAAACTCTCCCATGTTCTCAACCAAAATCAACTTGTTCAGTAAAGCCAATGCTTGCTGCTTGCTCCAATTGAAGAAAAATTAATATTGATGTCTAGTCCTACCAACTGTTAGTGAAACATCACATCTTCCTCAAAAGTTTGTGACCTTCATCAATCAAAATTAAAAGAATTTTTTGCAAAGTTAAATTTCAAGTGGGCTTATGATTAATATTGTTAAATTAATATTAATTTCAATAATATTACAATTAAATTATATCAAACTAGGCTACAATTTATCAACTCGAATGTCATGTTGGGCATGACCCGGGTCTGACTTCAGTTACTCATCCAACCTAGGCTGACTAGTTAAACTTAAATTTAAGTCACAATAGTGACCCGATTCTATAACAAAATCGACATAATCTTGAACAAACACACACAAGCGTATAAAATATAACTTGAAGTTCATCATATAATGTCATTTTCCTGCGCTAATTAACAGTTGTTTGTGAGTAATGAGGAAGTAAACCGCCTCCAATTATTGTTGGATGCATGACTGGCCAGCAAATGAGGAGTAGACCCTGTCTTCAATTGTACATATGATCTTGGACCATTAGAAGAAACTGACCTGCGTGAAGCCTGCAGCTGGACAAAAATACTTTGCATCTCTTTCAGATAGCTGGATGCCTGCTCTTAACTCCATCCATAAACCAATAGTATTTAAAAGAGAGTAGTAATATACTTTTCAAGTATCAAATCTGAGCACTGGAAATTAAGTCTCCTTTAACTTGGAGTTTATATACTAATATCTTATTATAGGTTCTTAATCATCTTCCGCTAGCTCTTATACTCAAGGAATATGGCGTGTGGTCCTATACTTGGAAATTGCCAGCTCCATAACACTGGATTGCTAATATATATTAATGAATATAATTTGTTATTATTTAGGAAATAGTCAGGTTTAGTTGTATTCAACTTTGTTTTAATTAGCTAGAGACAATTTAGGACTGTAGTTGATCGATGATAGTGAGCAAGAGACAAGTAGATGAAATGCGAAGCCTAATAAGTAATACAAGATATTGAATGTGTAACCTTTATCGGATGGGGAGTTTCAAACTACGACAAGGCTGAGCAATTTAAGAGGGTAAAAAGTACTCTCTCCTTGTCGGAGTTTCTCTAACGATTAAGTTGGAATATTAGCAAAGACTAGATTGGTCAAATTTTTCAAAATCATTTCGAGCTAACCAAATTCTAATTTCATTTCATCCATTCCACTCTTGATAACGAATTGGCTATTTGTCAACGTCATTCTAGCTCAGGCAATCCATACAGGTATAGATCAGTTTCACCAACTACATTTATGATAATTTTTTAATTATATATCACCATTTTTATTCTTGATGATTTGGGCATGGCTATGATTATATTAACCACATTAATTTTATTGAAAATTTAGAGTTGAATGAAGACAAACATCGGATGCCTTCTGTTTGTTCCCGAGCTTTCCAAATTTATTTACCAATCCTGATCCTAGTTCCATGACTTATCATCAAGTCTTATATATCAACCTGCTCGGAGTTTTGAGAAATATCATTATTACTGTCCGAAATATGAGTCGATATATCAACCTGCTCTGAGTTTTGAGAAATATCATTATTACTGTCCGAAATATGAGTCGATATATCAACCTGCTCTGAGTTTTGAGAAATATCATTATTCCTGTCCGGAATATGAGTCAGACAGACCACTAGGTGAGATGCATTGAATGTTGATTGAATCAAGATATTTCGGAGGGGAGGTATGTTGAGATGGCTTTTACGTTGACCAAGTCGTCAGAAGATCAACGATTAGTTTGCCCCGGTCCTTGGTACCCCGATGCTCGAGGCAGATCCAACGAATATATAAGAAACAGGTTAAGACGTATAATAATGAAATGCATATAGAATAAGAATAGAGAACGTACCCTGATCCAGGGGGCGCCCTTGGGTGGATTGGTGAGTTGGTTGGGACATTGCTCGAGTTGTCGTGACTTGGAATAGTAGATGAACGGGAGCCGGATGTGAAGCTGGGTTTGGCGGCGCAGAGCCGAATGCGACCTGGATTCGGAAGACGACATGTAGGTCGGGATCTCGCAGCAACACACAGGTCGGGATAGGACAACGACACATAGGCTGGGAATATGACAGCGGCACGAAGACCGAGATATAACAAACAAGCAGGAACAATACAATGGCGCGAAGATCGGAATGTAGCCTCGGCTCGAAGGTCGAAACACAACGATGACTCAAAGGCCAAAACGTAGCGGAAGCGGAATATGGTCAAATTGGAGTCGGCGGGGCCTGTAGCGACAGTTGGCGCGAGGGGTAGCAGCCACCGTCGAGGACGGCAGCCACCACTGGAGGCTACACATAGTGGGGGCAGCTGCCACGACAGCACTATGCCAGCGACGGGAAGGGCTAACGTAGTAGTTGGCTGCTGCAGTGGCGACTGAGAGGGGGGTTTCGGCTGAGACAGTCCGACAGAGCCCGCAGTGAGGCCGTAGGTCTGGTAATAGGGACAGCCGGCAACTTGGGCTCAAATCTAGCGATGGGGACTGCCGACGAGAGAGGAGACGAGGGCGACAGCAGAACTATCGGCCGAAGGCGGCTATTGGTGGAGATGGGGCAGCGGTGAAGCAGGCGGTCATTGGAAGTTGCTTCAACGGCTAGGGCTGCAAGGAGAGAGGAAGAGGAGACGGGTGGCATTGCCAACGACGAGGGAGAAGCTGGCGACGACGGCGTTAAGAGAAGAAGGGGAATGACTATCGGCGTCTGCTGGTGGGCCCCCCCCCCCCTCCCTGTGCATCCGGCGGCGGAAGAAAATCACCAACAGCCCCCTCATTCATAAGTGAATAAAACCCTAAAAAAGGAGGCTACCCTCAAATGGCTAAAATGCCCCTCCCTTTTTCTCTAATTCCTCCTAGGTCCCTAAGATATATCCACATCACAAGCCTCCTTTCAAGTCTAGTCGAAGAAGGCGCAAGTCCGACTGATTAGACCAAGCCTAACGTAAAGCGGAATCTCTCCTGAATACAAAGTCAGATTGCTGGGCTCATCGTATAACGTCGAACAAGTAATTATGGCGATATCGAACAAGTGACTTAAAATAATACCAAACGAGCAACGAAAAATTTGAGTGTATGCCGAGCAGGCGATTGGTCGATCGCCGAGTGGGAAATCGAGCGATATCGAGCAGGCGGTCGGGGTGATGCCGAGCAGAGCGATCGGGCGATTATGCGAATACCAAGCAAGAAGTAAAAACAAGTGTCGACCGGGTGACGAATGCGGGGCAAAGCGACGAGCGAGACACGAACGATGAGTGCAGGGTAAAACAACGAGTGAGACATGAACAATGAGTGTCGGGCATAGCAGTGAGTGAGACGCGAACGATGAGTGCAGGACCGAGTGAAGAGTGAGACGTGAACGATGAGTGCAGGGCAGAGCGACGAGTGAGACGCAAACGATGAGTGTCGGGCAGAGCGACGAGTGAGACGCAAACGATGAGTTATAGGCAGAGCGACGAGTGAGACGCGAACAATAAATGTTGGGCAGAGCGGCGAGTGAGATGCGAACGATGAGTGTCGGGCAGAGCGACGAGTGTCGAATAGAGCCACAAGTAAGACCAGCACCTGGTCAGGGAGAGAACCCGACCAACTTGTTAGTTAGAGCCCTAGAGCCAATCATTTGATGATTGTATGGACTCATGTATATCATATTCTTATATATATATTAAGGCATTTGGTTTTTGGTTATTATGCTTATTTGTATTAGTGCCAGATAAAATAAGTATAGTAACGTCCTTGAGTAGAAGGTTCTTACCTATATCAATCGATTGGTTGAATCGATAGTGAGATGATATAGGGAACACTACTCTAAATCATTCCTAGTCGAGTATTAACATTAAGGGACAATGTTAATACAATAAGACTAGCATGTAGGTCAGCTCGATGACTTGATCTCACAAGTCATGGATATAGAGATATCAAGCTAACACATGGGTATGCATTAGAGAATGTATATTGAATGACCCGCCATGAGAAAGTATCATGGATCGTTATATGAGTGTCATATACTTTCTCATGTGGCTATTAGTATGACTATTAGTCCTTAGACCTGAAGTCACCATGGATCCCTACATAAGGAGTTATGTACTTTAGTTTCGTTAAACGTCACCCGTAACTGGGTGGACTATAAAGGCGATTACTGGGTATGTAACGAATTATGCAGAGGGATGTGAGTGATGTAGATGGGATCTATCCCTCCCATATGACGGGAGCGACATCGCTATTCTTGATAGAGTGAGACCACTAAGCGCATGGCCATGCCCAAATGAGTCAACATTAGATGTTGAGCTCATTTGATCGAGTGAGTCTAACTTGGAGTTCAAGATTTAGATTGATTAGAGGATGACACGGTCTATGCCTCATATTGATCAATCTAGATGTCTAGGATAGAAGGACACTTGTCATTATTTTGTGAGTAGTCACAATTGGTAGTCACAAGGTGATGTCGGATCTCGACATTCTTGTAACTTGGGTAGTAATGATGTGTTGCTAGATACCGCTCATTACTTATGCTCCTAAATGGGTTTAGGACATTGCCAACGTTACAAGAACCTATAGGGTCACACACTTAGGACAATTAGGTGGAGATTAGGTTCATTTGATGAACCAAGAGGATTAGATTCATTTGATGAATCAAATTGGATTAAGAGTAATCCTAATTGGGCTAACTTGAGTTCGACTCAAGTTGATTCATGTGTTAAATGAGTCTAATTTAGATTTTGACTCATTGAATCAATTCAATTTAATGAATTAGATTCATTATATTAAGTTGGCTCGAATCAAATGGTTGGATTAGATCCACCATGGTAGAGATTGAGTCAAGTTTGACTTGACTTGAGAAAGGAAGACCAAAGGTCAATTTTGACTTGACCTTTTGCCACCTCATTGGTGAGTTGGCATTAGGTGGACCAATAATGATGTTCCACATCATCATGGGTGCCACCTCATGGAAGTTACAAAGCCACTTTCTTAATGGTTTCATATTAATTGCAATTAATGCAATTAATTGGTAATGGTTTCATATTAATTACAATTAATGCAATTAATTGGTGAGTTTTTGAGAGTGGCCGGCCACTTGGTTTTTGGGTGTGAATTTCATTTTTCCCATTCAAGTGGTGTAACTTCTTCTTCTTCCTTGTGTTCTTCCTCTAAAGCTCTCCCTCTCCCTCTCCTCCCTTGGCCGAACCACATAGGTGCTAGCACACCTTGGTTTTTGGTCATCTCCATCTAGTGTGTCCGTGTGGATACTTCTAGAGGACCGGCGCTTGACGGTCTTGAGATCCGGCATCATTTGGATGAGCGGGAACGCGAAGGGCATCGCTACAAGGGTAAACATTTTTTTCTCGTAGATCTATGTAGTAGATCAGTTTTTGAACTCGTACAAGAAATAGTTTTTCGAATTTTGTATACGAATCTTTGCACGAATCTACGGCTTTGGGTCCTTCGGGGTTTCCGCGACGCGAAGAACCCAACAGTGGTATCAGAGCCACGTGCAAAGCCTCGTACGAGTTAGTTTTTGGTTTTTGGAAAACAAAACTTCTGTGATTTTCTGTAAAAAATTCAATTTTTATGTTTTTATGGGTAATTTTTCCTTATAGGCGAAGCACAAGTGTCTCGGCTATCGGGAAGAATTTTCCCAAACGGCTTCGTTTCGACCCAAAATCTTTTGGGACAGCGGACTCGGGTGCCTTTAGATCGCAACGGAGCAACTCACGATGGTTAGATCGTGGGTAGGGCCAATGCCCCTAACCCCGCAAGGGGATTTGCTCCGCGATCGCACCCGAAATCGCTAAAAATGAACCCGTCGGGAAGATTTTTCCGAAACGGTAATGTCTCGCCCAAATCGTTTTGGGACAGCGGGTTTAAGCGCTGTTGGATCGCAAAGGAACCCTCGCGATGGTTAGATCGCGGGTAGGGGCGCTGCCTCAGGCCCCGCAAGGGGATCCGTTCCGCGATTGCGCCCGAAACCGCTAAACGGGACCGCCGGGAAATTTTACTTGTAAAATTGTAAAAAATTATTTTTAAAATTACAGAAAATAAGAAAATATATAATTTTGAATTATATATTAATTTTGTGATAGTCATGGCCCAAAACCCAATATGATTGGTTGTGTTGTAATTCATAATACGGCCTGCGTGCCGTGATGTGTTTTCGCGTGTTGTATTTATTTTATTATTCGCGACCTGCGCGTCGTGCCTCGTCTTTTATTCTTGTTGTAAATTAGATTTAGACTCGAATGTAACTCGAGTTTCAAATTGTAATGTACAAATTGGAGCGGTGGAGGGTCCACACGAGACGGAGTTCCGAGGCGGGCACGAGCAACACAAGGTGGTCAAAGGGAGGAGCTTGGAGAAGCTGTTGACCCTAGGTTGACCATTCGATCTTCTCATTGGCTTGAGAAGATCGTAGTAGGGCCATGACTAAATCACAAATAGATTAATTAATTAATTATTATGTATCTGATGCATGTTTAATAGTTAATTAATTAATTAGTGCCTTAACGATTAGATTAGATCTAAGTCGTGCACATGATGCACCCTTGCGATTAGATTAGGCTCTAAGTCGTGCACAAGATGCATCCTTCTCGATTAGATTAGATCTAGATCGAACCAACTCTAAATGCCTAACCGTGCCGTGATACCTATCACTACCTCGATCACATGTATTGTTGAATCTGCCAAAGCAGAGCAATACATATTATCTTGGTAGGGTACGGAGGGACAATCTTGGTCCCGCCTATCAACGCATGGGTGAATACAAACTCAATTAGATTGAGTATTCCTAGTTACTCGGTTGGATCGAGTCAACTATAGGCATTCTTCCAATAGTTGGAAAGATAGGTCAATATCACATCTATATTAACTCTCGGACGAATTAGCCAAAGCTAACTCGAGTTTTAATATAAATGCGGATATTGATTCTATAAACAAGAGTTGCATAGAGATGTAATTGGTAATCGTTACCTACCGATCATACTAAGCCTTGGGTATATTAGCCAAAGCTAACTCAAGGGTTGGTATGATGTGGATCTTGTCCCACAAGAATTATAGAATTCAGTGGGAGCATCATTTAATTAAAAGGCCTAATTAAATGATTTTTAAAGAATATGATATTTATTTCTGCATTTATTTCTGTTGTAGAATTGCCATGACGTCGAATACGAACATTTTCTCCCTGCGATCTGTCCTTAAGAATGACAAGCTCAACGGAGCAAATTTCCTGGACTGGTACAGGAACCTGAGAATAGTTCTCACTCAGGAACGTAAACTGTACGTTCTGGAGCAGCCCATTCCGGAGGCGCCTCCTGCCAATGCCCCGCGAGCTGACAAAGATGCTTACAAGAAGCATCAAGATGACGCATTAGATGTGTCATGTCTAATGCTCGCGACCATGAACTCTGAGCTTCAGAAGCAACATGAATTAATGGGTGCTTACGATATGGTTGCACATCTTTGTCAACTATATCAAGGACAAGCAGGGCACTGGAAGAGGAACTTCACAGGATACCTGGAAGATCTTAACAAGAAGAGAAATAAGATTTCTACTTCAGGTATAAATGTTATAGAAGTCAACCTCTCTATTTCTTCGTCGTGGGTATTAGATACTGGATGTGCTTCGCACATTTGTACTAGTGTACAAGCACTGAGAAATAGCAGAGCATTGACAAAGGGCGAGATAGACCTACGAGTAGGCAATGGAGCACGGGTTGCTGCTGTTGCTGTAGGGACTTATTTTCTATCTCTGCCCTCTGGGCTTATACTAGAGTTAGACGATTGTTGTTATGTGCCTGCATTGACTAAGAACATTATATCAGTTTCTTGTTTGGACAAGAAAGGATTTTCGTTTATAATAAAGAACAAATGTTGTTCTATCTATTTAAACGATATGTTCTATTGTAGTGCACCTCTGATAAACAGACTCTATATTCTAGATCTAGAGAGCCCTATCTATAACGTTAGTACCAAGAGGTTCAAATCGAACGATATGAACTACACCTATCTCTGGCACTGTCGCTTAGGTCATATAAATGACAAGCGCTTATCCCAGCTCCATAAGGATGGTTTGCTGGACTCATTTGATTTTGAATCATATGAGATATGCGAGTCATGCCTACGAGGCAAGATGACCAAGACTCCTTTTAGTGGGCACAGTGAAAGAGCGACTGATTTGTTAGGATTCATACATAGTGATGTATGTGGCCCTTTCAATGTCGCTGCTAGAGGCGGTTATAGGTACTTCATCACATTTACTGATGACTTCAGTAGATATGGTTATGTGTATTTGATGACACATAAATCTGAATCCTTTGAAAAGTTCAAAGAATTCAAGAATGAAGTACAGAACCAGCTTGGCAAGAGTATTAAGATACTTCGATCAGATCGAGGTGGTGAATACTTAAGCCATGAGTTTCGTGACTACTTAGCTGAGTGTGGGATTTTATCTCAACTCACTACTTCTGGAACACCACAGTGGAATGGTGTATCCGAAAGGAGGAATCGTACCTTATTAGATATGGTACGATCTATGATGAGTCACACAGATCTTCCAACATATCTATGGGGATATGCTCTAGACACGGTAGCTTTCATTCTCAACCGAGTTCCATCCAAGGCCGTAATAAAGACACCATATAGGATATGGACTGGGAGAGATGCCCAGGTGTCTTTCATGAGGATTTGGGGTTGTGAGGCTTATGTACGACGTCAAGTCTCAGACAAATTAAGACCCAGATCCGACAAGTGCTATTTCATCAGATATCCCAAGGAAACTAAGGGATATTACTTCTACATTCCCAGTCAGCACAAGGTAGTTGTGGCAAAGACTGGGGTCTTTCTAGAAAGGGACTTTGTTTCTAGAAAAACTAGTGGGAGCGCGTTCGATCTTGAAGAAGTTCAAGATGCGAACAATAGCACTGATGCCTCGATGGAAGTTGAACTGGAACCACAAAGTGTTGTGGATGATGTTGTTCCACAAAGAGTTGAGGAACAACAACCAGTTCAAGTAGACATACCTCTTCGCAGGTCTGATAGGGTACGTCGTCAGCCTGAGAGATACTCATTTCTCTTGTCTGACCATGATGACGTTATGCTCATAGAGGATGAGTCTACCACCTATCAGGAAGCTGTGATGAGACCAGATTCCGAGAAATGGCTAGAAGCCATGACATCCGAGATGGAATCCATGTACACCAACCAAGTATGGACTTTGGTTGATCCACCTGAAGGGGTAAAACCCATTGGGTGTAAGTGGGTCTTTAAGAGAAAGACTGACATGGATGGACTTATCTATAAGGGTCGCTTGGTAGTGTTGGTTGCTACTCGGAAAACCTAGAGGTTCCACTGTACAAAAATTTTGTACAAAGGTCTGAACCTTTTCCTAGCTACCATGTGTTCTTTTAAATTAAATTTTGGATCGCCTGCGGAACTTAACACTTTTGATCCAAAACTTAATCTATATGTTCTTTTAGGTTTAGACTTGGATCTCCTGCGGAACTTAACACGTTCGACCCAAATCACCTTAAGTTATTAATTCCATTAAACATTAATTTCCAT
The DNA here is from genome assembly GCF_018446385.1 of Zingiber officinale. Taxonomy (NCBI): domain Eukaryota; kingdom Viridiplantae; phylum Streptophyta; class Magnoliopsida; order Zingiberales; family Zingiberaceae; genus Zingiber; species Zingiber officinale. The sequence continues at coordinate 103,073,604 of NC_055987.1, read as the reverse complement.
AATTGGTTCCCAGTACTGACGTGGCGAGGCACATGGCCTTCTTGGATATGGGAGCAACCACCACCGACTAGACAAAACCTTTTATGGAAAGCTAATATTTAATTTCCTAAAATAAATTTAGGTTAACCGAAAAGAACAATCAAATCACAAGGAAAAGAAAAACAAAAGAACACTATATCGAAAACAAATTCGAAACACTAGAATCGTAAGCCTCTTGTATTTGGTATTATTTCCAAAAATAACTAGTATGATGCGGAAAGGAAAAATACTAGTTATACCTTTTAGAAAGACCTCTTGATCTTCTACCGTATTCCTCTTCTAACCTCGGACGTTGTGTGGGCAACGATCTTCCGAGATGAGAACCACCAAGCACCTTCTTCTTCCTTCTAGGTTTCGGCCACTAAAATTCTCCAAGAGAAGTAGAGGTCCGGCCACCACCACCAAGCTCCAAGGGATGCAAGAAATAAAACCTCCTTTCTCTCTTTCTTCTCCTAGCTAGAACCGGCCACCATCAAGAGCTCCAAGAGGGATTACCGCCGGCCACAAGAAGAAGAGAAGAGGAAGAAGCTAGGGCCGGCCACCAAGGAGGAAAAGAGAGGAAGAATAGAATAGAGTTGTTCACTATGAAGCCTCCTCTACCCCCTCTTTTATAATCCTTGGTCTTGGCAAATAAGGAAAATTTAATAAAAACTTCCTTAATTCTTTTGCCATTAAAAAGGAAAATTTATTTAATTAAAACAATTTTCTCCTTTTAATTTTCAATGGCCGGCCACCAAAAAATAAATCTCCAAGCAAATTAAATTTTAAACACCAATTAAAACTTCCTTATTTGCTTCCGGAAATTTATAAAAATTTCTCCAATAATTTTTATCCCTTCATGATTGGTTTATAAAAAGGAAATTTAATAAATTAAAATCTTTCTTTTAAACATGTGGATAAAAAGAAAGTTATCTCTAAAATTAAAAACTCTTTTAATCTACAAATAAGGAAAGATATCAAATCTTTTCTTAATCTCTTGTAGAAACTTATAAAAGAAAAATTTTAATTTTTAAACTTTCTTTTAAATCATGAACATGGTTAAAAAGGAAAGTTTTCTTAAAATTTAAAATCCACCTTTTAATCAACAAATAAGGAAAGATTTCAAATTTTAAACTTTCTTTTAAACATGTAGATGATTTACAAATAAGGAAAGTTTTTTCCAAAAATTAAATCCATCCTTTTAAACTACAAATAAGGAAAGAAATTAATCTCTTCTCTTAATCTTTTGTAGAAAGCTATAAAAGGAAATTTTTTAATTTTTAAACTCTCTTTTAAAATCATGATATCCACGTAAGAAATAATTTCAATAAAAATCCTTTTTAAATATTCTAGTAGCCGGCCACCTAAGCTTGGGACCCAAGCTTTGGCCGGCCACCTACATGACTCATCCACTTGGTCTTGGCCGGCCCTAGCTTGGGTTCCGAGCTAGCTTGGCCGGCCCCATTGGATGGGTAAGAAGGTGGGTATGCGGTGGGTATAAATCTCTATATACTAGAGGCTACGATAGGGACCGAGAGGAGGAATTGGTTTTGGTCTCCCGATGAAATTAAGCATCCCGTGTTCGCCCCGAACACACAACTTAATTTCATCAATAATAATTCATTCCACTAAAGAACTATTATTGAACTACCGCACCAATCCCAAATTACATTTTGGGCTCCTTCTTATTATGAGTGTGTTAGTCTCCTTGTGTTTAAGATAACAAATGTCCACTAATTAAGTAAGTTACTGACAACTCACTTAATTAATATCTAGCTCCAAGAGTAGTACCACTCAACTTCATCGTCATGTCGGACTAAGTCCACCTGCAGGGTTTAACATGACAATCCTTATGAGCTCCTCTTGGGGACATTCTCAACCTAGATTACTAGGACACAGTTTCCTTCTATAATCAACAACACACACTATAAGTGATATCATTTCCCAACTTATCGGGCTTATTGATTCATCGAACTAAATCTCACCCATTGATAAATTAAAGAAATAAATATCAAATATATGTGCTTGTTATTATATTAGGATTAAGAGCACACACTTCCATAATAACTGAGGTCTTTGTTTCTTTATAAAGTCAGTATAAAAGAAATGACCTCTAATGGTCCTACTCAATACACTCTAAGTGTACTAGTGTAATTATATAGTTAAGATAAACTAATACCTAATTACACTACGACCTTCCAATGGTTTGTTCCTTTCCATCATGGTCGTGAGCTACTGTTTATAATTTATAAGGTACTGATAACATGATCCTCTGTGTGTGACACCACACACCATGTTATCTACAATATAAATTAATTGAACAACTACATTTATCATAAATGTAAACATTTGACCAATGTAATTCTTATTTCTAGATAAATGTTTATACCAAAAGCTAGGCTTTTAGTATACACTCTAACAGGTAGCTAAATGTTTCAAGCAGATTCATGGTATTGACTATGATGAAACCTTTTCTCCAGTAGCGATGTTTAAGTCCATTCGGATCATGCTTGCTATTGCAGCCTACCATGACTATGAGATATGGCAGATGGATGTCAAAACCGCGTTTCTGAATGGAAACCTACTCGAGGATGTGTACATGACACAACCTGAGGGTTTTGTAGATCCACAGCATACTAGTAGAGTATGCAAGCTGCATAGGTCCATTTATGGACTAAAGCAAGTTTCTCGGAGCTGGAATCTTCGATTCGATGATGCGATCAAATAGTTTGGTTTCATCAAGAACGAAGATGAGCCTTGTGTCTACAAGAAGGTTGTAGGGGACATAGTTGTCTTCCTCATATTGTATGTGGATGACATACTACTCATTGGGAAGGACATTCCTATGCTTCATCTGTCAAGACACGGCTAGGGAGTTGCTTCTCAATGAAGGACTTAGTTGAGATCCCGCATTCTAGGGATTCAGATCTATAGAGATAGATCTAAGAGATTGCTTGCCTAAGTCGAGTACATACATTGACAAGGTACTCCTTCGGTTTGCCATGCAAAAGGGATTTCTGCCGATGTCACATGGCGTGAGTCTTCAAGACTCAAAGTCCCTCTTCTAGAGAGGAGAGACCGCATGGATCGATCCCTTATGCCTCGGCCATAGGATCGATCATGTACGCCATGTGTACTCGACCGATGTCTCGTATGCTTTGAGCATGACGAGCAGATACTAGATCCACGTGAAAGTCATCGATAGCGGTCAAGAATATTATTAAGTACTTACGAAGGACTAAAGAATATTTCTTGATATATGGAGGCAATGATGAGCTAACCGTAAAGGGTTACGGTGATGCCACTTTTCGACCGATCGGGATGATTACCGATCGCATCGGGTTCGTATTTTACATTAATGGTGGTCCGGTTGGAAGAGTTCGAGCGGGATACGAGTGATTCTACAACAAGTATATTCCGCATCGAGGCAAAGGAGGCGATTGGATCCGCAAGTTCATCACTGAACTTGGGGTGGTTCCTAGCATCGCTGACCCAGTTGAGCTCTATTATGACAACAATGGAGCTATAGCACAGGCGAAGGAACCTCGCTCACACCAGCGGACCAAGCACATACTACGGCGCTTCCATTTCATTCGAGAGATTATCGATAGAGGAGATGTGAAGATTTGCAGAGTACCGACAGAGGCTAACATCGCAGATCTCTTGACCAAGGCTTTGGCACAGAGGAAGCATGATGGTCACACTAGGTCTTTAGGCCTTAGAGCCTATACTGATTGGCACTAGTGCTAGTGGGAGATTGTTAGTTAGAGCCCTAGAGCCAATCATTTGATGATTGTATGGACTCATGTATATCATATTCTTATATATATATTAAGGCATTTGGTTTTTGGTTATTATGCTTATTTGTATTAGTGCTAGATAAAATAAGTATAGTAACGTCCTTGAGTAGAAGGTTCTTACCTATATCAATCGATTGGTTGAATCGATAGTGAGATGATATAGGGAACACTACTCTAAATCATTCCTAGTCGAGTATTAACATTCAGGGACAATGTTAATACAATAAGACTAGCATGTAGGTCAGCTCGATGACTTGATCTCATAAGTCATGGATATAGAAATATCAAGCTGACACATGGGTATGCATTAGAGAATGTATATTGAATGACCCGCCATGAGAAAGTATCATGGATCGTTATATGAGTGTCATATACTTTCTCATGTGACTATTAGTATGACTATTAGTCCTTAGACCTGAAGTCACTATGGATCCCTACATAAGGAGTTATGTACTTTAGTTTCGTCAAACGTCACCCGTAACTGGGTGGACTATAAAGGCGATTACTGGGTATGTAACGAATTATGCAGAGGGATGTGAGTGATGTAGATGGGATCTATCCCTCCCATATGACGGGAGCGACATCGCTATTCTTGATAGAGTGAGACCACTAAGCGCATGGTCATGCCCAAATGAGTCAACATTAGATGTTGAGCTCATTTGATCGAGTGAGTCTAACTTGGAGTTCAAGATTTAGATGGATGACACGGTCTATGCCTCATATTGATCAATCTAGATGTCTAGGATAGAAGGACACTTGTCATTATTTTGTGAGTAGTCACAATTGGTAGTCATAAGGTGATGTCGGATCTCGACATTCTTGTAACTTGGGTAGTAATGATGTGTTGCTAGATACCGCTCATTACTTATGCTCCTAAATGGGTTTAGGGCATTGCCAACGTTACAAGAACCTATAGGGTCACACACTTAGGACAATTAGGTGGAGATTAGGTTCATTTGATGAACCAAGAGGATTAGATTCATTTGATGAATCAAATTGGATTAAGAGTAATCCTAATTGGGCTAACTTGAGTTCGACTCAAGTTGATTCATGTGTTAAATGAGTCTAATTTAGATTTTGACTCATTGAATCAATTCAATTTAATGAATTAGATTCATTATATTAAGTTGGCTCGAATCAAATGGTTGGATTAGATCCACCATGGTAGAGATTGAGTCAAGTTTGACTTGACTTGAGAAAGGAAGACCAAAGGTCAATTTTGACTTGACCTTTTGCCACCTCATTGGTGAGTTGGCATTAGGTGGACCAATAATGATGTTCCACATCATCATGGGTGCCACCTCATGGAAGTTACAAAGCCACTCTCTTAATGGTTTCATATTAATTGCAATTAATACAATTAATTGGTAATGGTTTCATATTAATTGCAATTAATGCAATTAATTGGTGAGTTTTTGAAAGTGGCCGGCCACTTGGTTTTTGGGTGTGAATTTCATTTTTCTCATTCAAGTGGTGTAACTTCTTCTTCTTCCTTATGTTCTTCCTCTAAAGCTCTCCCTCTCCCTCTCCTCCCTTGGCCGAACCACATAGGTGCTAGCACACCTTGGTTTTTGGTCATCTCCATCTAGTGTGTCCGTGTGGATACTTCTAGAGGACCGGCGCTTGACGGTCTTGAGATCCGGCATCATTTGGACGAGCGGGAACGCGAAGGGCATCGCTACAAGGGTAAACATTTTTTTCTCGTAGATCTAAGTAGTAGATCAGTTTTTGAATTCGTACAAGAAATAGTTTTTCAAATTTTGTATACGAATCTTTGCACGGATCTACGACTTTGGGTCCTTCGGGGTTTCCGCGACGCGAAAAAGCGGTTTTCGTGGCCCGAAGAACCCAACACAACTAATCGTTGTGCTCGATTAAGAGTCGTTGGCCACAAGAGTCATGCTTGCTTATAACACGCTCTCGGGTGAGAGTTTGGAAAACTGACCAAAAGAATTCGATCGACCAGTCGAATGGTACCTAGCGGATGCCAAGTAAACAGAAGAATGTCGAGCATGCGTATAAAGCGAAAAACCGAGTAGTGTCAAGTGTGCATATAAACGGAACAAAGCAAAAGACCGAGTAGCGCTAAGCGGGAGATAGAAGAAATGTCGACTGAGCACTCGAGAGAATGCCGAGGGGGAGGAAAGACAATGGGTGAGCAGTGTCGAGCGCGCGACCGAGATAGTGTCGACCGAGCAAGCAAGAGAACGCTGAGTGGGTGGAAAGACGATGGGCAAGCAGTGTCGAGTACGTGCCCGAGAAAATGCCGACCGAGTAATCGGAAGAACATCGAGCGGGTGGTAAGATGATGGGCGAGCGGTGTCGAGCGCGCGACCGAGAAAATGTCGATCGAGCGACTATAAACTGCGACCATGCAACTGAAAAATGCAGACCAGGCGATCGAAAAATGTCGACCGGGCAACAGAGATAATGCTGAGCGAAAACACAAGGTCGATGGTAAATGAGAGTGAAACTCGTGAGCTGAGCGGGAGCAAATCCTGTAGACGAAGCGAGCGTGGAGCCCGTGAGAATCGAAAGTGAATGAGAGCAGAGCCCTTGAGCTGAGCAGGCGTAGAGCTCATGAGCCAAGCGGGAGCAGATCCCAGAGAGATCGAAAGGTACAATGTCGATGCATTGAGTGACTGCGAAGCCCATTGAAGGTGAATGCAGAAGGGGGCAAAGCCGGGGATCCGAGTGGGCGTGAAGCTCGTAAGCAGAGCGAGTGAGACACGAGTGTCAAGCAGTGCGGCGAGTGAGATGAGTGTCGACTAAGCAGCGAATGAGACGAGTGCCTGGCTAGGGAACATGGTCGGCTAGTTGATGTGCGTGTGGCAGTGCACGCCTATAACTCGCACTGGGACGGGAGTCTGGAACGGGGGTCGGGAGATCGTTGGTCGCGAGAGCATGCTCGCTTATAACTCACACTTGGGTGAGAGTCTGGAATGTTGGTTGCGAGAGCATGCTCGCTTATAACTCGCGCTGGGACGAGAGTCTGGAACACCAACCGGGAGGTCGTTGGTCGCGAGAGCATGCTCGCTTATAACTCGCACTTGGGCGAGAGTCTGAAATGTTGGTCGTGAGAGAATGCTTGCTTATAACTCTCGTTGAGACAAGAGTTTGGAACGCCGACCGAGAGGTCGTTGGTCGCTAGAGCATGCTCGCTTATAACTTATACCGGGGTAAGAGTCTGGAACGCCGATCGAGAGGTCGTTGGTCGCGAGAGCATGCTCGCTTATAACTCGCGTTAGGGCAAGAATCTGGAATGTCGATCGAGAGGTCGTTGGTCGCGAGAGCATGCTCGCTTATAACTGGCACTGGGATGAGAGTTTGGAATGCTGGTCACGAGAGCATGCTCGCTTATAACTGACACTGGGATGAGAGTTTGGAATGCTGGTCACGAGAGCATGCTCGCTTATAACTCGTGTAGAGGCGAGAGTCTGGAACGTCGACCGAAAAGTCGTTGGTCGCAGAGCAAGCTTGCTTATAACTCGCACTGGGGCGAGAGTCTGGAATATTGGTCACGAGAGCATGCTCGCTTATAACTCGCGCTAAGGCGAGAGTCTGGAACGCCGATCGAGAGGTCGTTAGCAACACTCCGGTCTGAGACCGGTGGCGATACTTTGGCCCGAGACAAGTGGCGATAGTCCGGTCCGAGACCGGTAGTGATAACTCGACCCCGAACGGGGGAAGTTAAGCCTTGAAGTCCATAGAAGCGAAGCCCATAGCAACATGAGGGAACAGGCCCTTTATCATACTTGATCGCGGAGTGGTGTTAATCGGCTGAGGATCTGACTTGATCCCTCGACTCCCAAATGTCCGTGAAGTCAGGGAGAGGAATAGTGTCAATCCCTTGACTCCCAAATGTCCGCAGAGTCAAAGGGAGTGACGCCTATAGCCATATAAAGGAGCAAAACCAGTAGCAATTGGAGAAAGCAAAGCACCGTAGGTGAAGGGAGCAAAGCCTGTAGACATAAGAGGATGCAAAATCCCATAGGTGGAGGATACAGAACATATAGTAATAATAGAATGCAGAGCCTATACTAGTAAGAGGATGTAGAACCCCATGGTGAAGGGTGCAAAGCCTATAACATACCTGACCGGGGAGCTGGGCCCCTAGTCCCTGATCGGAGAATAAGACTCCTAACTTATAATCAAAGAGCGAAACCCCTAGATCCTGATCGGGAAGCTGTACTGCGAGTCTCTGATCGGGGAACTATATCTCTAGTGTCTGATCAGGGAGTTGGGCCTCTAATGTCTGATCGAGGAGTTGCGCCCTAGTGTCCGATCAAAGATCTAAGGCCCCAGTCTTTGATCAAGGAACTAGGATCTTACTCTCTTATCAGGGAACTATAGCAGATCCTGTAACTATAAAAAGGGAGTAGAGCCCGTAACATACCTAATCAAGGAGTCGTGCCAATCGGCTAAGGATATGTCTCGATTCCTCGACCCTCGAATACCTGTGGAGTCGGGAAAAAAATATAATAAAAAAACTAACTTGTCGGTCAGCTGAAGCTCCAAGTCAATCCCTCGACTCTCGAATACCCGTGGATCGAGGGGAGAAGATAATGTTGGACCCCGTGGTAGTTTTGATGTGATCAACCAAGTTAAATTAGGTCTGTCATGTTTTGACCATTGTGTCTAAATATGCAAGAACTTAGGAACACAAGAAGTCGAGCGGAAGACGCAGCTAGCGAAAAGGATGGCACGGGAAGGGAGCTGACAGGTTCAGTGCATCCGAGGGACAAGGTGCTGCGGAAGAGTACACCGTTGAACGAGAAGGACGTATGCAACGTTCGAGGGACGAGAAGCCGGAGAGGAAGTTTGCTCGAGGAGAAGACCAAAAATTGTATTCGGGTGAGCCCTATTTCAGTTGGCTGAAATCACCCAGGCGATCGAAGCAGCGGAAGAGTTAAAATGGAGCTATGAAGTTGCTGGAGGGACCTTCAACAGTAGTTGAAGACGCCTCCGCAACCTTCAGGCGGAAGGCGCCTTCAAGGGCTAAAGGCGCCTTCAACAAACCATGGAAAGTGCCTTCCAGCTCTATGGAAGGCGCCTTCAATCAGAATTTTAGCCGTTGCCAAAGGATAGAGTTTTATCCTTTGGCGCTTCATTGGAGGCGCCTTCTAGCCTGTTGAAGGCGCCTTCCAACTCCGAATAAACATTCCTAGGGGCTTTAAAATAACCCCTGGACCTAGGAAATAAGTATCAACTCCTGTTTTCATTTCCTGGCAATTGTTTGAGCATTCAACGATTTTAAGAGGTTTCTCCGCATACACGAAGATCTTTTAGAACTTTTTCATTGCCCTTGGATTAACAACCACCCAGATTGTAACCAAGTAAATAGCGTGTCTCGATTTTTTGTTGTTATTTTAATTTATCATTATTGTTGCTTAAAATTAGAGTTAAAAGAACAGGAAAGGAGTTTTTCTTTTTGCAGGCAATTAACCTCCTTTTACCGGCCGCTAAGGAACCTAACAGATAATATGTTCGTCAGGATTCTTTGGGATAGTGATAATGGTCGAGAACCTTCCAACGTCGCTCATCTTCATGTTCCAAAACAAGTGAAGAAGATTCTCATAGACGACGCCAAATTTATTCCTGTCCAGAATCTGAGTTAGACGGATCGCCGGGTGAAATGGATGGAATGTTAACCGAATCGTGATGTCCCGGAGGGGGTTATGATAAGATGACTTCTATATTGACCAAGTCGTCAGAAGGCCTCTGATCAACGTTACCTGTAGCCAGCGACCAGGCTGCCCCAGTTCTTGGTACCCCGATACTCGAGGTAGATCCAACGAATATATAAGAAACAGGCTAAGACATATAATAATGAAATGCGTATGGAATAAGAATTGAGAACATACCCTGACCCAAGGGGCGCCCTCGGGTGGATTGATGAGCTGGTCGGGACGTTGCTCGAGTTGTCGTGATCCAGAATAGTAGATGAATGGGAGCCGGATGTGGAGCTAGGTCTGGCGGCGTGGAGTCGAATGCGACCTGGATCCGGAATATGACATGCAGGACGGGACCTCGTAGCGACACACAGGTCGAGATAGGACAGCAGCACGCAGGCCAGGAATATGACAGCGACACGCAGACTGAGATATAACAAACAAGCTGGAACGATACAATGGCGTAAAGATCGAAACGTAGCCTCAGCTCGAAGGCCGAAACACAGCAATGACTCAAAGGCCAGAATATAGCAGAAGCGAAAAACGGTCAGATTGGAGTCAGCAGGGCCTGCAGCGATAGTTGGCGCGGGGAAATGAGCACATGGTGGGGACAGGTGCCACGACAACACTATGCCAACGATAGGAAGGGCTAATGCAGTAGTTGGTTGCTGCGACGGCGACTGGAGAGGGGGGCTTTCGGCTAAGATAGTTCGACAAAGTCGACAGTGAGGGCGTAGATCCAATAATAGGGACAACCGGCAACTAGGGCTCAAATCTAGCGATGGGGGCTGCCGACAAGAGAGGAGACGAGGGTGACAGTAGAACTATCGGACGAGGGCGACTATTGGAGGAGATGGGGGCAGTAGCGAAGCAGGTGCCCACTGGAAGCTGCTTCAACGACTAGAGCTGCGATGGGAGAGGAAGAGGAGAGGGGTGACATCACCAATGACGAGGAAGAAGCTGACGACGATGGCATGAAAAGAAGAAGGGATCCCCCCCCCCCCCTTCCCAAATCCGGTGGTGGAAGAAAATCCTCAGCAGTCCCCTCATTCACGAGTGAACAGTACCCTAAAAAAAAGGACTACCCTCAAATGGCTAAAATGCCCCTCCCTTTTTCTCTAATTTCTCCTAGGTCCCTAAGATATATCCACATCAATCATAAATATGGATGCTTAATAATTACTGACCTATCTAGTTTAACAAACAAATACACTATATCTTTAGGGACAAACAAATCTAAAAAATGCTCTGGATGTATGAACCATACAAATTAGATAACTGAAAACTTAGAGCACTAATTTGTGTTGACCAACAGAACAAGGGACCCAGCAGGTATGGAAATGTGGAAGCCGAAGACTTCCAATGATCTTAATGTAATATTGCACACGGAAGAGTTTTACTCTCTGCATTCACATTTAAATCGGCATGCCCGATCGTGCAGCCTGACCCAATTGTCAGGCCACCTAGGTCTGACCAGCTCAGCCCAACTGTCTTGTGCAACTTGCCAGGCCTACCCAGCCTGATCGGCACCCTAACTAGTGCAATTAGACTGAACAAAGCATCTTGATATGTTTGGCCCAATCTGTCTGCTCATCCCGTCCACAACTTGTTTGACCTGACCAGCCCAACCGAGTGACCAACTGCCCAAATAGCTCAATCCACCATGCCCATTCATAAAATATATATAGATATACAGATAGGTGATTGAATCGTTAAAATGTGATTTATTTAAAAAAAAATGAAATCGACAAAGTATAAATATTCGTATGAATAAGGATTACAATTTTATAAGAATTGATACTCTAAGATCATTTCTATAATCAAACGTAGAATTATTTATTCCATAAAAATCCCCTGAATAAAACAACTATTCTTACAAACCAACACAACAACAACAACAACAACAACAATAACAATCAAATATTTTCCTACTAGGTGGGGTCGACTGTATGAATCCTTTTACGCCATTGAGCTCTATCTCTTATTATATCATCATATATATTTAAATAAATTTTATCTTGTTTTATTGTTGCTAACCAAGTCTTTTTTAGTCTTCCTCTTCCTCGTTTGATATGCATGTTTATCATAGTTTCACATCGCGTAACTGGAGCATTTATTGGTCGTCTAAGTACATGTTCGTACCATCTTAAACGTGTCTCTCGGAGTTTGTCCTCAATAGATGCAACTCCGACTTTCTCTCTAATGCTCTCATTCCTTATTTTGTTCATCTTCGTATGTCCACACATCCACCTTAAAATCCTCATCTCTGCAACTCTCATCTTATACTCATGTGCTCGAGTTATAGCCCAACATTCAGCTCCATATAACATAGCAGGTCTAACAGCAATTTTATAGAACTTAACTTTAAGTTTAAGAGGTACTTTACGGTCACATAAATACCCAACGCTCCCCTCCATTTCACCCATCGTGCTTGTATTCTGTGTAAGACGTCTCTCTCAATCCCTCCATCATTTTTACAAAATGATCCTAAATATTTAAATCTCTCGATTCCGGACAACTCGTCCTCTCCTATCTTAACAATTGTTTCATTACTTCTAATATTGCTAAATTTAAATTCCATATATTCTGTCTTTAATCTACTAAGTTTAAAACATTTCCCTTCTAGTGTTTCCCTCCAAGATTCTAGCTTAGCATTTACTCCTTCACATGTCTCATCTACCAAAATAATATCATCTGCAAACAACATGCACCACGGTACTGTGTCTTGAATGTGCGCAGTGAGTTCGTCCATAATTAGTGTAAAAAGATAAGGACTTAGAGTTGATCTCTGATATAACCCTATCTTTATTGGAAATGCTTTAGTTACTCCGCCTGAAGTCTTTACTCTAGTCGTTACATCCTTATACATATCCTTAATTAATTCAATATATGTTACGCTTACAAACTAACAAAATAAAAAAATTCTTTCTTACAATATTAGTAAATAGGAAGCATATAATGGTAAAATGGAAAGGTAGGTCGACAAAATCATATGTAGCAACATCAGGTTACAAGTTTGGTTGAACTTCTGCTCTACATTGGGAATGAAATTTTTTATATTTTTAATTACATGGTCAAATTTAAGAATATCATCTTTGTATATTTGAACATATACCTACTTTTATGCTTCCTACATAACATACATATTACAAAACAATGTAATATAATGCTTAAGATTCAAATGAATATTATTTTTACTCCAAAAGATCACAAAATTTTAATTGGTGTCGTTCAGGTGAATTTGTTTTGCATAAAATATTATATCTATGTAAGACATTTTGTGGTATGAAAATGCATAGTGAAAGATTAACAAGCATATTGATCACACAAAAGAAATAAATGAATAACGGAGAAACTAAAAAATGTTGCAAGGCTACAGAGAATTGAGAAACTAAAAAAATGTTGCTAGGTACATTAGCACATACCTGCTTCTTTGGCTCTCCATTTCCTCGTTTAGAAATCTCAACTGAAGACCTCTTCTGTTCTTGGTACGCTTATGAACCGTAAAAAATCACAGGAGGCATTAACAGTTTGGACCAGACTTTGATGAAATCATAGTGGCTTTCTGCTCTAAGACAAGGTCTTCAAATTTGTAAAGAAGCCACACACCTAAAGTGAAGAAACATTAGTCGAGAACAGATTCATGGTTTATAAATCAAGTTAATGATTTCATACTTAACCTACATCCGAGCTGCATCACAAAAACTTCAGACATATTTCTCTCATGTGATTTTTAATGTTTAGAAATGCACTTGAACCATATTTCTGGAGATGAAAGAAATGCTATATTCTAATATCAAACCTTTGAAACTTAAATAACATTTCGAGGGATGATATTCTAGTCTCAAACCAAGCTTACCATCCTTATTGCAACTGAGCCGTTTCAATTATAGTCCTTTCATTTGTCTATCCTTTTTGATTCTGCAAGAATTCCACATATGGAAAATATTCAACTTCATCGTCAAGCCAAAGAATTTTGACATAATTTTCCTTTCCACACTTGCTCAATGGCGTAAAAGGATCCATATAGCCGACCGCACCTAGTGGGATAAGGCTTGACTATTGTTGTTGTTATTTCCTTTCCACGCTTATTATTACCTGAAAGGTGTTTCACTTCCACAGGGTAAAACAAAAACTTGTAGTAGCTAATTCAACATGGATGTGCATGTTCATTTTCATTTCCTCAATTATATCTTAAGCAAGTTAGTGTTTGACAAACCCTTTACATGGTACTCAAAGATTACATTATTTATATTCCAGGATGAAATTTTCATATTAAGGATTGATTAGAAAATTTTATGATCATGTCAACTTCGATCTCATAAATTATGGCAATACACAGGGCATATGATATTAAGCCTAGGCAATGTGGTAAACCACACAACAGCCAAATCTTATCCCACTAGGTGGGGTTGGCGCAATGCGGTAAACCACAATCCATAAAAAAGCAAGTGCACATGTGAGCATTAAATTTTTTTTGATGAGGTCCATTGAAAAGGCATGTAATATTATGGATCAAATGCATCAGTTGATCATTGGTCATATTTTCAAACCATATCTATGAAGTAGATTATCCTCTAATTGCAAAATTTAGCAAATGCACCATAATCCATGTGCTGACATTGGGTATTATTCATCAATAATTTACACTTTTTATTAGCATAATTAGGATGTGAAAGGCTATTTCTTGATTCTTCCAATTAAGTAGTAAGACATGTTAGTGTGATTAGTGAAGATTTACATATGGCATGACAATGAAATAGGAAGAATGAGATGGAAAGATTTTAACAATACAACCATTGCAAATGAGAAATGAGCATAACAATGAACATTAGATTATTGGAGTTTAGATCATCTCATTCAATTCAAATGGGGCTTGCAACTCTATGTCATTATGGCTTATATAAGAAGTTCTTCAATTTATTTGGTCTACTGAAAATGATTTATATATCTATACATGACACTCTTGGAAAATAGTGGATTTCCAACATCAAATTGTTCTGTCTCGGGCATTAGATTATACATGATGAGAACTAAGAAGCATATTATAATGTATTATCAGGTTAACCTTTATTCTTTTAAACAATTTGTAGTATTTGCACATAAACTATAAAAGTACCATAACGTGGTAAGCATGCTCATAAGTTATCTATTATTTGTCTTCCTTTACGTTAATACACAAAGATTGCTGAAAAAGGTTTTCGATGCATCTAATTCAAGATTATGTTATAGGACTATCTATATTAAGTTGCATGGGCATCTTGTAATAATTTCCATGATTCAAAGCCTATGATCAATCCAAGTCTAGACAATGAAATAAACCATGCTACTCTTTGATTGACAATAGATGGCCCTGCCACAAAACGATATCAGAATTTAATCAAGGTATGATAATCAATAATGTTAAACTATTGTTCATCAAACGATATGAGTGGTGAATTGCCTAACCTCATAAAAGTTAAACTAGAAAGCCCAAATATAGTCTCAAAAATGACACAAGAGGTCGAAACTAGTATATCATTTACTGGTACAACTCATACTCAGAAATGACTATGAACTTACAATTTCTTTTGATCGGCTCTCAAATTGGATTGTTTACAATGTAAGATCTAACACGAGAAAATTGACAGTTTTAGAATGATCAAACCTATGAAGGAACAATGAATGTTTTATCCTTTATGACATATGCTGACATGAATCTTGGGGCAACTTTGCATGTCTTAAACTTTCAATAGAACATATTATTGCTTCACAGTATAGAAAGCTTCAAGAGGCATAGGACCATTGAATTGCATTCTGTAGTATCATCAAGAATCTGTCACCGAGAACAAAGTCACAATACATAGGTCAACTTTCATTCTTCTGAAAACTGCAAGCGCATTTTCTCCAGTTGTAATGGCCAATCACCTGCAAGTAATTGAGGATTCAATTCCATTGCCAATTGAATATCAAGTGAAGTAGCACAATTGCATCCATTTGATATTTGCACTTGACCCACTCGCCATAAACCTTTCATATTAGGTAAAGTACTTCCATCCACTTGACTTGTCCTATGTGAACTGGACCTAGCCCTAGCTAGGTCCATACAAGGCTTGATCAACCTCTTAAGAAATGCATCCATTCCACGATTTAATGCATCAGCACAATCAACCGACAAACCAAGGCCGCCAACCTCCAACTTACTCTCTAGCCTATCCTTCAAGGCCCTGGAATCTGGTAGTCCGGAAGCGTGATAACAATTGTTAAAATAATTTGTCTGTCCAATCCGGAAGCTTGATTCAAAAGCACTACGGACAGATTTCCGAGGAAGATCACCAACAATTGCTGGAATGCCAAGAGGAGGCCTCAAAGGACTTCTACTTTGCACGGTTGGGCTATATCGAAATTGATCAACCTCTTCCCCATCTTCCACGGAAGTTAGTGCTTTGCTACCAATAGATATCAATTCCCGGGCACTTTGCTGCTCTTTTGACTTCTGTAGATCACTAGAGTTAGTGACTTCTTGAACATGTCCTGGAGGAATTTTCCCGTAAGGCCCAAGCAGCCTAGATCGGTCAGCTAATCTACGGTCCCTACTGTTTATGGATCTTCCTCTCCGAGGAGATGTAGGAAATGTTTCGCCAAAGCTAGACATTTTGGATGTCCGTGAATTTCCAGTAAGTGTCTCTCTGCTAGGTGGAGCAAATGCAAGACCAGCATTGCTAAGGATTGATCTGATGAACAAATTATGGAGAGCAAGATTTTCCTTCCCAATGATACTATAACACAATTTCTCGAACTCCAACTTACTGAGTCTCAAGTTGAGTAACCGCTTAAGGTTATAGAAGTACTTCTCCGCCCTTTGACGCCCAAGCTTCCTATACAGCTGAGATTTGAGCTCAGCAGTATCAATTCGGGAAAACTGATTGCAAGTTGACATTTTTTTATTTCTGAACATTCAAGTGAACAAGCAAGTGCCGTTCATAAAATCCTGATGAAACAAAGTTCAAGTCTTCCCAAGTCCACTAAGTCAAATGGATCTGCAGTATGCACAAAATGCAAAGAAGATAAGGAAATAAGGACAGAATCAAACAATACTGAGAAAAATAATCAATTATAAGAAACGAAATCAAAACAAAAAACAGATATATATAGAGGGTGAGCATATTTTTTTTTCGCAGAACCCAGTAAACTGATAATGCAAACAAGCCATCATCTCGAATTCATAGATGAAACAAATTATCGAGACTAAAACAACAGAAACAGCGACACATTGGTAGATTTATCAAAAACAACTTATCTTTTAAAGACGGAAGTCATATTGCACAAGGAACCCTACCAGTGAGCAACGGTGGCAGCAACCGAACAAAGGATAGCCACACCAAGAGAAAACAACAACAAATCCTAGTAAATTGGCGAGATCAAAACGAATGCAAGTATGAAAAATCTAACCTTGTCGACGGAAATCATGCTGATGTCGCACTCGATCGCCGAAATTGGGTTAAAAAGTTTAAGAATTTGCTCGCCTTTGTCTATAAACTTACTTTATAGGAGGACTTTTTCACGGAACCCCCCAAATATATCATTTATCTATAAAACCTCTTTCTTTTGGGGACAGCATTGTAAACTGAAGCAATGGACCAAACTGAAAATATTTAACTAAAAAACGTGCATTAGTTGATGATTAATATTACGATTAAAAAAATGTGATTTGAATATAACGATTAAATGCATTTTCTAGAATAATTACGATTAATATTACGTTTACATGCATTTTCTAGAATAATATTACTTAAACAACCAATAAGTTTTTATGGAAAATAAATAAGAAAAGAAGGGGGATTGGTGCAAATAGACAATTTGTAAGGTTGGTAGGTCAACTTTGGAAAGCTCTTTTGCCCAGAAGTTGAACTTGGACCCACTTCTAATAAAAAGAGTATTTTCTTTTTTAATTAAAAACATAAATTGATTTTAATTTTCTATGAGAATTTCCGAGTGTCCATCAGTCCATGGCACAAATGAGGCATCCAGAGTCTAGTGCATTTCTCAATTGTTATCTTAAACGATTGTCTGGTCGATTTGTAAGTGTGCATAAGCTATCTTTCAAATTCATCATATATGAATCGAGGAAACATCATCTATCGTCCGAATTAATTGGATGAAACTTGGAAACCGAATAATTAAAAAAAATTGGAGTCTGTCATGTCAGAAATTAGATGAAAATAATTATGATATATTTATGATTATCAATTTAAGCATGGATACACACGGAATTATATTAGTTTAACGACAGAATTTTAATAAAAATATAGTAGTCAGGATATATTACATCGGAGACGATTTTACTAATAAAATTTACATCCTATCATTATCTAGCAACAAAATAAATTTTAGTAGCTAAATTTAATAGCTAAATTTACCGACAGAATTGTAAATTCCATAGGTAAATGTAGCTACGGCAAATTATGATACTATCGTAATTCTATCAATATTTACCGATAGATTTTTTTATTTTTGTCGATAATTACTTACATAAAATAAAATTCCATCAGTAAAATTCAAAAAAAATACAAACAACATTTTATATTCAGTACCCTACTTTTAATTTCCAAATCTATATAAATCCTCACAGACAATGACTATATAAACACAATCCATACATCACAATTATACAATCACAATCAGATGAACAAACACAATTTATACAATCCATTATCTATCATGATCATACAAATAAACACAATTCATACAAACTAATTATAATCATACATAAATGCACAATGTCTTTAGAAATTTATTGATTGTTTCATTCTCATACAACTATATTCTGCTGATTTGTTCTTTTAATTCCTTACGTGATTTTACAGTTCTTTAGTTCTTTCAGACGCATTCATCACAGTGTTGGTAATATTATTGAATAAATTTTTCGTAACATCCATCACATTTAAATTATGTCAAATGAATAGATACTTTAAATATGACAGCTCCTAGAAAATGCCCATTTTCTTCCTACTACACTTGTATATTCTAATAATATATTTATTTATCTCATTAAAATTAGGTTAAGATGCTAGTAGAAATTCATAGCTATCTATTTGATCAATAATTTTTTAACCAGACTTGATTGTTGGTCGAAGTTTTCTAACTATGACATTTTTTATGAATTTTTTTTATTTCGCATGAAAACTGATAAAAAAATTACGATGATTATCAAACCAAGACACTTTCCTATTGCAAGGTAATGAAAATGCATCTAACTATGACATGCAATGTGGGCATGCTAATTTACCAATCATGCTTCTCCCGACAACATTAAGTGTGATGAAAAATCATTGATCGTCCATAATAAGGCAATATATAATGTAAAATTAATTTTACTTGTAGCATCATAAGTCACCAACTATACATTCCATAATTCATTCAGCTCAATAATCAAAGGTTACAAAAAAATATCTATCTTCTCTTTAGGATTGGTTGGACCAGGAATAAGTATAGTAAGAAACATAAATTCATCTTTTATACATATCCATGGCTATAAATTATATGATGTTAATATAACTAGCCAAGATGAATATTGTTGTCCCGACTGACCAAATGGCTAAAATCCTTCTGCGGAAAGTCCCAATACTGTTAACGGGAAGTGATACATTACTTTTCAAGCAATATTTTTTTTCTTCTTCCCTAGTATGCGAGTATGATACTTATAACGAGGGGTGAATATAGATTTTGCATTCAATCAGTTCTCTATCTTTATTCCAAAATATTATGCAGTTGTTTATATAATAATCAATTTTCTCTACAGATAAACCTAAACTCCTAACCAATTTCTTTGTACTATAGAAACTATCAGCAATTATGTTATCAGTAGGGAGCAACTCTGACATCAATTGACACATGTCATCATATCATCTTTTTGAAAAAAGATGTTCTACTTTCATATTCAATAATCTTGCAGTAATTGATAGTTGGGAATGACCAGAAGAAATACTTTGTTACACTTCTCTTTCACTAACCTTTAACATTTCATATAGTTGTTGATATTTATGTATTGGTAGTTCATTTATATTAGAATAATCAACTATAGGTCCCGATACGGCCGGCAAGAAAGGGTGAATTGCCTACAAGAAATCAAACAACCCATTTCTTGTTCTTTGGACTTTGATTAGTAAGCACACACTACAACAAAAATATTAAAAGACAACGGTTAAAAGTCATTATCGTAGCCCTTAAAAACTGTTGTAATTGACAGTGTTGTTAAATGTGCAGTAAAAGACAACGGTTTAAAACCGTTGTCTTTGACCACATTAGACAACAGTCATGCAACGGATTTAAAGTATTGTCTTTTAATACCAAAGACAACAGTTCTGCAACAGTATAAAACCATTGTAATTGCCAGTTTTACAATAATTTAATCGCAGATATGCTTTAGACAACAAATACACTGTTGTCTTTCTTCAAAATTTAGTTTAAAATCATTGTCTTTGAATACTTTTTACAACGGTTAAAAAATCGTTGTCTATGTTGATTAGAAAATGCATTGCGAATAGATAAAACAATATAATATTTTTGCACACAAACTGGTACAACATATATACATTCACAAAAATAGTTTTCAACATATATACATTCAGTTGTCTTTTATACATCTTGTCTCAATAAAAAATTGGTACAACATATATGTACATTCACTTAAGTTAAGTTTATAAACTTCTACAATTACTACAAGCTATCCAAACATGACCACAAGTAGTTTATCAGACCACAACCACAAAAGATGAGACCACAAAATTAAGTTTATCAGACCACAACAATCTTCACGTACTGGCCCATTTTCTGCATACAGAATTTCATAGACTTAGCTTGCAAACTCAGCTTTCTCCCTTTTCTGAAAATAAAATATAGTTAAAGCCATAGAAAAAAGTAGAAACATGCATGTATAAACTGATAATCATTGCAAACTGATAATTGAAACGGATAAATCTAATAAACCACTACAAACTAAATTGATAAATGAAACAAACAAGCCCCAAAAGTAGAAAACTTATCAACATGTATAAATAATTATAAACTTCTTGCAGTTTTGTATCTGTTGTACAGTAGAAACCAAATTGTGAAGTGCGTACATAAATCTGGACCTTCTGAAATGTTGAAGTAAAAGAATGGTCAAATAAGCACGAGAAACGTTGTCGCTTCACATTTTCATGAGTAGTCAAGTAAGTGAGCATGAAAAAAGTTGATGAATATATAAACTTAACATTATATCTTAAACCATGTATTATGTGAAAGCAGCTAGATCGAATAGCTAACAGCAGCAACAGAAAGAGGGAATCATAGAGGAAGTCATGTACCTTATGTCTCAACATTACAGCGGCAACACTCTAGTAAGATCTCAAAGCTTGAAGATGTGCAATTTGCATAAAAACCATAAAGCAGTATACGAAACTAGTTTCAACATTATTTCTATAAAAAAGCAAGAACAAACTAATCCATTAAACCATCTAAACTGTTAATCAATTTATGCAATCCAGAATATGATTTTCTAAACTGATAATCACTACCACCTAAACTTACAATCACTACAAACTAAATTAACTGATAATTTGACAAGTGTGTTAGTCCTATAGAAATGTGTTTACCAGTAAATGATATATATGTTTGAACATCTCAAAATCTTAAGATGTTGGAAATCACTTCATGCATTCCAGAATAAGAATAATAATAAAATAGAGATGTTCTACCTGGATGTCCTACACACTAAAGTTTTAGTAATTATAATGTTTCCAGGGGCATATCTGTTAGGATCAGATTATGTAATTTGCATTATATGCAAATACTTTCCGAATAGATCAAGTCATTGTATGATTTTACATACCTAGTCATAAATATAGTCTTGTATGCATTCTGCCCACTCGGAACGTACTTCATCAATTTCTTCTCTAGAGTACTACGTTTTGATGAACTATGATCAAATACATAGATTAGATTAGTAAAAAATAATCAAAAGATGATAAGTGCAAAATGATAAACACACAAATATTTAAAAAGATTGAGAATTGAATGTCAAATATTACTATTGATCGAAGTGAATCTCTCTCGATAGTTTCCATTTCTTCAATAATATCTCTCATATATCTCATCACATAAAAACCACACTGTTTCGAATCTGATTGGCGAGGACCCTATGTTAAAAACAAATTGTAAATGTCTAATATACACGTTTAATTGTTTATAATTTAATCATAAGTAGACATGCATACCTTTATTACTTTCCATGTAACATGTTTTTTTCCCTTTTTTTCCTTGTTTGAATTAAACAATCTTATGCTCCTTTATACATCAATAAGAATGGACATATGAGAGCTTTACTGATTAAAAAAATGCTTAATAAAATTAAAATATGTACTCACATATCCACTACGTATTTCCAGTCCTCGTCACGAATGCGATGACTAAGCGAATCCAACAAATAAACTGTCTCCTTATATGGATCAATGATAGTGAGAATCCAATGATAACTATGCACAAATCACATAATTATTGCATGCATATTTCTCGAAATAATAAATTAAAACTGATATTATAAGTCTTACTTACCCAACACTATGTGGCACTAAAATTAGTTGATTTCTTGATGCTTGACTCAGCTTATCTGCCAAAACACTAGCTCTTTTATTCAAGTGCTTGATTTTGCTATTTTTGTCCAGTCAAGTCACACATGGCACATATGGGATAATGTGTGGATTCACAAATCTAATTTTGTGGGCATTGTTATATGTTTTTAGCTTTTTTATAAAGATGCCTACCATTTCAAAATGAAGAATGTTACAATGCTAAATTAATAAAGTTTATATAATTTATATGGTAAACAAATAGAATAAGAAGACTTACCACATGTAAATTACTATACAATTTGCAGTTATGAGATCCAAATGATAAAAAGGAATGATATCTTCAAGGTGCACAAGGATTTCATAATCATCGTCAAAGAAACCATGCTCACAAATCATTGATATATTTGTTTCATCATTTAGAGCATGCTTACAATAACAGTACAGTAGATGCAATGACCTTGGCACACTTGATGAAATAATTGGGTTATTTCTTTGGACAACACTTCTTTTTCTTTGATGATGCAGATTCATATTTAAAGATCCAAATTTTGTTGTACAACAATTGATTTTTTTCTGCAATGATGTAGTGTATATAAATGTAATAATAAATTATTGTTGCGACAATAAAGGACAGAGGCATAATAAAGACCATAAAGGCATAATAGATTTAGTAGGGAAGACGCATAATGAACTTGCTTACAATCTTTTCTATTGCCATTTTCAAATCCCAATGTGAGCTACAGATGATAGATTCACAATACGCCCTTCGATTCCTGACTCCTTTGCTATATTTTTCATTTTCTCAAGTAGAAGATTTGTCAACAAAAAGTGACCTGGAGTCAAAAGGAATTTAAAATGAACAAAAGGAATTTAGAGAATTAAAGATAATTTGGCCAAAAAAATCCAATAAAACTATTGCAGAGTATTAGGGAATGAAATTGATTTATTAAATAAGAGATATACCCAGATGATTTGTAGCAAATTGCATCTCTATACCATCTTCTGAGAGTTTATAAGGGCAGTTCATCACGCTAGCATTGTTTCTGATGACAAATTAAAGATGTAAAAATTGGAGAAAAAGAAGAAGAAGGAAGTGACAAGCATGCAACATTTGAACATGAGAAGCATGTGAATACATCAAGATGTTGAGGGGTAGATTCCTTTCAATGAATCTGTCTGCGAAGGCTCGGGCAGACTTTTGTAAGCTAAGTTCAAGCTTCGAGACATCAACTTTGGCAGATGGAATACTCTGTTGGATATTCTCCTTTACCACATTGGCAGCTTCCATGTTCCTTGCTCCAATGATGACATGTGCTCCTCTGAGGGCCATAACCCTTGCAGTTTCAGCTCCAATCCCACTACTTCCACTTGGGGTTTGCATGAAAATTCTTATATGCTTAGATCCAATGGTTCAGAAACTATTTACCTTAGTTTTAAAAAAATATATATATGTGTATTTTTCCTTTTTTTAGCTGAAAGAAACTTCTATCACATATGATGCAAGTACCAAGTACCTGAAAATTTGCAATGCCTCCGCCATCCTGCCACACAGAGTGTAGCATCCGATCATCTCACTCCATGTCACCTCGTTCCTGAAGCTCATGCTGTCGAATATTCTACGAGCACAAACCAAGCATTCGGATTTTCCATACATGTCCAACAATGCAGTATTAACCAGAACATCGCCTTTATCGATGCGTCTTCTGATACAGAATGCATGGATACTTTTTCCTTGTATCAGGGCCTTCGCTTGGCCGACGATAGGTAGGAGGGCCACTATTGTGGAAGGGTTCGGTATGTTTCCTGTCCGTTGCATTTGAAGAAGACAACGAACTACTTCTTGGTACCTTCCATTCAGTGTATAACCAGAGACCAAAGCGTTCCATGCAACAACATCTTTTTGGGGCATTCTGCAGAACACCTCGTGTGCATCCTCTAAGCAGCCACATTTCAAATACATGTCGAGCAAAGCAGTAGACACAAACACATCCAGTTCCAGCCCTGCCTTCTTGGCGTGCTCGTGTATCAGAATTCCATCCGCAAGTGCCTCCATAGCTGAACAAGCCTTCAAGACAAACAGAAATGTGAACTTGTTCGGCTCGATTCCTGTATCGAGCATTCTCTGGTATAGCTCAACGGCACGACCAAAGGGCCCATTCCAAGCGTAAGCCCTGATCATGGCGTTCCACAGGAAGACACTTGGTTGCAGTAAATCGTCGAACGCGAGACGGGCAGACTCAATCTCGCCGCATGATATGTACATCTGAACAATCTTTTCGAGAAGAGAATAGTTTCCGGCGAAATACCTGTGACTGATGATCCGACGATGGATCTCTTTGCCGTCTTCGAGCAATTTGAAACGAATTCAAGAATCCAGAATTTTGGTGTAGGCAATCAGCAAAATCTAGAAGAGAGATTATCATTCATTGACATAATATTAGTATAGCGATCAGCAAGCAACATTAGTAAATTAAAATAAGAGTTAACATTTTAAAAGGTTTTTCAATATAAAAAGGAGCCATCACCAAACGAGCAGCGAGGAAAGAGTGGGAGTTTGGATGAATTAGGCACCAAAATGAAGTCAGAAACAAATCAGATCTGTGCATTAAAACACGAATCAAGCTAGAGTTCGAAAAAAGCCAAGCTCGCTTAAGCAAGAACAGATTTTCAAAGAGTGATTCTCCAGATCCTAGGGATGGACAAACCGATGACGATAACGGTCTGCTTGGAAGCGTCGACACCCTCAGTGACCTGCTTGGATGTGGAACTGAAGCCGAACCTAGTTGGGCTGGGCAGTCGGGTGAGGCTCCTAAAGAATCCCATGCCGCCTCTCGCTTGATCGCCGAGGAAACCGCCAAGAGAGTGAGAGATGAGTCGACAGGAGCAAAGGATGAGCCACGAGAGGGTTAGTCTGAGAGGAGTTCGAAGGAGAGGTTCCAGGAGAGGGGTTCGTCGGAGATGTTCAGCGAGAGAGGTTTAGGCAGAGAGGAGTTTTGAGGAGAGGGGTTCGTGCAAAGGGGTGGAAGGCAAAAACGTGTGAGGAGATCGGGAAGAGGAGATTGTGTGAGGAGAGGGAACGTGAAGAGATCGTGTGATGAGGAGAGGAGAAAGACACAATTATGCCTAGGGTTCCCGAAGACTAAGGGGAGGAAAAACACGCGCCAAAGAATTTTTCGGAGAGGGAAAGCATTAAACCTCTAAAAATGTGCTTAAAAACAACAGTTTTAGAAAACCGTTGTAAAATGCATTGTTGATTAGAAAACAATTCGCTCAACGACAACGGTTTTTACAAAACTGTTGTCTTTTGTTTTTTTTTAAAGCTCAAAGACAACGGTTTTGTTAAAAACCGTTGTCTTTTATCAAATTAACAACGGTTCCTTCAAAAATCGTTGTCTTTATAGTGTTGTCTTTTAACATATTTGTTGTAGTGACAATTAATTAATCAAAATAATTAACATAAAAGAAATAACAACTTATAAAAAACTACAAGTAAGAAGGCTAGGATTTTTTACTTGGTTACAACCTATGTGGATGTTAATTCAAGACAGTTGCAAAGCTCCACTAAAAATATCTCCTTTTTTTGTAGGCGGAGAAGCCTCTTACACTCTTTGAAAAGCTCAGGTATTAGCTAGGAATTGAATACAGAAGTTGTTGTATAATTCCTAGGTCTAGGGACCTTTTTATAGCTCCTGGAAAATGTTATCCACAGCTTGAAGGAGCCTTCAAGGTGGTCCAAGGCACCTTCAATGAGATAAGTTTTATCGCCAAGATAAAACTTTATTTTCAGCCAACAGTCATCTGAAGGCACCTCCAACAAGCTAGAAAGTGCCTTCGATACTATTCATAGAAGATGCCTTCCAAGCCATTGAAGGTGTCTTTCCTGAGGCAGATTAGCTCCTTAGTCGATCTTCTTCGTGTGGGTGATGCTCCGGTCAACCAGAGTTGTGCTCACCCGAATCCAACTTTGACCTTCTCCTCGAGCAGGCTTCCTCCCCGGCTTCTCGTCCCTCGAACGTCATTCACATCTTTCTAGTCCACCGGTGTACTCTTCTACAACTCCTCATCTCTAGGATGTACCGTGCTTGTTAGCTCCTTTCCCGTGTCATCCTTCTCGTCTACCGCATCTTCTGCTTGATTTCTTATGTTCCTAAGCTCTTGCACACATAGACACAAGGATCAAAACACCAAAGAACCTAACTTAACCTTGTTGACTATAATGGAATACTTACAATCTCCTCCTTTTTGATGTACATTAACCTAAATTAAAGTTAGGATTAAATAGACATAAAAAAATTTTAACTGAAATAAATTGACATGAATTGAATAAAGCAATTTATTAGCATGCTACACAATTAATAAATTTATAAAATTAAAACATTTAATATGTAAAGATGTACCTTCTCCTAGACTTAATATAATTATAGACTTAAATTATAGTTCATATTAAAAATAGGGGTAAAAATACTAAGGGTTATACAATAAGTGACTAACACTTGAAAAAATTCTAGAAATTATTTTTTTAAAATTGATTTTCTGTGATATAAAAGTTAGGTTTCAAAAGAAATAATTTTAAAATTATTTCTAATCATTGAAAAATTCTAAATTTGTTTTGTTATGGTTAAACATATTTATCCAAAACAGTAAAAAAAATTCACAAAGAAACATCATTAATAATTAATATGAGTAGTGATTAATTATTACATACAGAGACATATATTTTTATAAAAAATGTTTAAAAATAGATTTTGAACTTGAAAAATTTTACAAATTTTTTTGAGTATGTAAAATAGAAATTATTTATTTAAAAAAATAAATTGTCAAAATTTGAATGTTTAAATTTTTTAATATTAAAAATTAGTATTTTGACAAAAAAATCATAGAAAATTAAATAAAGGTTAATAAATTTCAAAAATATTTTTTTGAGAGAGAACATGATGTTTTATCACATAAAAATAAAATTTTTAAAAATAACACTACAAAATAATTTTAATTTCAAAAATATGTTTTTTTTGAAAAATTCATGAAAAATAATATAATGGTCAAAAAAATTTTCAAAGTTTTTCTTACAGATAAGTAATAAAGTCTTTTTTCATAGAAAATTAAGATCTAATTAATTTTGAATATAAAGGAATTGAAAAATATTATTTAAAAAGTTAGACAATTTTAAGCATACAACGAAAATATTTAAGCAAATAAACATTAGAACATGTATGAAAATTTAATCGAAGTGTGATTTTGGAACCCAAACTAGGTTCTTACCTACTGGATTAATCAAAAATTTTCTTGGTATATATTTTCTTTTTACTTTTATGATTTAACCCTTATAGAGTCTATAATATCAATTGATCCCTTGATAATTTCTAAAATTTAAAGTAGTAAAATTTGAAAATGCATAATTTTTTAAACTTTTTATTTGTTCTTTCAACTTAGCATTTTTAATTTTTTTATTTGTCAAAATTCTCTATTAAACATGATTTTGCTAAGATTATTTTTATTTCTAAATTTTCCTTTTTCAATTTACACATTGACATAGACATAGACATAGACTTTATACTAAAATATAATTGATCAGGAGATAAGAGACATGCCTCACTTACCATGTTGGATCTGAAACTTAATTCTCCCCTGCATCACTTTATTCATCGATACTAGCTTCTAAGTTGTTTGGCTTCATGACTAGCCATTAGTACTAGTCCAGCATATACTTCTATTTTGGACTCGGATGACAAACTTTCATCCTAAGTGGTCTTGAGATTTTTGTGTTTGTTTTGCCTTGGTCATTTTTCTTTTTCCTTCTTGGATTATGGTCAGTCCTCTTTATGTGTCCTTCCTTTTAGTCAATGGCGGAGTCAGCCTGGGTGATCTACCCTGGCTGATTTCAGGTTGTGAGCAATGGTCGTCGATTCCGATGTCGTCGCCCTGGGCTAATTCCTTTTTCTCTCATGTTTTCCATTTGTTTTCCACTGTAAATTCGAGATTCATCGTCGTCGGCCTCCATGCTACAGCCGGGGTAAGCCATAACGTGGCTTTGCCCTTGCTTTTAGCAATGGTAGCATCGAACCTTTCTTTTATTTTTCAGATTTTTTTTCTAGTATGAATTTCTCTAAACTTGTTAGGTTTAAAAAAAAAAAATAAACTTCGTTACCATATAAGCTTCTTATTCTGCTTCTAGATCTGAGTCTGGCTTGAGTTCGTTCTTCTTGTTGGCTTTCAGTGTCAGATTGTGACTTGACTCTTTTGTTGTACATACACATCTAGTTTCATATAATTCTAATATTGAGAAGAGTTCTTCTAAGCTACTTACCTCTAGGTCCTTAAAGATGTAATAGTCGTCTATTATTGAGGTTCATTCTGGAGTTCTGGAAAATGCGTTGAGTGCGTAGAGGACTGAGTTTTGGTTGGTTACCGTTTTGCCTATATTAATGAGTATGGTGATCAGCTCCTTAATCTTTGCATATAGTTGAGCTACATTCTCACCTTTTTCTAAGCGGAGGTTCGTTAGTGTACTTCGAAGAATATCCCATCGTGCAAGCTTCGCTTCAAACGTGCCTTCATTGAGTTCCAGGAATTTCTCCCAAACTTCTTTGGTCAAGGTGTAGCTTCCGATGTGATTAACTTCTTAAGGCGGTAATACACTTAGTAAGTGATATTCTGCTCTGCTGTTGGCTACGAAATCATTTTGTTCTTTCTTCATCCATTGATGTTCTTCTTTCTCTTCTCCTAGTTGATCCTTAGGAACTACAAAACCATACTTTATAATAAAAAGAATTTTAAAATATGTTCATAAAAATACCTCCATTCATTATTTTCAGTGTGCAAACTCCCCTCGAACTTTAGCTTGTTAAGGCTTGGTCCGACCATTGATTTCTATGCTTCGACAGGAAGTTAGTCTTTTTGAAGCGTCTTCGCTCTGATACCAATTGTAGATCTTAGTGCGGCCAATAAGAGGGGGGTGAATTGCCTATAAGAAATCAAACAACCTCTTTCTAGTTCTTTGGACTTTAATTAGTAGACATAATTAATTAAACAAAATGATTAACATAAAAGAAATAACATCTTATAAAAAACTACAAATAAGAAGGTTGGGATTTTTACTTGGCACAACCTAGATGGTTGTTAATCCAAGATAGTTGTAAAGCTCTACTAAAAATATCTCCTTTATTGAAGGCGTAGAAACCTCTTATACTTTTTGAAAAACTCAGCTATTAGCTAGGAATTGAATACAGAAGTTGTTGTGTAATTTCTAAGTTCAGGAACCTTTTTATAACTCCTGAAAAATGTTATTCGTAACTTGAAGGTGCCTTCAAGGTAGTCCAAGGCGCCTTCAACGAGACAAGTTTTATTGCCAAAGATAAAACTTTTTCTTCGACTAACAGTTATCTGAAGGCGCCTCTAATAGACTAGAAGACGCCTTTGACACTGTTCATAAAAAGTGTCTTTCAAGCTATTAAAGGAGCCTTCTCTGAGACAGATCAGCTTCTTAGCTGATCTTCTTCACGTGGATGATGCTTTGGTCAACCGGAGTTGAGCTCACCCAAACCTAACTTTAACCTTTTCTTCGAGCAGGCTTCCTCCCCGGCTTCTTGTCCCTCAAACATTGCGCAAGTCCTTCTAGTCTACCGGTGTACTCTTCTGCATGCAGCTCCTCATCCTTGGGATAAACCGAGCCTGTCAGCTCCTTTCCTGTGACATCCTTCTCGTCCGACGCATCTTTCACTCAACTTCTTGTATTCCTAAGCTCCTGCACACTTAGACACAAGGATTAAAATACCACAAGACCTAACTTAACCTGGTTGACATCAAAATTACCATAGGGTACTTACATCAACTGCATTCATCGCATCGTGAACTATTGATGCATTGCAATATCATTAGCTGATGATTCCCCAACAATAGTTGTGTTATATGATGAAACATCAAAATGCCCAATTGGTTTATATAAATAAGGTTTTTCGTGATAGTATCAATTATAGTAATAACATAAAACTATTTTTACATATATGTACTTTCACAGTATCCTCATCATGAAAGAATTTATTTCTACATTTACAATGATTACATGGACATCGTAACTAGCATCATTTATACATTTTGGATGACTCTTAGCAAAGTTCACAAACTGTTCAATTTCAATATTAAAATTCTCTAATAAATCTATTTTTTAATTGATTGTACATCCAAATTTGATTCATATGTATTATTACCTAATGAGAATATAATTTAAAACATTATTAAACTTGTACAATTTGAATTAAGCTTGTTCATGATTAAACTTATAGTATGCATCAATCTAAATCACATGAAACATGGATTTTAGATCAGACAAATAATATATATTATCATGCATTCAGTATTTAAGAAACATATAAATCACTGATATAATTTTAAACTAGAGTCTTCTAAATGTCTTGTTTGTAATAGTCATATACTATCTTTCATATTCTAATAAAGACAATGACCTCTAAAAAATAATATAGATATAAATATACTAACACTAAAATAATAAAATAACTATATCATATTATAGATCAAAAATACTAAATTAACCTATATATAAATTTGACATGTAAAATATCATATACATATTGTTTAATAGATTATATTTGAAGATGAGCAACTAGGAGGAGCAGATAATCCAATATACTATAAAATATAAAAAAAATAACTAAAATCAATTACAAATAATCACAACAAAGGAGTAGCTGAGCATGCGTTAGGCCGAGCTTGCGGACGACTAAGCTCATATCCATGAGCTCTTGACCAACCAAGTTTGCAGCCAGACCAAGCTCATAGCCACGATCTCACAGCTGGCCAAGTTCGTGGCGACCTGACTAAGCTTGTAGCCGCGAGCTTGCTGCCAGCCAAATTCATTTTTGGACCAAGCTGCGGCCACGAGCTCGCTACAAGCCAGGTTCATGGTGGGACTAAGCTGGCGGCCTGCAGCGACTAAGCTTGTAGCCGCGAGCTTGCTGCCAGCCAAATTCACTGTCGGACCAAGCTGCGGCCACGAGCTCGCTACAAGCCAGGTTCATGGTGGGACCAAGCTGGCGGCCGGCCAAGCTGCCGGCCGCTAGCTGGTAGCCGACCGCGAGCTTGGCCAGTTGCGAGCTCGGTCAGTTGCGAGCTTGTGGGTGGCCAAGGAGAGAAAGAGGAGCGTACCTAGATCGGAGATGTCACCTGAGAGAGATGACGATGGAGAGAGAGATGTCGGAGTCGATCACCGAGATCACCACTAGAAGAGGAGGGGATGTACGCGTGAGAAAAATTAGGGCTCAAACCTAATTTTTATCCGGGGATATCGACGAAAATTGTGTTTTTGTCGGGGAATTCTGGCAGAATTGTGATTCCGTCAGTAATCCTTTCCGACAGAATTATAATTCCATCAGGATACTTTGACGGAATAACAAATTCGTCTGTAACCCATGCTAGAAATTAGGGTTCAATGTGTACGTGCTCTTCCGTTTCTGATGGAATATCAATTCCATCAGGGGAAATTGACAAGACCACAATTTCATCGGAGTTTTTATAACGGAATATGAATTTTATCGTAATACCCTAATAGAGTACAATTTTGTCGGTATTTCCATTGATATTCTAGGATTGCCTTGTAGTGACAAAAACTAAAGAAATTTAATTTACGTGTTTTGTAATGATATATTTCTGGCAAAAGTTGTCATAGATAATTTGAGTTTAAAAATTTTGAATTAATTATTTAAAAGTAGAAATTTTAAAATATTTAAAGGGAATGTGCTATTTAAAATATATAATTTGAGATAATACAGACATACGACAAAGCAAATACTTACAAACTAATTGCATATC
The DNA here is from genome assembly GCF_018446385.1 of Zingiber officinale. Taxonomy (NCBI): domain Eukaryota; kingdom Viridiplantae; phylum Streptophyta; class Magnoliopsida; order Zingiberales; family Zingiberaceae; genus Zingiber; species Zingiber officinale. The sequence goes on along the minus strand of NC_055987.1, from coordinate 103,041,702 downwards.
TAAAATAATCATAGATATATAAATGGGGATTCATAACCCAAAAAGACTAAATACAATATAAAATTATTATTTTTCATATTAAAAAAAAATCCAACAAGTGTTCGCATTAATCTAAAGGAAAAGAAAATTCTCCCAGATATTAAAAATGAAAGAAAGAAAAATTGAATACTATTTACTTAAATAGAAATAATATTCTTGCAGATATCATAGAATGATTAATCTTATTTATATTCTTTCATATAGTATTCTTGCGACACTGATTGCTAGAAGCATATTGTTCGCTTTCATGAAAAACTTTTATTTTACTCTACGCAGTTCATCCGATTATATATATATATATATATATATATATATATATATATATATATATATACATATATATATTAATTTCCACTGATATATTAGATATATTATTTTTCTTTTATATATATATATTTTAATTTCCACTGATATATTAGATATATTATTTTTCTTCTCCTTACAGTCTTTACCTTGAGATTCGTGATCTATTCATATTATTTTATATGATTATTATTTTGTTTCATAATATAGGATTCACATAATTATAAGGACAAAAATTAAAAGAACTTTTTTTTTATTAGAATTGTATAAGGATGTCCTTTTTTTACAAAACTTCAATTCTGATGAAGTCAAATCCAGTTCACTACTATAATGAAATCCAATATTGTTTTTAATAATATATCATCATTAATAATACTATAGTGTATTAGTTTCTGTTTATGTCTACTACAATATATAAACACTTGATCTCTCTATGACATAATAGTTATTACAATATCATTGAAAATAATTGAAAATAATGATATTTTTAAAAATAAAAATGGATTGAGACAAAATAGGGCATCATTTTTGATACGATGGTAGGGCTTGGCCGACGGAAGTCAAGGAGATGTGGCAATCAGAAGTCAAGGAGATGTGATAGTCGACAGTCAGGAGAACGTGACAGTTAGCAGTGAAAAAAAGAAAAGATAAGATTGCCTGATATCATCAGCCGCATGATACCCGGTCGGATACTTACAGATCAGGATCCCAGATCTGAATTAGGGTGTACAATCGGAGTGATACCTGACCTACTCCGACTGATAGGATTTTCACAGTTAGATTATATCCAGGCATGATTCTCTCAGTAGTCCAACTCATGGTCAACTCTTGAGCTATCTCACCGCAGCTCTCTCTGCCCCTCAAGACTCAAGCCAGGAGTCATACCTGACAGATCATCTCGAGTTGTCCCTAATCATACTCGGGCGAGACAGAAGGTGCTAGGCAAGAACAAGGTCAGGGAATTGTAATTGTCTGTTAGAAAATAACTGCTGTATGTCAGGAAATATTCCAAGGGTCGGCTATCATCTACGAGTGGAACTTTCTTCCGTCCCCTAGAAGGGTGTCACACGTCCTCCATCACCCTACAAGGCCTGACACCCGACATTCTCTGACATCGGTAAGGCTCCAGAGGTACGCACGGTCATATAAAAAGGAGGTCCCCTCCCTTGAGCAGGTACGCACACTTCTGCTTTCATCCTCTACTGTTCTTTTTTCCTATGTGCACCTTTTCTTCTGGGAAAAAGTACTTGACTTGAGCGTCAGAGGGCCTGCTCCGGGGACTTTTTCCCAGGTTTCTGGCCTCTAACGTTCCGTGTGCTTGTCTGAATGTGCACAAAACTCAAGTGCTGCCTGCTTAGTTACCGCCGTCCGTCAACGCCACGTGAGGGTCCATTCTTGGGGGCACATATGATGAGGGTGTCATAGTCGTCTCTCCATTAACACTAGTGATAGCTCATCCGGGCTTTGTCTAACTCAGATTCCGGACAGGATCAATTTAACGCAATCTGTGGGAACTTCCTTCACCTGTTCTGGAGCGTGAAGATAGAGGAGACCGGAAGAATCAACGTCACCATGACGGCGGGGGAGCACGAACAGTTCAAGGAGGCCAAGAGGCGGGCGACTTCCGAAAAACAGACCACTGCTTCACGACTGTACAAGATCCCTGCAATTTCCAAGGACCATATACACGTCTTGAATAGAAGATCTAAGAGAAAATAGCCCGAGAATTTCCCTCCAGCCTTTTATCGGAAACTTCGCTCGGACTATTACCACAAGGGCCTGAATTGTTATAATAAGAAAGAGCAACAACAGACCTTCATGGCGGAAAGCTCCCCGCCCAGGGACTCAAAGAAAGGGAAAGGCATAGTCCTCAAGGAGGAGCTCCGGGTAGAGCTTGAGGAGCAAGTGTCCTTCTCTTTAAGGGTACTCGAGGAGAAGTTACCGAAGGGATACAAGCCTCCAGCTATTGGAGAGTATGACGGTAGCAAGGATCTGGAGGATCATCTTAGGAAGTTTCGGAATGCTGTGCTATTGCACCAATACAGCGACGCCATCAAGTGTCGAGTGTTCTTGAACACTCTGTCCAACTCGCCACAAAAATGGTTCGATGGATTGCCGAATGGGTCCATCACCTGCTTCCATGACTTCAAGACTATTTTCCTGCGTCATTTCACCAGCAGCAGGAAGTATCAGAAGATAGACCACTGTCTCTTCGCCCTCAAACAAGGGTCTACCGAACTCTTGAGAAGGTATATCAAACGCTTCAACCAAGTAGCCCAGGACGCCCCATCCGCTATTGGTGCAACATCCCTCAGGTCAAGGTTGACCTGGTTGACCAAGCTTGAGTCTTGGTTTGGGTTTCGATGTTTGACAATGCAAGGTTGATTGAAGAAGAGTCAAGTAGGTCAAGGATGATCGGATACTTGACTGGGAAGTCCTAGTGAGTGAAGCTAGGCAGGAGAAAAATCCTGGTGAGTGAAGCCAGGTGAGAGACCTAGTGAGTGAAGCTAGGCAATTGGGAAAGTCCTGGTGAGTGAAGCCAGGCAAGAGAAATCCAAATGGGTCAAGGTTGACCAGACATTTGGTGAGAATCCAAGTAGGTTAAAGGGATTGACCGGATACTTGGCACGAGAAAGAAAAGTCCAAGTAGGTCAGAGGGACTGACCGGATACTTGGCAAGAAGAGAAAAGTCCAAGTGGGTCAAAGGGATTGACCAGACACTTGGTGAGAGAGTTCTAGCCGGTCAAGGGTGACCGGATGCTAGGTCTTATGTACCAACAAGTCATGGTTGACTAGATGTTGGTTTAGGGGGCTTTAGACTTGGTTTTGGACAAAAACCAAGGTTTGGATTGATCCGTGGATTGATCCAGCAGGTTTGGATTGATCCGTGGATTGATCCAGCAGGTTTGGATTGATCCGTGGATCGATCCAGCAGATCTGGATCGATCAGTGGATCTATCCAGAAGATCCGGATCGATCCGCCGATCGATCCGGTGAGTCCCCGCGAATAGAACCCCTCTGGATCGATCCGTGGATCGATCCAGAGGTCCCAATCGATCAGTGGATCGATTGGGACGCTGCTGCTTCACGCGATAAGCGCTGGATCGATCCGTGGATCGATCCAGGCATTTTTCCAGAGCACAGAGGCGCTCTGGATCGATCCGTGGATCGATCCAAAGCCTCCCCGATCGATTGGGAGCAATCCAATCGATTGGGATTCGACCGTTGGCGTTGATTTGCTGCTGGCGCACGATTCCTTCAGCATCTCTTCACCGATTCATTTCAGATCTTCACTAGCTCCTCCACAACTCTTCTCAAGCTCGAGATCGCCAGTTCTTGAAGGTTCTTGGAGGCTCTTCCAAGTCAAGAGGCGGATCAAAGCAAGAAGAAGAAACTAGGGTTAGGGTTTGTGCACTCATTGTAAGCTTGTAAGCTTGTATTTCTTTACTACCCTTTCTTCTTCTTGTATTGAGTCTTGTAGGGCTTCTCCGCCCTTGGTAGTTACCATAAAGGAGAGTTTCATTAGTGGAGGGTGCGTGCGTTGTGTGGATCCTTGGATTAGTCACCTCCCTTGGAGGTGGATACCAAGTAAAATCCAAGTGTTAGCGTATTTGTATTTGTTTCTTTGTATTTCCGCTGTGCATCCTTGAAGAAACAAGCAACGCCGAGCAACGAGAACGCGAAGAGCTATTCACCCCCCCTCTAGCTACTTTTCGGTCCTAACAAGTGGTATCAGAGCGAGGCCGCTCTTCACCGGAATCATCGCCGGAAGGGTCAAGCATAACAAGAAGAGCTAGAGGGTGAAGAAGTTGAAGCAAAATTGTCAAAGTCAAAGAAATTCAAAAGCTCAACTTCTACAATGGAATTCCGAGATGGGCTCGGATTCGACACGAGGGTGGCTCCACCATACACTTCCATGAGCTTCGATTCTTGGAAATCAAGAATCGAAAATTTTCTTATGATGGAGATAGAGCAATGGTTTGCTCTTATGGAAGGCTTCAAGACTCCAACAAACTCAAAGGGCAAAGTTCTCAAGAGGAGCAAGTGGAGTCAAGAGCAAGTCCAAAGGTGCGAGGCCAATGACAAAGTGACCAAGCTTTTGGTCAATTTATTGCCAAGCACCATCCTTTGCAAAATTGGAGAATTTGAAGATGCAAAGGAATTGTGGAGTAAATTGGCCAAGCTTCATGAAGAGATCCCCTCCACTGTACCTAACCAAGAAGAATCCAAAGAGGGTGACTCATTGGAGCAAGATCAAGAGGAGGACTTCGAAGTTGAGAGATGCTCAACTTCCGAAGAAGAGGAAATCCAAGAAGCTTCATCCTCAAGGGAATGCATCGAAGGGAACAAGGAGGGAGCATACTCCTTGTTTCATATTCAAGATGATGAAGCCTCCACCTCTAGGATTGAGGGGGAGCGATCCTTGGTGACGCCGGATCAAGAAGAAGGAGAAGCCTCTACATCCGGGTCAAGAGACGAAGAGGAGGAAGAAGATTCTACCTCCACAAGTCAAGAAAAATCAAATGGAGGGGGATCAAGGTCCAATCAAGAGGAAGCTTCCACCTCCGGATCCAAAGGAAAAGATGCCACCCCTACAAGCAAAGGTATAAATATTTCAATTAATAATAAAAATCATATTATATGCTTTGAATGTAGGGAACATGGGCACTTCAAGAGCAAGTGTCCTAAATTGGCCAAGAAGAAGGGCCAAGTGGCACAAAAGGGCAAGGTGAAGCCCAAGGAGACCATCCCCGGAACAAAGAAGAGCAAGGAGCACATTGTGTGTTTCTCTTGCAATCAAAATGGGCATTACCGGAGTCAATGCCCTAAGGGGAAGAAGATGGTCAGGGCTCAAGGAGGAAGCTCAAGTCAAGGGGGAGCCTCCAAGGTAAAGAAGAAGGTAACATTTATTGAGCCTACCCCTTTACGTTATGGTAAAAAGCATGATAGTTCAAATTTTTATCATTTTAATGCAATTTACCATAAGAATAGAAAGCATGAGGGCATTAAGGAAAAGCATGTGGCCCTACATGCCAAGACTACTCAACCTAAGGTTAAGAAGGTAGATAGACATTTGGGCAAGAACACTAAGGAAAATAGATACAAGCCCAAGAATAAAAATGCTCATAAATTTAATGGAAAACCAAAGACTAAGGACTTAGTGATAGAAAATCAAGTCTTGAGGTCAAGGCTTGATAAAATGGAAAAGACCCTAAAAAGGATGGAAAATATCCTAAAAGGGCAAAATGAGCATAGCCTAGGTCTAGGGGTACAAAAGCCATCCAATGGCCATAGAGGTTTGGGATACAAACCCAAAGCCAAAAAGGATGTGCCTAGTTATCATAAGGTTCCATATAGCTATGGAACAAGCCCTAAGTCTAGTGGGCAAGCTAAAAATACAAGGGAAGATATCCCTAAGAGTATTTTTGCGAAAAATGTGACTAAGACTTCTAAGAAGTCTAAGAAAGTCACTAACAAGGTCACAAGGGAGGCTATCCCTAGAGTTGACCTAGAAAATGTGACCAAAGCTTCTAAGAAGCCCAACAAGGTCATTAGGAAGGTATCTAGGGAAGTTATCCCTAGTGAGTACCTAAAGCATCCAAGGAGCACCAATAGGTGTTGGGTTCCTAGGAGCATCTTCTCTACCCCATAGATGGGTTAGAGAGTATCAACTCCGATTAGAAGGGTAGTTAACCCAACTTTGAGGAAATTGACACTCAAGGAGCATTTTCAAGGTTTTTGTTAACCTTTGAAAATGAAATGGAATTATCATTCACTCCTTGAAAGAGTAAAATGTGCCTAATGGTGGAAAATTGATTTTATCTTAAAATGGCATAAATTGGGAAAACCTAGAGAAATACCAAGTTGGGATTTTGGTATTCTCTTAGAAATTTAAGGCAATCCGGGCCTTGATTTATGTGATTATTCTTGAGGAAAAATGGAATATGCCAACATTTGAGGATATACTTAATTTTTAAGTGGCATAAACAAATCAAGAGAAATATAAATGTCAATTTAAGCTTTGACATTTCTTTGAAGCATTTAGGGCAATCTAGGTTTAACGTTTTAAGTTAAACACAAGTTGTATATTTTGAGTTAGCTAAGGGTTAAGGATATTTAGATAGATAATCTAGGTATATTTTAATTATGCAAAATCTTGCCATGTTTGGTTGCCCATTATATGCCATGACATCATGTTTTATTTGTGCATTCATGACTTATTATGAAAATACAAAAATACCATGTCATGTCATACATACATCATGTAATTATAGGAATCTTTCTTTTGAAAGTTATTTCATTTTGATGTATGCCATAGCATAATCATGCATTAAGTTTAATTCCTTGTAATTAAGGACAAATGGCATTTAACAACACTTATTAACAAGTGACATCCTGGGTGGATGTCTAATATCTCTAAAATGCCTAGATAGATATGCATGATCCCTAGAATAGGGCAAAACCAAATTTTACATCTCACAAAGACCTATAAGATGACTTGTATGTGTTTTGTCCACAATAGATACAAGTTAGATGTTAGGATGATGAACAAAACTCAACATGTTGATTTAGTGCATTCTTTTGAGTTTTAGGTTCATCAAAACACATAGTTATGTGTATTCCCATCATTGGGAAAGCTAATGTACAAGTCATGTGCATTAAGCCCAAGGAATGTGATGGGATATTGGTTTTGAAAATTGTTTTAAAAGACTTTTGGAAAACCTTGGTGAAGACTATCTTTTGATAGTAATCACCATTGAATAGTTAGACAGAAACTTGAAGAAAACGCTAAAGTTTTAGCAAGTTTTCAAGCTTGTGTCAATCTTTGAAGATATGATATATTTTCATAGAAAACTATTTTTCCATGATAAAGTATGCCCTAAATAATGTCTACACGAAATTTCATGATTTTTGAATTTTTGTAGAATTTTCTAGGGATTTCTGAAGTTGGCTGAATTTGAAATTCAACAACTATCAGAGCTCCGATCGATCCATGGATCGATTGGAGTGTCTGAATCGATCAGTGGATCGATTCAGAAGGCAATTCTAACGAGCAGAAGCTCGCTGGATCGATCCACCGATCGATCCACACTACCTGAATCGATCAGTGGATCGATTCAATCTGGTTCAATCAATTGGAACCCAACTCCAATCGATCGAAGATGCTAATTTTAGCTGGGAAAGCTTATTTTCAGCATTTTGAACCTATTTTAGTCTAGGTAACCATTCCAAACCCCTGAAAATACATTTGTATACATAAAAAGGGTGTTTTTGTGTGGATAACAAGGATGGATTGGTTAAGGAAGGCTAAGTTGAAGTTTAGGTTGAGGTTTGTTTCAAATTTTGAATATTTGAACCTCAAAACTTTTAAATTTGGGTTTCCTAAAGTTTTGGGGATTCCAAGTCATTGTTGGTGCAATGACAGAAGTCACCACCATGTCTTTAAGGGGAGGGACTCTTTAAAGACATGAAAATTATTTTTCATGAACCTTGGAAGGTGGTCAACCTTCCGTTAAGAACATGCTCAAGGTTGAGCGTTTGAACTTTAATGGGGAGTGGATATCCTCATTGTTCAAGTGGCTTCAAGTGGATAATGCTCAAGGATGGGCATTTGCCTACATTGGGGGAGAATGTAGGGTTAGGGTTAATGAAGGGTATGGGACCTTCATTATCGTGTTGGTCACAACGAGTGAAGTTGTGAACAACGATGAGCAACTCTTCAGGGGGAGAGTTTTCAACAATGGGGCATTTGTTGAAGAGTGCCCAAAATTGAGGCACGGGTTGATGTGTGCTCAAAGATGGTTTGATGTGTGCCAATAGGGGGAGAATGAAAGGGAGTAAGTTAGGCTTTCATTACCTAGAGGGAGTTTGCCCTCTTAGGGGGAGAATGAAGGGCTTAACTTATGTATTCATTACCTAGTGGTATGAAGAAGGTTTAGGCTATGGGATTAGCCTAACTTACATATGGTATTATAAGTGATAGTGTTGGTATTGTCAAATATCAAAAAGGGGGAGATTGTTGGTGCAACATCCCTCAGGTCAAGGTTGACCTGGTTGACCAAGCTTGAGTCTTGGTTTGGGTTTCGATGTTTGACAATGCAAGGTTGATTGAAGAAGAGTCAAGTAGGTCAAGGATGACCGGATACTTGACTGGGAAGTCCTAGTGAGTGAAGCTAGGCAGGAGGAAAATCCTGGTGAGTGAAGCCAGGTGAGAGACCTAGTGAGTGAAGCTAGGCAATTGGGAAAGTCCTGGTGAGTGAAGCCAGGCAAGAGAAATCCAAATGGGTCAAGGTTGACCAGACATTTGGTGAGAATCCAAGTAGGTCAAAGGGATTGACCGGATACTTGGCACGAGAAAGAAAAGTCCAAGTAGGTCAGAGGGACTGACCGGATACTTGGCAAGAAGAGAAAAGTCCAAGTGGGTCAAAGGGATTGACCAGACACTTGGTGAGAGAGTTCTAGCCGGTCAAGGGTGACCGGATGCTAGGTCTTATGTACCAACAAGTCATGGTTGACTAGATGTTGGTTTAGGGGGCTTTAGACTTGGTTTTGGACAAAAACCAAGGTTTGGATTGATCCGTGGATTGATCCAGCAGGTTTGGATTGATCCGTGGATTGATCCAGCAGGTTTGGATTGATCCGTGGATCGATCCAGCAGATCTGGATCGATCAGTGGATCTATCCAGAAGATCCGGATCGATCCGCCGATCGATCCGGTGAGTCCCCGCGAATAGAACCCCTCTGGATCGATCCGTGGATCGATCCAGAGGTCCCAATCGATCAGTGGATCGATTGGGACGCCGTCATCGATTGGATCGATCCGTGGATCGATCCAGGCATTTTTCCAGAGCACAGAGGCGCTCTGGATCGATCCGTGGATCGATCCAAAGCCTCCCCGATCGATTGGGAGCAATCCAATCGATTGGGATTCGACCGTTGGCGTCGTTTATAGCTGTTGGCGTGCGATTCCTTCAGCATCTCTTCACCGATTCATTTTCAGATCTTCACCAGCTCCTCCACAACTCTTCTCAAGCTCGAGATCGCCAGTTCTTGAAGGTTCTTGGAGGCTCTTCCAAGTCAAGAGGCGGATCAAAGCAAGAAGAAGAAACTAGGGTTAGGGTTTGTGCACTCATTGTAAGCTTGTAAGCTTGTATTTCTTTACTACCCTTTCTTCTTCTTGTATTGAGTCTTGTAGGGCTTCTCCGCCCTTGGTAGTTACCATAAAGGAGAGTTTCATTAGTGGAGGGTGCGTGCGTTGTGTGGATCCTTGGATTAGTCACCTCCCTTGGAGGTGGATACCAAGTAAAATCCAAGTGTTAGCGTATTTGTATTTGTTTCTTTGTATTTCCGCTGTGCATCCTTGAAGAAACAAGCAACGCCGAGCAACGAGAACACGAAGAGCTATTCACCCCCCCTCTAGCTACTTTTCGGTCCTAACATCCGCTACCTCTGAAATATTGATGAGCGCCTTCTCCTATGGTTTAGTAGAAGGGGAGTTCTTCTGAGCCCTCATTCAAGAGCCTATGAAGCGCTTTGATGAGATGCTAGGGAAGGCCGCTAGTTATATCAATGTAGAAGAAGCCCAGGAGGCTCAGCGGAAAACGGACAAAGCGCCTGTTCCCGCCAACAAATCGGAGAAGAGGCCACCCCAATCGTCAGCTCAACCTCTTCCATGTGCTCAGGACGCTTGACTAGGATTCCCTCCCAGACAGGACTCCTGGATAGCTCAAAGGTAAAAGATATCCAAGCCCCATGACCCGATCAGTGGGGGCCTTGCTATTACACTTGCAACAGGGCCCACACTCATGCCACTGGGGATTGCTTCTAGTTCGCCCATGATTCACGGCGCGTTGCTGAATTAGGCTTGCCTCCACCCATCCTCGGAATCAGAGTAAGGTTAAAATTTGAATAAAGTCATATGTAATGCACTTTGTGATAGCAGGAACATTAGGCTAAGTCCCCTAGCCCAACTCCGTTCGAGCCACAAGTGCTGCCCTTCCAAGTCAATTCCCGATCATGCTTCCAAGTCAATTCCCGATCAAGCTGTTGGTTGCTACTCAGAAAACCTAATGGTTCCACTGTACAAAAATTTTGTACAAAGGTCTGAACCTTTTCCTAGCTACCATGTGTTCTTTTAAATTAAACTCGGATCGCCTGCGGAACTTAACACGTTTGATCCTAAGTTTAATTTATTTGTTCTTTTAGGTTTAGACTTGGATCTCCTGCGGAACTTAACACGTTCGATCCAAATCACCTAACTACCATGCGTTCTTTTTCATCAAGCCTTGCTTTGAAAGTTTCCACCTTCCTGTCTATCCATCTTTTCCTATTGTAGACCTATTTTTACCCAATGGCTTTTACACCATCTGGTGGTTCTACAAGCTTCCAGATTTACACATATTCTAATTTTGTATTCATTGCTCTTTGCCAAGATGCTGTTATCTTGGAGTGCTTTATCATATGTCTGGGATCAGGCTTATGTTCATTTGGGATCAAGTCCAAAGACTTTCCCAAAACATGAATCTCTTAGGTTGCTTGACAACCCTCCCACTATGATGAGGCACTGTCTGTAATTGTGTATCATTTATGATACGTGTTGTAGTTTCTTGTGATATTTCATCTTGTACAGTTGGTACTAGATTAGACATGTCCTTTATTATTTCCTTAAGAACAAATTTACTTATGGGCATGTGGTTTATTACATAGTCCTTTTCTAAAAATCGGTCATTGATGCTAACAATGACCTTCTGATTTTTAAGACTATAAACCTACTTTCATTTCTCTAGGATAACCCATAAACAAGTGAATTCCTGTCCAACTTTATCAGTGTCTCACATGTGCTAGACCATCCAAATCCGAATATGCTTCAGACTAGACTTACACCCAATCTGCAATTCTATAGGAGTAGAGAGTTTTGACTTAAAAGGTACTATGTTCACTTCCGTTTCCAGTGTATATCCTTAAAACAAATTTGGTAATAACTCATTATCGATCTAATTATTTCATAAGAGCCTTATACCTTCTTTCTACTACACCATTCTGTTGGGGTGTACCAGGTGCAGTTAGTTGGGATTGAATCCCTACTTTTGATAAGTAACTCCTAAATTGTCCCAAGAGGTACTTGCCACTACGATCTTACCATAGTGACTTGATACTTTTACTTTAACGTTTCTCCGCATCAACCTTGTACTCTTTGAACTAATCAAAGTACTTAGTCTTGCGGCACATTAAGTAAATGTATTTGTATCTTGAATAGTTGTCTATAAAATAGACGAAATATTCGATACTACCTCTTGCCTGGATAGTCATAGGATCACACAAATCAGAATGAACCAATTCCAACATATCTTTGGCTCCATACCCCTTAGACTTAAAAGCTTCTTGGTTATTTTTCTTTCCAAGTAAGACTCGCAGGTTGGAAAGATTTCCACTACTAATGAACCCAAAAGTTCATCAACTACCAATGAATCCTACTCAAGTTAATATAACCTAACCTTTGATGCTAAAGATATAATTAGTTCATTTTCGAAGGTTGCTTTCTCTTAAAGTTAGAAGATGTGTTACTAATTTCCATTTGTTGCATCGTGGGAGTTATTGGATTATAAATTGTCAACCAACATACCGGAATAGATAACTTCCCTATTTTTCTTGATAACAACTTTGTTATCAAAATAGACACAATATCTATTCTATAATAGTTTAGAAACTGAAATCAGGTTCTTTCTAAACTTAGTATGTAAAGACAATTTCCATATTTTATTCCTATTAGAGAATAACCTCTCCCACTGCAACAACTGCTACTTTTGTAGTAGTGCCCATGTGGACGGTGTTTTTATTTTCATTTAGTTGTTGGGTTTCCTGGAACCCTGCAATGAATTGCAGACATGATTAATGACATCTGTATCTACACTCCAAGTTCTGGTAGATAACACCACTAGACATGTTTCAACTAATGAATTAAATACACCTAAATTATTCTTAGTTCTAAGAAGACAGTCTACCTTAATGTCCAAGTCCTATTTCCAATTATTACAATTTGGACTACTAAGTCTTTTTTATAGTATAACAACTAGGGGATTGACAAACATTTTAAATCCTAAGAGTCACAAAAATATTTGGTCAAGATCAACTCCTTAAAATTTCCATGAATTTTGTATGCCACGATAGTGTGGATGTATACAAAATCAAGGAGGAGATTTTATCCATTAATTTTATTATCTCATCAACTTTAATTTATGACGAATAAAATTATTAGTTAATCTGTCTTCGATCAAATATTTGGTCAAAACTTTTGAATTTAAAATAACATTGATTCCTCAAACAATATTATTTAAATTCACCAACACCTCAAACACCGTGAATTTTGCATGTCACGATAGTGTGGACGTATACAAAATTTAAACATTTGTAAGAGGAGGGTTTTACCCATTAATTATCTTGTCAATAAATCTTTATGACAAAATAAAATTACCTCAAACACCATGAATTTTGTATGCCACGATAGTGTGGACGTATACAAAATCAAACATTTGTAAGAGGAGTTTTTAATTTTATTATCTTGTCAACCTATTTATTTGACAAATTAATAGTTGGTTTTCTTCGGTCACACAAATAATAGCAGTGACTCCGATGGGGAGGATTCTATTAGACGTGCCTAAGTGTATACCATTACTTGACACTAAGTCCATTAATAAGATTGTGCCCCTTCCGATGGGGAAGATCACACGCTCTTAATTAACTTCCTATAGTCATCTAAAATGGAAGTTTAATATAGTGATCCGCAAACAAGCTCATTCGATATGGAGGAAGACACTCAGAGTCAATGCGCAAGCTTGTTGCATCACTTATAAACCAGTAATGGAGACCGTGGAATTTATTTTAAAAATAAATCTCTCTCCCACTTAGTTATTTAAAGTGAGAAATTTTGACTATGCTAGCCTACTTAACATGCATACTAACAAGCACACACAGCACAACATAAAAAGCAATAAATAGAAAAACTAATTTTCAACTATTATGGCTTTTATCTATTGCTGTCCTCCGTGTGTCACCAACCCTAGCTGCTGCCATCTTTGGCCACCGCCACCGAGTCTAGTTGTCGCATCCATCTTGCTCCTTGTTCCGCTGTGCCTCTGGTCCTCAAAAGGTTCCACGCCTTGCAAGATTCAATCCGCGACATAAATAGAATTTTACATTTTTTGATCCTATATTCCTCGAAGGAATGTACATGTAAACTAGATCGAACATAAAATAAAATTTATATCCATCGATCCTATATTCCATAAAAGGAACGTACATGTAACTAGATCAAAAAATAAAATCCTAATAAAACTAAATACAGCTCCTGCTGTATTTTATAATACAATCATGCACACACAATAAAATGCCCTTGACATGTCCAAGGGTCCAATCACACACACAATATCTATAAGCCATAATAGTTGGATCCTGCATCCACAACACATCCTACTATTATCTTGCCTAAAATATGTATGACATGTGCATAATTAAACTAATACCAAATACACAGAGGCAAAACCCTAGTTCTGATACCAATTGTTGGTTGCTACTCAGAAAACCTAATGGTTCCACTGTACAAAAATTTTGTACAAAGGTCTGAACCTTTTCCTAACTACCATGTGTTCTTTTAAATTAAACTCGGATCGCCTGCGGAACTTAACACGTTTGATCCTAAGTTTAATTTATTTGTTCTTTTAGGTTTAGACTTGGATCTCCTGCGGAACTTAACACGTTCGATCCAAATCACCTAGGTTATTAATTCCATTAAATATTAATTTTCAAAATTGGCTTCCAGAACTGCATGGCGAGGCACATGACCTTCTTGGATATGAGAATAACCACCACCGCCTAGACAAAGTCTTTTAAGGAAAGCTAATATTTAATTTCCTTAAATAACTTTAGGTCAACCAAAAGGAAAAATCAAATCACAAGGAAAAGAAAAATAAAAGAACACAACATCGAAAACTAATTTGAAATACTAGAATCGCATGTCTCTTGTATTTGGTATTATTACAAAGAAATTAAATAAAACTAGTATGATGCGGAAATTAAATACTAGTATACCTTTTCCTTTGTAAGTAAAAACATCTAGGTCTTCTACCGTATTCCTCTTCTAACCTCGGACATTGTGTGGGCAATGATCTTCCGAGATGAGAACCACCAAGGCACCTTCTTCTTCCTTCCTTCAAGTTTTGGCCAAGCAAAAACTTCCAAAGGATGAAGAACTTTTTCCACCAACCAAGCTCCAAGGGATGCTAGAAAAGAGGCTTCTTTTCTCTCCTTCTTCTCCTTCTTAGATCCGGCCACCAAAGCTATCTCCACCAAGAGAAGGTTTTGGCCACACAAAGGAGAGGAGAGGAAAAGGAGAGGCCGGCCACACCCAAAGAGAAAAGAGAGGAAAAATAGAATAGAGTCGTTCACCCTTGAAGGCACCTCTACCCCCTCTTTTATAATCCTTGGTCTTAGCAAATAAGGAAATTTTAATAAAAACTTCCTTAATTCTTTTGCCATGAAAAGGAAAATTTAATTAATTAAAAATCAATTTTCTTTTCTCAATTTATATGGCTGGCCACCACAAGCTATAAACAAGGAGAGTTTTAATTAATTAAAACTTCCTAATTTGTCTCCAGAAATTTATAAAAATTTCTCTAATAATTTTAATCCCTTCATGGTTAGTAAAAAGGAAATTTTATAAATTAAAATCTTTCTTTTAAACATGTGGATAAAAAGAAAGTTATCTCTAAAAATTAAAATCTCTTTTAATCTACAAATAAGGAAAGATATCAAATCTTTTCTTAATCTCTTGTAGAAACTTATAAAAGAGAATATTTAATTTTTAAACTCTCTTTTAAAACATGAACATGGTTAAAAAGGAAAGTTTTCTTAAAATTTAAAATCCACCTTTTAATCAACAAATAAGGAAAGATTTCAAATTTTAAACTCTCTTTTAAACATGTAGATGATTTACAAATAAGGAAAGTTTTTACCAAAAATTAAAATCATCCTTTTAATCTACAAATAAGGAAAGAGATTAATCGCTTCTCTTAATCTTTTGTAGAAAGCTATAAAAGGAAATTTTTAATTTTTTAAACTCTCTTTTAAAACCATGATATCCACATAAGAAATAATTTTAATAAAAATTCTTTTTAATATTCTAGTGGCCGACCACCTAAGCTTGGGACCCAAGCTTTGGCCGGCCACCAACTTGGCTCATCCACTTGGTCTTGGCCGGCCCTAGCTTGGGTTCCAAGCTAGCTTGGCCGGCCCCATTGGATGGGTAAGAAGGTGAGTATGTGGTGGGTATAAATCTCTATATACAAGAGGCTACGATAGGGACCGAGAGGAGGAATTGGTTTTGGTCTCCCGATGAAATTAAACTTCCCGTGTTCGCCCCGAACACACAACTTAATTTCATCAATAATAATTCATTCCACTAAAGAACTATTATTGAACTACCGCACCAATTCCAAATTACATTTTGGGCTCCTTCTTATATGAGTGTGTTAATCTCCCTGTGTTTAAGATGTCAAATGTCCACTAATTAAGTGAGTTACTGACAACTCATTTAATTAATATCTTAGTCCAAGAGTAGTACCACTCAACCTTATCGTCATGTCGGACTAAGTCCACTTGCAGGGTTTAACATGACAATCCTTATGAGCTCCTCTTGGGGACATTCTCAACCTAGATTACTAGGACACAGTTTCCTTCTATAATCAACAACACACACTATAAGTGATATCAGTTCCCAACTTATCGGGCTTATTGATTTATCGAACTAAATCTCACCCATTGATAAATTAAAGAAATAAATATCAAATATATGTGCTTGTAATTATATTAAGATTAAGAGCACACACTTCCATAATAACTGAGGTCTTTGTTCCTTTATAAAGTCAGTATAAAAGAAACGACCTCTAATGGTCCTACTCAATATACTCTAAGTGTATTAGTGTAATTATATAGTTAAGATAAACTAATACCTAATTACACTACGACCTTCCAATGGTTTGTTCCTTTCCATCTTGGTCGTGAGCTACTATTTATAATTTATAAGGTACTGATAACATGATCTTCTGTGTGTGACATCACACACCATGTTATCTACAATATAAATTAATTGAATAACTACATTTATCATAAATGTAGACATTTGACCAATGTGATTCTTATTTCTAGATAAATGTTTATACCAAAAGCTAGGCTTTTAGTATACATCCTAACACAAGCTTCCAGATCAATTCCCGATCAGGCTAACAGACCAATTCCCGATTAGGCTTCCAGACCAATTACCGATCATCCTTCCAAACCAATTCCTGGTCGAGATTCCAGACTCTCGCCCCAGTGCGAGTTATAAGTGAGCATGCTCTCACACCTCTGGACTCTCGCTCCAGTGCGAGTTATAAGTGAGCCTACTCTCATGACCAACGACCTCTCGGTCGGGATTTCAGACTCTCGCCCCGCGCGAGTTATAAGTGAGCATGCTCTCACACCTCCAAACTCTTGCCCCAGTGCTAGTTATAAGTGAGCCTGCTCCATAGCCAACGACCTCTCGGTCAGGATTCCAGACTCTCGCCCTAGCGCGAGTTATAAGTGAGCATGCTTTCACGCCTTCAGACTCTCACCCCAACGCGAGTTATAAGTGATCCTGCTCTCATGACTAACGACCTCTCGGTCAGGATTCCAGATTCTCGCCCCAACGCAAGTTATAAATGAGTATGCTCTCACACCTCCAGACTCTCACCCCAACATGAGTTATAAGTAAACCTGCTCTCACGACCAACGACCACTCGGTCGGGATTCCAGACTCTCGCCCCGACGCGACTTATAAGTGAGTCTGGTCTCACGACCAACGACCTCTCAGTCGGGATTCCAGACTCTCGACCCACGCGAGTTATAAGTAAGCATGCTCTCACGCCTCTAGACTCTCGCCCCAGTGTGAGTTATAAGTGAGCATACTCTCATGACCAACAACCTCTTGGTCGGGATTCTAGACTCTCGCCCCGCGTGAGTTATAAGTGAGCATGCTCTCACGCCTCCAGACTCTAGCCCCGAGTGAGTTATAAGTGAGTCTGCTTTCACGATCAAAGACCTCTCAGTCGGGATTCCAGACTCTCACCCCAGTGCGAGTTATAACTGAGCTTGCTCTCATGACCAATGACCTCTCAATCGGGATTTCAAACTCTCGCGGGGCGAGAGTTATAACTGAGCATGCTCTCACGCCTCCAGACTCTCGCCCAGCGTGAGTTATAAGTGAGCATGCTCTCATAACCAACGACCTCTTGATCGGGATTCCAAACTCTTGCCCCAGTGTGAGTTATAAGTGAGTATGCTCTCATGCCTCCAGATTCTCACCCCAGCGCAAGTTATAAGTGAGCATACTCTCACGACCAACGACCTCTCGGTCGGGATTTCAAATTCTCGCCCCAGCACGAGTTATAAGTGAGCATGCTCTTACGACCAACGACCTCTCGATCGGGATTCCACTCTCGCCCCAGCGTGAGTTATAAGTGACATGCTCTCGCACCTCCAGACTTTCACCCCAGCGCGAGTTATAAGTGAACCTACTCTCATGACCAACGACCTCTCGGTCAGGATTCCAGACTCTCGCCCTGCGTGACTTATAAGTGAGCATTCTCTCACGCCTCCAGACTCTCCTCCCAGTGAGAGTTATAAGTGAGCCTGCTCTCACGACCAACGACCTCTTGGTCGAGATTCCAGACTCTCACCCCAGCGCGATTTATAAGTGAGCATGCTCTCACGTCTCTAGACTCTCGCCCTAGCGTGAGTTATAAGTGAGCTTGCTCTCACGACCAACGACTTCTCGGTCGGGATTTCAGACTCTCGCCCTAGCACGAGTTATAAGCAAACATACTCCTGCACCTAATAACTCGTGAGTCAGCTTTCTACACTCTTGTTCCCAGACGGGTGATCAGCAAGCAGAGCCTTCACTAACACCCCTTCATGGTCTGCATAAAGTAAGAAAGTGCCAGGGAGGAAAAGAAAAAAGAAGCATGAACAAAGACCAAAACTCAACTAGATTTGTATTTATTTGATAAAGTATAGGGGACACCCCTCAAAATCTCAATTTTACATTAGCGTTCTCTTCTAGTATCAGTAGCCGGTCGGCACCTCGGGCAAAAGTGTTCCGCTTGACCTGCCTGCTCTAAATAAGCTCACGCCTGAATCAGCTCTGCCTTGATGGACTGAATAATGCGATGTTGCTGAGCAAGGGTCTCGTCTTTAAGCCGGTTTTCTTCTTGAAGAAGGACTATGGAAGAGGCGTGTTTCTCTTTCAAATAGATCAAAAATTGGGCTTGGCTCTCCAAGTTTGAATAAGCTTTCTGTTTCAACGCTGCTTTAGCCCGGGCCCGAGATTTAGCGGCTAACCAAAGTTCCTCAATTTCTCGACGAAGAGAAGATTAAAGATCTTTATCCTACGTCATCTTGGCTAAGGTCGTACCCCTTTGGGTAAGTAGTTGAGTCATCTGATCCAATTGTTGACGGACACACTACAGTTCATTCGACTCAGAATTCACATCCATAGGTAAGGGACATCACCAGAAGAAAAGTACGACTATATGGATGGTGATTGACCTCCTTTTAAACAAGAGGAGAAGGGGAAAGTAACTTATGCAAAAGTTAAAATGACCCTTTTTCCTAGGTTGATTGGGTAGTTAAACAGGTTATACGATCGAGGATCTGGGAAAAGGAGCAACATTTAAGGTTATAATGGTGAAATAAATGAAATCAGGATTTGATTCTAGTCAGTCAGACCTAAGCCTCCTTCGACTAGACTTGGGGGGAGGCTTGTGATACGGTGCATAATGGTAGGGCCCGACCAATGGAAGTCAAGGAGACGTGGCAGTCAGAAGTCAAGGGGACGTGACAGTCGATAGTTAGGAGGACGTGACAGTCAGCAGTTAGGAAAAGAAGAGGTAGGACCACCTAGTGTCATCAGCCGCATGATACCCGATAGGGTTCTTACAGATCAGGATCCCAGATCTGAATCAGGGTGTACAATCGGGGTGATGCTTGACCTGCTCCGATTGGTCGAGTTTTCACAGCTCGGTTATATCCAGGTCTGGTTCTCTTAGTAGGTCAACTCACGGTTAGCTCTTGAGCGATCTCACCGCAGCTCTCCCTGCCCCTCAAGACTCAAGCTAGGAGTCATGCCTAATAGATCATCTCGAGTTGCCCCTAATCATACCTGGCCGGGACAGGAAGTGCTAGGCGACAATAAGGTTAGGGAATCCTAACTGCATGTCAGAGAATAACTGCTATATGTCAGGGAATATTCCAAGGGTCGGCTATCATCTGCGAGTGAAATCTTCTTCAGTCCCATAGAATGGTGTCATGTGCCCTCCATCACCCTACAAGGGCTGACACCTGACATTCTCTGACATTGGTAAGGCTCCAGAGGTACGCACGGTCATATAAAAAAGGAGATCCTCTCCCTTGAATAGATACGCGCACTTCTGCTTTCGTCCTCTACTGTTCTTTTTTTTTCCTTCGTGCACCTTTTTTTTAGGGAAAAAAGTACCTGACTTGAGCGTCGAAAGGCCTACTCCGGGGACTTTTTCCTTGATTTATGGCCTCTAACGTTCCGTGTACTTATCTAAATGCACGCAAAACTCAAGTGTCACCTGCTTAGTTACCGTCGTCCGTCAATGTCACGTAGGGGTCCGTTCTCGGGGGCACATATGATAAGGATGTCATAGCCACTTTTCCGTCAACATCAACGATAACTCATCCGACCTTTATATGAGGATCAGTTTTAATAATAAATACAAAAAGATTCTAATAAAATGTAGTGCTCTCTTAATTTTCATACTAATTATAATGAATTACTTTGTAAGCATTGCATTTGCATGAACATTTTCTTTCAACCACTGAATCACAAAATTAGCAATTTTTTTCATTTAACACATAATTTTATTAATTTCATAGCTGAACAGACCGGAAATGATTAAAACTGAGGAGGAAAAATCAAGAAATGGAATCATTTTATATATATATATATATATCCACCACCACAAATAGTTGGACATTCTTGTCATCATCTGACAAATGAAACAGAACAAAAGTTAAGCTGGCCCTTAAAAGAGACAACTGAAAAATCCACACCTTGTTCTATCATCAACCACATTGTAAAGCTTGGAGAATCCATTTCCAGCCATGGCTCCTCTAACTCCAAGAATTGTAGTGCCCATAGATGTGAAGAAGAGGCCTTGGGACCAAAAACTTCCCCTGCACAACCGCTGGCACCCCGACATACCTCCCGTCGCTGATGTCATCGAGGGGGAGCTCTTCCGTGTCGAGATGGTCGACTGGACTGGAGGTCGGATTGGTGATAACTACTCTGCCGAAGACATAAAGACCATCGATACAACAATTGTGAGTTGCATGTGTGCCTTAATTCATTACTGAACGAATTGGATCTGATCAGTATCATACTTGGTAGTTTATATAGTTGACATTGATACTTATACCTTTCACAGACTCATTATCTCAGTGGCCCTCTGAGAGTTCTCGATGCAAAAGGGGTGCCTGCGAAGCCGGGTGACCTTCTAGTGGTTGAGATATGCAACTTGGGTCCCCTTCCTGGTGATGAATGGGGTTATACTGCCACATTCGATAGAGAGAATGGTGGAGGGTTTTTAACAGATCACTTTCCTTGTGCTACTAAAGCCATTTGGTACTTTGAAGGAATATATGCATACTCTCCTAACATACCAGGTGCCATGGTGTGTAACTCTTCAGACTTTTCGACATTTCGATCCTCTTAATGAGGTTAATTCGGCTTGTAGGTGTTAGATTCCCTGGTCTGACTCACCCGGGGATAGTTGGAACAGCACCTTCCGTAGAACTTCTACAGATATGGAATGAAAGGGAAAAGAAACTGGCAGAAACTGACGTCAGATTGCTGAAATTATGTGATGTTGTGCACCAAAGACCGCTCGCGAACTTACCGACAGCAAAGAATTGCCTCCTTGGAAAGGTAAAATGCTACAAAGAATCTGTTAAGTATAAGCACCACATCCTTGTCCATTTTAGACTTTGAGAACTAGAAGCATGGCACAGCTTGAGAAATTACATGGTGCAGCCCAGTGCTGCTATGGTACTGTCCATGTAGAAGTTGCCTCATGCCGGCATGTCTAGAAACATGAGGAATCGGCGAGATTCCTTGAAACTGTATGTATGAAAAACTCTCAACAATTGATAAGGTATAGCAAGTAACCTGTATGGTTTAGTCTGATTATCCAGAGGCCTAGCTATCAGTTTAAACATATGCAGTAGAAAAGAATGTTTTCTCTGCATTTCAAGTGAAACTTGATGTGTGTTAAAGAAACTCAGTTTCTCTTATGTAAATTTGATTTGTCGATATTGTAGATAAAAGAAGGAACCCCTGAATGGGGGAAGATTGCAAATGAGGCTGCAAGGACGATTCCTGGAAGGGAAAACGGCGGAAATTGTGACATCAAAAATTTAAGTAGAGGTTCAAAAGTATATCTTCCAGTGTTTGTGGAAGGAGCAAATCTTAGTACTGGCGATATGCATTTTTCCCAAGGAGATGGTGAAGTCTCATTCTGTGGAGCAATAGAAATGAGTGGATTCCTAGAACTCAAGTAACTTCTCAAAATCTCAGTTCCATGTTTGTTTATATCCATCCTAATGTGTCTAGATTTATAATGATTATTATTTTTAGGAATATGACATTAGTTTTCTCTAGACAAACAATCAACTACATCTCAAAAACTCAAAATATAAAAGTAAATCAATTCCTAATTTGCATCATGCTCAATAATCATCTACTTGAAAAACAGGTGTGAGATCATAAGGGGTGGAATGAGAGAATACCTTACACCAATGGGTCCAACACCTCTCCATGTAAACCCAATCTTTGAGATAGGGCCAGTAGAACCAAGATTTTCAGAATGGTTAGTCTTTGAAGGAATCAGTGTGGATGAGGCAGGGAGGCAGCACTTCCTTGATGCAACTGTAGCCTACAAGCATGCTGTCCTTAACGCCATCGACTACCTTTCGAGATTCGGGTACTCCAAAGAACAGGTCTGAAAGATTTTATCACACTTATCCCAACTCATTGGTATTGCAGTGACTATGAACTAATGTATATACACAATGCAGGTCTATTTGCTACTCTCATGCTGTCCTTGCGAAGGAAGGATATCAGGAATAGTAGACGCTCCGAATGCTGTGGCAACTCTTGCTATTCCTACATCCATATTCGACCAGGTTGACAGTTGAATTCTACGACTAACCAACCCTATTCAGTTCCTTCGATCCTATGCAAATCTAAAATTCTGAGAAATATTATTCTTTGTAACATGATACTCCAGTTCCACTTCACCTTATACTTCTATGAAACACAATTTCTAAAGAGCTTCCCTTAAAGAAGTCTGAAGTATCATTTTTTATTCAAGCATAACATTATCATGTCTGATTCTACTCTAAACCTTAATGTTGTGTTATCTTTTCTGCATGTTGGCAATGTAATGGGAATGAAGGACATCAGACCAAAATCTGGGAAAGTGCCAAGAGGGCCTCAAGTGGTGAAGAGACTCCCAGACGTTCTGAGGTGCACATACGATGGAGCTCTGCCTATAACGCAAAACCCATGCATGGATTCGTGAATTCTGCCAGGATTCTGGTGCTTCTTGTTTGCTGGATTATAAATTATCCTTAATCAGTGTATCGACTATTTTACTTATCAGGAATGTTATAAATGGTCTTGAATATGTTGTCTTAAACTTCCCCTACTGAACTTGATATGGAATATAACGAGCAGATCCAGAAGATGATATGACAGTCAAAATCAAGATGATGTGGCGGTCAAAGTTAATGGAGAAGAGCAACTCCCCACTTGGCTCTGATTGTTTGCCTAGCGGTAAGGCTCGTTGGACCGGCCTGGTCGGATTCCGAGCTGTGCAGAAAAAGGTCGACCGGTCTTTAAGCCGGTCGAACATAAAGGGTTTAGTGCTTTACTAACTAAAAAGACAGTGTCTAGTTGTTCAATGGCCGATCAAATTTAAGGATGACTATCTTTACAGGCCGGTCAGAATGACCGATCTACCTCACAATCGATCAACCATAGGTATGATCAAGGGAAAGGTTGAACTCCTTACTCCGAACAAGCCTCTCTGCCCATGCTCGGTCGACCTGATTACCAGTCAGTCCTAAAGGTTTACACACGATGATATGTCTGTGTATCCATTCAATAATAAGAAAGGACGAGTTTATATGACTCTATACCATGCGCCCGACCGGACAAAAGGCCGACGAGGCCTAAGGCACCTCGGCTTAGAAAATCGACCAAATCTCTCAGAACATAGCTTCATTTCTCTAGGTGGCCTATTATACACTAGCCGGACAAAAGGTCGACCGAGCTTGCGGTACTTATTTTCATATTACTTCCCAGATGGACTTCCAGTACATTGGGGGCATTATATTATTTCCTAAACGGTTTTCTAACGAGACCTTGAATATATAACAAAGCAGCTTAATGCAAGGACATGCATAAAAACGGCCAGCTTTATGGGCCGGTCGGGATATACTCAGTCGATAATATGAGCAGAGAATCCTAACAATCTGTCAGAATAACAACTATATGCCACAAAATATTCTTCTAGAACTTTTTTCAAGGATCATCATGTCTCTCATCAGCAAACCACTTATAACACCATATTCCTTCAACAACCTTAGCAACAACATAAGCTATAAATAATAAAAGAGATATACATGTGGGTAAATGGAAGATTCCACAGGCAATTATTGCACATTGCTTAGGTTGTATACTCTTCTTTACTTAACAACCTCTGACACACTTTACCACCTCATGATTGTGGAGGTTATGAGAGTAGTATATAAATGGGGAGTCCCCTCCATTGGCAAGGTACGTTCTCTGAACATCTGCAACTTACTCTCTCGCGCACGTTCTCTACTGTTCTTCATTCGTCCGTCTGGACTTGTAATGATTTGAGCGTTGGAGGGCCTTTGCCAGGGGCTTCCCCTAGTTTATAAGCACTGACGTTTTGTTGGCTAGTCTCCATATGTGCGGGATTGAAAGGAAACTTTTCCGTGGAGTAAAGTCTTCTACCAGTCAACGATTAAGCCACCGTGCCCAATGTGTCATCTTTGCAGTTTTTAGATAGGATCAAATTTGACGCTGTCTATGGGAAGTTTCACCTGAATTTGAAGATCAGAGATGGAAGAAGCTGTACAACTCGCCACCGTCACCTTAACGCAAGAACATCTAGACATGCTAATTAACGCCTAAGCACAAAAATTATCACAACAGCAACAAGAAGCAGCTACTGGTGGTACTCTGCCGCCACCCAATCCTGTCGCATTGATAACAACCCATCAGAGGGAGAGAGGAGCTAAGGAGGAAAGCCTAGCACATTTACCTCCAGTGTCTCACTCACCAATCTGGCACCATCGAGCACTCTTCCGCATGTTGCTCGAGCACATAGGCCAAGAAGGACCACATCAAGAATCCTTTGGAGAAGCACCCATCTGAGAGGGGCACAAAGGAAAAACTCCAGCAACGTGCATCTCTCTCGAGTAGATTAGCACTCCGTTCTCTCAAAGGGTGCTAGAAAACAAGCTGCCAAAACATTATCAATTGTTAGGACTCGTGCGGCCGGCAAGAGGGGCTGAATTGCCCTTCAAAAAGAAAATAAAACCTTTCTTGATCTTTTGAAATATAAAAACACTTGTATAAAAAGAATTGATAAACTAATTTTAAAAAAAAGAGGATACCGATTTTACTTGATTACAATCGGAAAGTTTGTTAATCCAAGACTTTGAAGCACTATTCAAATTCTCCTTTTGTTGTAGGCGAAGAAACCTCTTGCAAGCGTTGGAAGCACACAATCAAAGTAGTAGAATAGTAAAGAAACTTGTGTACAAGTGATTCTAAACTACTAGGATCAGAACTGTATTTATAGCCCTAATCCGAGTGCCTAGAAGAGTTCCGAGAGTCTAGGTGTAGATAAACTTTTATCCACAGTGCAATAGATCGTGACAGCATAGCAAACAATAAGTTTTGTGGTCTAGGCGTCTGGACCAGGTCCAGGCGCCAGGATTGGGCTGAACCAGCCCGCGACCAGGGCTCGCACCCAGGGCACCCTAGCTACCATAGGTGATCCGAGCACTCAACATAGCTCTGGGCGCCTGGACCAAAGTCAACTACCAGTTGACCTTTTGTCCGGGTCTTCTTCTCTGGTTTCGCTCACTTGGGTGATTTCTGTCATCCGGAATAGAGCTCATCCGAACCCATTTTTCGGCCTTCTAGAGCAGTCTTCCGCTCAGGCTTCTTGTTCCTCGGAAACGCCATGTGCCTTATTCTCGTCCGCCAGCATACTCTTCCGTAACGCCTCGTCTCTCGGACGCACCCAGCCTGTCAACTCTCTCCTGTGTCATCCTTCTCGGTAGCTGCATCTTTCGCTCGACTTCCTGTGCTCCTAAGTTCTTGCACACTTAGACACAATGCATCAAACAAACACAAGACCTAACTTACTCGGTTGACTACATCAAAACTACCTCGAGGTACTAACAATCTCCCCTTTTTCTGATGTGCATCAATCCGAGTTAGAGTTAAGGTAAAAGGAATATAGAGGTAATAAAATAACAGTTAAAACTAGAATTTTGCAATTTACAAAATTAACCTCCCCCTAGACTTAAGCTCTCATCTCTCATTCTCCTCCTTTAATCATAGCAAGAATAAAGTCAGGGAGCCCCCGCGGGCTGGATCAACCGGTTAAGGCGTGACATCCTTGCACAATGAGTCGTAGGGTCGAAGGTCCACGGACGCGCACTGGATGAATAATCTGGGCCGACTGTGTTAAATTCCGGAGACACCACGCTTTACCAGGGCCAGCATTCACCGCTGATTTACCTCCTCCTAGGATCCCTGTGGGGCCAGGCCTAGGGGGCTGCTGGGCGGCGGGAGCCGCCTTTTGCACAAAGAATAAAGTCAGGGAAAAATAACATTAGAAAAAAATAACTTGTTACTTTTTCTAAGGGTTAAGGAAATAGAAGTCAAAGAAAAAAAAATTAAAATTTAAAAATCTGAATTTTCTAACAAATCTGAATTTAGAATCATATTTACAAAATTATTTTGTGTAGAATCGTAGTTTTTGCAAGTTAAATTTTAAAATTAATTTTTTATATAAATAAATTTCTAAAATTTTTCTAAGTATTGAGAATAGAATGCACAACAATTGAAAAATTAAAATTTTCAAAGATAAGTTTTCAAGATTTTTTAGCTTTAAAAATAAGGTTTCCGGTAATTACTCCATAGAAAATTTATTATTTATCAAAAATTTACAAAAAAATATGTGTAAATAAATTTTAAGGGATTTATCACTATAAAAAATTTGGATAAGAATTTCAAAAAGAAGGATTATACGAAAATATTTAAAACAGATATGATTCTTTTCGAAAACAAATATTTAAAAATAGTTTTATTAATCTAAAAATTATGTTGATTTTTCTTGTTATTCAAAAGATAACAATAATTCTCTAAAAAATTAGGTTTGTCAAAATAAATATCCAAAATATTTAAATTTTAAATTATGACTTTTCAATAAAAAATTTATAAAATAATTTTTAATAGAAGAAAAATTCTAAAAAATTTAATACTAAGAGATTTTTCATTTTAGCAATAGAAGAAAAAAATTTTAAAGATAAATATTAACAGTAAATATATGAACTTAATTTTGAAAGTGAAATTCATGTTTCTAAACATAAAACATGTATAATCATTTATTTTAGACTAAGCAAGATTTGGGGATACAAAATAAATTTTTACCTACTGAGTTAATAAGAAATTTCTTGGGTACATATTTTTGTGATACTTTTCTAATTTGACCCTTATAATATTTAAGATACCAATTTAGACTTCTATAATTTTTCCAAGTATTTTGATTATCACATTCAATGTTCCTTGATTTTTCAATTTGGTCCTTTAATTTTTTATTCTCATCTTTTAATTTATCATTCATTTCTAAGGGGTATGTATTTACTAAGATTGTTTTTAATTCAAAAACTCCTTTTCCAAATTATTATTTTTCATTTTTAGCTTACATGACGATCTAGTCATAGATTTGATATCTGAATATAATTGGTCAGGGGTAGTAAATATACCTCACTTACCAGATCTGCCCTGAAGTTTGTTTCTTCCTCCTTGCTACAACTTTCTTCTGAGGAGCCTCCCCCTTTGTCTATGCTCTCCTCCTAGTGACTTGCCATTAGTGCAAGTCCAGCGTACTCCTCCAAATCATATTCTGATGACGACTCATCCCAAGTCGCTTTCAGGTTTTGTGCTTTATTGTTGTACTTGTCCTTTCTTGTCGTCCTTCTTCTTCATATTTGTGCAGTCCTCCTTGATGCGTCTTTCTTTATTATAGTTATAGCACCTTATCTTCTTTGCTCTTCTTTTCTTTGCCCTGTACTTGATTAAACTTATTATTTCTAAACAATTTCTTAAATTGTCTTACCATATATGATATTTCATCATCGTCGAAGGAGGTGTCGGTGTCTAATTCGTCCTTCTTGGCTTTTAGAGCAATATTGTTTAATTTTTTCTAGCTACTTCCTGAGAATCTATAAAGCGAGACTTGTGAAGTTCAAAAGTTAAAAATAAATTTTCAAGAGTATATACCTAGAAGTCCTTAGAGATGTAGTGAGCATCTACTAAGGCTGACCACTCTTGAGTTCTAAGAAAAGAGTTAAGTGCGTACCTTAAGGAGTCACGATTTGTTACTTTTTCTCAAAGGTTGTTGAGCTGGGTGATTAGGTCTTTGATCCTTGCATGGAGTTGAGCTACCTTCTCTTCCTTGTTCATCCGAAGGTTGGTCAGTTGGCTTCGGAGGATATCCCGCTTTGCTAGTTTGGCTTTCGAAGTACCTTCATTAAGCTCCAGAAATTTTCCTAGAGATCTTTGGCGGAGTTGTAGTTCCAATCCGATTGACCTCCTGGGGCGGAAGAACATTAAGCAGATGGAACTCTGCTTTTCCATTAGCCACGAAGTTGGCTTGCTCATTCTTCGTCCATGTATACTCTTCTTTCTCGGTTTCGTGCTGATTCATCGGTGCTACAAAGCCGTATTTTATAATTAATATAATTTTGAAGTCAGTTTTGAAGAATACCTCCATGCGCTTCTTCCACGTTGTGAAGTCTCCCTCAAATTTTGGCAAGTAGATACTAGATCCAGCCATTTCTTTTGCTCTGGAGGGCGATTAATCCTTCTGAAGCAAGCCTAGCTCCGATACCACTTGCTAGGGCCCATGCGGCTGATAAGAGAGGATGAATTTCCCTTCAAAAAGCGAAACCTTTCTTGATATTTTGAAATATTAAAGTACTTATGTAAAAAGAATTGATGAACTAATTAAAAGAAAGAGGCCACCGATTTTATTTGATTACAACTGGGAAGGTTGTTAATCCAAGACTTTGAAGAATTAATCAAATTCTCCTTTCATCGTAGGCGAAGAAACCTCTTACAAGCATTGCAAGCACACAATCAAAGTAGTAGAACAATAAAGAAACTCGTGTACAAGTGATTCTGAACTACTGGGATTAGGGCTATATTTATCACCCTGATCCAGGCGCCTAGAAGGATTCCGGATGCTTGGATGTAGATAAACTTTTATCCATGGCGCAACAAATCGCGACAGCGTGGCAAACAATAAGTTTTGTGGTCCGGGCGCTTGGACTAGGTCCGGGCGCCTAGACTGGGCTAAACCAGCTAGCGACCAGGGCTCGCACCCTGGGCAACCTGGCTACACCGAGTGATTTGAGCACCTGAACCAGGTCCGGGCGCCCAGAGTCCGGACGTCTGGAATAGCTCCGGGCACTCAGACCAAAGTCAACTACTAGTTGACTTTTTTATCTGGGTCTTCTACTCTGGTTCCGCTTGCTTGGGTGATTTCGGCCATCCGAAATAAGGCTCATCTGAACCCATTTTCCGGCCTTCTCGAGCAGTCTTCCGCTCCAGCTTCTCCTCCCTTGGAAACGCCCCGCACCTCCTTCTCATCCATCAATGTACTCTTTTGCAGCACCTAGTCCCTCGGATGCACCTAGCCCATCGACTCTTTTCCATGTCGTCCTTCTCACTAGTTGTGTCTTTCGCTTGACTTCCTATGCTATTAAATTCCTGCACATTTAGCCACAAGGCATCAAATAAACATATGACCTAACTTAACTCGGTTGACCACATTAAAACTACCTTGAGGTACTAACATCAATCCCTAGCAATAGGAGAATACTCAGGGTCAACAGATCCTGAGGATCACCTCCTCAAATTCGAGCACGCCGCCCTCCTTCATTGATATACAAACGGTGTAAAGTGTTGAGGGTTCCTCACTACACTCACTAGCTCAACTCAAAGATAGTTCAAGCGATTACCGGCCGAATCCATCTATAATTATAAGGATTTCCACAATGTTTTCCTCTATCACTTCTCCAGTAGTTTCCATTACCACAAGACACCCTTGAGCCTTTTCTCGCTCAAGCAGGGGCCTAAAGAGACGCTTATAGCTTATATCAAAAAATTTAATCAAGTGGCTATGGATGTTCCTATGACCACCACTGAAACTCTGGTGAGTGTCTTCTCCCAAGGCCTCGTCGATAATGATTTCTTCCGCTCCTTTAGTTAGGATACCTCCAAGGAACTTTGATCATCTGTTGGATCGAGCGACCGAATTTATCAATATCGAAGAGTCGCAGGCCACTTGAAGGAAGGAGGTTACCACACCTGCTATAGCTCCAACACCCGAGAGTCGAGCATTACCCGCTCCTCCACCTAGAAGACCCCGAACGAGTCCTCAACCTCATCATCAAGAACCATAGCCCCAGGACGTGCAGCATGTGGAGGCTGAGCGAGAACGATATCCCGATCCCCCTCGAGGAGCTCTGCGACGTTGGTGTACATACCAACAGTCAACCACTAATGACACCCAAGATTCTTATAATCTAGCAAATCGCAAAACAACTGTTAGTTAGAACCCTAGAGTCAATCATTTGATGATTGTATTATGGACTTATTGTATCATATTCTTATATAAATAAAGGCATTTGTTTTTTTTGGTTATTATACTTACTTGTATTGGTACCAAATAAACTAAGTATAATAGCGTCTTTGAGTAGAAGGTTCTCACCTATATCAATCGGTTAGTTGAACCGATAGTAAGATGATATAGGGAAAACTACTCTTAATCATTCCTATTCGAGTATTAACATTCAGGGATAATGTTAATGCAATAAGACTAGCATGTAGGTCAACTCGATGACTTGATCTCACAAGTCATGGATATAGAGATATCAAATTGACACATGGGTATGAATTGGACAATGTATACTGAATGACCCGCCATGAGAAAGTATCATGGATCGTTATATGAGTGTCATATACTTTCTCATGTGGCTATTAGTATGACTACTAGTCCTTAGACCTGAAGTCAGCATGGTTCCCTAAATAAGAAGTTATGTACTTTGGTTTCGTCAAACGTCACCCGTAACTGGGTGGACTATAAAGGCGATTACTGGGTATGTAACGAATTATGCAGAGGGATGTGAGTGATGTAAATGGGATCTATCCCTCCTATATGACGGGAGCGACATCGATATTCTTGATAGAGTGAGACAACAAAGTGCATGGCCATGCCCAAATGAGTCAATATGAGATATTGAGCTCATTTGATTTAGTGAGTCTACTTGGAGTTCAAGATTTAGATTGGTCAGAGGATGACACGTTCTATGCCTCAGATTAATCAATCTAGATATCTAGGATAGAAGGACACTTGTCATATATTGTGAGGAGTCACAATTAGTAGTCACAAGGTGATGTTGGATCTCAACATTCTTGTAACTTGGGTAGTAATGATGTGTTGCTAGATACCGCTCATTACTTATGCTCCTAAATGGGTTTAGGGGCATTGCAAATGTTACAAGAACCTATAGGGTCACACACTAAGGACAATTAGATGGAGATTAGGTTCATATGATGAACTAAGAGAATTAGATTCATGTGATGAATCAAATTGGATTAAGAGTAATCCTAATTGGGCTAATTGAGTTGGACTCAAGTTGATTCATGTGTTCAATGAGTCTAATTTAGATTATGACTCATTGAATCAATTTAATTAAATGAATTAGATTCATTATATATTAAATTGGCTTGAATTAAATGGTTGGATTAGATCAACCATGAGAGAGATTAAGTCAAGTTTGACTTGACTTGAGAGGAAGATGAAGAGTCAAGTTTGACTTGACTTTATGCCACCTCATTGGTGAGTTGACATTGAGTGGGCCAATGATGATGCTCCACATCATCATGGTTGCTTAAGTGGGATGCCACCTCATGGGAGTTACTAAGAGTTGTGACTCTTGGCATTCCATGGAGGTTACAACCCCTCTTAATGTGGCCGGCCACATCAATTGCAAATGAGTTTCATTTTTGGGTGTAATTCTCATTCATTCCATCATCTTCTTCCTCAAGCTCTCCTCAAGCTCTGCCTCTCCTCTCTTGGCCGAACACCATAGGTGCTAGCACACCTTTGTTTGGTCACCTCCACCTAATTTTGTTCGTGTGGATACTTCTAGAGGGTTGTCTACTTTGACAATCTTGAGATCTGGCAAACCGTTGGACTAGCGGGATAGCGAAGGGTATCGCATCGAGGGTAATGCTCTTATCTAGTGTAGATCTAGACTTTAGAAACTCGTACTCGTATTTTGTTTTATTTTTCCTTCGCACAGATCCGGTGGCGGGGGTTTCGGGGTTTCCGCGACGCGAAAAATCGGTTTTCGCGGCCTGAAAGACCCAACAACAACAATCAAAGATTCCATCGATGATCCCTGACACCCAATCGATGCCCTTATCAATGGCCAAACGGCTTGCCCAGAAGAGACCGGCAAGAGGCCGAGTGGCGCCAAAAAATACCCCCACTGCCAGCAGATCGGGTGCAAATTCCCGTCCGAGTTCAACTAGATCTCGCAACTCGGTAGGAGAAGAATCGTAATAATGATTCTTGGGCGATATTGGCATGATCACCGTGGGTCTAACTGATGGAGACTCCAACCGAGCAAGAAAGTCACACGCTCATGCAGTCGGTTGCAATACAGAGAAGGTGGTCGGGCCTAAAGACCTAAAGGGGGTGAAAGTTCCCTATGATGATGGTTTAATAATCAAGGTTGTTATAATCAATTATAATATTTATCGCACTTTTGTTGACCAAGGTAGCTCAGTCAACATTTTATTCAAACAGGCATTTGAGCAACTGCAAATAGACCTGAGCAAGCTCCAACCCATGGTCACACCTCTATATGGGTTCACAGGCAGCGAGGTCCAAATAAAGTTGGCTATATCCTTAGGGGAGGATCTCCTAATGAGGAGGCGCCAATTGACTTTCAAAATTGTGGACACACCCTCAGCCTATAATATCATTTTGGGTCGGTCGACCCTAAATGAATTTTAGGCAGTTGTCTCAACCTTCTGCTAGAAAGTGAAATTCCCTGTGGACGACCAAGTGGGGGAAATCATTGGGAATCAATTGGTAGCACACAAGTGCTACGTAGAAATCGTCAAGACCGAGGTCAACTCTGCCCAGGAGATGCAACGGATGGAAGTGAACATCATCCGGGAGGCACCACCCACCATGGTCTATAAAGAGAAAGGGGAGGTTCAAATTTAACCAGGTTGGCCGGAAGCCACTACCCAAGTAGCTACTGACCTGCCTCAAGAACTTAAAGCCAAGCTCGTTGCATATTTAACACGTAATAATGATGTTTTTGCTTGGGAACCTAAAGAGATCATAAGTGTCTCCCCACGATCATGGAGCATGTGCTCCATGACTTCCCTGAAGCCCGGCTGGTCAAGCAAAGAAAAAGGTACTTCGGGATGGATAAAAAATAAGATCATTCATGCAGAAGTGAACAAGCTATTGGAGGCAGACTACATCCAAGAGGTGAAGTTCCCGAGCTGGCTAGCCAACATGGTCCTATGTCCAAACCAGGAAACAAATGGAGGGTCTACATCGACTTCAGGGACCACAACAAAGTATGCCCCAAGGATTACTACCCTTGTCGAGGATTGATTAGGTAGTAGATTCGACTTTTGATTGCGAGCTAATTTGTATGTTGGATGCCTATTAGGGTACCATCAAGTACCGCTAGCTAAAAATGACTAGGAGAAGGTTAGCTTTATAACTGTTGAAGACACTTATAATGTTATGTCATTCAGACTCAAGAATGTAGGTGATACTTACCAACAACTTAAGAATAAAGTGTTCCGAAAGTAGATTGGTCGAAATATAGAGGTTTATGTGAACAACATCCTCATTAAGTGCCTCAAGGCAACCAACCTGTCCAATGACGTGGAGGAAACCTGCTTGACTTTAAGGCGGTATAGACTGAAGCTCAACCCCAACAAATTTTTACTCAGAGCAAAGAGCAGGCGGTTCCTGGGATACATTGTGATCGAGCGAGGGATAGAAGCCAACTCGAGCACAGTGCAAGCCCTCCAAGACATGGCTCCCTCGCACAATCTGAAGGAGGCGCAAAGACTGATCGACTAGATCACAGTCCTGTCTCGTTTCATCTCCCAATCGACTGATTAAAGCTTGCCTTTTTCTAAGATCCTCCGTCGAGCGATCAAATTCCAGTGGGATACTGACTATGACAAAGCTTTTGAGGAGTTAAAAAATTACCTATCCGCCCTGCTTGTTCTTGCTAAGCTAGTGGCGGGCAAACCTTTGTGGGTGAATTTATCGGCCAATGAGCACGTAATCGGATCAGTGTTGGTGAGGCAGGAGGGAATAGATCAATAACCTATATACTTTTTAAGTTATTTGTTAAAAGGAACCGAGTGTCGTTACACCGCACCCAAGAAATTAGCGTATGGATTGGTCTTAACTACTTAGAGGTTGCGTCCTTATTTCCTTTCTCACCCAATCATGGTACTTACTAATATCACATTTGGTCGAGTGCTTATCAACCCAAAAGCCTCCGGGAGGTTAATTAAGTAGACCATGGAGCTCAACGAGTATCACATACAATATCAACCTTGAGCGACCATCAAGGCTAAATCCTGAGCTAATTTCACAACAGAGGTGCAAAATCCTGAGCATGAGGGAACTTGGAGAATATACGTGGTTGGATCCTCCACTCAGCAAGGCAGCAATGTAGGTATTCTTATGATATCATCCAGGAAAGATAGAATGCAACTATCCATTCAATTGAATTATCAGACTACTAATAATGAAGTAGAATATGAAGCGTTGATAGTCGGCCTGAAAGCCGCCAGCCATGTAGGAGCCTCTCGGATTTTAATTTATTCAAATTCTTAGTTGGCAGTTAAGCAATTATCAAGAAAATTTGAGATCAATAGTGAGCGGCTCAAGTTCTATGTAGAAGCATTCGAGAAGCTTAGAGTCGGATTCCAAGAAGTGATCATACAAAAGGTTCCTCAGGAAGAAAATCTAATAGCAGACGACTTGACCAAATTGACTTCCTATATAGTGCCATGGACCCTAGATAAGCCTGTAGAACAAACACTACTAGTAGCTTGCATTGAACAACTGATCAACCTTGAATTATAGAGTAACTAGAGGACGCCAATCATCTTATTTTTGTAGCAGGACATTTTACCAGCCGAGGGAGATCAGACACGCGTGATCAAGAAAAGGGCAGGTCGGTTCACTATAATTGGTGACCATCTTTATAAAAGGGCTTTTTCATGTCTTTTACTCAAGTGTATCTGATCGGATGATGTACAATATATTTTACAAGAAGTGCATCAAGGTTCCTATGGAAGTCATACAGGTAGCCGGTCTCTCACTTAGAAAGTATTACTGGCTGGATATTTTTGGCCCACTTTGTAGGTTGATGCAACTCAGTTCGTAAGAACTTGCTTATCCTGTCAGAAGCACCAGAACATCCTACATTACCCCCATGGAGTTGCTGAAAACTTCCATTATCTCCTGCTCGTTCGATCAGTGGGGTATAGATATAACCCCTTAGCACTCACCCAAAAAAAATTCTTGCTGGTGGCAATGGACTATTTTTTGAAATAAGTGGAGGTTGAGCACTTGGCTAAGATAACCGAGTAGATGGTTATTAAAGTTTTCTGATAGTATATTATTTGTAGATTCAGAATTCCACAAAAATTACTTTCATATAATGGAAGACAATTCTAAGGCAGGAAAATCTAAGAGTGGTGTTCAACTTATGGTATTACACAAGTCTTTACATCTGTGGCTTACCCCTAGAGTAACAGTCAAGTAGAAGTGACAAATAGAGTGATCATCATAGGGCTAAAAACTAAATTAGACCATATTAGAGGAAGTTGGGTTGATGAGCTACACAGCGTACTGTGAGCATATCATACAACCCTTCGAGAAGTGACAAGTATAACCCATTGTCACTTGATTTATGGTGGTGAACCAATGGTCCCAATTGAGATTAGCATGGAGTCCGATTGAAGGTGGTTGTACGATGAGGATAATGTCGGTTGGCACCTTATGGAGCTTGATCTGATAGAAGAAGTCAGAGACAATGCGACAACTCGATTAATGGCATACCGTTAAAGGATGAGGCAAAATTATAATAGAAGAGTTATCCCCCGATTTTTTTAGGTTGGCAATTTGGTCTGGAAGCGGGTTAAGTTGGTTAAGGATGTCAACAAGCTAGAGCCACAGTAGGGAGGACCATATAAGGTGGTGTAAAAGCTTGCCTCGGGCTCCTATTACCTTGAAGAAGCAGAGGGGAAAAGATTAGAGCAACCCTGGAGTGTGAATAATCTCCAACCCTATAGGGCTTGAAAAGTATGCTTGTAATTTGCTCATGTATTATATTAAATTTTTACACTTAATAAGAACGCAAGCGAATTCATCTAAAAATTCTTCTAAGTCTCAGACTCCAGAGCCTCCGGGCGGGTTATAAGCAAGTATACTCTCGTGCCTTCAAATTCCAAACTCCCGAGCCTCTGAGCGGGTGATAAGTGAGCATGCTCTCGTGCCTTCAAATTCTAAACTCACAAGCCTTCGGGCTAGTTATAAGCAAGCATGCTCTTATGCCTTCAAATTCCAAACTCTAGAGCCTCCAGACGAGTTATAAGAGAACATGCTCTCGTACCTTCAAACGTCAGACTCCCGAACCTCCAAGAGGGTTATAAGTGAACATGCTGTCGAGCTTCTATATTCTAGACTCTTGAATCACTGGTCGGGTTATAAGCGAGCATGCTCACGTGCCTCTATATTTCAAACACTACAACAAATATGACTTTTCACAGCACGTAAATATGCTATCTGCAGCTTACATTGCATGCTGCACAACTGTAAGCTGTTAAAAGTCATAAAACTTCTACAATGCACGTTGTGCGCTATGGTTAAGAGCATTTATAGTACGCGTGGTGCGCTGCAGTTACAAGCATTCATAGCATACATCGCGCGCTGCGGTTACGAGCATTCACAGCATGCGTCGTGCGCTGCAGTTAAGAGCAATCGACAGTATTCGCAGCGCATGCTACACGCTATCGTTAAGAGCATTCGCAGTGCACGGCACGCGCTGCAGTTCAGAGCAATCAACAGCATTCACAGTGCATGATGCACGCTAAATTACTATCATTCAAATATCACATACAAATACCCCACACAAATTATAATACCACATATAATTATAATACCACACAAATTATAATATCACATACATATATACCACATACACATAATTATGCAATCAAAACTGAAATAATTATAATATCACACTCAACCATAAACATCACACTTAAGTAAAACAATCCAAATTAGTAACAAAAAATTTACTTGTAGCATAATTTCTTTCCTACAAAAGAGAATATGACTTTAAAATAAGTAGAATCTATATCAGTCATACAAAACTATAAACTTAAATATCTATGTGAATGTACTTTCTATTGCATCTCGAGAAAATGGACGCATGAATGCATCATCGAACTTCCGCTAATGGTGATGAATCGTGTGTGTTGGTTTTGGGAGTAGTCTAAGATTAGATGGCTGAGTTATATGTTCCCCTATTTCATCTTCTGAGGTCTGTCCATTCTCCCTGAGCTGCAATAGGAAAGATTTAGGGGTTTGATGGATCAGAGGACATGTTACTGAAGTGCTTTGCAATATGTGACAATAAGAACCTCAAAAGCGGCTTCGTCATCAATCTGAAAACCTAGGAGGCATCATAAGGTAGTAAAACAATCAAAAATTGCACTCCAAAAAATAGAAAAAAATAGAGAGAGAGAATTTCTTATGCATTTGATAATCACCAAGTTGATTATTTAGTTACCTTGAATATTGCAGCAAATTTGAATTCACAAGGCGGCAAACGTAATAGGATTTAGTATGTATTTCATACTTCCCCAAACACAAAGACTTACCACAATGCTGAAGAGCACAACAAAGATAGTGCTAGTAATCATAATTGCATTTCCTCATAGTTGAGTGTGTCCAGATTGTGCAAACTGTAAGTTCAATAGATATATACTATCAAAATTTGTTAAATCAAATAAAAAGAAAAAAATAGCCCGGTGCACGAAATTCCCGCTATACGGGGCCCTGGGGAAGGATCTATTGTACGTAGTCTTACCCTACTTTTTGTAAAAGGCTGTTTCCAGGATTCGAACTCGTGACTTTTTAGTCATATAACAATAATTTTACCGTTGCATCAAGACTTCCTTTCAAAATTTGTTAAATCAAATGAAAATTAAAAATACTTGCATCCTTCAAATTATCTATTTGATCAGTGGGATGCTTCAAAACTAAGTTAATCAACAAATACAAAATAAAGGCATTGAGATCATTTGTAACACACTTGGTAGTAATTCTGAAGCACTCTGTGACATTATATCAAGTATAGTGTGACATGACTATCCCACAGAAGAATACTGTGAGGATGCCGCTTAGATCCAATAACTACAACATAAAACAAAGCCTGAGAAAATAAACAAGTCTACAAACTATCTTTAAAAAATAGATTAAATATTTTTAGATCATACAAGTTGATATTTATCTTTAAAAATATAGAACTAGTACTAAAATGCATGAAGTAATATCATACAAAAAGGTCGAGGAGGGTGCTGGTGAGAAATAGATATCCAAAGTTTAACAAAAATTTCAATATAATTATGGCATCGACGTGAACAAGATCAAAGTTCTAAATTGCATTGAAGAGCACGACAGATGTAGCATCATTAACAATTCCTTTGCCAAATACCAAGCTATATAATAGAGGTGTTTCATCTTGATTAAGAATTTGTTTCATAGAAATCATTTTGTGTGTTAAGTATTTACTTGTTCAGCTAGAACTAATGAATACAGAAGCCTTCGTTACCTGCAAGGTGCAGACAGAATCCGTGGTAGAAAATATGGCACCTATTGCTACATGAACAAAAAAAAAGGAATAAATCAAAATGAGAAATTATGGTAGATCACTTGGATAAGTGAAAACAAAGATATGCATTATAAAGAGAGAAAAAAATACCAAGAAAGTCTCTGATATCCATTTTCTAGAATAATGCAAATGCCCCTGTGTTTACCACCAAAGGAAGAAAAATATATTAGGCATGATTAACATTGCTATCTCGTGTCGTGCACTTGGAAAGAAATCTCGAAGATGGCTTTTTTACAGGGCAATACACTTAATGTTAAAAGAAGAGCTTTGCACAAGCAAACTCTGAAATCCCCAAAAATACGAACAAAAAATAAAATTACCTTGAAATCCCAAACTCTCCTGCATTTAGAAACAAATTTGAAGTGTTGGGATTTTCGAGCCACAAAAATCACTTTTTGCGTTGTGAAAATCCCGAAATTCCATGCCATCAGATCCGTGCGAATATTAAAATTTACATGTACAAGTTTCTCTAAACCTAGATCTACACTAGATCTATAAGAAGAAGAGTTTATACCTTTGATGCGAAGCCCTTCACTTATCCCACTCGTCCAAAGTTCGCCGGATCTCAAGGTGTCAAATGAACACCCCTCTATGTGTATCCATACGAACAAAAGGTGGAGAAGAAACCTTAGAGTGTGCTAGCAACCTTGAAGGTTTCAGCCAAGGTGGAGGAGAGGGAGAGAAGAAGAAACAAGGAGGAAGAAGATACCTTGAATAGCACACAAGTGCAATCAATCATCACTAAAGTGGCCGGCCACTTCAAGAGGGGGTTTTAAACTCCATAAATGTCAAGAGTCACAACTCTTGATCTCCCTCATGAGGTGGCACACACATGTACTATCCTTGATGATGTGGAACATCATCATTGACTCACTTAATGCCAACTCACAAATGAGGTGGCAATGGTCAAGTCAAACTTGACCTTTCATCTTCCCTCTCAAGTCAAGTCAAACTTGACCACTTCTCTCCCATGGTTGATCAAATCTAACCATTTGATTCAAATCAATTTAATATAATGAATCTCTATTCATTGATTAAATTGATTCAATGAAACATAATCTAAATTAGATCCATGGAACACATGAATCAAATCGAGTCCAACTCAATTAGTTTAATTTGGATTACTCTTAATCCAATTTGGTTCATCACATGAACCTAATCCTCTAGGTACATCAAATGAACCTAATCTCCATCTAATTGCCCTTTGTGTGTGACCCTATAGGTTCTTGTAACGTTGACAATGCTCCTAAACCGATTTAGAAGCATAAGTAATGAGCGGTATTTAGCAACATATCATTACTACCCAAGTTACAAGAATGTTGAGATCCAACATCACCTTGTGACTACTAATTGTGACTCTTCACAATATATGACAAGTGCCCTTTTATTCTTGACACCTAAATTGATCAATGTGAGACATAGACCGTGTCATCCTCTAGTCAATCTAAATCTTGAACTCCAAGTAGACTCACTCTAATCAAATGAGCTCAATATCTCATATTGACTCACTTGGGCATGGACATGCACTTAGTGGTCTCACTCTATCAAGAATAACAATGTCACTCCCGTTATATAGGAGGGATAGATCCCAACTATGTCACTTACATCTCTTCGCATAATTTGTTACATACCCAGTAATCACTTTTATAATCCACCCAGTTAAGGGTGACGTTTGACGAAGTCAAAGCATGCAACTCCTTATGTAGGGAACCATGGTGACTTCAGGTCCAAGGACTAATAGTCATACTAATAGCCATACTAATAGCCACATGAGAAAGTATATGACACTCATATAATGATCCATGATACTTTCTCATGGCGGGTCATTCAGTATACATTCTCCAATGCATACCCATGTGTCAACTTGATATCTCTATATCCATGACTTGTGAGATCAAGTCATCGAGTTGACCTACATGCTAGTCTCGTCGTATTAACATTGTCCCTGAATGTTAATACTTGACTAGGAATGATTAAGAGTAGTGTTCTCTATATCGTCTCACTATCGATTCAACCAATCGATTGATATAGATAGGAACCTTATACTCAAGGATGCTATTATACTTAGTTATTTGGCACCAATACAAGTAAGTATAATAACCAAAACAAATGCCTTTATATACATAGGAATATGATACAATGAGTCCATACAACAATCATCATATGATTGACTCTAGCGCTCTAACTAACAATCTCCCACTATCACTAGTGTTAATCAGTGTAGGCTCTAAGGCCCAATGACCTAGTGTGACCATCATGCTTTCTCTGTGCCAAAGCCTTGGTCAAGGGATCTATGATGTTAGCCTCTGTGGGTACTCTGCAAATCTTCACATCTCCTCTATCGATAATCTCTCGAATGAGATGGAAGCGTCGTAGTATGTGTTTGGTCCGCTGGTGTGAGAGAGGTTCCTTAGCCTATGCAATTGCTCTATTGTTGTCACAATAGAGCTCTATCAGATCGGCTATGCTAGGAACCACCCCAAGCTCAGTAATGAATTGCGGATCCAAACTGCCTCCTTTGCTGCTTCTGATGCAGCAATATACTCGGCCTCTGTTGTAGAATCAGCGACTGTGTCCTGCTCCGAACACTTCCAGCTCACAGCACCACCATTCAAGCAAAACACGAACCCAGACTGCGATCTATAATCATCCTGGTTAGTTTGGAAGCTAGCATCACTGTAACCCTTTACAGCTAGCTCATCATCGCCTCCATATATCAAGAAATATTCTTTAGTCTTTCTAAAGTACTTAAGAATATTCTTGACTACTATCCAGTGACTTTCACCTGGATCTGACTGGTATCTGCTCGTCATGCTCAAAACATACATAACATCAGGACGTGTAAATAGCATGGCATACATGATAGATCCTATGGCTGAGGCATAAGGGATCGTATCCATGCGGTCTCTCTACTCTCTAGAAGAGGGACTTTGAGTCTTCGAAAGACTCACACCATATGACATCGGCAGAAATCCCTTCTTGGAATTCTGCATGGAAAACCGTAGTAATATCTTGTCAATATATGTACTCTGACTTAGGCCAAACAATCTCTTAGATCTATCTCTATAGATCTGTATGCCTAGAATACGAGTTGCTTCACCTAAGTCCTTCATTGAGAAACAATTCCCTACCCAAGTCTTTACACCAAAGAGATGTTGTTACCAATGAGTAGTATGTTATCCACATACAACACAAGGAAGACAACTGTGTTCCCTACAACCTTCTTGTAGACACAGGTTTCATCTTCATTCTTGATGAAACCAAATTGTTTAATTGCATCATTGAATCGAAGATTCCAGCTCCGAGAAGCTTGCTTTAGTCCATAAATGGACTTATGCAGCTTACATACTCTGCCAGTATGCTGTGAATCTACAAAACTCTCAGGTTGTGTCATGTACACATCCTCGACCAAGTTTCCATTCAGAAATGCGATTTTGACATCCATCTGCTAGATCTCATAATCGTGGTATGCTGCAATAGCAAGCATGATCCGAATGGACTTAAACATCGATACTGGAGAGAAGGTTTCATCATAGTCAATACCATGAATTTGTTTGAAACCTTTAGCTACCAGACGACCCTTATATATCAGTCCATCCATGTCAGTCTTTCTCTTAAAGACCCGTACACCCAATGGGTTTTATTCCTTCAGGTGGATCAACCAAAGTCCATACTTAGTTGGTGTACATGGATTCCATTTCAGATCTCATGACCTTTAGTCATTTCTTAGAATCTGGTCTCATCACAGCTTCCTGATAGGAGGTAGACCCATTCTCAATGAGCATAGCGTCATCATGGTCAGACAAGAGAAATGAGTATCTCTCAGGCTGACGACGTACCCTATCAGATCTGCGAAGAGGTATGTCTACTTGAACTGGTTGTTGTTCCTCAACTCCTTGTGGAACAATCTCATCTTCCACAACACTTTGTGGTTCCAGTTCAACTTCCATCAAGGCTTCAGTGCTATGGTCCATATCTTGAACTTCTTCAAGATTGAATGTACTCCCACTAGTTTTTCTAGAAACAAATCCCTTTCTAGAAAAACACCAGTCTTAACCACAACTACTTTGTGTTGACTAGGAATGTAGAAGTAATATCCCTTCGTTTCCTTGGGATATCATATAAAATAGCACTTATCGGATTTGGGTCCCAATTTGTCCAAGACTTGACGTCGAACGTAAGCCTCACAACCCCAAATCCTCATAAAAGACACTTGAGCATCTCTCCCAATCCATATCCTATATGGTGTCTTTATCACAGCCTTGGATGGAACATGGTTGAGTATGAAGGCTGCTGTGTCCAGAGCATAGCACCATAGAGATGTAGGAAGATCTGCGTGACTCATCATAGACCGTACCATATCTAATATGGTACGATTCCTCCTTTCGGATACACCATTCCACTGTGGTGTTTCAGGAGGAGTGAGTTGGGATAGAATCCCACACTCAGCTAGATAGTCACGAAACCCATGGCTAAGATATTCACCACTCGATCTGATCGAAGTATCTTAATACTCTTGCCAAGCTGGGTTTGTACTTCATTCTTGAATGCTTTGAACTTTTCAAAGGATTCTGACTTATGTGTCATCAAATACACATAACCATATCTACTGAAGTCATCAGTAAATGTAATGAAGTACTTATAACCACCTCTGGCAGCGACATTGAAAGGGCCACATACATCACTATGTATAAGTCCTAACAAGTCAGTCGCTCTCTCGATGTGTCCACTAAAGGGAGTCTTGGTCATCTTGCCTAGTAGGCATGACTCGCATGTCTCATATGATTCA
Organism: Zingiber officinale; assembly: GCF_018446385.1. Lineage (NCBI taxonomy): Eukaryota > Viridiplantae > Streptophyta > Magnoliopsida > Zingiberales > Zingiberaceae > Zingiber > Zingiber officinale. The sequence continues at coordinate 102,998,111 of NC_055987.1, read as the reverse complement.
AAATCAAATGAGTCCAGCAAACCATCTTTATGGAGCTGGGATAAGCGTTTGTCATTTATATGACCTAAGCGACAGTGCCAGAGATAGGTTGAGTTTATTTCATTTGATTTGAACATTTTGGTATTTATGTTATAGATGAGGTTCTCTAAGTCTAGAATATAGAGTCCGTTCATCAGAGGTGCACTACAATAGAACATATCATTTAAATAAACTGAACAACATTTGTTCTTTATTATAAATGAAAAACTTTTCTTGTCCAAACAAGAAACTAAAATTATGTTCTTAGTAAGAGCAGGCACATAACAACATTCATCTAGTTCTAGTACAAGCCCAGAGGGCAGAGATAGAAAGTAAGTCCCTACAGCAACAACAACAACCCGTGCTCCATTGCCTACTCATAGGTCCACCTCGCCCTTCGTCAATGCCCTGCTATTTCTCAATGCCTGCACATTAGTACAAATGTGAGAAGCATATCCGATATCTATTACCCATGATGAAGAAATAGATAGATTGACTTCGATAACATATATACCTGAAGTAGAAGTCTCACTTCGTTTCTTCTTAAGATCTTCCAGGTAAACTTTGTAGTTCCTCTTCCATTGCCCAGTCTGACCGCAGTGGAAGCAGGTAGCATCCTTGGCGACCCCTCCTTTGGGTTTCAGTGCCTTGCCTTTGCCCTTGGCTTGGGACTTTCCCTTACCTTTAGGCTTGCCCTTGCCTTTGCCCTTTTGCACCATCAAAATGGAGTTGGGCTTAACCTTCTTAAGGTTGATCTCAGCAGTTCTCAACATACTCAGAAGCTCAGGCAGTGGCTTGTAAATTTCATTCATGTTGTAGTTCATGACGAATTGACTGTAGCTCTCTTGCAAGGATTGCAAGACCAAATCAGTGACCAGCTCTTGGCCAAGGGGAAATCCCAACCTCTGTAGGTTTTCTATGTACCCAATCATCTTGAGTACATATGGACTTACGGGAGTCCCGTCTTGCATCTTGCACTGAAACAGTGCCTTATAGATCTCAAATCTCTCGTGCCTAGCTTTTCCTTGATATAGTTGACGAAGATGTTCAACCATATCATAAGCACCCATCAACTCATGTTGCTTCTGAAGCTCAGAGTTCATGGTCGCGAGCATGAGACAGGACACATCTAATGCGTCATCTTGATACTTCTTATAAGCATCACGGTCAGCTTGCGTGGCAGTGGCAGGAGGTGCCTCAGGAATGAGCTGCTCCAGGACGTACAGTTTTCGTTCCTGTGTGAGAACAATTCTCATGTTCCTGTACCAGTGCAGGAAGTTAGCTCCATTGAGCTTGTCCTTATCAAGGACAGAACGCAGGGAGAATGTGTTCGTGTTTGACGACATGACAATCTACAACGGAAAATACAGAAAATAAATAATCATATTCCACTAATCATTTAATTAGGCCTTTAACTAAATGATGCTTCCACTGAATTATATAACTTTTATAGAATCAAGTCATGGATGTGGTCAGACCACACGTACTAGATTCTAACCAACTACCTATAATTCTTGCAGGATAAGATCCACATCATACTACGCCTTGAGTTAGCTTTGACTAAATCGCCCAAGACTTAGTATGATCGGTAGGTAACTAATTACCAATTACATCCCTATGCAACTCTTGTTTATAGGATCAAGATCCGCATGTATATTAAAACTTGAGTTAGCTTTAGCTAAATCGCCCAAGAGTTAATATAAATGTGATTTTGACCTATCTACCAACCATTGAAAAATGCCTATAGTCAAACCTGATCCAATTGAGTTTAACTAGTTTTACTCAATCTAATTGAGTTTGTACTCACCCATGCGTTGATAGACAGGACCAAGATTGTCCCTCCACACCCTACCAAGATAATATGCGTTGCTTTGCTTTGGCAGATTCAACAACAACATGTGATCGAGGTAGTGATGGGTATCACGACATGGTAGGCATTTCGAGTTGACGCGATTTAGATCTAATCTAATCGTTGATGTGTATCATATACTCGATTTAGATCTAATCTAATCGTGGTGCATCATATACGCGATTTAGATTTAATCTAATCGTTAAAGCACTAATTAATTACTCTACTCTAGCATGCATCACATACAAACACACAAGCAATTAATTAAATTGTGATTAGTCATGACCCTACTTCGATCTTCTCAAGCCAATGAGAAGATCGGATGGTCAACCTAGGGTCAATTGCTTCTCCAAGCTCCTCCCTTTGATCACCATGTGTTGCTCGCACCATCCTCATAACTCCTCCTCGAGTGAACCTTCCACCGCTCTAATTTTGTACATTACAAATTTGAAACTTGAGTTACATTCGAGTCTAAACTATTTTACAACAGGAAATAAAATAGAAAGGCACGACACGCAGGTCGCGTATCAAATATACAACACGCGCATCACACAAAATGACGCGCAGACCATAATATGAATTACAACACATATTGTCAATCAAATTGGGTTCTTTGAGCCATGACCATCACAATATCATACATAATTCTAAATTATGTATTTTATATAAATTTATGTGATTTTACTGTTATTTTTATAATTTTATGAGTAACAATTTCCCAGCGATCTCGTTTAGCGATTTTCGAGCACGATCGCGGGACAATGCTCCTGTGGGGTTAGGGGCAGCACCCCTTCTTGTGAAATGAGTCTCACGAGTGTCCCACAACGATCTTACAGTGCCCTAAGCTGCTGTCCCAAAACATTTTGGGCGAGAACTTGTCGTTTCGGAAAATTTTTCTCGGTAGTCGAAGCCTACAAGTGTCCTAGCACTCGTTGCTTCGGTTTATGAGAAAAATACTCATAAAAACCATAAAAATCATAAAATCACAGAAACTTACAGAACTTTAATTTTTCATAAAAATTAAAATAAAAACAAGTACATGTTCGCATGTGGCTCTGATACCACTGTTGGGATTTTCGAGCCGCAAGAACCGCTTTTTGCGTTGCGAAAAATCCCGAAATCCCATGCCACCGGATCAGTGCGAATATTAAAATTTACATGTATAAGTTTCTCTAAACCTAGATCTACACTAGATCTACAAGAAGAAGGGTTTATACCTTTGATGCGAAGCCCTTCGCTTATCCCGCTCGTCCAAGGATCGCCGGATCTCAAGGGTGTCAAATGAACACCCCTCTATGTGTATCCACACGAACAAAAGATGGAGAAGAAACCTTAAAGTGTGCTAGCACCCTTGAAGGTTTTGACTAAGGTAGAGGAGAGGGAGAGAAGAAGAAACAAGGAGGAAGAAGATGCCTTGAATAGCACACAAGAGCAATCAATCACCACTAAAGTGGCCGGTCACTTCAAGAGGGGTTTTTAAACTCCATGGAATGCCAGGAGTCACAACTCTTGATCTCCCTCATGAGGTGGCACACACATGTACTATCCTTGATGATGTGGAACATCATCGTTGACCCACTTAATGCCAACTCACAAATGAGGTGGCAATGGTCAAGTCAAACTTGACCTTTCATCTTCCCTCTCAAGTCAAGTCAAACTTGACCACTTCTTTCCCATGGTTGATCAAATCTAACCATTTGATTCAAATCAATTTAATATAATGAATCTCTATTCATTGATTAAATTGATTCAATGAAACATAATCTAAATTAGATCCATTGAACACATGAATCAAATCGAGTCCAACTCAATTAGTTTAATTTGGATTACTCTTAATCCAATTTGGTTCATCACATGAACCTAATCCTCTAGGTACATCAAATGAAGCTAATCTCCATCTAATTGCCCTTTGTGTGTGACCCTATAGGTTCTTGTAACGTTGACAATGCTCCTAAACTCATTTAGAAGCATAAGTAATGAGCGGTATCTAGCAACACATCATTACTACCCAAGTTACAAGAATGTTGAGATCCAACATCACCTTGCGACTACTAATTGTGACTCTTCACAATATATGACAAGTGTTCTTTTATCCTTGACACCTAGATTGATCAATGTGAGACATAGACCGTGTCATCCTCTAATCAATCTAAATCTTGAACTCCAAGTAGACTCACTCTAATCAAATGAGCTCAATATCTCATATTGACTCACTTGGGCATGACCATGCACTTAGTGGTCTCACTCTATCAAGAATAATGATGTCACTCCCGTTATATAGGAGGGATAGATCCCATCTACATCACTCACATCCCTCCGCATAATTTGTTACATATCCAGTAATCGCCTTTATAGTCCACCCAATTACGAGTGACGTTTGACGAAGCCAAAATATGCAACTCGTTATGTAGGAAACCTTAGTGACTTCAGGTCCAAGGACTAATAGCCATAAAATAGCCACATGAGAAAGTATATAACACTCATATAATGATCCATGATACTTTCTCATGGCGGGTCATTCAGTATACATTCTCCAATGCATACCCATGTGTCAACTTGATATCTTTATATCCATGACTTGTGAGATCAAGTCATCGAGTTGACCTACATGCTAGTCTCGTCGCATTAACATTGTCCCTGAATGTTAATACTTGATTAGGAATGATTAAGAGTAGTGTTCTCTATATCATCTCACTATCGATTCAACCAATCGATTGATATAGATAGAAATATTATACTCAAGGATGCTATTATACTTAGTTATTTGGCACCAATACAAGTAAGTATAATAACCAAAACAAATGTCTTTATATACATAGGAATATGATACAATGAATTCATACAACAATCATCATATGATTGGCTCTAGGGCTCTAACTAACATGAAGTTCCCACTAAGCATGAACTCCCATATGAATCTTGCAATCTGAAAAATCTCCAAACTCCACCATCTTCAACCAAGCACAAATTTCAACAGAAACCCATCACAAAAACCACACTTCCACCTTCTTCAATCTTAGTCATAAGCTCCAAAACAAAATATAGCATAAATTCCACCAAGCTTCATCATATCACCAAAGCAAACAAAAAACGAAAGATGAGAAAACCACAGCATGCCAAGCTCTGCCTTCAAACCAACAGAAACTTCAACGCCAAAAGGAATAATGCAAGAATATCATTATAAGCACAAAGAAAACCTCCAATACGAAACCTCCATGCAATAGAAAGTCTAGCAAACATCTCAAGGAAATCCCAATCCATAAGAAAACCATCTGACAACATAGATTATTTCCCATAGAGCATGCAGAGAATACCATTATAAACACAAAGTAAACCTCCAATATAAATCTGCAATATGAAAAAGCTACAACATGTCAAACAACATGCTTGATTTTGATGCCACAATCAATCCAAAAAACCTCCAATATTACACCTGTACTCACATTCAAGCCTTTCACAGAAATTTTGCCATACTCCCAACGCCATCAAATTGAAAGAACCTTCTATAGCTCAAAACTCAAATGAGAGAAATAAACATAAGAATCATCAAACTTGTGTCTCATGTTGGGCTTGCTGTGGGCCGGCACTGAGACGAGCACATAAAGGAAGCAAACCAGCATCTGCCGATGCCCATTGTCACCGTGGGCAGTGGCTCCCAATCGCCTACTTCCATTCGCTTTGTCGAGGAGGCTTCGCTGGCCCACGACGAGGAGAGCAGGGAGGAGAAGCCGTCGGGATGGGGGTCCTCGCGCCTAGCGCGTTCGAGGGCGGATTGCACTTTGTCAAGAGTGCAGACACTCTGGTACTACGAGTGCGGTGCTCGAACGTCCAGATCCAAGGAGAAGAGGTTGCAGAGAAGATAGATTTTGGGGATTTGGTGTTCGCAGAGAAGAGGGTGCGGAGAAGATGGTTTTCGCGAGAAGAGTTTCTACGGTGAGGCTTTTTGACGGAAGAGGGTTTACGAGGGTTCGGGAATCAAAGTTTCTTTTTTTAGGTTATGCGAAGGATTCAGGGGATTAAAAATTTTATAAAATTTTAAAAATTATTAACAGCATGCATGTTAATTCTGTTAATATTTTAATAATAATTATTTGTTGGGTGTATATTTTTGTATGCCAACAATAATATAATAATATAAGTACATTAATATTAAATTTTAATAGCACACTTTGTACGTTATAAAAAAGTTTATTGACAACGTATAATTTATACACGTCGTCATTTGTATAAATATTATACTATTCATAACACAGGTGTGTCATAAAAACTATTATTAACGACGCGCTTTAACTGCGCGTCATTGATGATGCGTTATGGAAATTCATATTTGTTGTAGTAAAACTTCCGAGCCACCGGTCGGATTATAAGCAAGAATGCTCTCGCGCCTCTATATTTTAGACTCTCGAGCCACCGACTGGGTTATAAGCGAGCATGCTCTCGTGCCTTTATATTCTAGACTCCCGAGCCACCGGTCGGGATATAAGTGAGCATGCTCTCACACTTTTATATTCCAAACTCCCGAGCCTCCGAGTACGTTATAAACGACCATGCTCTCATACCTTTATATGTTAGACTCCCGAGCCTCTAACCGGGTTATAAGCAATTATGCTGCGCCTTTAAATTCTAAACTCCCAAATTTCTATATAAGTTCTAATAATAAGGGTTTTGTGGTATCATCCGACCTAGTTATGTCGTGCAGTATTATTGTCTTGCTTGATTTATTATTCAGTTCGATAATCGCTTATGAGGAGCTCGCTCAAAGGTCATATCATAAATATATTATAGGGTTATAACCCTCTGGCCTGATCATTCTGCTTGGTGTTAGCATCTTATCCAGCATATTATGCAGCATGGAGATCCCTTATAAGATACTTCATTTTCTCAACCTGATTGTTCTTCTCGATGTTATTATCTCAACCAATTTATCAGGGAAACTAATAAATATTTTCAAAAGAGTACATACGAAACCTATTTTACAAGAAATACTAGTGGTTCTGAAGATACACAAGAAAATAGGTCCAATTTAATAATATTTTATAAACGTTTTGCATTCAAAGTTTATTCCCTTATTATACAATATGAAAAATACACTTAGTCAAATCTGCTCAAGAGATCCTTCGGGAGCTCTTTGAGAATTTGGTGATGATTTATAGCTTGTTGAGGAGGATCAGTTGATAGATATCTGCCCTCCCGTAGTTGTTGGGCAACTCCTCCACTGCATGGGAGAGCGTTCTTAAAATGTGTTTGGCAAATTTTTTACCAAATTCATTGGATTCGAAATAAGCCTTTCGTCTGGTCTTAAAACGCTCGTCTTCCCCAGCCTTATATGTTTCCAACTCACCCTTTGTAGAATCTAATTTAGCTTGTAATGATCCTAGTAGGGTTGCTTGCGTGTCCAGTTTCCGCTGTTGTTCCAGTATCATTAAGTCCTTGGAGGATAATTCATCGGCTTGTGTAGAGGAGTCGGACATATGAGAAAATCTTAGCTCCTCTAGCAGGACAGTTTTCTGAGCCATGTCTGAAACAACCCTGGCCCTCATAGGCCCTTTCTGCTTGGAGCTTAGATTCACTAGTCTACAACAAGACTTGTATTCTTTTCTTATTTCTGTGGTGAGAATCCGCCAATAGTTGAGATTCCTTCAGAATTTGCCCCATACTTGAGAGAAGCTCGACCTGAGCTTTAACCTCTTCTCATAAGTTAGTCGTTTCAGGGCTTGGAGCGGATGCAGCACATTCTAACTCTTCTACTCATTCCCTTAGGATTTTGTTAGCCCACTTCAAATCCACATCCAGTTGGCTTAAATGCAACCCAGAAGCGTAAATCTAAAAAATAACAACAATGAAATATTAATTCATAAGGTAGGCCAAGTTAGGAGCTTCTACAGTAGCATTTTGAGCATGTTCATCTGCGCACGCCGACACCATACATCGATATTATTCTAGTTCATTTTAGCATGCAAAACTCCAAGAAAGGTTTTCTACCTTTTCGGCATGGAGTACCTTTATCTAAAGAGATGTCTTCTAAAACATCAAAGGAAATAGAGGAAATGAAGGCAGTTCCTTATGCTTCGGTTGTAGGAAGCCTAATGCATGTGATGCTATATACGAGACTGAATATCTGTTTTGTCGTGGACATGGTTAGCAAATATCAAAGTTGATGGTTAATCCTAGGAAAATGTACCGGTTCCACTGTACAAAATTTTTTTGTACAAGTGTCGAACCTTTCCTTAAATAACCTATTGTATTTTTTAGAAGTTAAATTAGGAATCGCAGACGGAACTTAACATCATTGATTCCAAATTTAACTTATCTGTTCTTAATGGGTTAGATTTGAATCGCAAACAGAACTTAACACTATTGATTCAAATCCACCTATGTTATTAATTCCATTAAATATTAATTTCCAAAATTGGCTTCCAGGACTGCATGGCGATGCACGTGGCCTTCTTGGATATGGGAGCAACCACCACCGCCTAGACAAAACCTTTTAAGGAAAGATAATATTTATTTTCCTTAAATAACTCTAGGTTAACAAAAAAGAACAATCGAATCACAAATTCGAAAAAGAAGAAAACACAAACTCGAAAAACTAATTCGAAAAACTAGATCTAATTGCCTATTGTATTTAGAATTCTTACAAAGAAAATAACTAGTATGATGCAGAAGAAAATTACTAGTTATACCTTCTCTTTATAAGCTAACGACCTCAAGATATTCTGCCGTATTTCTCGCCTCGCCTTGGACATCGTGTGCCCGACGATCCTCCAAGATGAACACCACCCAAAAGCTTCTTTCTCTTCTTCTAAAATCTGGCCATCACCACCACCAAGGAGAAGAGAGCGAAAGGGAAAAGAGAAGGGAGAGGGCAGGCCACACAAAGAGGGTCTCCAAGCAAGAGAATAAGAATTGTGTCTCATGAAGCCCTCTCACCCCTTCTTTTATATTTACTTGCCCAAGACAAAAAAGGAAAAACTTTTTAGAAAAAAAATAAAATCATCCTCTAGTTTTTCTTTTTTCCTTTTTATTTTTCCTCTTCTTTCCTCTTGATTGAATCAATCACCAACATTAATTTTTGTGATGATTTTTAATTTTTAATTATGGTCGGCCCTTTACTTGGGCACCAAGCAAGGTGGCTGGCCACCTCATCAAGGGAAAAAGGAAGATTATTTTTTTTTTAAAATTTTACAAGAAGAAATCCTCTTATAAAATTTACAAGCTCTCTTTCCTAAAGTAGGAGTTAAAAAAGGAAAGTTCTAAAAATTAAAATCATGTTTTAAAATTCAAAACTTCTGTTATAAAATTTTCTTTTTTAACATGATGATAGAAAATTTTAATTTTAAAATTTATCTTTCTTTTTTCTTAAACCATGAGGATGGTTAAAAAAGGAAAGTTTTAAAACTTTTAAAACTCTCTATTAAAACATGTGGCCTAATTCAAATAAAGAAAGTTTTAAAAATTAAAATCTCTCTTTTAAAACTTATAGTTTTCTACAAAGAGAAGATTTTAAAAATTCAAAACAACCCTCCCCTTTTGAATTATTGTGGTCGGCCCCTTCATGCTTGGTCACCAAGCAAAGGGCCGACCCCTATAGAAGAGGATGTGGCCGGCCATTGCTTGGTCACCAAGCATTGGATCGGCCCATTTCTTGGACACCAAGAAGAACCTTACATTTGGATGGACTTGAAGCTATAATGAGGCTACGACAGGGACCTAGAGGAGAAATTGGTTTTGGCCTTCCGATGAGCTTGAGTATCCCGTGTTCGCCCCGAACACACAACTCAAGTTCATCGATAATAACTCATTCCACTAGAGAGTTATTACCGCACTACCGCACCAATCCCAAATTACATTATGGGCTCCTTCTTATCATGAGTGTTAGTCTCCCTGTGTTTAAGATTACGAATGTCCACTAACTAAGTAAGTTACTGACAACTCACTTAATTAATATCTAGCTCCAAGAATAGTACCACTCAACTTCATTGTCATGTCAGACTAAGTCCACCTACAAGGTTAAACATGGCAATCCTTATAAGCTCCTCTTGGGGACATTCCCAACATAGATAACTAGGACACAGATTCCTTCTATAATTAACAACACACACTATAAGTAATATCATTTCCCAACTTATCGGACATATTGATTTATCGAGCTAAACCTCATCCTTTGATAAGTCAAAGAAATAAATATTAAATATATGTGCTTGTTATTATATTAGGATTAAGAGTACACACTTCCATAATAACTAAGGTTTAGTTCTTTTAATAAGTCAGTACAAAAAGAATTTATCTAAATGGTCCTACTCAATACCCTTTAGAGTGTATCAGTGTAATTTATTAATCAAGAAAAATTAATACTTAATTACACTACGACTATTCCGATGGTTTGTTCATTTTCATCTTAGTCGTGAGCAACTGTTTATAATTTATAAAGAACTGTCAACATGATCTTCTGTGTGTGACACCACACATCATGTTGTCTACTATATAAATTAATTGAACAATTACATTTAACAAATAAATGAAGGTATTGACCAATGTGATTCTTTTATTTCAAAAATAAATATTTACAAAAGCTAAGCTTTTAGTATACACTCCAACAATCTCCCACTTATACTAAAAGACTAAGCTGCCATATCTGTTGCCATACATCTGATTCCCATACCCTCCACATGTCAATCAAAAGCTTTCGCCGGAAGGGCTTTCGTGAAAGGATCTGCCAGGTTATCTGCTGACGCAATCTTGGCGACAACAACTTTTCCTCGCTTGACGATGTCTCGTATCAGGTGGTACTTGCGCTCTATATGTTTACTTGCCTTATGGATTCGTGGTTCCTTCGAGTTTGCAATTGCACCACTATTATCACAATAAATTGTGATGATTTTGGGCAAACCAGGAATCACATCTAAGTCTGCTAGAAAGTTCCTGAGCCATACAACTTCTTTGGCTGCCTCAGAGGCTGCCACATACTCAGCTTCCATGGTTGAGTCCGAGACGCATTTCTGCTTAACACTCCTCCATGCAATGGCTCCACCTCCTAGAGTAAACACATAGCCTGACGTAGACTTACTATTGTCCCTATCTGATTGGAAGTCTGAATCCGTGTAACCCACAGGGAGCAAATCGTCTGCTTGGTTGACTAGCATATAATCTCTAGTCCTTCTCAGGTACTTCAATATATGCTTTACAGCAGTCCAATGTCCTTGTCTAGGGTTACTCTGATATCTGCTAACCATGCCCACGGAAAAATAGATATCAGGTCTCATACACAGCATTGCATACATAAGGCTTCCTACAGCCGAAGCATAAGGAATTGTCTTCATATCCTCCATCTCCTTTGATGTCTTCGGAGACATCTCTTTAGATAAGGCTACCCCATGCCTAAAAGGTAAGAAACCTTTCTTGGAGTTCTGCATGCTAAAACGAGCAAGGATCATATCTATATATGAAGCTTGAGATAGACACAACATTCTTTTCTTGCGATCCCTTATGACTTTGATCCCAAGAATGTGTGCACATTCTCCTAAGTCCTTCATATCAAATTGTTTGGACAACCATACCCTTACATCCAATAGTACCTTGACATTGTTGTCAATTAACAAAATATTATTTACGTATAGTACAAGAAATACCACCATGTTTCCGTTACACTTCTTGTATACACAAGACTCATCCAGACACTGAATAAATCCATATGACTGGATTACTTCGTTAAATCGGATGTTCCAAGATCTTGAAGCTTTCTTCAGTCCATAAATGGACCGATTGAGCTTGCACACTAGATGCTCTTTGCCCTTTTCAATGAACCCTTCTGGTTGCTTAATATGAGTGTTTTCTTCAAGACTTCCATTAAGGAAAGCTGTCTTGATATCCATTTGCCAAATCTCATAATCCATATGAGCATTAATCGATAAGAGTATCTGGATAGACTTAAGCATGACTACCGGCGAAAAAGTATCCTCATAATCGATTCCCTCTTTCTGAGTGTACCTTTTCGCAACAAGCCTTGCTTTGAAGGTTTCTACCTTCCTATCTGTCCCTCTTTTCCTTTTGTAGATCCACTTGCATCTAACGGCTTTTACACCATCAGGTGGTTCTACAAGCTCCCAGACCTTATTAGAGTACATAGACTCTATTTCAGAATTCATTGCATTTTGCCAAGATACTACATCTATATCTTGGAGTGTTTCATTATATGTCTGGGGATCAGGTTCATGTTTACCCGGGATCAAGTCTGAAGACTCTCCCAAAAACATGAATATCTCAGGCTACCTTACAACCCTCCCACTGCGACAATGCACCGTCTGTGGTTGTGTATCATGTGTGACACGTGTTGCAGTCTCTTGTGGTACTTCATCTTGTATTGTTGGTACTGAAGTAGACGTGTCCTCTCTAAGTTCTTCTAGAACAATTTTGCTACTGGGCTTGTGATCCATTATATAGTCTTCTTCTAAAAACTGGGCATTGGTGCTAACAATGACCTTTTGGTCTTTAGGACTATAAAATAAACCACCTTTCGTTCCTCTGGGATAAACCAAAAACACACGAACTTCTGTACGAGATTCTAACTTATCAGCATCTGGTTTCAACATATGTGCTGGACTACCCCAAATCCGAATATGTCTTAGACTGGACTTTCGCCCATTCCATAATTCTGTGGAAGTAAAAGATACTAATTTAGAAGGTACTAAGTTCAGAATGTGCGCTACCATTTCCAGAGCGTATCCCCAAAATGAATTTGGTAATTTTGAATAATTCATCATCGATCTAACCATCTCCATAAGAGTCTTATTCCTTTGTTCTGCCACACCATTCTGTTGGGGTGTACCAGGTACAGACAATTGGGATTGAATCCTGGTCTCTGATAAGTAATTTCTAAACTCTCCTAAGAGGTATTCACCACCACGATCAGACCGTAGTGTCATGATACTTTTACTTAGACGTTTCTCCACATCAGCCTTGTACTCTTTGAACTTATCAAAGCACTCAGACTTGTGGCGCATTAGGTAAATGTATCCATATCTTGAATAATCGTCTATAAAAGAGACAAAATATTCAAAACCACCTCTAGCCTGGATAGACATAGGACCACACAAATCAGAATGAACCAATTCTAACACTTCTTTGGCTCTATATCCCTTGGCCTTAAAAGGCCTCTTGATCATTTTACCTTCCAAGCAAGATTCACAAGTTGGAAAATTTTCTAACTCTAATGAACCCAAGAGTCCATCAGCTATAAGCCTTTGAATCCTACTTAAGTTAATATGACCAAGCCTTAGATGCCAAAGATACGCTTGGTTCATCTCCAAAGGTTCTTTTCTCTTATTGGAATTAGAAGATGTGTTATTAATTTCCATTTGTTGCTTTGTGGGATAAATTGGATTTAAAGTATATAAATTGCCAACCAATGCACCAGAACAGATAATAACCCTATTTTTCTTTATAACCACATTGTTATTAAAGGAAACAAAATATCCATCTAAATACAGTTTAGAAACTGAAATTAAATTCTTTCTAAAACTGGGTACATAAAGACAATTTCTTAAAACTAATTTTCTATTCCTATCAAAAGATAAGTAGATGTCTCCCACTGCAACAGCCGCCACCTTAGTAGCATTGCCCATGTAGATGGTAATCTTTCCTTCAGATAGTCGTAGGGTTTCCTGGAACCCCTGCAAGGAATTGCAGACATGATCAGTGGCTCCCATATCTACACATCAGGTGCTGGTAGATAACACCGTTAAACATGTTTAAACAACTAGAACATGAGATATACCTTTATTGTTTTGATTCCTACGAGGACAATCTGCCTTCCAATGCCCTGTCTACTTGCAGATGAAGCACTTGCCCTTCGGCTTCTTCATTCCAGCTTTTTGTTCCTGAGGTTTATTCACTCTCTTTACTAAAAAGACCTGTTTCTTCTTCTTCTTGCCTTTCGGCTTAGAAGTATAACCATTTTCAGCATAGTGAATCTGAGAATTTTGACAAAATATACCTTCTGCTGTCTGTAATTCTGTCAGAAGTTCCGCCAACGTATACTCTCTTTTGTTCATGTTATAGTTAAGGCGGAACTGCTCAAAACTTCTGGGTAGCGTTTGAAGAATTATATCGACCTGAGTTTCCCCATCGATTTCTCCTCCAAGAACTTGTATTTCGTTCAGATAGGCCATCATTTTGAGGATATGATCCCTTACGGGTGTTCCCTCAGACACGGTGACTGTCATTAATTTTCTCATTGCCTCTTGCCTAGCAGTCCGACTCTGGTGCCCAAAGAGTTCTTTGAGATTGTTCATTATATCATAAGCTGTTGGTAAATCTTGATGATGATGTTGCAATATATTTGACATTGATGCCAAAATGTAACACCGCGTCATCTCATCAGCTTTTACCCATTTCTTATGATACTCAATCTCCTCTAGGGTAGAGTCACCGTCAGGTGCATCAGGGCAAGCCTCAGTCAGTACAAACTTATAACTTTCAACAGTAAGGACAATGTCCAGGTTTCTTTTCCAATCTATGTAGTTAGGTCCAATAAGTTTGTTCTCTTTCAGTATAATGGCCAGTGGGTTGAAAGTCATCCTAAGAATCACAAAAATAACTTTGGTCAGGACTCTAAATTTAGAATAATATTGATTCCTGAAACAATACTATTTTAAATTAACCAACACCTCAAAACACCGTGAATTTTGTATGCCACGATAGTGTGGACGTATACAAATTCAACATTTGTAAAAGGAGGGTGTAACCCATTAATTTTATTATCTTGTCAACCTAACTTTTTGACAAATAAAATTAATAGTTGGTATCATTCGGTCACACAAATAATAGCAGTGACTCCGACGGGGAGGATACTATTAGATGTGCCTAAGTGTATACCATTACTTGGCACTAAGTCCATTAATAAGATTGTGCCCCTTCCGATGGGGAAGATCACACGCTCTTAATTAATTTCCTATAGTAATCCAAAATGGAAGTTTGATCTAGCGATCCGCAAATAAACTCATCCGATGTGGAGAAAGGCATTCAGAGCCAACACGCAAATTTATTTGCATCACTTACAAACCAGTAATGAAGACCGTGGAATTTATTAAAATAAATCTCTCTCTCACTTAGTTATTTAAAGTGAGAAATTTTAAACTATAAACTAACCAATATACCTTAAAACTTCCAATACTCACAATAAAACCTCTTTCTTCTCTCACATCTTCTCCCTTCAGCTCCCGTATATCCAACACATTTTACATGGATGAGGGAAGGTAAAAAAAAATATTTTGCAAGCTGAAAGGATTTTCTGTGTCCATGAGAAAAACATTTCATCTTCGCTCACTTAAAGGTGGTTAATTGGATAATAATTTATTTATATTCATTTAATACGTACGATCAACAATCCAATAATAAAGTCTTTACCAATTTACTAAATAATTTTTGTTAAAATAAAAAAATAAATTTAGATTTTCAAACACTATAATCAACCAATCAAATTTAAAATATAAAATTTTTAAATAATCAAATAAAGTTGAATGAAGAACTTTATAACGGTTGAATATGGATCATTGTGAATGAGATTTTAGTTTCACATTGAGAGTTTCTTGACATATTGGTTGGTTTATATCACATGCATACACACACATTATAGTAAATAAAAGTAATAAATATGGAAATTATTTTCCAACTATTATGACCTTTTTTTGTTACTGTCCTCCATGTGCTCCAACCCTAGTTGCTGCCATCTTTAACCACCGCCATCGGGTCGAGTCGTCACATTCATCTTGCTTCTTATTCCGCTGTGCATCTGGTGCTCCAAAAGTACCACGCCTCACAAGAATCCGATTCACGACAAAAATAAAATTTTACATATATCGATCCTATATTCCACGAGCGAATGTACATGTAATCTAGATCGAAAATAAAATTCTAAAATCCTAGGGCTAATACAGCTCCTGCTGTATTAGTTACATACAATCATGCACACACAAAATATTGCCCTTGACATGTCCAAAGTGTTGGTGCAATCGACCTAGGTTTTGATGTGTGTGTCAAAGAGTTTAAGTTAGGCTTTCATATGTATTTGATATGTGTTTGAGTCATGCAGGACTTGGTGGAACACATAAGGACTTGGTGTGACCAAGTTCGAGAAGCTCATCCAAGGGCTCGGATCGTTGAGTCGGTGAAGGATGGTGTGGAAGACATCCGAGGGACCGCGCGGACGAGGAGCAATGGAGTGGAGCCGAAGGAAGTAGACTTCAAGGCAACGTGAAGGATGGCACGGAGAGGAGCCGCGGGCTCGGGTGCATCTGAGGGACGAAGGCCAAGGAAGAGGACTTCAAAGGCGACTCCGGAGAGGATGAGAGGAGTGAATGTACTGGGACCAGTCGACTGGTCATGGGACCAGTCGACTGATCCAGCTTCACAGAATGCACAGAATCATTCTGTGCTTGTCGACTAAGGGGACCAGTCGACTGGTCCTAAGACCAGTCGACTGGTCCTAAGACCAGTCGACTGGTACATGACCGTTGGCAGAAAACGGGCTCTAAAGAGAGCCGTTGGTGTTGCCTAACGGCTAGCACCAGTTGACTGGTGCATGGACCAGTCGACTGGTGTCAGGGTTTGAGTTGATTGGTGATCAACTCTTTCCTCTTATTTAAGGGGAGCTTTGGGGCATTGAAGGGGTTACTGATACTCATTGTAAACCTTCTGAATCTTGCCCAAAGCTTCCAAGTCAACTCTCTTCCTTCTAACCCTAAGTTTCATCTTGTAAAGAGGAAGAGAACTTTGTGAGAGGTTTGCTCCACCGAGAAGGAGAAGCTTTAGCCGGAGATTGCCGGGGACTGATCCACCAAAGGATCAAGGGCTCGTCCACCTCAAGGACACGTCGTGGAGTAGGAGCAAGCAATCTCCGAACCACGTTACATCGAGCGTGTTAGCGTTTGTATTCTCGTTTGTGTTTCATTGTTTTAGTTTCTATATTTCCGCTTGCGCAAACTAACGTATTGTAGAGAAGAAATCGATTTGGGGGTGGCCTAGCTATCCAACCCCCCTTCAAGCCGGCCACCGATCCTCCAACACAAAGGTCCAATCACACACAATATCAATAAGCCATAATAGCTGGAGCCTGCAACCAAAGAGTTAGCACATCCTACTATTATCCTACCTAAATTATGTATGACATGTGCATAACCTATTTGAATTCTAAACACACAGAGGCAAACCCTAGCTCTAATACTAATTGATGGTTAATCCTAGGAAAACGTACCGGTTCCACTGTACAAAAATTTTTTGTACAAGTGTCGAACCTTTCCTTAAATAACCTATTGTGTTCTTTAGAAGTTAAATTAGGAATCGCAGACGGAACTTAACATCATTGATTCCAAATTTAACTTATCTGTTCTTAATGGTTTAGATTTGAATCGCAAGCGGAACTTAACACTATTGCTTCAAATCCACCTATGTTATTAATTCCATTAAATATTAATTTCCAAAATTGACTTCCAGGACTGCATGGCGAGGCACGTGGCCTTCTTGGATATGGGAGCAACCACCACCGCCTAGACAAAGCCTTTTAAGGAAAGCTAATAGTTAATTTCCTTAAATAACTCTAGGTTAACCAAAAAGAACAATCGAATCACAAATTCGAAAAAGAAGAAAACACAAACTCGAAAAACTAATTCGAAAAACTAGATCTAATTGCCTCTTGTATTTAGAATTCTTACAAAGAAAATAACTAGTATGATGCGGAAAAAAATTACTAGTTATACCTTCTCTTTGTAAGCTAACGACCTTAAGATCTTCTGCTGTATTCCTTGCCTCACCTTGGACGTCGTGTGGGCGACGATCCTCCAAGATGAACGCCACCCAAAAGCTTCTTCCTCTTCTTCTAAAATCCGACCACCACCACCACCAAGGAGAAGAGAGCGAAAGGGAAAAAAGAGAAGGGAGAGGGTCGGCCACACCAAGAGGGTCTCCAAGCAAGAGAATAAGAATTGTGTCTCATGAAGCCCCCTTACCCCTTCTTTTATATTACTTGTCCAAGGCAAATAAGGAAAAACTTTTTGCAAAAAAATAAAATCATCCTCTAGTTTTTCTTTTTTCCTTTTCTTTCCTCTTGATTGAATCAATCACCCACATTAATTTTTGTGATGATTTTTAATTTTTAATTATGGTCGGCCCCGTGCTTGGGCACCAAGCAAGGTGGCCAGCCACCTCATCAAGGGAAAAAGGAATTTTTTATTTAAAATTTTACAAGAAGAAATCCTCTTATAAAATTTACAAGCTCTCTTTCCTAAAGTAGGAGTTAAAAAAGGAAAGTTCTAAAAATTAAAACTATGTTTTAAAATTTAAAACTTCTCTTATAAAGTTTCCTTTTTTAACATGATGATAGAAAATTTTAATTTTAAAACTTATCTTTCTTTTTTCTTAAACCATGAGGATGGTTAAAAAAGAAAAGTTTTAAAACTTTTAAAACTCTCTATTAAAACATGTAGCCTAATTCAAATAAGGAAAGTTTTAAAAATTAAAATCTCTCTTTTAAAACTCATAGTTTTCTACAAAGAGAAGATTTTAAAAATTCAAAAATAACCCTCCTTGTTTGAATATTGTGGTCGACCCCTACTAACTTGGTCACCAAGCAATAGGGCTGACCCTTTAAGAGGAGATGTGGCCGGCCATTGCTTGGTCACGAAGCAATGGACCGACCCCTTTCTTGGACACCAAGATGGGTCTTTTTTTGGATGGACTTGAGGCTCTAATGAGGCTACGACAGGGACCTAGAGGAGAAATTGGTTTTGGCCTTCCGATGAGCTTGAGTATCCCGTGTTCGCCCCGAACACACAACTCAAGTTCATCGATAATAACTCATTCCACTAGAGAGTTATTATCGCACTACCGCACTAATCCCAAATTACATTATGGGCTCCTTATTATGAGTGTGTTAGTCTCCCTGTGTTTAAGATTACGAATGCCCACTAATTAAGTAAGTTACTGACAACTCACTTAATTAATATCTAGCTCCAAGAGTAGTACTACTCAACTTTATTGTCATGTCGGACTAAATCCACCTGCAAGGTTTAACATCCCAATCCTTATGAGCTCCTCTTGGGGACATTCTCAACCTAGATAACTAGGACACAGATTCCTTCTATAATCAACAACACACACTATAAGTAATATCATTTCCCAACTTATCGGGCATATTGATTTATCGAGCTAAACCTCACCCTTTGCTAAGTCAAAGAAATAAATATTAAATATATGTGCTTGTTATTATATTAGGATTAAGAGCACACACTTTCATAATAATTAAGGTCTAGTTCTTTTACTAAGTCAGTACAAAAAGAACATACCTAAATGATCCTACTCAATACACTTAAAGTGTATCAATGTAATTTATTAGTCAAGATAAACT
This sequence comes from Zingiber officinale, assembly GCF_018446385.1. NCBI lineage: Eukaryota > Viridiplantae > Streptophyta > Magnoliopsida > Zingiberales > Zingiberaceae > Zingiber > Zingiber officinale. Next base: position 102,978,846 of record NC_055987.1, on the reverse strand, counting down.
AATACTTAATTACACTACGACTATTCTGATGGTTTGTTCCTTTCCATCTTAGTCATGAGCAACTGTTTATTATTTATAGAGAACTGACAACATGATCTTCTGAGTGTGATACCATACTCCACGTTATCTACTATATATATTAATTGAACAAATACATTTAACAAATAAATACAAATATTGACCAATGTGATTCTTTTATTTCAACAAATAAATGTTTACAAAAGCTAGGCTTTTAGTATACACTCTAACAATCTCCCACTTATACTAAAAGTCTAAGCTGCCATATATGTTGCCTTACATCTGATTCCCATCCCTCCACATGCCGATCAAAAGCTTTCGCCGGAAGGGCCTTTGTGAAAGGATTTGCCAGGTTATCTTCTGATGCAATCTTGGCGACGACAACTTCTCCTCGCTTGACGATGTCTCGTATCAGGTGGTATTTGCGCTCTATATGTTTACTTGCTTTATGGGCTCGTGGTTCCTTCGAGTTTCAACTGCACCGCTATTATCACAATAAATTGTGATGATTTTGGGCAAACCAGGAATCACATCTAAGTCTGTTAGAAAGTTCCTGAGCCATACAGCTTCTTTGGCTGCCTCAGAGGCTGCCTCAGAGGCTGCCACATACTCAGCTTCCATGGTTGAGTCTGAGATGCATTTCTGCTTAACACTCCTCCATGCAATGGCTCCACCTCCTAGAGTAAACACATAGCCTGACGTAGACTTACTATTGTCCCTATCTGATTGGAAGTCTGAATCCGTGTAACCCACAGGGAGCAAATCGTCTGCTTGGTTGACTAGCATATAATCTCTAGTCCTTCTTAGGTACTTCAATATATATGCTTTACCGCAGTCCAATGTCCTTGTCCAGGATTACTCTGATATCTGTTAATCATCCCCACGGCAAAACAAATATCAGGTCTCGTACATAGTATTGCATACATAAGGCTTCCTACAGCCAAGGCATAAGAAACTGCCTTCATGTCCTCTATCTCCTTTGATGTCTTCGGAGACATCTTTTTAGATAAGGCTACTCCATGCCTAAAAGGTAAGAAACCTTTCTTGGAGTTTTGCATGCTAAAACGAGTAAGGATTGTATCTATATATAAAGCTTGGGATATGCACAACATTCTTTTCTTGCGATCCCTTATAACTTTGATCCCAAGAATGTGTGCACATTCTCCTAAGTCCTTCATATCAAATTATTTGGACAACCATACCCTTACATCCAATAATACCTTGACATCGTTGTCAATTAACAAAATATCATCTACGTATAGTACAAGAAATACCATCACGTTTCCGTTACACTTCTTGTATACACAAGACTCATCCGGACACTGAATAAATCCATATGATTGGATTACTTCATTAAACCGAATGTTCCAAGATCTTGAAGCTTGCTTCAGTCCATAAATGGACCGATTGAGCTTACACACTAGATGCTCTTTGCCTTTTTCAATAAATCCTTCTGGTTGCTTCAAATGAATGTTTTCTTCAAGAATACCATTAAGGAATGCTGTCTTGACATCCATTTGCCAAATCTCATAATCCATATGAGTGGCAATGGATAAGAGTATCCGGATAGACTTAAGCATGACTACCGGTGAAAAAGTCTCCTCATAGTCGATTCCCTCTTTCTGAGTATACCCTTTCGCAACAAACCTTGCTTTGAAGGTTTCTACCTTCCCATCTGTCCCTCTTTTCCTTTTGTAGATCCACTTGCATCCAACGGCTTTTACATCATCAGGTGGTTCTACAAGCTCCCAGACCTTATTAGAATACATAGATTCTATTTCGGAATTCATTGCCTTTTGCCAAGATACTGCATCTATATCTTGGAGTGGTTCGTCATATGTTCGGGGATCAGGTTCATGTTTACCTGGGATCAAGTCCGAAGACTCACCCAAAAACATGAATCTGTCATGTTGCCTCACAACCCTCCCACTACGACGAGACACTTTCTCTGGCTGTGTATCATGTGTGACACATGTTGTAGTTTCTTGTGGTACTTCATCTTGTACTGTTGGTACTAAAGTAGACGTGTCCTCTCTAATTTCTTCTAGAACAATTTCACTCATGGGCTTATGGTTCATTACATAATCTTCTTCTAAAAATCGAGCATTGGTGCTAACAATAATTTTCTGATTTTTAGGATTATAAAACAAACCACCTTTCGTTCCCTTAGGATATCCCACAAACAGACAAACTTCTGTACGTGATTCCAACTTGTCAGTATCTCCCTTCAGCACATGTGCTAGACTACCCCATATCCGGATATGATTCAGACTAGGCTTTCGCCCATTCCATAATTCCATGGGAGTAGAAGGAACTGTTTTGGAAGGTACCATATTCAGAATGTACACTACTGTTTCCAGAGCATATCCTCAAAATGAATTTGGTAATTATGAATAACTCATCATCGATCTAACCATTTCCATAAGAGTTCTATTCCTTCGTTCTACCACACCATTCTATTGGGGTGTACCAGGTATAGACAATTGGGATTGAATCCCGACTTCTGATAAGTAATTCTCTAAACTCTCCAAAGAGGTATTCGTCACCACGGTCAGACCGTAGTGTCTTGATACTTATACCAAGACGTTTCTCCACATCAGCCTTATATTCTTTGAACTTGTCAAAGCATTCAGACTTGCGGTGTATCAGGTAAATATATTCGTATCTTGAATAATCATCTATAAAGGAGACGAAGTATTCATAACCACCTCTTGCCTGGATAGACATAGGACCACACAAATCAGAATGTACCAATTCTAACGCATCTTTGGCTCTATACCCCTTGACCTTAAAAGGTCTCTTGGTCATTTTACCTTCCAAGAAAGATTCACATGTTGGAAAGTTTTCCAACTCTAATGAACCCAAGAGTCCATCGGCTATAAGCCTTTGAATCCTACTTAAGTTAATATGTCCAAGCCTTAGATGCCAAAGATACGTTTGGTTCATTTCCGAAGGTTCTTTTCTCTTATTAGAGTTAGAAGATGTGTTATTAATTTCCATATTTTGGTTTGTGGGAGAAATTAGATTTAAAGTGTATAAATTACCAACCAATGCACTAGAACAGATAATCACCATATTTCTCTTTATAATGACATTGTTACTAAAGGAAACTGAATATCCATCCAAATATAATTTAGAAACTGAAATTAAATTCTTTCTAAAACTGGGTACATAAAGACAATTTCTTAAAATCAAATTTCTATTCCTATCAAATGATAAGTAGACGTTTCTCACTGCAACAACCGCCACCTTAGTAGCATTGCCCATGTAGGCAGTTATCTCTCCATCAAATAGTCGCCGGGTTTCCTGGAACCCCTGCAAAGAATTGCAGACATGATCAGTGGCTCCCGTATCTACATACCAGGTGCTGGTAGATAACACCGCTAAACATGTTTCAACTACTAGAGTATGAGATATACCTTTATTGTTCTGGTTCCTATGAGGACAGTCCGTTTTCCAATGTCCAGACTGCTTACAGATGAAGCACTTACCCTTCGGCTTCTTCATTCCAGCTTTCTGTCCTGTACTCTGAGGTTTATTCATCTTCTTTACTGAAAAGACCTGTTTATTCTTCTTCTTGCCTTTCGACTTAGAAGTAGAACCATTTTCAGCATAATGAATATGAGAACTGTGACGAAATATTCCTTCTGGTGCCTGTAGTTCTGTCAGAAGTTCCGCCAACGTATACTCTCTTTTGTTCATGTTATAGTTCAGGCGGAACTGCTCAAAACTTCTGGGTAGCGTTTGGAGGATTATATCGACCTGGGTTTCCCCATCGATTTCTCCTCCAAGGACTTGTATTTCATTCAGATAAGCTATCATTTTGAGGATATGATCCCTTACGGGTGTCCCCTAAGACATGGTGGCTGTCATTAGCTTTCTCATTGCCTCTTGCCTAGCAGTCCGACTCTGGTGCCCAAAGAGTTCTTTGAGATTGTTCATTATATCATAAGCTGTTGGTAAATCTTGATGCTGATGTTGTAATACATTTGACATTGATGCCAAAATGTAACACCGTGCCATCTCATCAGCTTTTACCAATTTCTTATGATACTCAATCTCCTCTAGGGTAGAGTCACCGTCAGGTGTATTAGGGCAAGCCTCAGTCAGTACAAACTTATAGCTTTCAGCAGTAAGAACAATGCCCAGGTTTCTTTTCCAATCAATATAGTTGGGACCAGTAAGTTTGTTCTCTTTCAGTATAATGGCTAGTGGGTTGAAAGTCATCCTAAGAATCACAAAAATAAACTTTGGTCAAGACTCTAAATTTAGAATAATATTGATTCCTCAAACAATACTATTTTAAATTAACCAATACCTTAAATCACCGTGAATATTGCATGCCACGTTAGTGTGGACGTATATAAACTCAACATTTATAAGAGGAGGGTGTGACCCATTAATTTTATTATCTTGTCATCCTAACTTTATGACAAATAAAATTAATAGTTGGTCTCACTTTGGTCACACAATACAATAGTAGTGACGTCGTTGGGGAGGATATTATTGAATGCGTCTAAGTGTATACCATTACTTGATACTAAGTCCATTAAATAGGATTGTTCCCCTTCAATTGGAGAAAATCACACGCTCCTAAATAATTTCCTATAACCATCCATAAAAGGAAGTTTGATCTAGTGATCCGCAACAAACCCATCCGTTGTGGAGGGAGGCACTCAGAGCCAACACGCAAGCTTGTTGCATCACTTACAAACCAGTAATGGAGACCATGAGATTTATTAAAATCCCTCTCCCACTTAGTTATTTAAAAATGAGGATTTAACCTATGCTAGCATACATCACATGCATACACACACATCACAGTAAATTAAAGCAATAAATATGGAAATCATTTTCCAACTATTATGGCCTTTTTCTGTTACTGTCCTCCATGTGCTCCAACCATAGCTACTGCCATCTTTAGCCACCACCATCAGGTCGAGTCGTCGCATCCATCTTGCTTCTTAATCCGCTGTGCCTCTGGTGCTCCAAAAGTACCACGCCTCGCAAGAATCCGATCCGCGACAAAAATATAATTTTACATATATCGATCCTATATTCCACGAGGGAATGTACATGTATTCTAGATTGAACAAAAAAATAAAATTCTAAAAATTATACAGCTCCTGCAGTATTTTTACATACAATCATGCACACAAATAATGCCCTTGACATGTCCAAAGGTCCAATCACACACAATATCAATAAGTCATAATAGTTGGAGCCTGCAACCAAAGAGTTAGCACATCCTACTATTATCCTTCCTAAATTATGTATGACATGTGCATAACCTATTTGAATTCTAAACACACAGAGGCAAACCCTAGCTTTGATACTAATTGTTGATTAATCCTTGGAAAACGTACCGGTTCCACTGTACAAAAATTTTTGTACAAGTGTCGAACCTTTCCTTAAATAACCTATTGTGTTCTTTAGAAGTTCAATTAGGAATCACAGACGGAACTTAACATCATTGATTCCAAATTAACTTATCTATTCTTAATGGTTTAGATTTGAATCGCAAGCGGAACTTAACACTATTGATTCAAATCCACCTATGTTATTAATTCCATTAAATATTAATTTCCAAAATTGGCTTCCAGGACTGCATGACGAGGCATATGGCCTTCTTGGATATGGGAGCAACCACCACCGCCTAGGCAAATCTTTTTAAGGAAAGCTAATATTTAATTTCCTTAAATAACTCTAGGTTAACCAAAAAGAACAATCGAATCACAAATTCGAAAAAGAAGAAACACAAACTCGAAAAACTTATTCGAAAAACTAGATCTAATTGCCTCTTGTATTTAGAATTCTTACAAAGAAAATAACTAGTATGATGCGAAAGAAAATTACTAGTTATACCTTCTCTTTGTAAGCTAATGACCTCGAGATCTTCTGCCGTATTCCTCACCTTGCCTTGGACGTCGTGTGGGCGATGATCCTCCAAGATGAACACCACCCAAAAGAGCTTCTCCTCCTTGTAATATTTGGCCACCATCACCACAATAGAAAAGAGAGCAAAGGGAGAAGAGAGTGAGAGAGGGGCCGACCACCAAGAGAGTCTCCAAGCCAAAGAATAAGAGTTGTATCTCATGAAGCCCCCTCACCCCTTCTTTTATATTACTTGCCCAAGGCAAATAAGGAAAAACTTTTTACAAAAAATAAAATCATCCAAGAGTTTTTCCTTTTTCCTTTTAATTTTTCCTTTTCTTTCCTCTTGATCGAATTAATCACCAAATCAATGGTTGTGATCAATCCTATTTGGTTTAGGATTGAGTTTGGTCAGCCTCTTGCTTGGGCACCAAGCAAGGTGGCCGACCACTATATTTAGGAAAGGAAAAATAATTTATTTTTATAAAATTTTACAAGAAGAAAAAATTCTTATAAAATTTTACCAGGTCTCTTTCCTAGAGTTAAAAAAGGAAAGTTTAAAAATTAAAATCATGTTTTAAAATTTAAAACATCTCTTATAAAATTTCCTTTTTTAACATGATGATAGAAAATTTTAATTTTAAAACTTATCTTCCTCCTTTTTTCTTAAACCATGAGGATGATTAAAAAAGGAAAGTTTTAAAACTTTTAAAACTCTCTATTAAAACATGTGGCCAAATTCAAATAAGGAAAGTTTTTAAAATTAAAATCTCTCTTTTAAAACTCATAGTTTTCTACAAAGAGAAGATTTTAAAAATTCAAAAACAACCCTCCTTGTTTGAATATTGTGGCCGGCCCCTACTAGCTTGGTCACCAAGCAATAGGGCCGGCCCTTTAAGAGGAGATGTGGCCGGCCATTGCTTGGTCACCCAGCAATGGACCGGCCCCTTTCTTGAACACCAAGATGGGCCTTTCTTTAGATGGACTTGAGGCTTTAATGAGGCTACGACACGGACCTAGAAGAGAAATTGGTTTTGGCCTTCCGATGAGCTTGAGTATCCCGTGTTCACCCTAAACACACAACTCAAGTTTATCGATAATAACTCATTCCACTAGAGAGTTATTATCGCACTACCGCACCAATCCCAAATTACATTATGGGCTCCTTATTATGAGTGTGTTAGTCTCCCTGTGTTTAAGATTACGAATGTCCACTAATTAAGTAAGTTACTGATAACTCACTTAATTAATATCTAGGTCCAAGAGTAGTACCACTCAACTTCATTGTCATGTCGGACTAAGTCCACCTGCAGGGTTTTGTTGGTTGCTACTCGGAAAACCCAATGGCTCCACTGTACAAAACTTTTGTACATGATCTGAACCTTTCCTAGCTACCATGTGTTCTTTTAAGTTAAACTTGTATCTCTTGCGGAACTTAACACGTTTGATTCCAAGTTTAACTTATATGTTCTTTTAGGTTTAGATTTGGATCTCCTGCGGAACTTAACACGTTTGATCCAAATCACCTAGGTTATAAATTCAATTAAATATTAGTTTCCAAAATTGGCTTCCAGTGTTGCATGGCGAGGCACTTGGCCTTCTTGGATATGGGAGCAACCACCATCGACTAGACAAAGCCTTTTAAGGAAAATAATATTTAATTTCCTTATATAACTCTAGGTTAACCTAAAGGAACAATCAAATCACAAGGAAAAAAGAAAAAGAACACAATATCGAAATTAAATTCGAAAAACAAGAATCGAATGCCTCTTGTATTTGGTATTTATACAAAGTAAAAGTAACTAGTATGATGCGGAAATTAAATACTAGTTATACCTCTTCCTTGTATGCTAAAAACCTCGAGATCTTCTGTCGTATCCCTCGCCTCCTCTTGGACGTCGTGTGGGCGACGATCCTCCAAGACGAACACCACCCGGAGAGCTTCTCCTTCTTCTCTAGAATTCGGCCACCACCACCACAAAGGAGCAAAAGAGAGCAAAGGGAAGAGAGGGAGAGGGGCCGGCCACTTGATGATCTCCAACAACACAATATCAATTGTTCTGTATTTCAAGGCCTCCCCTTGCCCCCTTTTTATATTAGTTTCCCAACGGAAAATTATGGAAAGAGTTTTATAAAAAATTAGACTCATTCCTATTTCCTTTTAATTTTTTCTTTTTCTTTCCTTTTAATTAATCAATCCTAGATTGATTTATTAATTAAACAACTATTTGTTGATGTTTAATTATTTGACCGGTCCCTTGCTTGGGCACCAAGGAAGGTGGCCGGCAACTTATTAAAAGGGAAAGAAAGAAATTTTTTTTATAAAATTTAAAAGAAGAAAACTTCTAATAAAATTTTACAAACTCTCATTTTTTTTTATAATGTGGATATTAAAAAGAAAGTTTTAAAATTTAAAACATCTCTAATAATATTTCTTTTTAAAAGAAAATTTCATAAATTTTACAACTCTCTTTTAAAACCTTGTGGCCTAATTTAAATTAGGAAAATTTTATAAATTTTTAAAATCTCTCTTTTTACAAATTGTAAATATCCGAGAAAATTTAAAAATTCAAAAACAACCTTCGTAATTTAAATATTGCGGCTGGCCCCCTTGCCCAAGGCAAGGGCCGGCCACTTCTAGAGAATATGTGGCCGGCCATTGCTTGGTCACCAAGCAATGAACCGACCCCTTCTTGGACACCAAGATAGGCTTTTCTTTGGATGGACATGAGGCTTTATTGAGACTACAACAGGGACCTAGAGGAGAAATTGGTTTTGGCCTTCCGATGAGCTTGAGTATCCCGTGCTCGCCCCGAACACACAACTCAAGTTCATCGATAATAACTCATTCCACTAGAGAGTTATTACCGCACTACCGCACCAATTCCAAATTACATTATGGGCTCCTTCTTATCATGAGTGTGTTAGTCTCCCTGTGTTTAAGATTACGAATGCCCACTAATTAAGTGAGTTACTGACAACTTATTTAATTAATATCTAGCTCCAAGAGTAGTACCACTCAACTTTATTGTCATGTTGGACTAGGTCCACCTGCAGGGTTTAACATGACAATCCTTATGAGCTCCTCTTGGGGACATTCTCAACCTAGATAACTAGGACACAGATTCCTTCTATAATCAACAACACATACTATAAGTAATATCATTTCCCAACTTATCGGGCATATTGATTTATCAAGCTAAACCTCACCCTTTGATAAGTCAAAGAAATAAATATTAAATATACATGCTTGTTATTATATCAGGATTAAGAGCACACACTTCCATAATAACTAAGGTCTAGTTCTTTTTCTAAGTCAGTACAAAAAGAACTTACCTAAATGATCCTACTCAATACACTTAAAGTGTATTAGTGTAATTTATTAGTCAAGATAAACTAATACTTAATTACACTACGTCTATTCTAATGGTTTGTTCCTTTCCATCTTAGTCGTGAGCAACTGTTTATAATTTATAGAGAACCAACAACATGATCTTCTAAGTGTGACCCCACACTCCATGTTATCTACTATATAAATTAATTGAACAATTATATTTAACAAATAAATGTAAACATTTGACTAATGTGATTTTTTATTTCAAAATAAATGTGTACAAAAGCTAAACTTTTAAGTATACACTCCAACAATCTCCCACTTATACTAAAAGTTTAAGCTGCCATATCTGTTGCCATACATCTGATTCCCATCCCCTCCACATGCCGATCAAAAGCTTTCACCGGAAGGGCCTTAGTGAAAGGATCTGCCAGGTTATCTGCTGATGCTATCTTGGCGACGACAACTTCTCCTCGCTTGACGATGTCTCGTATCAGGTGGTACTTGCGCTCTATATGTTACTTGCCTTATGGGCTCGTGGTTCCTTCGAGTTTGCAACTGCTCCACTATTATCACAATAAATTGTGACGATCTTGGGCAAACCAAGAATCACATCTAAGTCCATTAGAAAGTTCCTGAGCCATACAGCTTCTTTGGCTGCCTCAGAGGTTGCCACATACTCAGCTTCCATGGTTGAGTCTGAGATGCATTTCTGCTTAACACTCCTCCATGTAATGGCTCCACCTCCTAAAGTAAACACATAGCCTGATGTAGACTTACTGTTGTCCCTATCTGATTGGAAGTCCCAATCCGTGTGACCCACAGGGAGTAAATCGTTTGCTTGGTAAACTAGCATATAATCTCTAGTCCTTCTCAGGTACTTTAATATATGCTTTACTGCAGTCCAATGTTCTTGTCCAGGGTTACTTTGATATCTGCTAACCATGCCCACGGCAAAACAGATATCAGGTCTCGTACACAACATTGCATACATAAGGCTTCCTACAGCCGAAGCATAAGGAACTGCCTTCATGTCCTCAATATCCTTTGATGTTTTTGGAGACATCTCTTTAGATAAAGCTACTCCATGCCTAAAAGGTAAGAAACCTTTCTTGGTATTTTGCATGCTAAAACGAGCAAGGATTGTATCTATATATAAAGCTTGGGATAGGCACAACATTCTTTTCTTGCGATCCCTTATAACTTTGATCCCAAGGATGTGTGCACATTCTCCTAAGTCCTTCATATCAAATTGTTTGGACAACCATACCCTTACGTCTGATAATACCTTGACATTGTTGCCAATTAACAAAATATCATCTACGTATAGTACAAGAAATACCACCATGTTTCCGTTACACTTCTTGTATACACAAGACTCATCCGGACACTGAATAAATCCATATGACTGGATTACTTCATTAAACCGGATGTTCCAAGATCTTGAAGCTTGCTTTAGTCCATAAATGGACCGATTAAGCTTGCACACTAGATGCTCTTTGCCCTTTTCAATGAACTCTTCTGGTTGCTTCATATGGATGTTTTCTTCAAGACTTCCATTAAGGAAAGCTGTCTTGACATCCATTTGCCAAATCTCATAATCCATATGAGCGGCAATGGATAAGAGTATCCGGATAGACTTAAGTATAGCTACTGGCGAAAAGGTTTCCTCATAATCGATTCCCTCTTTCTGAGTGTACCCCTTCGCAACAAGCCTTACTTTGAAGGTTTCTACCTTCCCATCTGTCCCTCTTTTCCTTTTATAGATCCATTTGCATCCAATGGCTTTTACACCATCAGGTGGTTATACAAGCTCCCAGACCTTATTAGAATACATAGATTCTATTTCAGAATTCATTGCCTTTTGCCAAGATACTACATCTATATCTTGGAGTGCTTCATCATATGTCCGGGGATCTGGTTCATGTTTGCCTGGGATCAAGTCCGAAGACTCACCCAGAAACATGAATCTCTCGGGCTGCCTTACAACCCTCCCACTACGACGAGGCACCGTCTGTGGTTGTGTGACACGTGTTGCAGTCTCTTGTGGTACTTCATCTTGTACTGTTGGTACTGAAGTAGATGTGTCCTCTCTAAGTTCTTCTAGAACAATTTTACTACTGGGCTTGTGATCCATTATATAGTTTTCTTCTAAAAACTGGACATTGGTGCTAATAATGACCTTCTGGTCTTTAGGACTATAAAATAAACCGCCTTTCGTTCCTCTGGGATACCCCATAAACATACGAACTTCTGTACGAGATTCTAACTTATCAGCATCTTGTTTCAGCACATGTGTTGGACTACCCCAAATCCGAATATGTCTTAGACTGGGCTTCTGCCCATTCCATAATTCTGTGGGAGTAGAAGATACTGATTTAGAAGGTACTAAGTTCAGAATGTACGCTGATGTTTCTAGAGCGTATCCCCAAAATGAATTTGGTAATTCTGAATAACTCATCATCGATCTAACCATCTCCATAAGAGTCATATTCCTTCATTCTGCTACACCATTCTGTTCGGGTGTACTAGGTGCGGATAATTGGGATTGAATCCCGACCTCTGATAAGTAATTCCTAAACTCTCCTAAGAGGTATTCACCACCACGATCAGACCGTAGTGTCTTGATACTTTTACCTAGACGTTTCTCCACATCAGCCTTGTACTCTTTGAACTTATCAAAGCACTCAGACTTGCGGCGCATTAGGTAAATGTATCCATATCTTGAATAATCATCTATAAAAGAGACAAAATATTCAAAGCCACCTCTAGCCTGGATAGACAAAGGACCACACAAATCAGAATGAACCAATTCTAACGCTTCTTTGGCTCTATAACCCTTGGCCTTAAAAGGTCTCTTGGTCATCTTACCTTCCAGGCAGGATTCACATGTTGGAAAGTTTTCCAACTCTAATGGACCCAAGAGTCCATGGGCTACAAGCCTTTGAATCCTACTTAAGTTAATATGACGAAGCCTTAGATGCCAAAGATGTGTTTGGTTAATTTCCGAAGGTTCTTTTCTCTTATTAGATTTAGAAGATGTGTTATTAATTTTCATATTTTGCTTTGTGGGAGAAATTGGATTTAAAGTATATAAATTGTCAACCAATGCACCAGAACAGATAATCACTTTATTTCTCTTTATAACTGTTAGGACCTTCGGATGGCTAGAGAGGGGGGGTGTGAATAGCCTCTTCGCAAACTTACACAAATTTTCTTCCAGAACTTTGTTAGCACAGCGGAAATAAGCAAAAACAAACTAATACAAGGAAGAAAACAAAACACCACTAACACAATGATGTACGAGGTTCGGGGATAACTTGCCCCTACTCCTCGGCGTGTTCGTAAGGTGGACGATCCCTTGATCTTTCGGTAGATCAACCCCCGGATAGATTCCGGCTAAGTATTTCTCCTTCTCGGTGGAGAAAACCTCTCCACAAAGTCTCAAAAGGATTTAAATGAAGCACAAGACTTACAGGATTTGGTGGCTACAATGAATGCACAATTAACTTACAGCCATAATGAAAGCAGAGCTTAAAGAAGCGGACCCTCAGCCAAGAGCTCCACACGACACTCTTGCTTAATCGACGACAGAGAGTTTGCAATGCGAAAACATTTCCCCAACCTCTCTTCTTTCTCCTTCTTATTTCTCTGCTTTCTTCACTGCGTTTGCCTGCATCGAATCACTGCAAGCTGCATAGAATCGCTGCAACCTGTATCGAATCACTGCAATTAACTCAGGCATCGCCAATCACTCCTCCTCCTCATCTGGTCCTCTGAACTCACACCAATACCATCCATGGTCTTCACTGCTGTCTTCTGAGCTCGAACCAATGAGGAGCCAGAACATACCCGGATCGCCAGTATCCGTTGATGCTTCAAATGCACCATTTGCAGCCAAGCTCGATAGAAAAACCATTTTGTCTTATTCCTCCGATAGACCTTAATTTGAATTCAAGCATCGTCATGATACCGCAACTGTAACTCAAAAGCTCACGCAGATCGTTAGTTCGAGAAATCGAAGTTGCGTAAAGATGAATACAACGACATCGTGGATCGGTCGACCGATCCATGGTCTGGATCGGGACACATCCGATCGGTCCGGAAGAGTTTGATCGGTGCGTGGACCGATCGGCTATGTGTGGATCGGTCCACGGACCAATCCACCCTCTCGCTTGAGTCGGCGTTTACGATCGCTTCTTTACGATCGGTCCAGACCGATCGATAACCCATGTATGCTTCAGTTACTTGATCGGTCCACGCATCGATCAGATAACCCATGAATACTACATGGGTTCTGATCGGTCCACCGATCGATCCCTCCTAAACTCTGTGTGGTTCCTAATCGGTCACGAGACCGATCGGTGACAAGTATCGGATCGTGGACGATCCATACAACCAGTTTCCTGGATCGGGTCAGCCCGATCCATAGCTCTGTGTTAGTTTTAGAGCCTCCCAACCCTAACATCGTCCGGAGAGCGAGCTACCAAGCCCTCTCGACCTAGTCACGAGCGAGCCCTCTCGTTAAAGAGCAGCCCTCTCGACCTAGTCCGGAGGAGCCGCTAAGCCCTCTCGACTTCGTCCGGTCGAGAGCTACCGAGCCCTCTCGACCTGTCCGAGGAGGCCGAGCCCTCTCCGACTTCGTCTAGTCCAGAGAACAAGCTATCGAGCCCTCTCTGACTTTGCGTGCCAAGTATCCGTACTTGGACTTTTCCTCTCCTCATGATCATCCTTGATCATCAATCAGTCTGAGTTTAATTAATGTCTGATACAAACTTAAATCAGTGTCAACATCAAAACAACAGCCAGGTCAGACTGTATCAACAATCTCCCCCTTTTTGTTGTTTGACAATACGATTTAAGTTTAGATCAGAAATGTTCTTATTTCCATATTTCCCTAATTTTAGGGGAATCAAGATCCTCCCCCTAAGACAGATACAACACCATGTAAGGATAGGGAAATCAAAGTCCTCCCCCTAAAGCCAAACTTTCATTTATCTCTAAACTTAGTTATTCTCTCCCCCTTTGTCAAACACCGAAAAGGTGCGAATTAGGTAAGAAAACTTGAAAAGACTCCCCCTTAACCCATACTGTCGTTTTCTCAATTCACCTAGAACACCCTCTAAGTGCATTATAAGACAGTGATAAAGAAAAGAGAGACATACACGACATGGCATATGAACAACATATTGATAACCAAAAAGAAGTGAAACATAAGGAAAACAAGAGAATGAATAGCGTACATAGAAGAAATGAACAAGTATCCAGGCAGACAAAAATATCCAACAAACAACATCAAAAACATAGATAGTCAAACTGACACCGTAGAACAAAGTGTATCAATCAGCTTCCTCATCATGAGGAACATCAGCAACATCAGTGGGAGGAAAGGGTCCCTGAGGTGGCATGCCGCTGCTCGAAGATGGATAGCCCGGGAAATCTTGCGGAGGTGGGTATCTGGCCATCCAATCCATAATCGTCTGATGTGTCGCCAGCTGCTGACTACGTAACTCATCGTAGCGCTGGTCAATCCAGACGCGCAACCCGTGAAGCTCAGCAACCAGCAACTCATCGTGCCGATCAAAGCGACTCTCCAGCTCGGCGATCTGCCAGCGCAGATCAGGATCGGCCTCTCCATCGTCAGCAGCAGGAGGAGCAGCAACGGGAGCAACCTGTCGTGGAGGTCCCCGTGGTAACTCACCTAGTGCTCTCCCATCCTTCCACCGGACGTCCCCATTTTGTCCTATGATTCCAGACTTGGAAAATGCCCGCTTCCCAAGTCTGCAATCCTGTCTGACCATCTTGATTATTCTACCCTTAGAGACATCAATCTGAAGGATCTCGAGCCAATCTGTAATTATATGCCCATAAGGCATATAAACAGTGTAGCCACTCGGCTCACTATAGGAGATGATCGAAGAGTAGATACTAGATACGATGTCAAAGTCGAGACGCCGACGCAATCCATAAAGCATCAGGCAATGATATGGACGGATCTCAGACAATGGTTTAGATGTGATAGGCAGAAGACAGTTTGTGACAATTTTAAAAAGAATGTAGTCTTGAGGAGATAATCTCAAGGCTGCAAAAGTAGGAAAGTCAACATCTAGCTCATCAAGGCCACCCGGTCTAGGTTGTCTGAAGAAATACTCATAGACTGAGTCAGGTGTGACATCAAAAGGTGAGGGTAGGGGGTCTGGTAGATCAGGAAATATCGAAAAGACATTACCAGTACACCTCCGACAATCGAGATACTCAAAGAAGGATGAGAAATTGAAATCAATAGTCCGCTTAGCAACTCTTGTTTTATAACCTACATCACTAGTCTGATGAAGGTTGTTATAAAACTCAGAGACCAAGTCATAGTTGATATCCCGTTCTAAGTAGACAAGTGAGTCAAGTTTGTAGTAGGCAATGGTTTCAGACACAGTTGGACAAAATTCGTCCATGAATTTACGATCTACAGACCTACAAGGGAGTAACTTAAAAGTTCTTTGTCTAAAGGCTTCCTCAAAATTGTGGTTCGGGAATCTCCCGGAAAGAGATGGTTGAGGTCGGGAAGGAGCCTTAGACTTCGATTTCTCAGGTGACTTAGAGGTCCCCTCACCCACTGGTTTCTTTCTAAGATGTTAACAATGGGATACAATGGGAAGTAAATGAGCACTGGAGCCGCTAGAAACAAACACCACAGATATGTGAGAAATGAAATCGAAATGCTAAAGTTCTAGAGAAATAGGGAGTTACCTTGGTGCCATTGAACTTTTGGCTAGAGCTTCGGAGGGCTAGAACTTCGGCTAGGGTTCCGGCGTGCAAAGAGAGGAGAAGTGGTGAGGTGTAGGGAAGAGTCGGCTAGGGTTTCGCGTGAAGGAGGAAAAGAAAGGATCGGGAAGTTTTAAGGGTTACAGATGGGTGTACAGTGAAGAAATGATCGGACGGTTGTCCGATCAGGAGGTATCAGGAGCCTCCTGATCGGTCCGTGGACCGATCCAGGAACACCCTGATCGGTCCGCAGACCGATCAGGAGATGATCAGTACTCGTTGATCGGTCCCTGGTGTAATACCCCGGTTCTGAGATTCTGGTTAAGTATGACTTAAAAGGTTAGATGATACTATCCATATCACCAAGGTGCACCTTCCTTTTCGGAAGCCCAAACTTAAGAACTCCAAAGTTAAGCGTGCTTGGCTTGGAGAAATCTGAGGATGGGTGACCTCCTGGGAAGTTTTCCAGGGTGCGTGCGAGTGAGGACAAAGCACGCTGAAAGGACCTCTGGTGGTCTGTGGAGCTAGTCATCAAACCGATAGGTAATTCTGGTGTCGTTCCTGGTTCGGTCCGGGTGGGGCCCGCCCGGGCCGGGACGTTTACAGATGGTATCAGAGCGACCTTGCGACCGTGAGTGCGCCTGTGGTAGGAGCACCCAGGGCACCACCTAGCGAGGGAGATTCTGGGATTTGTTTGTGGTGTGATTTGTGGTTACACAACGAGGACGTTGTGTCTTTAAGTGGGGGTGATTGTAATACCCCGGTTCTGAGATTCTGGTTAAGTATAACTTAAAAGGTTAGATGGTACTATCCATATCACCAAGGTGCACCTTCCTTTTCGGAAGCCCAAACTTAAGAACTCTAAAGTGAAGCGTGCTTGGCTTGGAGAAATCTGAGGATGGGTGACCTCCTGGGAAGTTTTCCAGGGTGCGTGCGAGTGAGGACAAAGCACGCTGAAAGGACCTCTGGTGGTCTGTGGAGCTAGTCATCAAACCGATAGGTAATTCTGGTGTCGTTCCTGGTTCGGTCCGGGTGGGGCCCGCCCGGGCCGGGACGTTACACCTGGATCGATCAGGGAACTTCCTGATCGGTCTGTAGACCGATCAGAAAATGATCAGTGGCAATAGCGTGCCGGATTGATCTGATCGGTCTCCGGACCGATCAGGGAACTCTTTGATCGGTCTACAGACCGATCAGAAGGTGATCAGTAGCGTGCCATGCTGACCTGATCGGTCCCTAGACCGATCAGAGTCTGATACTTACATCACTTCAGTAATTTTAGTAACTGAAATTCGTGGAGATGTTCGATAATTCGTGGAAGTTTCTCTAGGAAACCTTCCAAGGTCAGAACCTAGAATCTGGAGGATCTACAAGCATAACTATTACCTAAAAGTTATGGTCTTAACTTGTTTATAACAAACAAACACCTTAAGGCCTGAAAACTGAAATTTTTTGACCTTTGTTCAGTTTCAAGTTTGTCAAAATATAATCAACTTGCTATCATCCTTTCAAAGACTTGTCCTAGTATCAATCAAAATCATGAAAGCATCGGTCAAGTGTGTTAAACAGTCCATCAACCAAAGTTTCATAATTTCTAGGTAAAGGTCCAACCAAGTTTCCTTTGTTGGAATATATGAGTAAGATCTAGGAACCAAATACACATGAATTATGTAATGGTCTTCCCCATACTCAATTTATGTCTCTTCAACCTAATTATTCAAGGGATGCATGATACATTTTGAATAATTTGGCTGATCCTAGCATCTCACCCCATTTCTAGCAAACAAAAATCATTTGTTAAACCTTATAGTTTGTGTGAGATGTTCCCAAGTTGCCCAAATTAATTTCCCTATTTCTCTTGTTGTTTTAATTGTCCTTATTGATCATGATGAAGTCCTAATGGCCTATTGAGCCAAACACATTCCCAATTCTCTCCTCAAATGACTAAATTCATTTTCGGGAAGAGGTTTGGTGAAAATATCGGCTAGGTTTGATTTTGACTCAACATAGGTGAGTGCAATGTCTCCCCTAGCTACGTGATCTCTAATGAAGTGGTGACGCACTTCAATATGTTTGGTCCTTGAATGATGGACTGGGTTTTTTGTTAGGTTTATTGTGATGATGTTGTCACACAACACTTGCACTCCCTTATACGAGAGCCCATAATCCTCTAGAGTGTGGATCATCCACAATAATTGTGATACACTCTCTCCCATGACAATGTATTCAGCTTCGGTCGTGGAGAGAGCAACACAATGTTGCTTCCGACTTGACCAACTAACTAATGATGAACCTAAAAATTGGCAACCCCCACTAGTGCTTTTCCGATCCAATTTTCACCCAGCATAATCGGAGTCGGTATAACCTATCAAGTCAAAAGACTCCGTGCGAGGGTACCATAGACCTACTCGAATTGTGTCCTTAAGGTATCTCAGTATTCTCTTAATTGCAATTAAATGAGATTCCTTGGCACAGACTTGATATCTAGCGCACATGCCCACAGCAAAAAGTATGTCCGGCTTACTAGCTATGAGATATAGAAGACTACCAATCATGCTTCTATATTGCGTTAGATCAACTGGTTTTCCACTCTCATCATTGTCAAGGCGAGTGTTTGTCGCCATTGGAGTGGATACTTCCTTAGAGTCACTCATTTTGAATTTCTTGAGCATCTCTTGAGTATATTTTGTTTGATGGACATAAATGTCATCTCGAGTTTGTTTGATTTCAAGTCCAAGGAAGAATGTCAATTCTCCCACCAGACTCATTTCAAACTCACTTTCCATGTGAGTGATAAATTCATTCAAATAACCCTTGTTATTTGAGCCACAAATTATGTCATCGACATACACTTGGGTTACAAATATGTTTTCACCATCTCTACGCAGAAATAGTGTTGGGTCTATTTGACCTCTCACAAAACCCTTTTCTAATAGGTAAGTTGACAACCTTTCGTACCAAACTCGAGGTGCTTATTTAAGCTCATAAAGAGCTTTCTTGAGCTTGTACACGTGGTTTGGAGCTTCGGTATTCACAAACCCCAGTGGTTGTTCAACATAAACCTCTTCTTTAATGAAACCATTTAAGAAGGCTGATTTGACGTCCATTTGATAGAGCTTGAAGCCTCTATGTGCAGCAAAAGCTAGCATTAAGCGAATGGATTCTAATCGAGCCACGGGAGCGTAAGTCTCATCATAATCGAGACCTTCGACTTGACTATAGCCCTTGGCTACAAGTCTTGCCTTGTTTCTTACTACTTCTCCCTTTTGGTTTAACTTATTTTTGAAGACCCATTTGGTTCCAATAATGGTGGTCTTCTTAGGTCTAGGAACTAAGTCTCACACTTGGCTCCTTTCAAATTGACCTAACTCATCTTGCATAGCTATGATCCAATCAGGATCGTGCAATGCCTCATCAACTAATTTTGGTTCGATTTCTGAGATCAAGGCGACCTCATTAGACTCATTTCTAAAGAATGACCTAGTCCTAACCCCTTGTTGAATGTCTCCCACAATCTGGTCTTGGGGATGACTAGAGGCTATCCTAGATTGCCTTGGAGTTGGCGGTGCCTCATGAATGGTCTCACTAGACACAGGCAAGGGATCAGACTGAGTCCTCTCTTGCCTTTGCTCATCGTCATCGGAGTCAACTTCGACTCTTTCTATGTTTTGATCATTTAAACTTAGATTTCTAAGTTCAAATTGAATTTCTCCTACATCCCTTGATTGATCATTTGATTTAGGGATTTCTTCAAATGCTACATCAGAGGACTCTTCAATCAATTTAGTCCTACTGTTGTAGACTCGATAGGCTTTGCTGGTTAGAGAGTACCCGACTAGTATCCCTTCTTCAGCCTTAGCCGTGAACTTTCCAAGATGATCCTTGGTGTTCAAGATAAACACCTTACAACCAAACACCCTAAGATGTTTAATTGTAGGGGGTTTCCCAAACCAAAGTTCATGGGGAGTCTTTCCTAAAAACATATGTATCAAGACTCGGTTTTGCACATAGCAAGCGGTATTTACCACTTCAGCCCATAAGTAGCTCGGTAATGAGTACTCATTGAGCATGCTTCGTGCAGCCTCTTGCAAGACTCAGTTCTTTCTCTCCACAACCCCATTTTGTTGTGGGGTCCTTGGAGTAGAGAACTCATGCCTATATCCTTTTTCTTGACAAAATTCTAAAAATCTATGGTTTTGAAATTCTCCACCATGATCACTTCTAATTGTTTTAATTGTTGTTGATTTTTCATTTTCAGTTCTTCTACAAAAAGAAACAAAAACATCTATGGTTTGATCCTTATTTTTCAAAAAGAAGGTCCATGTATATCTAGTAAAATCATCAATGATCACTAAACAGTATCTACTCCCATTCAATGAAATAACATTACTGCAATCAAACAAATCCATATGTAATAAATCTAAAGCAGTAGATGTACTTACAATGCTCTTACCTTTATGAGGCGCTTTTGTTTGCTTACCCTTTTGACATGCATCACATAGTTTTGACTTTTGGTACTTGATGCTTGGTAGTCCTCGCACTAATCCTTTGTTGGCCAGCTTTCGAATATTCTTCATGTTTACGTGGGCCAATCTTCTATGCCACAACCATGATTCTTCTTCTTTTGACATGAAACACTTAGCAGAGGCATTAGTAGCACTTTTAAAGGATACTTGGTAAATGTTATCTACCCTTGTGCCTACTAGTACCGTGTCAAGTGTGTCAATGTGTTTGACCAGACATTAACTTGAATGAAACTCAATTGTGTAACCCGTATCACACAATTGGCTGACACTTAGGAGATTAAAAGTCATCCCCTTGACTAGAAGGACATTTTTGATTTGGAGACATTCGGATATTTGAATATCTCCAATTCCTATAACCTTAAGGCTACCATTATTACCAAAGGACACATTACCTCTATTTTTGTTTTGAAAGGTGGTAAAGAGTGACTTGTCCCCGGTCATATGCTTAGAGCATCCACTATCAACAAACCAAGTTGATAGATGCTCCCCCTCGACAAATGCCTACAAGACACGAAAGATAGATGTTTTAGGTACCCAAATCTTGGGACCTAATGCATCTACAATGAAAGACCTAGGAACCCATGCCTTGGTCACGCCCTTCCTAGTCTCATGAACCCTAGAAGCATGTGATCTATGAAATTGGGTTCTAGACACTAAGGAAATGAAACTAGACTCCTTAGGTTGGTATCCTAATCCAGCCTTGTTGTAGACCGCCCTTTGGGCATTTAGAATCATATCTAAGGTCTTAGAGCTAGTTGAGAATTTTTCAAGCATTTTCTTGAGTTTCTCAACTTCACTCTTTAGGGCATTATTTTCATCCTCAAGAAGCTCTTGATGAAGGTCATCAACCTCATCTTCCCTAAGAGTCTTCAAGTGTTATACTTCTTCTTTTAAAGATTTAATTTCTGTTTTTGATTTCTTAAGCATGGTAGACAAATGAGCAATAGTCCTATAGCATTTTTCTAAATGTGGGGAAGTTACCTCTTCATCATCCGAAGATGATGAAGCCGCGGCTGATGTATCACTTCCGGAGTCCGATTCCTCCCTTGCCATGAGTGCTAATTGACGAGTGCTTTTCTCCTTCTCTTCCTCCAATGAGCTTTAGGAGGATTCATCCCAAGAATCTTTGAGAGCTTTCTTCTTCTTGGCCCTTTCTTCCTTCTTCTTGAGTTTTGGACACTCGCTCCGATAGTGTCCTTTCTTGCTACACTCATAACAAGTAACGTTAGTCTTATCAATATTTTGATCAATAGACTTACCTTTCCCTTTGTATTTTCGGCTCCTTCTTATGATTCTCCTCACGAAGTTGGCCATCTCGCTTGATGATGATCCTCCTTCATCATCGGACTCAGAGGAGGATGAGGATGTAGGAATTTCTTTCTCCTTTTTCTTTTCTTTCTTCCTTCTTCCATCCTTGCTCTTTTCTCCTGCAACTAAAGCAATATCTTTCTCTTTTTGACCTTTGTTAGCAAGTTCATGAAGTTCCATTTCACAAAAGAATTCATCTAACTTAACAATTGAAAGGTCCTTGGAGACCTTGTAGGCATCTACCATAGATGACCACAAGGCATTCCTTGGAAAAGCTTTGAGAGCGTACCTTACGAGATCGCGATTCTCTACGCGTTCATCCACGGAATGAAGACCATTGATGATCTCTTTGAACCTTCCGTGTAGTTCACTTACCGTTTCACTCTCCTTCATGGAAAGATTTTATAGTTGGTTGAGGAACAAGTCTCTCTTGGCGATCCGAGAGTCTCGAGTTCCTTCTTGGAGCTCGATGAGCTTGTTCCACAAGTCCTTTGCACTCACAAATGGGCCTACCTTGACAAGTTGATCTTTGGCTATTCCACATTGTAGGGTGACCACCGCCTTGGCATCGGCTTGTCCTTTGTGAGTTTGCTCGGCGGACCACCTTGATGACTCTAGTTCCTTACCTTCTTCATCCTTCGGAGGTGTGAAACCTTCCTTGACCGAGAACCACATGGAGATGTCGGTCTTGAGATAATACTCCATACGGCTCTTCCAATATTGGAAGTCCGCTCCATCGAAGTAGGGTGGACGATTGGTGCTAAAGCCTTCCTTCATAGCCATCTTCTTGCTCTTTAGGGTGTTAGTCCGGATGAAGAGCGCCATGCTCTGATACCACTTGTTAGGACCTTCGGATGGCTAGAGAGGGGGGTTGTGAATAGCCTCTTCGCAAACTTACACAAATTTTCTTCCAGAACTTTGTTAGCACAGCGGAAATAAGCAAAAACAAACTAATACAAGGAAGAAAACAAAACACCACTAACACAATGATGTACGAGGTTCGGGGATAACTTGCCCCTACTCCTCGGCGTGTCCGTAAGGTGGATGATCCCTTGATCTTTCGGTAGATCAACCCCCGGACAGATTCCGGCTAAGTATTTCTCCTTCTCGATGGAGAAAACCTCTCCACAAAGTCTCAAAAGGATTTAAATGAAGCACAAGACTTACATGATTTGGTGGCTACAATGAATGCACAATTAACTTACAGCCACAATGAAAGCAGAGCTTAAAGAAGCGGACCCTCAGCCAAGAGCTCCACACGGCACTCTTGCTTAATCGACGACAGAGAGTTTGCAATGCGAAAACATTTCCCCAACCTCTCTTCTTTCTCCTTCTTATTTCTCTGCTTTCTTCACTGCGTTTGCCTGCATCGAATCACTGCAAGCTGCATAGAATCGCTGCAACCTGTATCGAATCGCTGCAATCAACTCAGGCGTCGCCAATCACTCCTCCTCCTCATCTAGTCCTCTGAACTCACACCAATACCATCCATGGTCTTCACTGGTGTCTTCTGAGCTCGAACCAATGCCAAGGAGTCAAGCTGATTGCAGCCAGAACATACCCAGATCGCCAGTATCCGTTGATGCTTCAAATGCACCATTTGCAGCCAAGCTCAGTAGAAAAACCATTTTGTCTTATTCCTCTGATAGACCTTAATTTGAATTCAAGCATCGTCATGATACCTGCAACCTGTAACTCAAAAAGCTCACAGCAGATCGTTAGTTCAGAGAAATCAGAAGTTGCAGAAAGACAGCAGAATACAAATGACATCGCTGTGGATCGGTCAGCAGACCGATCCATGGCTCTCTGGACCGATCAGGACACATCCTGATCGGTCCGGGAAGAGTCTGATCGGTCTGTGGACCGATCAGCCTATGTGTGGATCGGTCCACAGACCGATCCACCCTCTCGCTTTGAGTCCCAGCGTTTCTGATCGCTTCTTTCTGATCGGTCTGTAGACCGATTAGATAACCCATAGAATGCTTCTGTGTGGTTACTGATCGGTCCACAGACCTTCTGTGTGGTTCCTGATCGGTCCACAGACCGATCAGATAGCCCACAGAAACTTTCTGTGTGGTTCCTGATCGGTCACGAGACCGATCAGGTGACTTAAGTATCACTGGATCGGTCTGTGGACCGATCCAGACAACCAGAGTTTCACTGGATCGGTCAACAGACCGATCCATAGCTCTCTGTGTTAGTTTTAGAGCCTCCCAACCCTAAACCCTAACATCTTCCTGGTCCAGAGAACGAGCTACCAAGCCCTCTCTGACCTAGTTCTGAGAACGAGCTGCCGAGCCCTCTCCGACTTCGTCCGGTCCAAAGAACGAGCTGCCGATCCCTCTCTGACCTAGTCCGGAGAACGAGCTACCGAGCCCTCTCCGACTTCGTCCGGTCCAGAGAACAAGCTACCGAGCCCTCTCTGACCTAGTCCGGAGAACGAGCTGCCGAGCCCTCTCCGACTTCGTCTGGTCCAGAGAACGAGCTACCGAGCCCTCTCTGACTTTGCGTGCCAAGTATCCGTACTTGGACTTTTCCTCTCCTCATGATCATCCTTGATCATCAATCAGTCTGAGTTTAACTAATGTCTGATACAAACTTAAATCAGTGTCAACATCAAAACAACAGCCAGGTCAGACTGTATCAACAATAACCACATTGTTTCTAAAGGAAACTGAATATCCATCCAAATACAGTTTAGAAACTGAAATTAAATTCTTTCTAAAACTGGGTACATAAAGACAATTCCTTAAAACTAATTTCCTATTCCTATTAAATGATAAGTAGACGTCTCCCACTGCAACAGCCGCCACCTTAGTAGCATTGTCCATGTAGACAGTTATCTCTCTATCAAATAGTCGTCGGGTTTCCTGGAACCCCTTTATTGTTCTGTTTCCTACGAGGACAGTCTGCCTTCCAATGTCCAGTCTGCTTGCAAATAAAGCACTTGCCCTTCGACCTCTTTATTCCAGTTTTTTGTCCTACACCTTGAGGTTTATTCACCTTCTTTGCTGAGCCATTTTGTTTCTTCTTCTTCTTGCCTTTCGGCTTAGAAGTAAAATCATTTTTAGCATAGTGAATTTGAGAATGTTGATGAAACAACCCTTCGACTGCCTGAAGTTCTATCAGAAGTTCCGCCAATGAATACATCCTTTTATTCATATTATAGTTCAGGCGAAAATGCTCAAAACTTCTGGGCAGCGTTTGGAGGATGATATCGACCTGGGTTTCCCCATCAATTTCCCCTCCAAGAACTTGTATTTCGTTTAAGTAAGCCATCATCTTGAGAATATGATCCCTCACGGGAGTCCCCTCAGTCATGGTGGCTGTCATCAGTTTTCTCATTGCCTCTTGCTTAGCAGCTCGATTCTGATGTCCGAAGAGTTCCTTGAGATTGTTCATTATATCATAGGCTGTTGGTAAGTCCTGATGCTGATGTTGCAATACATTTGACATCGAAGCCAAGATGTAATACCGCGCCATCTCATCAGCTTTTACCCATTTACTATGATACTGAATCTCCTCTGGGGTAGAATCATTGATAGGTGTTTCTGGGCATTCCTCTGACAGTACAAACTTATAGCCCTCAGCAGTTAAAACAATGTCCAGGTTTCTTTTCCAATCTATGTAATTAGGACCAGTAAGTCTGTTCTCTTTTAGTATGATGGCCAGTGGATTGAAAGTTATCCTAAGAATCACAAAATAAATTTTGGTCAGAACTCTAAATTTAGAATAATATTGATTCCTCAAACAATACTATTTTAAATTAACCAACACCTTAAAACACCGTGAATTTTGTATGCCACGATAGTGTGGACGTATACAAATTCAACATTTGTAAAAGGAGGGTATATCCCATTAATTTTATTATCTTGTCAACCTAACTTTTTGACAAATAAAATTAATAGTTGGTTTCCTTCGGTCACACAAATAATAGCAGTGACTCCGATGGGGAGGATACTATTAGACGTGCCTAAGTGTATACCATTACTTGACACTAAGTCCATTAATAAGATTGTGCCCCTTCCGATGGGGAAGATCACACGCTCTTAATTAATCTCCTATAGTCATCCGAAATGGAAGTTTGATCTAGTGATCCGCAAACAAACTCATCTAATATGGAGAAAGGCACTCAGAGCCAACGCGCAAGTTTGTTTGCATCACTTACAAACCAGTAATGGAGACCGTGGAATTCACTAAAATAAATTCCTCTCCCACTTAGTTATTTAAAGTGAGGAATTTTGATGATGCTAGCCTACTAAACATGTACACTAACATTCACACACAGCACAATACAAAAGCAATAAATAGAAAAACTAATTTTCAACTATTATGGCTTTTATCTATTGTTGTCCTCCGTGTGTCGTCATCCCTAGCTGCTGCCATCTTTGGCCACTGCCACCAGGTCTAGTTGTCACATCCATCTTGCTCCTTGTTCCGCTACACTACTCTGATCCTTAAAAGGTTCCACGCCTTGCAAGATTCGATCCGCGACATAAATAGAATTTTACATTTTTCGATCCTATATTCCTCGAAGAAATGTACATGTAAACTAGATCGAACATAAAATAAAATTTACATCCATCGATCCTATATTCTATAAAAGGAATGTACATGTATCTAGATAAAAAAAATAAAATCCTAATAAAACCAAATACAGCTCCTGCTGTATTTTATAATACAATCATGCACACATAATAAATGTCCTTGACATGTCCAGGGTCCAATCACACACATAATAACTATAAGCCATAATAGTTGGATCCTGCATCCACAAAGTTAGCACATCCTACTATTAACCTGCCTAAATTATGTATGACATGTGCATAATTAAACTAATACCAAATACACAGAGGCAAAACCCTAGCTCTGATACCAATTGTTGGTTGCTACTCGGAAAACCCAATGGCTCCACTGTACAAAAATTTTGTACGTGATCTGAACCTTTCCTAGCTACCATGTGTTCTTTTAAGTTAAACTTGTATCTCCTGCGGAACTTAACACGTTTGATTCCAAGTTTAACTTATATGTTCTTTTAGGTTTAGATTTGGATATCCTGCGGAACTTAACACGTTTGATCCAAATCACCTAGGTTATAAATTCAATTAAATATTAGTTTCCAAAATTGGCTTCCAGTGCTGCATGACGAGGCACTTGGCCTTCTTGGATATGGGAGCAACCACCACCGACTAGACAAAGCCTTTTAAGGAAAATAATATTTAATTTCCTTATATAACTCTAGGTTAACCAAAAGGAACAATCAAATCACAAGGAAAAAAGAAAAAGAACACAACATCGAAATTAAATTCGAAAAACAAGAATCGAATGCCTCTTGTATTTGGTATTTATACAAAGTAAAATTAACTAGTATGATGCAGAAATTAAATACTAGTTATACCTCTTCCTTGTATGCTAAAAACCTCGAGATCTTCTGCCATATCCCTCGCCTCCTCTTGGACGTCGTGTGGGCGACGATCCTCCAAGACGAACACCACCCGGAGAGCTTCTCATCCTTTTCTAGGATTCGGCCACCACCACCACAAAGGAGCAAAAGAGAGCAAAGGGAAGAGAGGGAGAGGGGCCGGCCACTTGATGATCTCCAACAACACAATATCAATTGTTATGTGTTTCAAGGCCTCCCCTTCTCCCCTTTTTATATTAGTTTCCCAACGGAAAATTATGGAAAGAGTTTTATAAAAAATTAGACTCATTCCTATTTCCTTTTAATTTTTTCTTTTTCTTTCCTTTTAATTAATCAATCCTAGATTGATTTATTAATTAAACAACTATTTGTTGATGTTTAATTATTTGACCGGCCCCTTGCTTGGGCACCAAGCAAGGTGGCCGGCCACTTATTAAAAGGGAAAGAAAGAAAATTTTTATATAAAATTTAAAAGAAGAAAACTTCTAATAAAATTTTACAAACTCTCTTTTTTTTTTCTAATGTGGATATTAAAAGGAAAGTTTTAAAATTTAAAACCAAGTTTTAAAATTTAAAACATCTCTAATAATATTTCTTTTTAAAAGAAAGTTTCATAAATTTTACAACTCTCTTTTAAAACCTTGTGGCCTAATTTAAATTAGGAAAATTTTATAAATTTTTAAAATCTCTCTTTTTACAAATTGTAAATATATGAGGAAATTTAAAAATTCAAAAACAACCTTCCTAATTTAAATATTGCGGCCGGCCCCCTTGCCCAAGGCAAGGGCCAGCCACTTCTAGAGAATATGTGGCCGGCCATTGCTTGGTCACCAAGCAATGAGCCGGCCCCTTCTTGGACACCAAGATAGACTTTTCTTTGGATGGACTTGAGGCTTTATTGAGGCTACAACAGGGACCTAGAGGAGAAATTGGTTTTGGCCTTCCGATGAGCTTGAGCGTGCTCGCCCCGAACACACAACTCAAGTTCATCGATAATAACTCATTCCACTAGAGAGTTATTACCGCACTACCGCACCAATCTCAAATTACATTATGGGCTCCTTCTTATCATGAGTGTGTTAGTCTCCCTGTGTTTAAGATTACGAATGTCCACTAATTAAGTGAGTTACTGACAACTCATTTAATTAATATCTAGCTCCAAGAGTAGTACCACTCAACTTTATTGTCATGTTGGACTAGGTCCACCTGCAGGGTTTAACATGGCAATCCTTATGAGCTCCTCTTGGGGACATTCTCAACCTAGATAACTAGGACACAGATTCCTTCTATAATCAACAACACATACTATAAGTAATATCATTTCCCAACTTATCGGGCATATTGATTTATCGAGCTAAACCTCACCCTTTGATAAGTCAAAGAAATAAATATTAAATACATGTGCTTGTTATTATATCAGGATTAAGAGCACACACTTCCATAATAACTAAGGTCTAGTTCTTTTTCTAAGTCAGTACAAAAAGAACTTACCTAAATGATCCTACTTAATACACTTAAAGTGTATCAGTGTAATTTATTAGTCAAGATAAACTAATACTTAATTACACTACGTCTATTCTGATGGTTTGTTCCTTTCCATCTTAGTCGTGAGCAACTGTTTATAATTTATAGAGAACCGACAACATGATCTTCTAAATATGACTCCACACTCCATGTTATCTACTATATAAATTAATTGAACAATTACATTTAACAAATAAATGTAAACATTTGACCAATGTGATTCTTTATTTCAAAATAAATGTGTACAAAAGCTAAACTTTTAAGTATACACTCCAACAAGTTTAACATGGCAATCCTTATGAGCTCCTCTTGGAGACATTCTCAACCTAGATAACTAGGACACAGATTCCTTCTATAATCAACAACACACACTATAAGTAATATCATTTCCTAACTTATCGAGCATATTGATTTATTGAGCTAAACCTCACCCTTTGATAAGTCAAAGAAATAAATATTAAATATATGTGCTTGTTATTATATTAGGATTAAGAGCACACACTTCCATAATAACTAAGGTCTAGTTCTTTTACTAAGTCAGTACAAAAAGAACTTACCTAAATGATCCTAATCAATACACTTAAAGTGTATCAGTGTAATTTATTAGTCAAGATAAACTAATACTTAATTTCACTACGACTATTCTGATGATTTGTTCCTTTCCATCTTAGTCGTGAGTAACTGTTTATAATTTATAGAGAACCGACAACATGATCTCCTGAGTGTGACACCACACTCCATGTTATTTACTTTATAAATTAATTGAACAATTACATTTAACAATAAATGCAGATATTGACCAATGTGATTATTTTATTTCAAAAATAAATGTTTACAAAAGCTAGGGTTTTAATATACACTCCAACACAGACTGCTTGCAGATGAAGCACTTGCCCTTTGGCTTCTTCACTCCAGCTTTAGGTCCAGTACCAAGAGATCTATTCACCTTCTTTACTGAGCCAGCCTGTTTCTTCGTATTCTTGCCTTTCGACTTAGAAGTAGAAACGTTTTCAGCAAAGTGAATCTGAGAACTATGACGAAATATACCTTCTGCTACCTAAAGTTCTGTCAGAAGTTTCGCCAACGTATAAGCCCTTTTGTTCATGTTATAGTTCAGGCAGAACTGCTCAAAACTTCTGGGTAGCGTTTGGAGAATAATATCGATCTGGGTTTCCCCATCGATTTCAGCTCCAAGGATTTGTATTTCATTCAAATAAGCCATCATCTTTAGGATATGATCCCTTACAAGTGTCTCCTCTGACATGGTGGTTGTCATTAATTTTCTCATTGCCTCTTGCCTAACAATCCGATTCTAGTGTCCGAAGAGTTCCTTGAGATTGTTCATCATGTCATAAGCAGTTGGCAAGTCCTGATGCTGATGTTGCAGTACATTTGACATTGAAGCTAAAATGTAACACCGCACCATCTCATCTGCCTTGACCCATTTCCTATGATGCTCAATCTCCTCTTCACTAGAATTATCGTTAGGCACATTAGGACAGACATCTAACAGTATAAACTTATAGCCTTCAGCAGTTAGGACAATGTCCAGGTTTCTTTTCTAATATATGTAGTTGGGACCAGTAAGTTTGTTCTCTTTCAGTATAATAGCCAGTGGGTTGAAAGTTATCCTAAGAATCACAAAATAAACTTTTGGTCAAGACTCTAAATTTAGAATATTATTGATTCCTCAAACAATATTATTTAAATTTACCAACATCTCAAAACACCGTGAATTTTGCATGCCACATTAGTGTGGACGTATACAAAATCAAACATTTGTAAGAGGAGGGTCTTATTCATTAATTTTATTATCTTGTCATCCTAACTTTATGACAAATAAAATTAATAGTTGGTTTTTCCTTCGGTCGCACAAATAATAGCAGTGACTCCGATGGGGAGGATACTATTAATTGTGCATATGTGTATACTATTACTTGATACTTAGTCCATTAAATAGGATTATGTCCCTTCAGTTGGAGAAGATCACGCGATCCTAAATAATTTTCTATAATCATCTATAAAGAAAGTTGATCTAGTGATCTACAAACAAACTCATCCATTGTGGAGGGAGACACTCAGAGCCAACACGCAAGTTTGTTGCATCACTTACAAACTAGTAATGGAGACCGTGGAATTTATTTACTAATCTCTCTCCCACTTAGTTATTTAAGGTGAGGAATTTTAACATGCATACACACATCACAGCAAATAAAGCAATAAATATGGAAAAATAATTTTTTTTAACTATTATAACCTTTTCCATCACTGTCCTTTGTGTGCTGCCAACCCTAGTTGCTGCCATCTTTAGCCACCGCAATCGGGTCCAGTCGCCGCATCTATCTTGCTTCTTTTTCCGCTGTGCCTCTGGTCCACAAATAGTACTATGCCTCGCAAGGATACGATCTGCGACAAAAATAGAATTTTACATATATCGATCCTATATTCCATAAAGGAATGTACATGTAATCTAGATCGAAATAAAAATGTAAAATCCTAAAACTAATACAGCTCCTGCTATATTTAATACATATAATTATGCATACAAATAAAATGCCCTTGACATGTCCAAGGGTCTAATCACACACAATCTCTATAAGCCATAATAGTTGGAGCCTACAACCACAGAGTTAGCATATCCTACTATTATCCTATCTAAATTATGTATGACATATGTATAATTAAACTAAAAACCAAACACACAGAGGTAAACCCTAACTCTAATACCAATTGTTGGTTGTTATTTCGGAATATCGTACCGGTTTCCTTGTACAAAAATTTTGTACAAGTTCTGAACCATTCCTAACAACCTATTGTGTTCTTTAGAAATTAAATTTAGAATCGCAAACAGAACTTAACATTATTGATTCCAAATTCAACTTGTCTATTCTTAGTGGCTAAGACTTGGTTCGCAAACAATGCTTAACATTATTGATCCAAATCCACCCATTTTACAAATTCAATTAAATATTAATTTCAGAGATTGACTTCCAAGTTAAACATGGCGAGACACTAGGCCTTTTTGGGTATGGGAGCATCCACCACTTCCTAGATAAAACCTTTCAACGAAATTTAATAGTTAATTTCCTTATAGTAACCCTAGGTTTAACCAAAAAGAACAATCGAATCACAAGTTTGAAAAACAAAAGAAACACAAAATCGAAAACATAAATTCAATAACCTATATTCATTAGCCTCTTGTGTTTGGTATTTCAAGATCTAAATAAAAGGATGAACTAGTTATGATGCGAAAACTAATAACTAGTTATACATTTTATAGCTTATAGACCTCACGATCTTCTGATGTATTCCTCTTCTTATCCAAGACAAGAATCCACCCAAGCCTCCTTCTTCTCCTTGCAAGTTTCGGCCACCAACAATCTCCTAGAGATGAAGAACTTCGACCACCAACCAAGCTCCAATGGATGATAGGAAACAATGCCTCCTATCTCTTCTTCTTCTCCAAGCAAAATCCGGCCACCAAGATCTCTCCAAGAAGATGATGCCGCCGGCCACTTAAGAAGAAGAATAGGGGAAGAGGAATAAGAGAGGGCCGACCACCACAAGGAAGAGATGAATAATAGAAGATAGATTGTTATGAGGTGAGACACCTCTACCCTCTCTTTTCTATTCCTTGGTCTTGGCAAATAAGGAAAGTTTTAATTAAAACTTCCTTAATTTCCTTGCCAATGAAAAGGAAAATTTAATTGATAAAAAAAATTTCCTTTTCTCTTAATGTGGCCGGCCATATCAAATCCTCCAAGGAAGGAAAGTTTTAAACACAAAATTAAAATTTCCTAATTTGTTTCCGGAAATTTTTAAAATAAAATTTCTCTTTTAAAAATTCTCTTCATGGTTGATTATAAAAGGAAACTTTTATAAATTAAAATCTCTCTATTAAAACATGTGGATGATTTACAAAAAAGAAAGTTTTATCTAAAATTAAAATCTTCCTTTTAACTACAAATAAGGAAAGATATCAAATCTTTCTCTTAATCTTTTGTAGAAAGTTATAAAAGGAAAGATTTAATTTTAAAACTCTCTTTTAAAATCATAAGGATGGTTAAAAAAAAGAAAAGTTTTATCAAAAATTAAAATCTTCCTTTTAACTACAAGTAAGGAAAGATATCAAACATTTCTCTTAATCTTTTGTAGAAAACTATAAAAGAAAAGATTTAAATTTTAAACTCTCTTTTGAAATCATGGCTTCCACATAAGAAAAGATTTTTAAAAAAAAAATAAAATCCTTTTAATTTAATGTGGCCAACCACTTAAGCTTGGGTTCAAGCTAGGGTCGACCACCAACTCACCTTGGTTTGGTCGGCCCTAGCTTGGGCTCCAAGCTAGGCTTGGCCGGTCACCTTAAGGTGGGTAAGAAGGTGGGTATGAGTGGGTATAATACTTTATAAATAAGAGGCTACGATAGGGACCGAGAGGAGGAATTGGTTTTGGTCTCCCGATGAACTTGAGTTTCCCGTGTTCGCCCCGAACACCCAACTTGAGTTCATCAATAATATCTCATTCCACTAAAGAGTTATTATTGAACTACCGCACCAATCTCATATTACTATATGGGCTCCTTCTTATCATGAGTGTGTTAGTCTCACTGTGTTTAAGATTTAGAATGTCCACTAATTAAATGAGTTACTGACAACTCATTTAATTAATATCTAGCTCCAAGAGTGGTACCACTCAACTTCATCATCATGTCGGACTCAGTCTACCTGCAGGGTTTACATGACAATACTTATGAGCTCCTCTCGGGGACATCATCAACCTAGATTTCTAGGACAGTTTCCTTCTATAATCAACAACACACACTATAAATAATATTATTTCCTAACTTATCGGGCATATTGATTTATCGAACTAAATCACACCCTTTGATAAATTAAAGAAATAAATACTAAATATATGCGCTTGTTATTATATCAGGATTAAGAGCACACACTTCCATAATAACAAAGGTCTTATTCTTTTATACAGTCAGTATAAAAAGAACTTACCTTAAATGGTCCTGCTCAATACACTCAGAGTGTACTAGTGTAATTTTATAGTCAAGATAAACTAATACCAAATTATACTACATTTATTCTAATGGTTTGTTCCTATCCATCTTAGCTGTGAGCTACTCTTTATAATTTATAAGGAACTGATAACATGATCTTCTGTGTGTGACACCACACACCATGTTGTCTATAATATAAATTAATTGAACAACTATACTTAGCATATAAATGTAGACATTTGATCAATGTGATTCTTTATTTCAAAATAAATATTTACAAAAAACTTGACTTTTAGTATACACTCTAGCACTTGAGCCTTGAGAAAATGCAAACTCAAAGAACGAACGACTTACTTTGTCACTTAGGGTGCAAAAGAGAAGAAGTTGGTCGAAGAGAAGTCGCTGGAGGGAAGTTCAGGGAAGACGAAAGGCAAAGTGTCAAGATTTTGTGTCGTTTAAGGTTTCTTACAAAGTATAACTTAATACTATTGTTTGATCAAAATAATGGGCATGCAGGGGACCATTGATCTGCAAGAGGAGAGAGGTCATTGGTACGTACGAAGAGGCATACGTCAGAAGCCATTTCAAAAAATGAGGATTGGTGTCACGTGGCATCCACCCATAAATAGGTATTTATTATGGAGGTGACAACCAAATCATTATGCTGCCAAAAGTGCTTCTCCGCGTGTTCTCGGTACTCTCTTCTGAACTATGCACCTCTGACAGGTAGTTTTTGAAAAACAAATATTACTAAGTGTCCCATGCACAAAGGAAAACATGAATTCCCGGACAGCCTTAGCAAAAGGGTGAACGGGCGAGAGTTAGACTTGGATCCAGTTAGTCGACTACACCTCTTTCGACTAGACTTAAAAGGAAGACTAGTGATACGGGATATAACGAGTAGACCTAGAAGATGACATGACAGTCAAAGCCAAGATGACATGGTGGTCAAAGTTAATGGAGGAGAGGATCTCCCCACTTGGCTCTGATTATTTGCCTAGCTCTAAGGCGCGCTGGACTGGCTTGGTCGGATTTTGAGCTGTACGAAAAAAGGTCGACCGACCTTTAAGCCGGTTGAACATAAGGGGTTTAGTGTTTTAATAACTAAAAAGACAGTGTTCGGTCGTTTAATGGCCGATCGAGTTTAAGGACGGTCATCCTTATAGGTAGGCTAGAATGACCGACTCACTTCACAATCGATTGACCATAGATCTGATTGAGGGAAAGGTTGAACTCCTTACTCCGAACGAGCCTCTTTGCCTATGTCTGGTCTACCCAATTACCAGTCAACCCTAAAGGTTTACATACGATGATATGCTTGTGTATCCATTCAATTATAAGAAATGACAGGTTTATATGACTCTATACCATGCGCCTGTCCAGACAAAAGGTCGACTGGGCATAAGGCACCTCGGCTTAAAAAATCGACCAAACCTCTCAGAACACAGTTTCATTTCTCTAGGTGGTCTATTATATACTCGGTCAGATAACAGGTCGACCAAGCCTGCATTACTTAGTTTCATATTGCTTTGCAGATGAACTTCTAATACGCCTGAGGCATCATATTATTTCTTGAATGATTTTTTAAAGAAGCCTTCAATACATAACAAAACAACTTATAATTAATGCAAGGATATGCATAAAGATAGCCAGCCTTATGGGTCGGTTGGGATATTCTCAGTCGACAACATGAGCAGAGGATCCTAACAATTTGTCAGAATAACACCTATATGTAAGAGAATATTCTTCTAGAACCTTCTTCGAGGATCATCATGTCTCTTATTAGCAGACCACTTATAATAGCATATTTCTTGAACAACCTCAATAACAACATAGGTTATAGACGACAAAGAGGTATACATATTGGTAAATGAAAGATTCCTCGAACAATTATTGCACATTGCTTAGGTTGTACACTCTCCTTTACATAACAACATCTGAAACACTTTGCCACCTTATGATTGTGGAGGTTATGAGAGGTGGTATACAAAGGGGGAGACCTCTCCGTTGGTAAAGTACGTTCTCTGAACATCTGTAACTTACTCTCGCACACATGTTATCTACTATTCTTCATTCACCCGTCCGGATTTATATTGACTTGAGCGTCGGAGGGCCTTCGTCAGAGACTCCCCTTGGTTTCTAGACATCGACGTTTTGTTGGCTCGTCTCCATGTGTACAGAATCGAAAAGAAGCTTTTTCATGGAGTAAAAAGTCTTTCTATCAGTCAATCATGAAATCATCATACCCAGCACGTCATCTTTGTAATTTTCAGATATGATCAAAACTGAGGATACAAACTGTTAAAAAGCAATATGTTTCACCTATACTGGGAAAAAAACATGGTCTGATTCTAATTAAGAAATTCAAAGATGCTCCGAACCATGTAGGCTCTTTCAATAAGAAAGATCCTTGTCCAGGAGTGGAAAAAGACAATGGCGGCTATCGTTAAATAGAAATTCTCCCTGTATGGAGGACTTCATTGTCACTAAGGTGGCAAGCCGGCTGGTGATCCGGACATTTGACATTATTTAGTAAATGTGCGTAAGGAATTGCTACCTTTTCTAACCGCTCACGTTTACGTAAGTTGGCTGCATCTGCTTCTGAAAGTTACAGCTTGATGCAGACTGGAACTTCCAATGAAGAGCTCAAATCCCTCAGTACTAATAAGTTTCTTTCATTAGGAGAAAAGTCTTCGCTTATTCTACCCCTGAAAGACACAACTTGATGCAGACTTGAACCTCCGAGTATATATACTTACTCAAGCACTCTGCAAGCTCTGTTAAGGATAGATCTTGATCCAACAACTTGCAGCATCCATTTCCACCAATGGCTCCCCCCACCCCCAGACTTGTTGTGCCCATAGATGTGAAGAAAAGCCCTTGGGAGCAGAAGCTACCCATCCACAACCGCTGGCATCCTCACATACCCCCAGTCGCAGAGGTGACCGAGGGGGAGGTCTTCCGAGTTGAGATGTTAGATTGTGTCGGAGGTCGAGTTGGCGATAATAACTCGGCTGAAGACATAAAATTTGTGGACGCGTCGATAGTAAGTACTGCATGCCTTGTTCACTGCTAATAAGATACTAAAAATAACTAAATCTGAATATCTAACAACCAAAATAGGAATGCAAACTGCAAAATAAAGAAGTGATAAACCTTGATCAGCATGGTATAAATTTATTACAAGAACTTCTTTTTATTAATTTCTAGCGGAAGCTAAATCTCACCAAGATGACATCTCATAATTCTTGTAACCAAACCAGGATACTGCTTTAAATATGGTTCCAATATAAGTAACATTTTTTGAAGTATAGATGATATGGGGTGTTATGGGCGGACCTGGGTATGACATGGTGGTCAAAGTTAAGGTGACATGACAGTCAAAGTCAATGAGAGATGTCCGCCAGCGTATCATTCTCCACAGGACTTTGATCTTCGTCCAACACTAAGATCTTTAGTACGAGGACGACCGACCCATAAGCAGTCAGACCTAGGGGACCTAGTGCTCCATTTATGTATTAAGGCATCTATTATATATCAGATCATTCTATTGCTGACCGAGTTTAAGGGATGTCTAACCTATCATAAAGCTGGTCGTACATACGTCCGGCTGAAGTAGGGGGATCCAACTTCACACTCAGAACAAGTCTTTCATCATATGACTGGTCGACCCCACTGTCGGTCGATCCTATGAGTTTTCTCACATGTCAGTCCTCCTTCATATAGCTGGTCAATAATAACTCTGATCAGACTTATATAGCTCAGCATGTCCGTCACTTATACGTATAGAAGATAAAAGTGTAAAGTGATTTTCCTTATAAACTTAGACGAACTTCTAGATCTCAGGGTCTTACTTTTCAAAGGCGGGTCTTCAATCATATGGACAATCAACTTAAAACACTGATCAAATCTCTCGGGACTCAACTCCTCATTTCTTAGAAAAAAGTGTCCCGCTAATCGACCGGATCTAGGGGACCTAGCTACATATTACTGAGCAAATCTCCAACATCACTTAGTACATAGCCGAGTAGCTTAAAGGAAGTATGACCCTATAGTAAGTTGGTTAAAGACCCGGTCAAGATACATTCAGTAGACAATATTGTCAGAGAATCATAACAATTTATTAAAGAATATTATGCTATTGTAATATGGATATTCCATGGAACCTTCTTCAAAGGTGGCTTTACACTCTCCATCAACCGACACATTATGACAACATATTCCTTCAACCGCCTCATTAATGACATAAGTTACAAAAGGTGAACGCAAGAGTAACGAAAGATTCCTCAGACGGTGACTATACGCCTCCCAAGATATACATATTCTCTTACTCAATAGTTTTTGACTCCTGACATTCTCTTCTATCTCATAATTATGGAGGTTATGAGAGATGATATATAAAGGAGGGGTCATCTCCGTTAGCGAGGTATGCTATATTACATTAAGTTATGCTTTGCTACTGAGATTCATTTACTGTTCTTATTTATGCTTGGCTAGCATATTGACTTGAGCGTCGGAAAAACAATGCCAAGGACCTCTCCCCTGGTTTTTGGCGCTGAAATCCTATCTAATCTCTTTGGTTTGTGAAAAGAGGAAAAAGAAGTCCCTTTTCTCTAATTCAAAGTCTCCATGCAATCAACAGGGCAACCACCTGCTCAGCGCGTCATCTGTCCAGTTTTCAGACAGGATCAATATCCATCACCTTAGTCAAGAAATCATGCCAAATTCTCATACTATATTATATCATAACACAAGAAATTCTTTGATTCACAATACCACAAATCCAATGAATCTAATGACAAAAGTAGTTTTACACCTCAAACAATAAGTATATCCCAAGAAACATAGTTGAAATAAATAGAAATCAAAGAGCAGATAAACTGAGTCAATAATAGGGCTACCTCAAAATTTAGATAAAAAAAAATATTCCAAAATTATAATAAACTCATATAACTCCTATCCTAGTGAACAATATACATAAAATTGGGTTATTACTAAGGCACTAAACGAGTTCAGTCGAACCAAACTTTGTATTGTTTAAGCTTATTTGATAAGGTAGTCAAGCCAAGTTAAACCTAAAACAAACATGATGGTTGAAATGGATGTTCAAGCTTGACTTGGTTACTTTTTTATGAGATTGAGCTTGATTCAAGTTTGGCTTGAATTTGATTTGTTTAGATATTATTGAACTCTCATTTAGAACTTGTTTAATTATTTAGAATTTTTACATTTTAAAGTTTGTTCAGTTGGTTAGTAAACTTAATATTACAAGCTTGTTTGTTTGTTTTATAAGAGCTTGTTTATCAATTTACAAATGTCATAAGCACTTTTTTAATGGATATAGTTCACAAACTTTATTTGTGAACATATGGATGACAATGGGTCAGGTTCCATATCCTCCGTCTCCATCCCCATTTATTATATTCATCTTCATCTCCATCTCCATCTCCATAAGGTTTTCAACTTTATCCTCATCTACATACCCATCAGGGATCGGATATCCATATTCATATCCATCAGAGGATCGGATATCCTCTATACTAATAATTTTTTTTCATTTCATCCGATTACCATCATTCAACTAAACTATATTAAAATTAACATCATATAAAAATATATAATTAAAAAAATAGATTAAACATCTATAGCATACTGATTTAACTATATTCAATAAAAACATATTAAGAACCAATAAAATAGTTAATGGATTTTGGGTGTGTATATTTATTTAATCGGGTATTCAGGTCGGCTATGGATAGGATTCTACTAGATCCGTCTCTATACCTAATTACTAGAATATCCATACCTGATTATCGAATTATTTAATCAGGTAAAAAAAATCTCTCCATATCCGATTCGGATCGGATATTGGATCCTCCATCGGATTCGGAGGAAATTGTCATCTCTATGTGAACATCATTTATGAACAATTCATAAATCTTTATTCATGAACATTAACAAGTTGAATACATGTATTTAAGCTTATTCATTTAATTTATCTTTTATATAATGAATGGACATAAACAAATTCTTACCAAACCAAACATTGAATTCACTCAAAAATATTTGATTCGCTTATATCCCTACTTATTACTCTAATTAGTTATATCAAAGACATTAATCGTATTCACTTATCCTGCCTAGTTAAGATCATGTTGTTGTGCATTGTATCTTAAACTTAAATATATCCACTAACCTAAAACATTTCCCCTAGAACATGAATGGAAGAAAAAAAAGCAAATGCTTTATATAGGGTAATAGAGCTATACTCAAGCTTGATATTAGAAGATAGCTACACTATAGCGAGATAAAGATAGCTTATACACTAACTGTAATGTAAGTACAGCAAGAATGATCATTAGTTCTGAACATTGAAAGACATGAATGTACAAATAACTTGATGACTTATCCCAAACCTAGAAAATGAACATGAAATTAGAGTAGATCTATGATCATAACCGAGAAGAGTTTCACAAATTTTCAGTTAAAATAGTATGTAGTTTCACCCTTAATCTACAAAAATATAGATAAAAAAGCATAACTGAAGCTTGAAGTAGAAGACAAACAACATAAGTTCATCTAAAATGTTGAAGACCAAACTTACCTCAAAGGCCTAAAGATCCACCCTAAAAAAAAACTTTTTTAACAAAAAAAACACATTTATGCATACAAATCTTATTTTTATGGTTGATATTGTAGAAACTAATAGATAGAGAAAAAAATACAACAGTAAATAAATTTTTTGATCATATTATTACTAAAGTCAATAGACTTATTTATACAAGTTGTCCAAACAATAATGGAAAGATTAAATATGACATACAATCATATAATTATAAACATAGTAATAAATAGATTTAAAAATATTATTTTTGCTATTTGATTTATATCAATCGTGATTGTGATGTCAAATACAATAAATCTTAATTGATTGAAATCAATTTAAGATTATTTTTTAATATTGTCATTACCACCCGACAAACTTAACGGGAGTGTCTGAACGTTGAGTTTGAGTGCTAACTTGGTGAAACATTATCTAGATAATGACTTTGTAAATATATCAGTAATTTTTTTTGTAGAGATGTAAGAAACTGAAAATTGTTAAGTCGTCACACGCTCGAGAACAAAATAAAAATCAATATCTATATGCTTGGTACGAGTATGAAAAATAAGATTTACCGCAAGATAAGTTGCACCAATATTATCACACTAGATTTTAGGTGTAGTAGTTAGGGAAAAGTGTAATTTCGAAAGAAGATATTGTAGTCAAATAATTTTTGATATCGCGTTAGGTATAACTTTATATGCAGCTTTAGTGTTTGAGCGAGAGACTACAGGTTGCTTCTTTGAAAGCAAGGAAATAATATTTTGCCCAAGAAATATGGCATATCCACTCATAGAGCATCTATATTCGGGAGATCTAGCCCAATATACACCACTATGGCAATCAACTCTCATGAGAACTAATGATCTAAAATAAGATCATGTAGAATAGTGCCTTTGAGATATTGAAGAATTCTCTTAACACCTTTCCAATGATGTTCAGTAGAAGCATGCATAAATTGATAGGCACGATTGACAGTGAAAGTAATATCAGGTCATGTAATAGTGACATATTGTAGGACACCAACAATACTTCTATAGATTTGGGGGTCTACCATTGAAGAGGAGGATGAAGGTGTAGTGAAACTACCTTTAATGATTGGTGTGGATATAGGACGTGCACCATCCATTATTACTCATTGTAGAAATCCAGTAATATATTTGCTCTTAGAAAGAAGACAACCTTCAGAATGCGAAAGAAACTCTATGCCAAGGAAAAAAAGCGTTGCCAAGATCTCGAATAAGAAACTTTTGATGAAGAAGATGAAGTAAAGTAGTAATATTATTTTGATCACTATCCGTTATTAAGATATCATCCACATAAATCAGAACAAATATTGAAAATTCCTCATTACATTTGTAGAATATGGAAGAGTCAGTTTTTGAGTCAGAAAATCTATGAGTATAAAGCCAGGTAGATAGATGATGAAATCATACACGAGTTGTTACTTGCCAAATACCATATATAGATTTCTGAAGTTGACACACATGTGTTAGAAGTTGCAGGTGGATGAATCTAGATTTGCTCCATAAAAATAGTTTCTTCAAGGTGTCCATGAAGGAAAGTATTAGAAACATTTAATTATTGTATCAGCCAATTAGAGCTAACAACTATAGATAGTAGCAAATTGATAGTTGTAATTTTGACAACTAGACTAAAAGTATCATTAAAGTCAATACTTGGTTGTTGATTAAAGCCTTTAGCAATAAGGCGAGCTTTGTAATCTTCAATAGATCTATTTGCACAATACTTAATTTGGTAAACTCATCTAGAACTCACAATAGATGGAGTACGAGGAACTAAGCTCTATGTTGCATAGCAAAGAAGAGCATCAAACTCTATAGTCATTACAACACGCCAATTTGGATCTTTGACTACTTGTGTAAAGCTAGAAGGTTCAACAAAATTTGAAGAAACAATAAGAGCACGTGGAAAAGGATAATGAGTGGAAACTAGTTGACATCATGTATAAATATCGCTTAGAGGAAGCATTCACCGAGAAGTATCATCATCAGAGCTACTTGAAGATGGGTGGACAAATGGATGAGAATCAGAATTAGAGAGTGGATCACCACTAGCCCTGAGTCTATAGGAACTTGTGGAGATGGAGCAGGACCCAAGATGACATCCCTCCTTGTACTTTCAATATATCTTGATGAAGTAATATGTGGGGATTCTAGTATTTTACTTGGTGATATTAGAAAAGTACCTTGATTATCTGAGGGAGGATATGAGGTAGCAACTGCAAATGAAAAAAGAGATTTATCAAAAATAACATGCCAAGACACATATATCCGCTCGGTTGAAATATGAAGGTAATGGTACTGATGATGCAAATTACTATAACAAAGGAAAAAAATATTATTGAGAGTAAGGGTTTAACTTATGTTTAGAGTAAAGTCATAGCCAAGGATAACATGCGTAACCAAAGATACAGAAGAAAGAGTAATCTGGTAGAGATTTTAGATGATTATAAAATCTTTCCAAAGGACACTTGTTTAGAAGTAGTGGAATGGGTAAACAATTGATAAGGTAGACTGTGGTTTAGATGGTGTCATCCCAAAATTTACATAGAATTGAGGCATGCTTAAGAAGAGCTAAGGCAGTTTCAACCATATTACGATGTGATCCTGTCCGAAAATAATGAAGACAACTGATTGGGGATGTGGCTTAGCAGTTGCCCTTGTGAAGACTTAGCTTAGTTCTGTAAAACCAAGAACGTTAGTGTCGAGCTAGGGAAGGGGTCCCCAATATGGCCCTCTAATGCTCAAGTTAGTCACTGAAATAGTAGAAAGATGACAAAGAACTATAGAAACAACGGGAGCTCAAGCGCAAATAATGCATACCTCCGCTAGTGCATGGACCCCCTTTTATATAGTGCTCAAGTAGCAGACGTGCATGTTTCTTAAGATGCGTGCATATTTTCTCAACTATCCTATGAAAAGACATGTTAGGAAAGTATCTTTGACACTATTCCATAATAGGGTGTACAAATTCCTGATATGACAATAGAAACTTCTATCGTATGATTTGTTTATTGACCACGCTCCCCTGTCAGCGGCATAGACTCCCAAAAAGATATGATGAGCTATGTAAGGGGTCCCACTATTTGTCCAAGCGGGGGAGCCGCTCGGCCAGGATTCCCCACCCAGTCGATCAAGGTCGTTCTTCTCTATGGGTGCTCGACTCAATAGTTCATTCCTCGCCCGGCCAAACAAGCAGTCCGTTCGT
This sequence comes from Zingiber officinale, assembly GCF_018446385.1. Classification (NCBI taxonomy): domain Eukaryota; kingdom Viridiplantae; phylum Streptophyta; class Magnoliopsida; order Zingiberales; family Zingiberaceae; genus Zingiber; species Zingiber officinale. The sequence goes on along the minus strand of NC_055987.1, from coordinate 102,935,238 downwards.
ACTAGCTTTCATTTGGTCATAGTTGTGAGCATTTGATGTCCTCTCTATAGTCATCCTAGCCGGATGAGCGATTTGTTCAGTTGAGCCTCCGAGCTGATTGGACCCTCCAGGCTCGTTCGACCGTTGCCACCCGCACGACCAACTTTGGTGAGCCGATGGTTTCCTGCCTTTGACAGCTTTGACTTTGATCTCCGCATCGACTATTGTTCCCACCTTTGACTCATACTTGGTGGGCTCCCTTTACTACCACATCACAAGCATTCCCCTCAAATCTAGTCGAAGGAGGCTGTAAGTCCGACTAACTAGACGAGCAGTGTCTTCAGTGACCTACATGGCCAATCTGACATTCTCATTTTTAGAACAGTCACTCGGCTATCACTTGTCGACATGGGTTTAGAGCTGCCGCTTGGCTATAGTGAATGTTGCGGCTGCTTTCTGCCATATGTTTAGAGCCGCCGCTCGACTATGGTGAATGTTGCAGTTGCTTGCTGCCATGGGTTTAGAGCCATCACTCAACTATCACTTATTGACATGGGTTTACAACCGCTGCTTTGCTATCACTTATGGCCATGGGTTTAGAGCCGCCGCTCGGTTATTACTCAATCCACGCAGTCCGTTCGGAATGCTCATGGACAACACTTAGCAATTTTTCAACTTCCAGCCGCTTCCTCTGGCAAGTGAGTGCCTTTTAATGGTTGTCGACATCACCCCAATTTCTTGAAGACTGCAAATCTCTGGTCATTATTGTCGAGCACGTCGCCAATGCCCCTTAATTAAACCTCATTAATGCTTCCTAGTAACAAGGCGCCATGTGTATCACTCTCTACAGCCGCACGTTTGATATGACAGACAGATATTCACGATTGATGTGACAAGCGTCATTTTGAATTCAACGGTCATATCTTGGCTTTGTATTCTATAGCCTTCGATCAGACGACCCAGTGTTGGTTAGTCCTAGGAAAACGTACCGGTTCCACTGTACAAAAATTTTTTGTACAAGTGTCGAACCTTTCCTTAAATAACCTATTGTGTTCTTTAGAAGTTAAATTAGGAATCGTAGACGGAACTTAACATCATTGATTCCAAATTTAACTTAACTGTTCTTAATGGTTTAGATATGAATCGCAAGCGGAACTTAACACTATTGATTCAAATCTACCTAAGTTATTAATTCCATAAATATTAATTTCAAAAATCAGCTTCCAGGACTGCATGGCGAGGCACATGGCCTTCTTGGATATGGGAGCAACCACCACCGCCTAGGCAAAGCCTTTTAAGGAAAGCTAATATTTATTTCCTTAAATAACTCTAGGTTAACCAAAAAGAACAATCGAATCACAAATTCGAAAAAGAAGAAAAGACAAAATCGAAAAATAAATTCGATAAACTAGATCTAATTGCCTCTTGTATTTCGAATTCATACAAAGAAAAATAACTAGTATGATGCGGAAGAAAAATACTAGTTATATCTTCTCTTTGTAAGCTAACGACCTCAAGATCTTCTGCCGTATTCCTCGCCTCACCTTGGACGTCGTGTGGGCGACGATCCTCCAAGATGAACACCACCGAAAAGAGTCCTTCCTCTTCCTCTAAGATCCGGCCACCACCACCTCAAAGGAGAAGAGAGCAAAGGGAAAGGGAGAATGGAGAGGGTCGGCCACCAAGAGATCACCCAAGAAAAAGAATAAGAGTTGTGTCTCATGAAGCCCCCTCACCCCTTCTTTTATATTACTTGCCCAAGGCAAATAAGGAAAAATCTTTTACAAAAATAAAATCATCCAAGAGTTTTTCCTTTTCCCTTATTATTTTTCCTTTTCTTTCCTCTTGATTGAATCAATCATCAATCAATGGTTGAAATCAATCCTATTTGGTTTAGGATTAAGCTTGGTCGGCCCCTTGCTTGGGCACCAAGCAAGGTGGCCGGCCACCATGTTTTAGGAAAGGAATAATAATTTTTTATAAAATTTTACAAGAGAAAAAAAACTCTTACAAAATTTTACAAGCTCTCTTTCCTAGAGTTAAAAAAAGAAAGTTTCTAAAAATTAAAACCATGTTTTAAAATTTAAAAATTCTCTTATAAAATTTCCTTTTTTAACATGATGATAGAAAATTTTAATTTTAAAACTTATCTCCCTTTTTTCCTTAAACCATGAAGATGGTTAAAAAATGGAAAGTTTTAAAACTTTTAAAACTCTCTATTAAAACATGTGGCCTAATTAAAAATAAGGAAAGTTTTAAAAATTAAAATCTCTCTTTTAAAACTTATAGTTTTCTACAAAGAAAAGATTTTAAAAATTCAAAACACCCCTCCTATTTGAATTAATCTTGGCTGGCCCCTACAAGCTTGGTCACCAAGCTATAGGGCCGACCCCTATAAGAGGATGTGGCCGACCATTGCTTGGTCACCAAGCAATGGTCCGACCCCCTTCTTGGACACCAAGAAGAGTCTTACATTTGGATGAACTTGAGGCTATAATGAGGCTACAACAGGGACCTAGAGGAGAAATTGGTTTTCGCCTTCCGATGAACTTGAGTATCCCGTGCTCGCCCTGAACACACAACTCAAGTTCATCGATAATAACTCATTCCACTAGAGAGTTATTACCGAACTACCGCACCAATCCCAAATTACATTATGGGCTCCTTCTTATCATGAGTGTGTTAGTCTCCCTGTGTTTAAGATTACGAATGTCCACTAATTAAGTAAGTTACTGACAACTCACTTAATTAATATCTAGCTCCAAGAGTAGTACCACTCAACTTTATTGTCATGTCGGACTAGATCCACCTGCAGGGTTTAACATGGCAATCCTTATGAGCTCCTCTTGGGGACATTCTCAACCTAGATAACTAGGACACAGATTCCTTCTATAATCAACAATACACACTATAAGTAATATCATTTCCCAACTTATCGGACATATTGATTTATCGAGCTAAACCTCACCCTTTGATAAGTCAAAGAAATAAATATTAAATACATGTGCTTGTTATTATATTAGGATTAAGAGCACACACTTTCATAATAACTAAGGTCTAGTTCTTTTACTAAGTCAGTACAAAAAGAACATACCTAAATGATCCTACTCAATACACTTAAAGTGTATCAATGTAATTTATTAGTCAAGATAAACTAATACTTAATTACACGACGACTATTCTGATGGTTTGTTCCTTTCCATCTTAGTCATGAGCAACTGTTTATTATTTATAGAGAACTGACAACATGATCTTCTGAGTGTGACACCACACTCCACGTTATCTACTATATATATTAATTGAACAAATACATTTAACAAATAAATGCAAATATTGACCAATGTGATTCTTTTATTTCAACAAATAAATGTTTACAAAAGCTAGGCTTTTAGTATACACTCTAACAATCTCCCACTTATACTAAAAGTCTAAGCTGCCATATCTGTTGCCTTACATCTGATTCCCATCCCTCCACATGCCGATCAAAAGCTTTCGCCGGAAGGGCCTTTGTGAAAGGATTTGTCAGGTTATCTTCTGATGCAATCTTGGCGACGACAACTTCTCCTCGCTTGACGATGTCTCGTATCAGGTGGTACTTGAGCTCTATATGTTTACTTGTTTTATGGGCTCGTGGTTCCTTCGAGTTTGCAACTACACCGCTATTATCACAATAAATTGTGATGATCTTGGGCAAACCAGGAATCACATCTAAATTCATTAGAAAATCCTGAGCCATACAGCTTCTTTAGCTGCCTCAGAGGCTGCCACATATTCTGCTTCCATGGTTGAGTCTGAGACGCATTTCTGCTTAACACTCCTCCATGCAATGGCTCCACCTCCTACAGTAAACACATAGCCTGACGTAGACTTACTATTGTCCCTATCTGATTGGAAATCTGAATCCATGTAATCCACAGGGAGCAAATCGTCTGCTTGGTAGACTAGCATATAATCTCTAGTCCTTCTCAGGTATTTTAATATATGCTTTACCGCAGTCCAATGTCCTTGTCCAGGGTTACTCTGATATCTACTAACCATGCCCATGGCAAAACAGATATCAGGTCTCGTACACAACATTGCATACATAAGGCTTCCTATAGCCGAGGCATAAGGAACTGCCTTCATGTCCTCTATCTCCTTTGATGTCTTCGGAGACATCTCTTTAGATAAAGCTACTCCATGCCTAAAAGGTAAGAAACCTTTCTTGGAGTTTTGCATGCTAAAACGAGCAAGGATCGTATCTATATATAAAGCTTGGGATAGGCACAACATTCTTTTCTTGCGATCCCTTATAACTTTGATCCCAAGAATATGTGCACATTCTCCTAAGTCCTTCATATCAAATTATTTGGACAACCATACCCTTACGTCTGATAATACCGTGACATTGTTGCCAATTAACAAAATATCATCTACGTATAGTACAAGAAATACCACAACGTTTCTGTTACACTTCTTGTATACACAAGACTCATCCGGACACTGAATAAATCCATATGACTGGATTACTTCATTAAACCGAATGTTCCAAGATCATGAAGCTTGCTTCAGTCTATAAATGGATCGATTGAGCTTACACACTAGATGCTCTTTGCCCTTTTCAATGAACCCTTCTAGTTGCTTCATATGGATGTTTTCTTCAAGACTTCCGTTAAGGAAAGCTGTCTTGACATCCATTTGCCAAATCTCATAATCCATATGAGCGGCAATGGATAAGAGTATCCGGATAGACTTAAGCATGGCTACCGGTGAAAAAGTCTCCTCATAATCGATTCCCTCTTTCTGAGTATACCCTTTCGCAACAAGCCTTGCTTTTAAGGTTTCTACCTTCCCATCTATCCCTCTTTTCCTTTTGTAGATCCACTTGCATCCAATGGCTTTTACACCATCAGGTGATTCTACAAGCTCCCAGACCTTATTAAAATACATAGATTCTATTTCGAAATTCATTGCCTTTTGCCAAGATACTGCATCTATATCTTGAAGTGCTTCATCATATGTCCGGGGATCAGGTTCATGTTTACCCGGGATCATGTCCGAAGACTCTCCCAAAAATATGAATCTCTCAGGTTGCCTCATAACCCTCCCACTACGACGAGGCACCGTCTGTGGTTGTGTATCATGTGTGACACGTGTTGCAGTCTCTTGTGGTACTTCATCTTGTACTGTTGGTACTAAAGTAGACGTGTTCTCTCTAATTTCTTCTACAACTATTTCACTCATGGGCTTATGGTTCATTACATAATCTTCTTCTAAAAATCGAGCATTGGTGCTAACAATGATCTTCTGATTTTTAGGATTATAAAACAAACCACCTTTCGTTCCCTTTGGATATCCCACAAACAGACAAACTTCTGTACGTGATTCCAACTTGTCAGTATCTCCCTTCAGCACATGTGCTGGACTACCCCATATCCTGATATGATTCAGACTAGGCTTACGCCCATTCCATAATTCCATGGGAGTAGAAGGAACTGTTTTAGAAGGTACCATATTCAGAATGTACACTGCTGTTTCTAAAGCATATCCCCAAAATGAATTTGGTATTTCTGAATAACTCATCATCGATCTAACCATTTCCATAAGAGTTATATTCCTTCGTTCTGCCACACCATTCTGTTGGGGTGTACCAGGTGCAGTCAATTGGGATTGAATCCCGACTTCTGATAAGTAATTCCTAAACTCTCCAAAGAGGTATTCGCCACCACGGTTAAATCGTAGTGTCTTGATACTTTTACCAAGACGTTTCTCCACATCAGCCTTATATTCTTTGAACTTGTCAAAGCATTCAGACTTGTGGTGCATCAGGTAAATGTATCCGTATCTTGAATAATCGTCTATAAAGGAGACGAAGTAATCATAACCACCTCTTGCCTAGATAGACATAGGACCACATAAATCAGAATGAACCAGTTATAACGCATCTTTGGCTCTATACCCCTTGGCCTTAAAAGGTCTCTTGGTCATTTTACCTTCCAAGCAGGATTCGCATGTTGGAAAGTTTCCAACTCTAATGAACCCAAGAGTCCATCGGCTACAAGCCTTTGAATCCTACTTAAGTTAATATGTCCAAGCCTTAGATGCCAAAGATATGTTTGGTTCATTTCCAAAGGTTCTTTTCTCTTATTAGAGTTAGAAGATGTGTTATTAATTTCCATATTTTGCTTTGTGGGAGAAATTAGATTTAAAATGTATAAATTGCCAACCAATGCACCAGAACAGATAATCACCTTATTTCTCTTTATAACGACATTGTTACTAAAAGAGACTGAATATCCATCCAAATACAGTTTATAAACTGAAATTAAATTCTTTCTAAAACTGGGTACATAAAGACAATTTCTTAAAATCAAATTTCTATTCCTATCAAATGATAAGTAGACGTCTTCCACTACAACAGCCGCCACCTTAGTAGCATTGCCCATGTAGACAGTTATCTCTCCATCAAATAGTCGCAGGGTTTCCTGAAACCCCTGCAAAGAATTGCAGACATGATCAGTGGCTCCCGTATCTACACACCAGGTACTGGTAGTGTCACGCCCCAGAGGAGTCCCTGTCCGAGAAAATTTCGGCAGCATCTCCCCTGTACGGTGGACAATCTGAAACTTTTCTACATCCTCACATACCTCAGCCACAGGCGGCTGGAATAATAAAAACAATAAAAATACAACCACACATTCCACGCAGTTTATATAACAAGTAAACAGAAAGATAATACCCTAACTCGAAATCAACCCTACTCCACTACACTCGTAAAGCTCAAATCCGATGAACTCACCTCATCTGCCGTCTAGGCAGGCATGTAGTAGAATAAATCTAAATCCAAATCCATCGACATAATAAAATCCATACAATGTCCATAAGTAAAATAATCCAAAACATAACAAGTTCAAAACAGTCTAGAACAGAAAAGAAACCAAAGAAAACCAATCATATCCTCGAGATCTGTAGGGACCAGCAATTGGAACTCTCTCCTGACAGCATCAACCTGAAAATATCAACAATGGAGGCGGGGTAAGTCCAACACTCAGCAGGTACAATTGATATGCAAAGTAAAGAAATAACTCCTAGCACTAATCATGCGTACAGTCTCCTGATAAAAATAAAGATAAATGTAAACCGAAGTAGACAGGAGAGAATCTGTACTAACCAGGACCCGGTATAAGGACAAACAGTCCGAAAGGTATAGAAGACCTGTATGCATGTCAAACATAGGTATCCAAACAATATGCAGCATATAAATGCAGCAAACACAATCACAAACAATAAATGCATCATGCATATGATGTCAATGTCATGGTCACCCCTGACGCCAGTCAGCCAACTCATAACAAAAGTGGGACCGAGTGGGTAGAGCTGTGACAACCGTGCACTCTGTAACACTACTCCTGATGAGTGATCGAGTGGACGGGATGCTATCGGAGTACACACATACTCCTACCCCAAATCATAAATGGGGGAGCGCAATGCTCTCATCTCCCAACTCCGGACGGGAGGGATCTCTAACGTGCTACACGCTGCGTCACACTACCCATGAGCGGACCAACGGAGCACCGGAAGAGCCAAATTGACGTGCTACCACGCTGTGTCACGCTACCCATGAGCATCACAACGGAGCACCGAACAGTGATGAAACTGGCAATGTGCTCAACAATAATGGAGCAATCTAACGCACAGCATGCGATCATGCAAATGGTGCATGTCACTAAGCATGGTAATATACTAAACCAACCTCTGGACATATAACAATGGGCACCATAGTGAATATATCATATCAAGATATACTGATCAATAAGGTATCAAACCTAGGTCCTGAACATGTGAAACATGGTTATATCACTACCCATGAGCATGAAAAATCAGGTACGAGATCAATACGAGATGCAAACAAACAACCAATCAAACATGTAACATGTATTGGGCAGTGATTAACCGAAACAAATAAGAAACACAATTAATGCAATATGTTAATTTCATTACTAAGCATATCAAAGACAATAAGTTAAAAGTACCCGCCTCTAATAAGAAAGGTCCAATCAGTCCAAATCCGGACGTCGAGAAACTCGTCTCGCGTCAAGGTCCTGTGATAAATCCTACAATTTAGCTAAGTATAAACAAATAGCTAAATAAATTCCTAATCCATCAACCATCTAGGGTTAGTTTCATTAACCCTAATTACACCATCAATCAAAGTCAACCAACATATTTGATTGTATTCATTAAGCCTTACCTCTGGATCAAACAAAAGGAAGATCACAGCGGTTAGTGCTCTCTCTCCAACAAGGTCTGCAAAGGAAGTCACCATATAAGATCTACACAGGATTTAATATAATTAACCCTATGCTTACATAACAGAAGTAATACCAATAGCTCAGACCATCGAAATCATCCAATTCATCTTCCCAAACTCACCTCAACAGATTCCAAATTCTTCAGCCGAGACCTCCTTGCTAAAGTTTTCCCCACAACGCACAATGCTTGGCTAGAAACTCTTCCTCACAGCCCAAATCCAAAGAACATCATAAATCAACCTAGAAATCCACTCACAACTTCAATCCAGCCACAAAAAGAAATGTGTTTCCCTTACCTCAAATTCCACAGTCGTTCTTGCTATTGGAAATCAAAGAGTTTGCTGGAAGCAGTGACTGCCAAATCCAAGAAAAACCCCACAGCAAGTCTTATCCTCATCTGGAATTCCTATACCCTGTTCGGATCAAAGGTGAGGTCAAGAGTGAAGATCACAATCAGATTCGGGATTCAACACAGTATAGAATTAAATCCCTATTAACCTAATACCAACCATACTTACCTCCAAGATCCGGCTAGGGCACAACTCTGTGTTGTCTTCGGCACTGTCAAGCAGAGACACAAGAAGGGAATCTTCGGACGGTGCACAGAAACCCAATCTAAAGTTCAGATACTCGATTTCCAGGCACAGGGGTGGTGGCAGCAGGCGCTAGGGCAGAAAAATCACGGCGACGCTGCTCCCTTCGGCCTCAAGTGGTGGCGCCGTCCAGTGCGGCTCGGAAAGGAAGAAGAGAGGGAGAGGCCGGCGCTAGGGCTCGGACACCGGCGGTTCGGGGGTGCGGGCGTGCACACGAGGGAGAATAAGGGATGCTCAGCAGCCGGCTCTCTGTTCCAATGGCGTCGTCGGCATCAGCAGAGGAGAGGGTGGCAGCGAGGTTTGGGGTGCCGGTTAAGAAGAGTGGTTAGGGCTCGGCGTCGGGGAAAGCTCGGGCTCGCGGGAGGGAAAAAGAAAACGGGAAAGAAAAATAAGGAAAAGAAAAAAAAGAATTAAATATATAAACTTTTCCTCACTTAAATGGGGTAGCCTAAACAGGCTTTTCCGGACCCCGTTTTTGTCCTCGTTAACTCGTCCGTACGAGCTCCGAAAAATTCCCGAAAAATTTCCAAAAATTTCGGAAAATTCTTTTATTCATATTCGCCTATTTTTCGGTATTTTACATTCTCCGCCACTAATAAAAATTTGGTTCCCAAATTTCGTTATCTACCATCAGCAAATACTAACATCAGGTAAAGAGTACAAAATGCTGAACGGTAAATTAAATCACATACCTCAAGTGAAATGATGGGGATATCGAGCTCGGATAGTATCCTCGAGCTCCCAAGTAACTTCCTCGTCCAAATGATACTGTCATCCGACTTAACCAGCTAAATAGTTTTGTTCCGCAACTGACGCTCTTTCCATCTAAATTCTGTACCGGAACCTCCTCGTAGGTCACGTCAGGCTGTACGAGAACTGAGATATCTGTCAGCACATGCGTTAGGTCGGGTATGTTTCCCCTTAGCATAGACACGTGGAATACATCGTGCACTCCTACCAAGGACGATGGTAGTACCAACACGTAAGCTACCGCTCCAATTCTTTCCGAGATCTAGAAAGGCCCAATGTATCGTGGAGCTAGCTTATCTCTGAAGCCAAATCTCTTCACCCCTTTCGCGGGTGAAACTCGCAGAAATACATGGTCGCAAATAGAGAACTCTAAGAGTCTCCGACTCCGGTCAGCATAACTCTTCTGGCAGTCTTATCCCTCTGACATCCTCTGTCTGATAGTACGGACCAACTCTGCCTCATGCTGAGCTCTATGAGGTCCCAACAACTGGGCCTCCCCAACCTCATCCCAGAGGGTGGGTATCCGACAAGGCCTACCATACAACGCTTCAAACGGTGTCATCTGGATAGCCAAATGCAAACCGTTGTTGTAGGCGAACACTACCAATGGCAAATGGTCCTTCCAACTGCCTCTAAAAAAATCCAACATACATGACCTCAGCAAATCCTCTAGAATCTGTATGGTCCACACTACTGTCCATCTGTCTGCGGATGGAAAATTGTACTGAAACGGAGCTGCGTTCGCAAGGCCTGCTGCAGACTCTGCTAGACACGAGACGTGAATCGGGGTCTCTATCCGAAATACTAGTCAAAGGGACACCGTTGTAATCTGATAATCTCCCGGCAATACAGATCTATCAATCGATCCAGGAAATCAGTCTTCTGGATCGCTAACGAGTGCGCGGATTTGGTTAATCGATCAACGATTACCCAAATCGCGTCATGGCCTCGTCGTGTCCTCGGCAAACCCACCACCAGGTCCATAGTAATATGTTCCCATTTCCACTCGGAAATAGGAATCCGCTAAGTAATCCAGCAGGTCTCTGGTGCTCGGCCTTCACTTGCTGACAAACAAGACATCTAGCTACAAAATCCGCGATGTCTTCCTTCATGTCATCATTCATGTCGTTCCACCAATAGAAACACCTCAAATCTTGGCACATACGGGTACCGCCTGGTGGAAAGCAAATCATGAGCGATGAGCCTCCGGAAATAACTCCTATAAGACCAGATGAGACTGAAGTACGCATAATCTTCCTCGGAAGTGTAACACTCTCCTCGTCTCGTGTGAACTCGGTCTGCTGCCCGGAAGCTATCTGGCTGCAAATAAATTACAAATACTGATCAACAATTGAGCAACCATGATAACCAGAGTACCCTGCTCTGTCTGTCCTTACCCCTCAAGGCCCAAATCGGAGGAACCTTAAATCAAGTCTGTGACCACAACTCGGTAGCAAGCTAAAATCTCTCTAGACTTCAAGCTGAGTGTGTCGGCAAACATATTAGTTTTCCCACGGTGATAGTCAATCATACAGTCATAATCCTTCAGGAACTCCATCCATCTCCTCTGTCAGAGATTAAATTCCTTCTGGGTAAAAATATATATTTGAGACTCTTATGATCAGTGAGAATCTCAAATGTAATACCGAACAGATGCTAATGCCAAATCTTCAAGGCAAAATAATGGCAGTCAGCCACAAGTCATGTACTGGGGTAGTTCTCCTCATGCTCCTTCACTGCCGAGAAGTAGGAGACTACCCTGCCGTGCTACATCAAAATAGCGCACAAATCCTGTAGAGATGCGTCGGTATAGAGAACAAATCCGTCCTCTTCATAAGGTAAAACCAAAATCGGAGCCGACACTAGTCTCCGCTTCAGCTCCTAGAAGCTGGTCCTGCCATCCTCAGTCCAAGTGAACTTCAAGCCTTTCCTGGTCAGGCGTGTAAGTAGCATAGCAATCCGTGAGAAACCCTCAACGTATCCCCGAAAATATCGGGCCAAACAAAGGAAGTTGCGAGCCTCTTCTATAGACTCCGTCTGCTCCCAACGGTAACAACCTCGATCTCCTGTGGAACCACGGTATACTCCTACTGATGACCGTGTGTCTCAAACATCTCATAGAAGACAACCAAAATACGCACTACTGATCTTCACATCTAGACGCTTCAGTCGAAACATCTCTAGAACTATGCAAAGATGATGTGCGTGACTCATCGTGAATCCGAAATAGATCACAACATCGTCAACAAAGACAATGGAAACCGATCTAAACATCCTGGGAATACCAAAATCATCAAGTCTCTGAAAACATCTAAGACTTCCCAAACCCTAATGGTAAAATCATGACCCATAATGTCCGTATCACAGACATTTCTAACCATAAGATCCCTGACAATATGTCTGAAATATAATCACCAAGAATAGATCCACCCGTGTGAGAGCAACGCTCCATCACAGAAAACACCACATATGTGGGAGCAACGCTCTACCACAAGAAATCCTCAATATGTAGGAGTAACACTCCACTACAAATAATCTATAACATGTATCTGCAATAGATATAGGAGCAATGCTCCGCTACAAGCAATCCGAAATATGTATATGTGGGAGCTCCGCTCCAACACAAACGATCCATAAGTGTCCAAGGCACCTAACTATCCAACTAGAGGCTGCACGAGACCACTCAACCACATATCACTGTGGGCAGCCAAAGGTATAAACAACCTAGTAAACAAATCAAATCCATAGTCAACTCTATCATCATCCTAGTGGGTTGGTCACCCACTAATAGGAGAATTAGTTGACAGGGTTATACAACCAATAACATAATGTAGACACTCAGCATTTTACATTCAACATAGGTAGAATCATCATGATGCTACCAGCAAGACACCTGGCACACGTGCACACACAACATAGGTATGATCGACATAATCATCCAATTAGTACATACCAAACAAACTCATAGCACAGGTATAAATCAGTGTGATACCTCCAACAATACCTACCGAACCCGTGTGCATATATCAACATAGGTATAATCGACAATACACCTCAAACAACCTCACCTGGCATATATACACCTATGCCAAGAGTATAATTAACGTAATACTTCCAACAAATCATAATCGGCACAAGTATACTCTCAAAACAATCATATAATAAACAAGATACCTCAAATATTACACCCAACACATCCGCACATATCATAACTTAGATTAGATCGATAAGATACATCCAATAAAACACTCAAACATATGTACACATTCCACAACATAATTTTTAATTGACAAATATCTCCAATAAACAATCAGACATGTATGCCTATCCACTCGGGTATAGTCTACTAGAAACCCACAATAATCATATGTATAAATGTGTACGACCCAAAAGATAAAGTCAGAATTCAAGAACATCAAGACACTTTCATTTTTATCCTCAAAAATATCAGCCCACATAATATCAGATGAATCAGTCTCTACTCCCCATAAGAGCAAGTTAGCATTCAAAACATCAAATCATTATTTATCCACATAGTCTACTATCAGAGGAAGCAAATATCAACTTTATCATCCTGTTAACTAACCACAACTAACTAGATTTATTAAAATCCATAAGTACACTCAACCGTAAACTCTCTAGCACCCGATCTATATCTGATCGCCAACTATAATCATCAAATCTGTGAATATCATACATGACACTCACTATGTCACCATCAATGACAACCCAAATAATAGATCATCAAAATAATTATCCACTAATAGATCATCAAAATAAATATCTAGTAATAGATCATCAGACAACCACATAACATTTACTCTCATAAATCATTAGAAATCAACACATCATAATATCTAATCTCACAATATCATTCTCAATAATGATCAAACCTGATAACTCCCCAAATGAACAATTTGCATTGTATCAAATACCCTAATATCCAAAAGATATGAGTATAAAAAAACTCTACTGGCTAAATCAACAGGAATATGTAGGTATCATCCATTATCCAGCTAACAATAGCAGAGGCTGGTATGTGCCTTCAACTCCTACTAGTAGTAACAGAAACTAAAACTACTGGTGGTAAGATATATAAAATCACCAGAGACTATAATCCTTGATCTTTATTAGGGTCGACCAAGATCAGTGGCTAACCGATCATATGTAATATGGCTACAACAACCAGACAGGTACTAAAGATAAAGTGCTAATACATGTCATAACTATCAAATTAAACATCATACCTATATGTCGTCTAGAGATGTTCCGTCGCTGTCCAGTCCCCAACTTCTGACCTCAAAATTCCGAACGAGAATATCATCGGAAATCCAAATAAATCCGAAATGGAAATCCGAAACATAACCATATCGAAAATCCGAAAATACCCAGTTTGACTCGCAAACCTGGCTAACCCAAATATCCAGAATACCAACAACAGGTATCCGATAAATCTCCAGAACACCAAAAGCAGGTATCATAACCTTGCTCTGATACCAATAAATTGGTATCAGTTAAATCTCAAAATCCAACACACGGAAACCAACCAAGTATTGCCAAACTTTAGCGCTCTGATACCAAATAAATTGGTATCAGGTTATCCCAAATATCCAAAATACAAAGACAACGATCGTAAAACTGCCCTCTGATACCAAATAAATTGGTATCAGAATAAATCTCGAAAATCCAAAACACATAGCAAGTATCGTATACCTGCTCTGATACCACTAAATTGTCACGCCCCAGAGGAGTCCTTGTCCGAGAAAATTTCGACAGCATCTCCCCTGTACGGTGGGCAATCTGAAACTTTTCTACATCCTCACATACCTCAGCCACAGGCGGCTGGAATAATAAAAACAATAAAAATACAACCACACATTCCACGCAGTTTATATAACAAGTAAACATAAAGATAATACCCTGACTCGAAATCAACCCTACTCCACTACACTCGTAAAGCTCAAATCCGATGAACTCACCTCTTCTGCCGTCTAGGCAGGCATGTAGTAGAATAAATCCAAATCCAAATCCATCGACATAATAAAATCCATACAATGTCCATAAGTAAAATAATCCAAAACATAACAAGTTCAAAACAGTCTAGAACAGAAAAGAAACCAAAAGAAAACCAATCATATCCTCGAGGTCTGTAGGGACCAGCAACTGGAACTCTCTCCTGACAGCATCAACCTGAAAATATCAACAATGGAGGCGGGGTGAGTCCAACACTCAGCAGGTACAATTGATATGCAAAGTAAAGAAATAACACCTAGCACTAATCATGCGTACAGTCTCCTGATAAAAATAAAGATAAATGCAAACCGAAGTAGACAGGAGAGAATCTGTACTAACCAGGACCCGGTATAAGGACAAACAGTCCGAAAGGTATAGAAGACCTATATGCATGTCAAACATAGGTATCCAAACAATATGCAGCATATAAATGCAGCAAACACAATCACAAACAATAAATGCATCATGCATATGATGCCAATGTCATGGTCACCCCTGACGCCAGTCAGCCAACTCATAACAAAAGTGGGACCGAGTGGGTAGAGCTGTGACAACCGTGCACTCTGCATCACTACCCCTGATGAGTGACCGAGTGGACGGGATGCTGTCGGAGTACACACGTACTCCTACCCCAAATCATAAATGGGGGATCATCTCCCGGTACGCTATGACGGGGAGGGATCTCTAACGTGCTACACGCTGCGTCACACTACCCATGAGCGGACCAACGGAGCACCGGAAGAGCCAAACTGACGTGCTACCACGCTGTGTCACGCTACCCATGAGCGTCACAATGGAGCACCGAACAGTGATGAAACTGGCAATGTGCTCAACAATAATGGAGCAATCTATCGCACAGCATGCGATCATGCAAATGGTGCATGTCACTAAGCATGGTAATATACTAAACCAACCTCTGGACATATAACAATGGGCACCATAGTGAATAAATCATATCAAGATATACTGATCAATAAGGTATCAAACCTAGGTCCTGAACATGTGAAACATGGTTATATCACTACCCATGAGCATGAAAAATCAGGTACGAGATCAATACGAGATGCAAACAAACAACCAATCAAACAGGTAACTTGTATTGGGCAGTGATTAACCGAAACAAATAAGAAACACAATTAATGCAACATGTTAATTTCATTACTAAGCATATCAAAGACAATAAGTCAAAAGTACCCGCCTCCAATAAGAAAGGTCCAATCAGTCCAAATCCGGACGTCGAGAAACTCGTCTCGCGTCAAGGTCCTGTGATAAATCCTACAATTTAGCTAAGTATAAACAAATAGCTAAATAAATTCCTAATCCATCAACCATCTAGGGTTAGTTTCATTAACCCTAATTACACCATCAATCAAAGTCAACCAACATATTTGATTGTATTCATTAAGCCTTACCTCTGGATCAAACAAAAGGAAGATCACAGCGGTTAGTGCTCTCTCTCCAACAAGGTCTGCAAAGGAAGTCACCATATAAGATCTACACAGGATTTAATATAATTAACCCTATGCTTCATAATAGAAGTAATACCAATAGCTCAGACCATCGAAATCATCCAATTCATCTTCCCAAACTCACCTCAACAGATTCCAAATTCTTCAGCCGAGACCTCCTTGCTAAAGTTTTCCCCACAACGCACAATGCTTGGCTAGAAACTCTTCCTCACAGCCCAAATCCAAAGAACATCATAAATCAACCTAGAAATCCACTCACAACTTCAATCCAGCCACAAAAAGAAATGTGTTTCCCTTACCTCAAATTCCACAGTCGTTCTTGCTATTGGAAATCAAAGAGTTTGCTGGAAGCAGTGACTGCCAGATCCAAGAAAAACCCCACAGCAAGTCTTATCCTCATCTGGAATTCCTATACCCTGTTCGGATCAAAGGTGAGGTCAAGAGTGAAGATCACAATCAGATTCGAGATTCAACACAGTATAGAATTAAATCCCTATTAACCTAATACCAACCATACTTACCTCCAAGATCCGGCTAGGGCACAACTCTGTGTTGTCTTCGGCACTGTCAAGCAGAGACACAAGAAGGGAAGCTTCGGACGGTGCACAGAAACCCAATCTAGAGTTCAGATACTCGATTTCCGGCGGAGATCGACCAAAGCAGGCGGCGGTCTACGCGAAGTCTGTGGCTCGGGAATAAGTGGCAGCGTCGGCAGGCACAGGGGTGGTGGCAGCCGGCGCTAGGGCAGAAAAATCACGGCGACGCTGCTCCCTTCGACCTCAAGTGGTGGCGTCGTCCAGTGCGGCTCGGAAAGGAAGAAGAGAGGGAGAGGCCGGCGCTAGGGCTCGGACACTGGCGGTTCGGGGGTGCGGGCGTGCACACGAGGGAGAATAAGGGATGCTCAGCCGCCGGCTCTCTGTTCCAATGGCGTCGTCGGCGTCAGCAGAGGAGAGGGTGGCAGCGAGGTTTGGGGCGACGGTTAAGAAGAGTGGTTAGGGCTCGGCGTCGGGGAAAGCTCGGGCTCGCGGGAGGGAAAAAGAAAATGGGAAAGAAAAATAAGGAAAAAGAAAAAAAAAGAATTAAATATATAAACTTTTCCTCACTTAAATGGGGTAGCCTAAACAGGCTTTTCCGGACCCCGTTTTTGTCCCCGTTAACTCGTCCGTACGAGCTCCGAAAAATTCTCGAAAAATTTCCAAAAATTCCAGAAAATTCTTTTATTCATATTCGCCTATTTTCCGGTATTTTACAGGTAGATAACACCGCTAAACATGTTTCAACTACTAGAGTATGAGATATACCTTTATTGTTCTAGTTCCTACGAGGACAGTCCGCTTTCCAATGTCCAGACTGCTTGCAGATGAAGCATTTGCCCTTCGACTTCTTCATTCCAGCTTTCTGTCCTGCTCTCTGAGGTTTATTCACCTTCTTTGCTGAAAAGACCTATTTCTTCTTCTTCTTGCCTTTCGACTTAGAAGTAGAACCATTTTCAGCATAGTGAATCTGAGAACTGTGACGAAATATTCCTTCTGCTGCCTGTAGTTCTGTCAGAAGTTCCACCAATGTATACTCTCTTTTGTTCATGTTATAGTTCAGACTTCTGGGTAGCGTTTGGAGAATTATATCGACCTGGGTTTCTCCATCGATTTCTCCTCCAAGGACTTGTATTTCATTCAGATAAGCCATCATTTTGAGGATATGATCCCTTACGGGTGTCCCCTCAGACATGGTGGCTGTCATTAGCTTCCTCATTGCCTCTTGCCTAGCAGTCCGACTCTGGTGCCCAAAGAGTTCTTTGAGATTGTTCATTATATCATAAGCTGTTGGTAAATCTTGATGCTGATGTTACAATACATTTGACATAGATGCCAAAATGTAACACCGCGTCATCTCATCAGCTTTTACCCATTTCTTATGATACTCAATCTCCTCTGGGGTAGAATCACCTTCAGGTGCATCAGGGCAAGCCTCAGTCAGTACAAACTTATAGCTTTCAGCAGTAAGAACAATGTCCAGGTTTCTTTTCCAATCAATATAGTTGGGACCAGTAAGTTTGTTCTCTTTCAGTATAATGGCTAGTGGGTTGAAAGTCATCCTAAGAATCACAAAAATAAACTTTGGTCAAGACTCTAAATTTAGAATAATATTGATTCCTCAAACAATACTATTTTAAATTAACCAACACCTCAAATCACCGTGAATATTGCATGCCATGTTAGTGTGGACGTATACAAATTCAACATTTGTAAGAGGAGGGTGTGACCCATTAATTTTATTATCTTGTCATCCTAACTTTATGACAAATAAAATTAATAGTTGGTTTTACTTTAGTCACACAATACAATAGCAGTGACTCCGTTGGGGAGGATACTATTGAATGCGTCTAAGTGTATATCATTACTTGATACTAAGTCCATTAAATAGGATTGTGCCCCTTCAGTTGGAGAAGATCACACACTCCTAAATAATTTCCTATAACCATCCATAAAAGGAAGTTTGATCTAGTGATCCGCAACAAACTCATCCGTTGTGGAGGGAGGCACTCAGAGCCAACACGCAGGCTTGTTGCATCACTTACAAACCAGTAATGGAGACCATGGGATTTATTAAAATCCCTCTCCCACTTAGTTATTTAAAAATGAGGATTTTTAACCTATCCTAGCATATATCACATGCATATAAACATCACAGTAAATAAAAGCAATAAATTTGGAAATTAATTTTCCAACTATTATGGCATTTTCCATCACTGTCTTCAGTATGCTCCAACCCTATCTGCTGCCATCTTTAGCCACCGCCATCGGGTCGAGTTGTCGCATCCATCTTGTTTCTTATTCCGCTGCGCCTCTGGTGCTCCAAAAGTACCACGTCTCGCAAGAATCCGATCCGCAACAAAAATAGAATTTTACATATATCGATCCTATATTCCACGAGGGAATGTACATGTATTCTAGATCGAACAAAAATAAAATTATAAAAATAATACAGCTCCTGCTGTATTTTATACATACAATCATGCACACAAATAATGCCCTTGCCATGTCCAAGGGTCCAATCACACACAATATCAATAAGCCATAATAGTTGGAGCCTGCAACCAAAGAGTTAGGACATCCTACTATTTTCCTGCCTAAATTATGTATGACATGTGCATAACCTATTTGAATTCTAAAAATACACAGAGGTAAACCCTAGCTCTGATACCAATTGTTGGTTAGTCCTAGGAAAATGTACCGGTTCCACTGTACAAAAATTTTTTGTACAAGTGTCGAACCTTTCCTTAAATAACCTATTGTGTTCTTTAGAAGTTAAATTAGGAATCACAGACGGAACTTAACATCATTGATTCCAAATTTAACTTATTTGTTCTTAATGGTTTAGATATGAATCGCAAGCGGAACTTAATACTATTGATTCAAATCTACCTAAGTTATTAATTCCATAAATATTAATTTCAAAAATCGGCTTCCAGGACTGCATGGCGAGGCACATGGCCTTCTTGGATATGGGAGCAACCACCACCGCCTAGGCAAAGCCTTTTAAGGAAAGCTAATATTTATTTCCTTAAATAACTCTAGGTTAACCAAAAAGAACAATCGAATCACAAATTCGAAAAAGAAGAAAACACAAAATTGAAAAATAAATTCGATAAACTAGATCTAATTGCCTCTTGTATTTAGAATTCATACAAAGAAAAATAACTAGTTTGATGCGGAAGAAAAATACTAGTTATACCTTCTCTTTGTAAGCTAACGACCTCAAGATCTTCTGCCGTATTCCTCGCCTCACCTTGGACGTCGTGTGGGCGACAATCCTCCAAGATGAACACCACCCAAAAGAGTCCTTCCTCTTCCTCTAAGATCCGGCCACCACCACCTCAAAGGAGAAGAGAGCAAAGGGAAAGGGAGAAGGGAGAGGGTCGGCCACCAAGAGATCACCCAAGCAAAAGAATAAGAGTTGTGTCTCATGAAACCCCCTCACCCCTTCTTTTATATTACTTGCCCAAGGCAAATAAGGAAAAACCTTTTACAAAAATAAAATCATCCAAGAGTTTTTCCTTTTCCCTTTTTATTTTTCCTTTTCTTTCCTTTTGATTGAATCAATCATCAATCAATGGTTGAGATCAATCCTATTTGGTTTAGGATTAAGCTTGGTCGGTCCCTTGCTTGGGCACCAAGCAAGGTGGCCGGCCACCATGTTTTAGGAAAGGAATAATAATTTTTTATAAAATTTTACAAGAGAAAAAAAAACTCTTACAAAATTTTACAAGCTCTCTTTCCTAGAGTTAAAAAAAGAAAGTTTCTAAAAATTAAAACCATGTTTTAAAATTTAAAAACTCTCTTATAAAATTTCCTTTTTTAACATGCTGATAGAAAATTTTAATTTTAAAACTTATCTCCCTTTTTTCCTTAAACCATGAAGATGGTTAAAAAAGGAAAGTTTTAAAACTTTTAAAACTCTCTATTAAAACATGTGGCCTAATTAAAAATAAGGAAAGTTTTAAAAATTAAAATCTCTCTTTTAAAACTTATAGTTTTCTGCAAAGAGAATATTTTAAAAATTTAAAACACCCCTCCTATTTGAATTAATCTTGGCCGGCCCCTACAAGCTTGGTCACCAAGCTATAGGGCCGACCCCTATAAGTGGATGTGGCCAGCCATTGCTTGGTCACCAAGCAATGGTCCGACCCCCTTCTTGGACACCAAGAAGAGTCTTACATTTGGATGGACTTGAAGCTATAATGAGGCTACAACAGGGACCTAAAGGAGAAATTGGTTTTGGCCTTCCGATGAACTTGAGTATCCCGTGCTCGCCCTGAACACACAACTCAAGTTCATCGATAATAACTCATTCCACTAGAGAGTTATTACCGAAATACCGCACTAATCCCAAATTACATTATGGGTTCCTTCTTATCATGAGTGTGTTAGTCTCCCTGTGTTTAAGATTACGAATGTCCACTAATTAAGTAAGTTACTGACAACTCACTTAATTAATATCTAGCTCCAAGAGTAGTACCACTCAACTTTATTGTCATGTCGGACTAGATCCACCTGCAGGGTTTAACATGGCAATCCTTATGAGCTCCTCTTGGAGACATTCTCAACCTAGATAACTAAGACACAGATTCCTTCTATAATCAACAATACACACTATAAGTAATATCATTTCCCAACTTATCGGGCATATTGATTTATCGAGCTAAACCTCACCCTTTGATAAGTCAACGAAATAAATATTAAATATATGTGCTTGTTATTATATTAGGATTAAGAGCATACACTTTCATAATAATTAAGGTCTAGTTCTTTTACTAAGTCAGTACAAAAAGAACATACCTAAATGATCCTACTCAATACACTTAAAGTGTATCAGTGTAATTTATTAGTCAAGATAAACTAATACTTAATTACACTACGACTATTCTGATGGTTTGTTCCTTTCCATCTTAGTCACGAGCAACTGTTTATTATTTATAGAGAACTGACAACATGATCTTCTGAGTGTGATACCACACTCCACGTTATCTACTATATAAATTAATTGAACAAATACATTTAACAAATAAATGCAAATATTGACCAATGTGATTCTTTTATTTCAACAAATAAATGTTTACAAAAGCTAGGCTTTTAGTATATACTCTAACACGCAGAGCATCCATCCCCAGGGTTTATAAACTCTTATTTGTCGTCATTCTCCTACTTCACTGCATCTTCCTTGCGCACGCTCTTTGTCGAGTTTCTCCTTCGTCGTTCATTGCTAGCGATATTTCTCCATAAACTCTCTCTCCCTTTGTTCGTTCGCTTCTTGATTTTCGTAGATGTTCTCGCCTTTGCTTTTCGTTGCTTCTCCATGGATGCCTCTTCTCTTCCCCCTCCACCTATCACTGACTTGTGGTATTCATCGACCAAGTCTAACTTTAACGGTGACGAAATAATGCAAATGCAAATGTCCTACAATATTCCCGATGACTACCAAATAATCATTCCCACTACATACACACACCCACATATGTCGTCGGATGACTGCCTTAATTTTTTTTAAATCAATTTTTGACTAGCCTGCGCTTCCTGATCCACACCTTCTTCTCCGCAGTCTGTAGATACTTTCATATTCCTTTACCCAAGTTAATGCCAAACAATTTTAAGCTTCTGTGTGAGGTGGTAATCTTATTCCGCCTGTACGACATCCCGCTCATTCCATGCATTTTCTATTATTTTTACTATCCTAAGCTCTCTGAGGCAGGAACCTTTCTCTTACAGGCTTGAGTAAGCTCTATATTCTTTGATAAAATGTTTTCTTCCAACAAACACTAGAAGAACCATTACTTTTTTGTTCACCTTCCTAAGCGGCCATCATTCCCAACCGACTTGCAAATAGAGTTGATGAAGCCTCCTGCTTTGCGCAAGTATTGCTGGGAGCTAACCTACCTCGAGGCGGCCAGTCATCTCGCCGGTCAGAACTATCACATACATAAGCTGTTGTACAAAGGCATTCTATATGTTTTTGAACTGAGTCCCCTCCGCTTTCGCCTGCCCGGCTCATTAGGTAAATTGTTTCTTCATATGTTGCCTTAGAATCTAGCTGATTTCACTTTCATTTTTGCAGCTAAAGTCATGTTGAAGTCCCTGTTGAGCGGCAAGAGCAAGCTGTCCATCGTTGAGATCAATGCTCGTGGAGCTGCCGAGCTAGAGAACCGTGGGCTTATGCCGATCAAAAGTTCAGCTGATAAGACAAGCGAGGCGAGCTGAGCGACCGGGAGTAGTGCAGCTGCCACCATTGGCGAGATTCCTTCTATGTGACCATGGTCCTAGTAGTCATACCATCTGAGTCGCTGCCGACTAACTCGGTTGGTTCTGGTGAGCCATTGCTTCAGCGCCAACGGAGGAAAAGACTTTGCTTGGAAGGAACCCCTCGTTCGGGAGCCTCAACATAGGCGCCTGTGGAAGTGCATACTTCCCGACCTCCGTCTGAGCAGGGTGAGAGTTCATCTTTTGCCGTTCCCAAGAGGGTGGTAGTTTTACCCATGCCTGCTTCATCCTATCAGACTCTATTAGTGCTCAAGATGCCGACCGATGCACTTTTGGCATAGCATGTTTCCTTCTTTCCACCACCGGCCAATCTAGAGACCCTAGTCTCCTTCATTCGTCCCTCGAAGTCCATGTCCAAGGGTCATGTGACTTCAGAGCTCTCCGATCTGGTCAGCCATAGACACATCTCCACTCTGATCCACCTACGCACTGACACCTGGTGCTCCTCCGATGTTGACATGCCCCAATCGCCCAAGCATATGATCTACATTCAGGGTCCTCTAGCTCAGACCTGGGAGGACACCCAGAGTAGGGTGATGACCATTCCGCTCGTTGAGATGGCTAACGACTTCACTAAAAAATCCACCATGATGTGTTTCCCAAGAGTTATTATTCGTCTTTGTTGCATCACTCTGACTCATTTTGTAGTACTGGGTGGAGAGTTTGATGATGTGTCAGAGGTTGGCCTTCCTTGAGCACGACAAAAAGCAACTGTGGGCTTCAACCTGTGGAGCAAGCGCGTCCCGAGTTGGTGTCAAAATGCTCACCGCTGAGGTTGCTCAGCTAAAGGAGGATTTATAAAAATCATCCAAACAAATAGTGGGGTCTGAGATAACATTATCAGCCGAGAAGAAAAAAAGCCAGGTGTAGGCTCAGCAGCTCGAGCGACTCAACAAGTAAGCCAAGGATTTTGACTCTAAGGTTAAATCAGCGAACACTCGAAAACTCCATGCAATAGAGGATCTGGAGAAGAAAAACCTAGAGGCTCGGGCCTTGGAGAAAAAACTCAAGGAAATAGAGACAACTTTGGTGTAAGAACAATCAAGCCGATCAGCGGAGCAATAGAAAATTGCCAATCAAGATGTTGAGCTGAAGTCTCTCAAGGATGAGCTGGAAGCATCCAAGGCCCAAATGGCTAAGTTTCAAGAGGGCAAGGCTGCCCAGCTTGAGGACTTCCGAGTTAAATATCTCCACTCGAAGGGCTTCAACCAGCTCTTCTGCGATATGATTCTATGGCTTTTCGATCTCGGTATAGACGACACCATCCAGCAACTGAAGGAGGGCAGCTACTTGCTTGCTGATGTCTCCATTGATTCCATTTAGAAGGATGAGCTTGTGGCCTCACTCCTTGAGGAAGTTGTTGTCGATCTGGAGTAGATTTTCTGTTTAAGTTTCTTGTCAGTTTTTTGTAAAAAACTTCCAAGAATGAATCAATGTCCTCCCATTTGGCTGCATATAGCGTTTCATTCTCGAAGCTACCAAGTACTAATCTATACGTCCCCACTCATCAATTTAGCGCGTTCCATTTAATTTAGTCAAATCATGCAATAGTCGGAATCCCACGAGTCGCGTCCAAGCAGCACCCCATTGTAAAAAATAAGAACAGGTGCTTGGCTCTATCGAGTCGAGTATCTCCCACACTTGACGTTTTCATACTAAGATTACTCTCATCCCACTCATGATTCGCCAGGTCGAGTTAGGAGTGTCTGACACTTGGCATTTTTATTCGAATATCTCGATGACGCCTGTTAGATGTTGGTTGCTACTCGTAACACCGTTCTGTTTTCCCTGTACAAAAATTTGTACAAGCATAGTATAGGACCGTTGCGGCCGATTAGAAGGCGGGGGAATAAAAATCGCAACCCTTCTCGAACCCTTTAAGCTAACACTTGCATAAATAAAGCAAAGCAATAATTAAAATCATAAAGAACGAGGCACAAGATATTTACTTGGTTACAACCGATGTGATTGTTAATCCAAGGAAGTTGAAAGCACTAGAATACTCCTTCAGGCGGAGAAGCCTCTTACAATGTTATTGCGCAGAAACAGAAGCTCAACTACAACTCTAAAGCACACAAGCATTGAAATTAATTATTTGGAGTTCGTTAAAAAGCTTCTGGACCAAGGCTATATTTATAACCTTGGTCGGGGTTCCTGGAAGGGTTCCGGGTGCCCTGGGGGATACAACTTTATCCCCCAATGTTCAGATCGCGTTTGACGCGATCTAGTCAATATTCAAGGTCCGGGCGCCCAGAGCCATTCTGGGCGCTCGGAATGGTTCCGGGCACCTGGAGCACTATAGTCAACAGGAGTTGACTTTTCTTTGTCGGGACCTTCGCTCCAGTTCAGTCCGCTTCGGTCCGGGTCTTTAACTCTGGATCTGCTTGCTTGTGTGATCTCTACCATCCGAAAAAGGACTCACCCGAACCCAAGTTCCGGTCTTCTCGAGCGAGCTTCCGCTCCGGCTTCTCGTCCCTCGGAATCTCCACGTGCTTCCTTCTAGTCCACCAGCGTACTCATCCGTAGTCTTCGTCCCTCGGTCGCACCCCGCGCTGACCTTCTCACTAGCTGTGTCTCTTGCTCCCCGAGCAATCTTCCGCTCCGGCTTTCATCCCTCGGAACCACCTCACGCTTCCTTCTCGTCCGCCGGTGTACTCTTCCGCAGCGCCTCATCCCTTGGACGCACAGCGTGCCGTCCTTCTCGCTAGTTGTGCCTTCCGCTCGAGTACATGTGCTCCTAAGCTCCTGCACACTTAGACACAAGGTTAGAAACACACAGGACCTAACTTAACTTGTTGATCACACCAAAACAACCTTGGGGTTCCAACACATAGAACTTAACCTAGCTACCCATGTGCTCTATTGAAGTTAAACTTGGATTGCAAACGATGCTTAATATTATTAATCCAAGTTGCTCTTCAAAAGTTAAACTTGGATTGGAAACGATATTTAACATTTTTACTTCAAGTTTAACCTATGTGTTCTTCAGAAGTTAAACCATATTACAAAAGTTAATTAAATATCTATTTCAAAGATTGGCTTCCAGGTTAAACATGGCGAGGCACTAGGCCTTCTTAGTTATGGGATCATCCACCACTTCCTAGACAAAGCCTTTTAAAGAAATTGGATATTTAACTTCTTACAGTAACCCTAAGTTTAACTAAAGAGACCTCAATAGAAGCACAAGATCGAAACACAAAATCGAATACCTAAAAACGATAGCCTCTTGTGTTGGTATTTCAGGATCCACACAAAGAAAACAAACTAGTATGCAGCGGGATAATAGACTAGTTGTACCTTTCTTTGTAGACAAAAGACCTCTTGATCTTCTGTTGTATTCCTCTCCTCCTCTTGGACGTCGTGTGAGCGATGATCTACCAAGATGAATTCCACCCGAACCACTTCTTTTCCTCTAAGACTTTCGAGCCACCAAGGGATGCCAAAATAGGAAATTTCCTTCTCTTCTTCTTCCCCTCCCAACAACCGACCACCTTCTTCTTCCTTTCCTCTATACCTCCGACCACAATAGGATCTAAGATGAGCTCCAAGCAAGGCCGCCGGCCCTAGGTTATGGAAGCAAACCCGCCGACCCTAGCTTGGATGGAATCCTTTTAGGCCGCCGGTTATAGAAGGAATATGAGTATTGTAGCCGGTCCTTAAGGAAGGAGATGAGGGAAGGGCCGACCACCAAGGGATTAGGAAGAGAGGGAACTTAGGTTGTGTTTTTTATGAGGCACCCTCTCCTTCTCTTTTATAATCCTTGGTCATGGCAAAAAAGGAAAGTTTTAAACATAATTAAAACTTCCTTATTTATGGCCTCCCCTTAAAAAAAAGAATATTTTAACAACAATTTAAATCTCTCTTTTCTAAATTTCTTATTGTACATGGCAATAAAAGAAAGTTTTAAAACTAATCACTCTCTTTTAAACATTGTAGATGACTACAAAAAAGGAAAGATAAAATTTAAAACTTCTTTTTTAAATCATGGTTACAAAAAAGGAAAATTTTATCAAAATTAAAATTTCTCATTTAAGCATTATAGATAACTACAAATAAAGAAAGATTTTAACAAAATTAAAATCTTTCTTTAATCCTTTGTAGATAGCTATAAAAGGAAAGATTTTAAAATTTTAAAACTCTCTTTTAAAACCATGTGGATGGCTATAAAAGAAAAGTTTTTAACAAAATTAAAATCTTTCTTTTAACCATGGTAGATAATTACAAAAAGGAAAGATTTTAACAAAATAAAATTTCTCTTTTAACCATTGTAGATAACTATAAATAAGGAAAGATTTTAACAAAATTTTATTTTAAAAACACGACTTCCTTTTCCTTTTCCAGTGGCCAGCCCCTAGATTGGGCACCAAGCTTGGCTGGCCACCTCTTGGCTTCCAAGCCCATGCTTGGCCGGCCCCCTTGCACTAAGAAAGGATGTGCCTGACCCATTACTTGGGTAAGAAGTAGACTTTATGGATACAAGGATTTATAGAGGCTACAACAGGGATCGAGAGGAGAAATTGGTTTTGGTCTCCCGATGAGCTTGAGCTTCCTGTGTTCACCCCGAACACCCAACTCAAGTTCATCAATAATAACTCATACCACTAAAGAGTTATTATTGAACAACCACACCAATCCCAAATTATATTATGGGCTCCTTCTTATCATGATTGCATTAATCTCCCTGTGTTTAAGATATCGAATGCCCATTAATTAAATGAGTTACTTACAACTCACTTAATTAATATCTAGCTCCAAGAGTAGTACCACTCAACTTCATTATCGTGTCAGACTAAGTCCATCTGCAGGGTTTATATAACAATCCTTATGAGCTCCTTAATGGGACATCATCAACCTAGATTGCTAAGACACAGTTTCCTTTTATAATCAACAACACACTATATAAATAATATCATTTCTCAACTTATCAGGCATATTGATTTAATGAACTAAATCTCACCCATTGATAAATTAAATAAATAAATACTAAGTCTATTTGCTTGTTATTATATCGGGATTAAGAGTACACACATTCATAATAACAGAGGTTTTGTTCTTTTATGCAGTCAGTATAAAAAGAAACAACCTCAAATGGTCCTACTCAATACACATATAGTGTACTAATGTAACTTTATAGTCAAGATAAATTAATATCAAATTTCACTACAACCATTCCAATGGTTTGTCCCAATCTATCTTGGTTGTGAGCTACTATTTATAATTTATAAGGAACTGATAATATGATCTTTTGTATGACACCACACACCATGTTATCTATAATATAAATTAAATGGACAACTACATTTAATATAAATACAGACATTGACCAATGTGATTCTTATGTTCATACAAAAAGCTAGGCTTTTAGTATACATCCCAATAAGATTTTATAGCCGTTGCTCGGCTATTGAAATGAGATTTATAGTCGTCGCTCGACTGTTGAATCAGGATTAGAGTTGCCGCTCAACTATTTATCCCCTTGTACTTAAGTTTATAGCTGCCGCTCGGCTGGTTAGTTCTCAAGGTTTTATAGTCGCCTCTCGACTCTCAAATTACATTGTGCTCAAGTTTATAGTTGTTGTTCAGCTATTTTTTTTTTCTTTTTTGACCCCCAGTTTATAGCCGTCATTCAACTGGTATTTTGTCAACTCTCAGGTTTATAGCCGTCGCTCTGCTACTATTTTAGTTGATCCTCGGGTTTATAGCTTCCACTTGGCTGTTGATATAAATACTTTACCCAGGTTTATAGCCGCCGTTCGACTGCTATTTTTGTCGAATTTCAGGTTTATAGTCACCGCTCGACTATTATTTTCGTCGATTCTCAGGTTTATAGTCATCGCTCAAGTATTTGTATAAATCAATTGGGTATTTTGGTGGTTCATCATCTGACACAACTATTGTTGAGGAATCATCAACTAATGATATTGCAATGCATCAATGGTTCACGTTCGATGAATGTAGTTGATGTAAGTATTGTATGGTAATTTTTTAATGTGGTTTCGGCTGTTATTTTCGTCGATTCTCACCTTGCCCTATTGGGCTGGAGATGGTTTGTGCTCCAAGGCCTTATTTGTATAAATCAATTAGTTATTTTGGTGGTTCATCATCTGACACAACTATTGTTGGGGAATCATCAACTAATGATATTGCAATGCATCAATGGTTCACGATTCGATGAATGTAGTTGATGTAAGTATTGTATGGTATTTTTTTAATGTGGTTTCGGCTATTATTTTCTTCGATTCTCACCTTGCTCTATTGGGCTAGAGATGGTTTGCGCTCCAAGGCCGCTCGAGATTTCTTTCATTTTAATCTTGTAAATAGTAAGTTTCCTAGAGGAGCTTCTGAATGACTTTATATGGTCCTCCCCATAGGGCTTCTTGATTGATGACGTTGCTAACCGACTTCACTCTCTTTCATACCAAGTCGTCGACCTAAAATGACCTCGAAATCACTCTTTGGTTGTAGCTTTGCTTCATGCGTTGTCGGTACGCCATGAGTCGGACAGCGACCTTATCTCGCACTTCATCCATCAAGTTGAGTTCCATCAGTCTCTGATAGACGTTTCCCTAATTGTAGAGCTGCACCCAGTCAGATTCTACTCTTACTTAGACCGGCACCACTGCCTCACTGTCGTACACCAAATGGAATGGGATTATACTGGTTGCCTCTTTAGGTGTGGTGTGATAAACCCACAATATGCTTGGGAGTTCGTTGACCCAACTGCCTCTATCATGGTCGAGCCGAGCTCGAAGCCCTTTGAGGATTTTCCTATTGGTGACTTCCGCCTGGCCGTTGCTTTACAGATAAGCCACTGAAGTGAAAGCCCGTAAGATGTCATAGCCGTCGTACCACTCTTTGAGCCTCCATCTTGAGAACTGTCTTCCGTTGTCTGAGATGAGCATGCGAGGGATGTCGAATCGACACAAGATTTTTTTTTCCATATAAATTTGATAACCATGTGCTCGATTATCTTAGCAAGTGGCTCGACCTCTATCTATTTTAAGAAGTAATCTACTACCACAAGTAGAAATCTTCATTGTCCGATCACCATGGGAAATTGCCCAATGATGTTCATGGCACACTAGTCAAAAAGACACGATACAGTTGATACTTTCAACTCTTTGGTGGGTCGATCGGTGTGAGATGTTCTGGTATTTCTGGCAAGACAGGCAAGTGGCCACCGTCTGAGCAGCGTCGTCTTGCAATGTGAGCCAGAAATATTCGACCAACAAGATCTTGTGAGTCAGTGATTTTTCGCTCGGATGATTACCACAGGAGCCTTGGTAAATTTCTTACAGGATGTACTCAATGTCATCCAATCTGATGCACTAAGTAGTGGCCTTGAGAAAGCTCTTTTGTTTAACTGATCTCTAATTAGTGTGAATCGGACGGCTCTCCATTTTAACAACCTAGCTTCCTTCCTACCGACTGGTGTGGCACCCGATCGTAGGAACTCTATCAATGGCATCCTTTAGTCACTCAGAAAGACCATTCCGGTAGTCTTGTCAATATATGCCACTAGTAAAACCTGCTTGACCGACTTATCTATGACGACTAGAGATAAAGAACTTGCTAACTTGTCCAGCTCGTCAACATACTGGTTGTCCAATCGGGGGATCATCTGTAAAATTACTTCTTGGAAACTTACCTTCAATTTCTTGAAAGCTTCGACATACAGCTTAAGCCGGGCATTACTTATCTCCAACGTTCCTGACAGTTGTTGAGTTGCTAGCTGAGAATCCGAATAGATGAGGACTTTTGTGGCTTTCACATGCTAGGCGCTTGCAGGCCAGCTATCAAGGCCTCATATTCTACCTCATTATTTGTGGTCGGATAATCTAGCTGTACGGACAACTGCATCCTATCCTCACATAGTGATATTAATAGGATGCTTATTCCACTACCTTACCCAGTGGATGAGCCATCAACATATATTTTCTAAGTCACATCCGGTTGGGCATTCTGTACCTTGGTGACAAAATCAGCCAAGGCTTGGGCCTTGATTGCCATTCAGGGTTGATACTATATGTTAAATTCACTTATCTCAGTGATCCATTTGATCAGTCATCCGGATGCCTCTGAGATAAGGAGGACTCTTCCCAGTGTGTTGTTAGTTAGCACCACGATGGGATGTGAGAGGAAGTATAGACGAAGCCTCCGAGCGACGAGTACTAGCTCGAACGCCAACTTTCGAGACAAGTGTACCGGGACTCTGCATCTTTCAATACATGACTTAAGAAATACACCGGCTGTTCTTCAGAGTCATTTTACCGCACCAACATCGAGCCAACCGCATGCTTTGTGGATGACAAATATATCCAAAGTGGCTCGTTGGCGATGGACTTTTCCAATTCAGGTAGGGAGGTAAGGTATTTCTTAAGTTCTTTTAGTGCCTTGTTGCATTCCGCGTCCCACTAGAATTTTATAGCATGACACAGGATCTTGAAGAATAGGTGACTCCGATCGGACGATTTGGAGATGAATCTTGATAACACGGTGATCCATCCGATCAGCTATTGAGCTTCCTTTAAGTTGCGGGGCAGGGCATGTTCTGCAACACTTTCACTTACCTTGGATTTGCCTTGATTCCCCTCTCGGTCACGATGTAACCGAAGAAGCGACCACTCTTTGCTCCAAATAGACACTTGCTTAGGTTCATCTTGATTTTGTACTTCCTCAGGATTGGGCAAGTTTCTTCGATATCTGCACAAAGGTCAGTGGCTCGGAGCGATTTTATTAATATAATGTCGACATATACCTCCATATTCTGGCTGATCTACAATCGGAACATCTTGTTCATCAATCTTTGGTAAGTGGCATCGACATTCTTCAGTCCGAAAGATATGACGTTGTAGTAATAGATCCCGTCGACCGTAATGAAGCTTACCTGCAATTGATCTTCCTTGGCGAGCGACACTTGATGGTAGCCCTGGTACGCATCAAGCATGCTGATCAGCTTGCAACTTGCTGTGGAGTCTACCATCTAATCAATATGTGGCAAGGGATAGGAATCCTTTGGGCAAGATTTATTTAAGTTATGAAAGTCGATGCAAACCCATCACTTGTTGCCCGGCTTAGAGACCAGCACAACGTTGGCTAGCCAACTCAGAAATTCAACCTTGCAAATGTGACCGGCCTCCAGTAATTTTTCAATTTATGGTCGGATGATCTGAATCTACTCCGAGCTGAAATCCCTTTTCCTCTATTTCACTGGTCATGCATCCGGTTGGATGTGAAGCTTGTACTGTGCCAAGCACAAAGAGATGCCTTTGAGTTCATGAGTTTACTAGGCAAATACATCATGATTTTGCCTAAGGCAGGAGACGAACTCTGCCTTCCTCTTATCTGTCAGGTCAGCAACGACAAATGTTGTAGCTTCTGATCAGCTGGGATGGATCTGAACCTCCTCTTTTTCATCATAAACCAGCGCAAGAGATTCCTCCATGATTGTGTTCACCTCCAAACACTAGGTTGTTTGAGCGCCCTTTGCCTCAGATTTAACCATCTCAATGTAGCATCATCGAGTGACCAGTTGGTCGCCTTTGACTTTTCCCATCAAATTATCCACCAGGAACTTGATCTTCTGGCAAAAGGTGGATAATATGGCTCAAAACTCATTCAAGGCCAGTCGGCCCAATATTACATTATAAGTGGATAGTGCATCCACTATGATGAAGTTTGTGGTCCTTGTCCTCTTGATATGCTCCTCTCCGGGTGATATGGCCAGCTGAGCTTGGCCGATTGACAATACTTCATTGCATGTAAACCCATACAGTGGGATCGTCATGGGCTGCAAGTCGCTCTGATTGATTTATAGCTGGTCGAATGCCTTCTTGAGGATGATATTCACCGAGCTACCTGTATCCACAAAAATTTGGTGAATGGTGTAGTTAATTATTACTGCTCAAATAATTAAGGAGTCGCTGTGAGGAATCTCCACTCCCTCTAGGTCCCGAGGGCTAAAACTAATCTCTAGTTCATCGACCTTCTCCTTGATGCATCCCATACCATATATCTCCAGTCGTCGGGTGTGCAACTTCCTCACTCTGTTGGAATCAACATTGGTCAGCCCTCCGGCTATCATTCTGAATTTGCCCCGAGCCGCATTGCTTTAATTTTCCTCCTCCTGAATTGAAGATTGAGCCCACTCAGGCGAAGCCCGGGTGAGACTTGCATTACCTCTTCGTTGAGGTTGGCATTGACGCTACTTGGCCAGCAGTCTTTCTTCTTCCTGCCGCCCAATCAACATATCAACGTCGATGATGTCGATTGAGAGAGGGTGAATGACGGCGATATCCTGGAGGAGACGGTCAGTTTGAAATTGACCTCAAGTCATAGTAGTCCCGGGTATTATCTGTCGCCGAGAGATGGTAGGAGCAGAACAACGGTGTCTACGACTTGCCTTTCGCAGCCTTCGGTCACTCTGCTTCCACATGCTGCACAACATGGCTCCGGGCTCCAAGTGCGATTGTGTTGCTCTCTCTCAAGGGTCCTTTGGTGGTTGATGGCTATTGGCCGGTCGTCATTCAGGGGTAGCATTATGTTCAGTGGGCACTTCCTTCCTTCATGCCGCTTGGGCATCGACCACGTTTATGTGTTCGCTGGCGCGCCTGAGTAGGTGGTTGAAGTTTTTTGACGGCTTCCGGATGAGTGAGCGAAAGAATTTCCCTTCTATAGGCTCCTGCGAGAAGGCACTTATCAGTATCTCTAGGGTGACCGATGGGATATCGATGGCCACTTGATCAAATCTCTTGATGTAGGCCCTCAATGTCTCCTTGGGCCTTGCTTCACAGTGAACAAGTTAACGTTCATCTTCTGGTAATGGCGGTTGTTGGAAAAATGATGCAAAAATGATGCCCAGAAGTCCTTGAAGTTGTGGATTGATCCGATCGGATGACATCTAAACCACTTCTGTGATGATCCAGAAAGGGTGGTAAGGAAGACTTGACACTTCACTCTATCCGTGTTTTGATAGAGTGTGGTCGTATTGTTAAACTTGATCAGATGGTCCTATGGGTTGGTTGTCCCATTATACTCCTGAATTGTCAATGGTGTGTAATGTTGTGATAGTGGGTCGTCCAAGATCCCCTAAGAGAATTGCTTATTGATCCATTCAGGGTAATCATCGATCCTTGGTGCCTTTCCCTTCTGTCCGTCTCAGATAGACACGTCGTCCGAGGAAGATCCTTGCTCTCTACCCGTTCGACCTTGTTCTTCTGAAGGGGTGTGGAATAACACTCGGTGAAAGGGGATAGACGCATTTGGTGTATCCCCATATGTGCCAGACAGTTTCTTGTTTGGCCCTGAGCGGATATATTTTTTGCTCGGTCTCTGTAGCTGGCTTGCTATCTCGTTGCTGATGTCGCGGGTTCCTTTGCTTGGCGCTCGACCATTGCCTACTGTTGTTGCTCCACCATCTTAACCGCCTGGACTTGTATCAGCATGTCCAACTCCTCCTTTATCAATGTCACGATCGTGAGTCATCCAACGTCCTCCATCTCCATGTCTCGGATACAGGTTAAGTTCCCATAGAATGCACCAATATGATCCTATCCGAAAATAGTGAAGACAATTGGTTAGGGATGTGGATTAGTAGTTTCCCTCGTGAAGACTCCCCTCTGCTCTACAAAACTAAGAACGCCAGTGTCAAGCCAGGGAAGAGGTCCTTGGC
The DNA here is from genome assembly GCF_018446385.1 of Zingiber officinale. Lineage (NCBI taxonomy): Eukaryota > Viridiplantae > Streptophyta > Magnoliopsida > Zingiberales > Zingiberaceae > Zingiber > Zingiber officinale. Next base: position 102,900,657 of record NC_055987.1, on the reverse strand, counting down.
GTTGGCCCTCCGACGTTCAAGTCAGTCACTAGAATAGTAGAAAGATGGTAAAGAACTGTAGCAACAGGAGCTCAAGCACAAATAATGCATACTTTCGTCGGTGCATAGACCCCCCTTTATATAGTACTCCAGTAGCAGACATGCACATTTCTCAAGGCGTGTGCACATTTTTCCAACTATCCTATGTAAAGACATGTCAGGAAAGTGTCTCTGACACCATTCCTTAACAGGGCGTGCAATCCCTGGCATAACAGTAAAAGCTTCCGTCATACAATTTGCTTGTTGACCATGCCCCCATGCAAGTGATACTGACTCCCAGAAGGATATGATGAGCTACGCAAGGGACCCACTGTTTGGCCAAGCGGGGGAGCCACTCGGCCAAGATTCCCCATCCAATCGCTCAAGGATGTTCTTCTCCATGGGTGCTCAGCTCAGTAGTTCGTTCCTCGCCCGATTGGATAGGCGGTCCGATCGGACTAGCTTTCATTTGGTCATAGTTGTGAGCATCAGATGTCCTCTCTATAGTCGTCCCAACCGAATGAGCAATCTATTCAGTTGAGTCTCCAGGCCGATCAGACTCTTCAGACCCGCTCAACTCGTTGCCACCTGCTCGGCCAACTTTGGTGAGCCAGTGGTTTCCTGCCCTTGACTGTCTTAACTTTGCCCTCCACGTCGGATACTATTCTTGCCTTTGATTCATACTTGGTGGGCTCCCATTACCAACGCATCACAATATTTTCTCTCGGCGGATCTATTTTGTTTAGGAGTGTGGGGACAAGAGACTTGATGGAGGATGTCATAAGAAGTAGGATGACAATAAAGCGCTTGATACTCTCCTCCCCAATTAGAATGAAGAGAGAGCATTTTACAATTAAAATAATGCTCAACATGCTTTTGAAAATGACAAAAAATATCGAAGAGATAAGATTTTATTTTCATAGGAAAAATCCAAGTGAATTACTAAAGTTATCAATAAAAATAACATAGTAAAGAAAACCCTAATTAGAAAGAATAGGAGCAAGACTCGAACGTTAGAATGAATAATTTCTAAAGACTCGAACGTTAGAATGAATAATTTCTAAAGAAAAACTAGAGTTCCGAGTAGAGGATACAAAAGATAGTTTATGGGATTTTATTTTCATACAAACTTCACATAAATGAGATGATGACACTGAAGAAGTTGGTAAACCAAAACGATTAATAATATTCTGAATAAGACGGATGACTAAGACGTGCATGCCAAGAGAATTTATTTGTGTGTTCTCCAACAAAGGTTTTGATAGAGGTGGGTTGAAGATAATAAAGACTGTTTTAGTATCCCCTTGTAATAGAATAGTTTTTGTCGTGGGATCCTTCACAAGACAATAATTAGGATGAAATTTTAAAAACACATTATTATCAAAAAAATACATTATAAAAAATATAATGGACAAAAAATAAAACAAAACAAAACGAACAAATAGCAAGTTTACCTTGTTACGATTGCCGTTGCCGAAGTTGCTACTGTCGATGGTAAAAAGCTTTTGATGAAAGGTGAAGAAAAGTTGCTGTTGCAGTCGTCGAAGTTGCCGCACTATTACTGATGATGTCAAATCAGCATGTAGAAACTCCAGCCGCTGTAATAAAAATTCAGAAGAGGAAAATTAGGAGAAAGAGAACTTCACTCTTATACCATGTAGAAACTAATAGATAGAGAAAAGAAATATAGTAGAGAATAAATTTTTTTATTATATTATTATTAAAGCCAATAAACTTATTTATACAAGTTGTCTAAAGAATAATGGAAAAATTAAATATGACATATAATCATAATAATTATAAGCATAGTAATATAATACATCTAGAAATATTATTTTTGTTATTTTATTCAATTTTAATTATGATATCAAATATAATAAATCTCAATCTCAATGGATTAAAATCAATTTAAAATTATTTTTTATTATTATGATTAGATATATCTATGTTATTCATGCTGGGTATCAGGTTCTTAACCATATCATAATATTGTGATAATTCACAGTCTCATTGTCTTAGTGGTCCTCTAAGAGTTCTTGATACAAAAGGTGTTCCTGCCAAACCTGGGGATCTTCTAGTCGTAGAAATATGCAACTTAGGTCCCCTGCTTGGTAACGAATGGGGTTTTACAGCAACATTGGATAGAGATAATGGCGGAGGGTTTCTAACGGATCACTTTCCTTGTGCTACTAAAGCCATTTGGTACTTTGAAGGAATATATGCATACTCCCCAAACATACCAGGTGACTTGGTTTAACATTTTTGCCTTTCCAACAGTTTGATCTGCCTTTTCTCTGAATAGTGATTTTGTCTTTACAAAGTTAATTTGGTTTGTAGGTGTTAGATTTCCTGGTTTGACTCACCCAGGGGTAGTTGGAACTGCACCTTCCATGGAACTTCTACAAACATGGAATGAAAGGGAAAAGAAACTGGTAGAAACTGACATTCGATCAGTGAAATTATCTGAAGTCGTACACCAACGACCGGTAGCACACTTACCAAACACAAGGAATTGCCTCCTTGGAAAGGTATGATGCCACACAGAATCTGTGAGTTTTAACTACCATCTTCAAGTGTAAGTATGTACAACTTGAACAGTAGGAATGGAATAAAAAATATGGTTATCATATAATATTTTACAACATAAAACTGCATCTAAAGCATATTTGTCTAGTATATTTTGCTATTATACTATTACTTTTTTGGATTATTTGGGGACATGAATTTTCTAATATATTTTGCTATTATACTATAATGTATGTTCTATATTACTATATATGTACCGCAATCCCGATATATATATGTTTTGAAACTTGTAGGTAAAAGAAGGAACCCTCGAATGGGAAAAGATTGCAAATGAGGCTGCAAGGACAATTCCTGGAAGGGAAAATGGAGGGAATTGTGACATCAAAAATCTAAGTACAGGCTCAAAAGTGTATCTTCCAGTATTCGTGGAAGGAGCAAATCTTAGTACAGGTGATATGCACTTTTCGCAAGGAGATGGTGAAATCACATTTTGTGGAGCAATAGAAATGAGTGGATTCCTAGAACTCAAGTAACTATTCAAACTCTCAGTTGCATTCTTGTTTATATGCTTCTGCATATACATGATTTCAGTAAGCATCAAATATGAAGTCATAAAAGAAAATTTAACCAGAAGCAAGAAATATGGTAGAAATGAGTACAGCTGTTGAACATAACCATTTAGCAAAACTGGCATGCGATGAATTCCAAAAAAGCTTGAAGAATAAATTTCCCATTGGCACAATGGTACATTAAGAATACTCAAAGGCAAGCATGTAAGGAGATAATCATTAGTATCTTCATAGCTTAGTCAACTTAAGAGTGTTAAGAGTGTTTACTCGTATCAATAAACAAATATTTTCATATCGATGAGTGATGGCCGTAATGCTTTTGTGATATGCATTTGTAAGTGTTCCAATACATTTGAAAACAACCATGGAGGAAAAAACAATGAATGTGTGAAGAATATGAATTAGTAACTACTTCAAATTTATACTGAGACAAACATTGTTTTAGTATCTTTAAAGGCGGACATGTTTAATAATCATCAAATTGACATTAGCTTTAAAAGATGAGTCTTCTCTGACTTGTAATATACAGGTGTGAGATCATAAGAGGCGGAATGAAAGAGTACCTTACACCGATGGGGCCAACACCTCTCCATGTAAACCCAATTTTTGAGATAGGGCCAGTGGAACCAAGGTTCTCAGAATGGTTAGTCTTCGAAGGAATTAGTGTGGATGAGGAAGGAAGGCAACACTTCCTTGATGCAACTTTAGCCTTCAAGCGTGCTGTCCTAAATGCCATAGACTACCTCTCAAAATTTGGGTACTCCAAAGAACAGGTTTGAAAGACTCTATCACACTCTAATACCAACAAACCATGAAGATGAAACCAATAAATTAATGCACATACTTAATGTAGGTGTATATACTACTCTCATGCTGCCCTTGCGAAGGAAGGATATCAGGAATAGTAGACACCCCAAATGCTTTGGCAACTCTTGCCATTCCTACATCCATATTTGATCAGGTTGGTAGTTGAATTTCAATGGCTGCTAATCCGATTGAGTTCTTTCAATCCTATACAAACAACTTTACATACCTATCTATAGTCCAGTTCATGGATCACTGCAGCTTAAGTTACCCACTGCAGAGATACAAAAATATTAGCAGCAAATAATATAACTATAACTTCTCAATTCAGCTAATCAAGCTTAAAGAGGCTGTAGTTTATTTCTTTTCTTTTTTTTTTTCAATGAGCATAATTAAGATTATAATGCCTAATACTATTATCCTTACATGCTCGGAATGGAATGGGAACAAAGGATATAAGACCAAAATCTGGAAAAGTGCCAGCAGGACCTCAAGTGCTGAAGAGACTCCCAGATGTTCTGAAGAGCACATACGATGGAGATCTGCCCATAACACAAAACCCGTCCAAGGATATATGACTCTGCTGCTTTGTCTTCTCTGGGTTCTGAATAAGTTCTTTATCACAGCATTCTAGCTATCAACATTATCGTATATGGTTATAACCCTGTTTGCTTAAATTTATGAAAACTACTCCATGTAATGGATGTTTGAGCATGATATGCTTGCATTACACGAATAAAAAGGCTTGAGAAAGCAGTTATCCTCTTCTTAGTTGGAGAGTTACCATGGTAGATGCTCATGATGCGCATCTAATGTCAAGAAAAAAGCCTTCGGTACAGGCACAAGTAGTTTGCACAAGGCTTGAGAAAGCAATTATCCTCTTCTCGTGATGCATATTTTGGAGGGATTGTAGTTTTTTTAGTTTTCTTGCTTAACAAATTCTTAACACGGCACAAGTAGTTTGCACTTTGAAACTTGCCATTATATTATTATAAAATAACTACAAACTGATAATTAAAATATAAGAAACTATATATATATATATATTTTTTAAAAAATTGAATTTATTGATTGCAAGAAATATTATCAAATTTTGAAAAATTATAAAAAAAATTAGATTCATCGTTCAAAAAATGAGTCATAATATGTATTTATAACTCTAAAATATTAAAATTCTATAATTTACTGAGCACTACAAGCTAATTTACACTATTGAAAATAGACATTAATGATTAATGGATATTTTAACAACCAATTAAAACTATAAGGGGGTAAACTGACAATTCCAAACCTCCATGGGGCATGCCAAAAAAAGGCAATAAATAATGGGTTTTTTTTTCTAGCAATTTAGCAAAAATAAATTGATAAATAAAATAAATTCATAGGGTTAAAATTGTCCAATATTTATATGCTCGGCCCCTTTCAGCAAGCCACTGCGCCGCTAAAAGGACATGCGTATTATCCCAATCTCCCACCGCCGACCCGCCGCCACCGCCGACGCTTTTCCTCCCCCTCTATCTTTCCTCCTCCTCCTCCTCCTCCAATCCCTGTCTCTCTTTCTATGACCTTTAGCCCTCTCCTCCCCTCCGCAATCCGATCCCTCCTCCGCCACCTTCGCCTCCCCTCCTTCCCCGCAACTGCGTCCCCCTCTGCTCCCAACTGCCTCCTCACCCCTATCACCGGATTCCTCCTCCGTCCGTTCACCGCGTCCGCCGCTGCAGGAGCCCTGGCGCAGAAGATAGGCAAGTCCCTCCGCCGTCCCGGCGCCCCTTCCCTGGCTCGGGTCTACGCCGACGTCAACGTCCATCGCCCTAAGGACTACTGGGACTACGAATCACTCATCGTCCAGTGGGGGTAAGAGCGTGATTGATGCCTCTATCGCCAACGATTTGAGTTTTCTTTCTGGATTTCACATTTTCTGTTTTCCCCTTCAAGGCTTCATACTGGCTGGTCGTTGATTGTTTGCTTTCGTAGGGAACAAGATCCTTACGAGGTGGTTCGGAAGGTAGGAAGAGGAAAGTATAGTGAGGTTTTCGAGGGAGTGCACGTTCCTAACAATGAGAAGTGCATTATTAAGATTCTCAAGCCAGTCAAAAAGAAGAAGGTGCAAAATTTGTTGGGTCATAATCTAATGCTTTATTTTAGATCTTCTTAATAATAAAGGAGTTGCTACGATGTGTTTTGGTTCCATTGCTTTACAGATTGATTTGGTTGTTACTGAATATCCTAAATGTCTTCTAATCATTTTGGCCTTGTGGGATCACATGAGCTTTTAGACATGCCAAAATTTTCACGTAAGAGTCTGATATTTTAAAGCAAAGTCTTATAGGGTTTGCTTGTTTTCAATATTTCATTTGACCAATGCTCCAATAGTTGATTCCTGAGGTTGGAGGAACATACTTGAATCATCCCAAAAATTTATGAGGATGAATAATGCCTGTCTGGAATTGATCGAAGAATTCTAAGTAACTTCAAATAAAATACGTGACGAAGAATGCCTGACTCCATTGGAGAGTACTATTGTTAAACTCCTGAGGATATATAAAATTCCTTAGGTGGCACATGTTTCTTTACTAGTGATCTCAAACTCTCCAAATAATATACTAGATGAAGGATGTCTGATTCCATGGGTAGAGTATCGTTGTTAAGCTAGTGAAGATATTCAAATTCCTCAGGTGGCATATGCTTCTTTGTTAGTGATGTGAAACTCGCATTAGATTGCAATTGATTTAAGCTATATTACTTTGAGTTTGCTGAAGGGCATGTGCTTCATACAGTGTCATCACTCATTAGTAAATGCATTTTACCCTAAAACTCTATAAAAGCTATTGCAATTGGAACTGAGCTCTCTTTTTGTATAATTCTAATGAGGAAGTGCTATTGATGTAGCAATCATTATCTCAATTTTGGTAATATTTCATTTGATTCCTATAATTATAAAGGGGATATACAATGCCATTCTCATTATAGAGGTATCGAATTGATGAGGCATACTATAAAATTTCAGGGAAGAGTTAGCGAGAGGAGAATAAGAGATGGGACTATCATTATGGAAAATCAATATGGTTTCATGTTTACAAGATAACCAGGGATGTTTATTTGATGATAATACAAAAATATAGAGAAAACAAAGACTTGCACAATTTTTTTTACTGATTTAGAGAAAATTCTAATGATTGAATCCTTAGACAACTATTGTGGTACATTTTTGAAAATAAAAGAACATCTACTAATTATATTAATGAGTGACAAAATATATGCATGGTAATATTGTTATTAATGTTAAATCTACAAAGAGTGTTATAAATGATTTTCTCACAGTTGGAGGTTTATACAAAAGGTTAACTTCAAGTCCCTTCGTTTGAATTAAATAAATAAATAAAAATTGATGCATAAAAATGTTGTTCCAATAACAAAAAGGGTATTGATAAAACACTTAAGATGGATGAACCTGTCAATGAGTTTAGGAACCTCACATTTATTATTCAATAAGAAGGTGATAGTAATGAAGATAAAATTAAATAGGTTAAAAAAATGGATGATCAAAAAAGAGAGGAGCTTCTTTAGTTTTGTGTGATTGTCACATCTCCCTTATGCTAAAGGAAAGTTTAATAAGGTTATATTATACTATATTTTAGGTATCTAAGTGTTAGGCTGCTAGGAAACAATTATATAAAAATTAATGTTAGCAGAGATAAAAATGCTAAGGTAGATGTTTGGAGTTGCTAGAAATGATAAAAAAATAAATTAATTAATATTCAAGAGCAATTAAGTGTAACTTCAATAGATGATAAAATAAGAGAATATAGAAACTGTATTGACATATTCAAAGGAAATTAGTAGATTCGATAGTTAGAATAATTTAACCTATTAGAGTGGAAGGTAAGGAGGAGTAGGTGATCAAAGAAAATATTAGTCAATGTAATAACAATCGAAATAATTTAATATTACTAGTGATATTGCCTTGTACATAGCTTGATGCTCAATAAGTATAGCATTCATGCAGCCGATCCCAAATAGTTGGGGCAAACACTGCTTGATGATGATGATGATTTTTACAATTGAATTCTGGTATATTTCCTTATTTTCTAATTGCATTTAACTTAGTCAATAGTGATAAATTCTTTGTCTGATTCACACGGTAGGGTTTACTTGATGTTGTAACATTTCTGTTTCTTATTTGTAATTCCTTCTTATGTTGCGTTTTATACATAACTATTTTTCCTTTGATGCAGATCAAGAGAGAAATAAAGATATTGCAAAATCTTTGTGGTGGTCCCAACATCATCAAACTACTTGATATTGTCAGAGATCAACAATCAAAGACACCTAGTCTGATTTTTGAATATGTCAACAATACTGACTTTAAAGTTCTCTATCCAACATTATCAGACTACGATATCAGATACTATATTTATGAATTACTAAAGGCATGTTTATCCTTCCATCTTTGTTTTTGAGATGAAATTATCAGTTTGTTAGTCAACTTACTAATTTTGAATGACATTAAGTTATTAGTTGTGGCATGGGTATTGGTTTTGGTAGTTAATAATGCACTTGCCAATTTTAGATCAACCAATCAAAATATCTGTAAGTTTTTATCTTCAGATAAGGTGTATCTTATGTTTCCCTGATTTTCCACATATTTGTAAGTGGGATTTGAATTGACCAGCTATGATATGATTGAGAATAGCCGGTAACTCAATCCAATTGGAGTAGTCCAGATACTATCTCATGTATCGTAGCTGATTAAAAATGTTAGATGTAACTTTTGATTTAGTAGTAGGGGATCAAGCCCAATGGCATGTAGTGCCCATATAGATGTCATGAAGGCTTGCTTGTTGTTATTGTTGTAACTTTTGATTTAGTAAGCATGATTATATATATTATTTATTGTGTTTATAATGATAATTTGCATGACATTTTAAACTTGATGTGATTTTCTGCATGCTCAACCTGTCAGCGACTTTTTGTGAAATGACTTACCTTTTAGGATGATTGGTTCAATGTGGTCTGAGCCAAATTGCTTTTTTCATCATTTTTTTTCAAATGTTGAATAGGATGCTTTACACCAATTAATGGAATTTCTTTGCAAATAGATTTCTAACATTTACAGTGATGTGCAGAGTACCATGATTCAATTATTTGAATTTTGCAAATTTGTCTATTCATATGTATTGCAAGTGGCATGTGTTGCAAATTTTTGTTTTCTTTCTTTCAGTTTATTAGATTTTGTCAAGTTTGATTGCCTTTAACTCTCTATAGGCCCTTGATTATTGCCACTCTCAAGGCATCATGCATCGAGATGTCAAACCTCATAATGTTATGATAGATCATCAACAACGGAAGCTTCGTCTTATTGATTGGGGTCTAGCTGAGTTTTATCACCCGGGAAAAGAGTACAATGTCAGAGTTGCCTCTAGGTATGATGCTAAGTATTGTGCCCTATTACCAACCTTCTAACATTTTCTTTCTTGTCTTTGTAAAATGGAATTGATTTAGGCATGTGATTAGTTTCTGTAAGAAAGCAAAGCCTCATAGCTTGCCAACCTTGATGAATGGAAACCATTTCTTAGATTTTGCAATTCGGAAGCAACAAATTGATATGCATATCTACAATAAAAACAGACAAAATCATTATTGTTCTTTTTTGAACCCTATTTTCTTCTTTTTTGAACCCTATTTTCTTCTTTTGCATACTTGTTTCGGTTCTAAATTTTAAAGGGGTAATTGATATTTGTTATACTGAAATCCCTTCTATGGTTACCCATATGAAATTTCCCTCGTAGGAATAATAAGGGACTTGTATGCAATACGTGTTCTCTTGTATTCATTAATCTTATATTTAAGATATCAAGAATATTACTTGGGATACAAAGAAATCATGTAACATAGTAACATGTTATCAATATGCACACACTTTCTTTTTTGTTTTTAATTTAAATTTAATTCAAGAAAGTAACTAAATCCCAAAAATCGTCCAAAATTTAACTATTCCCCCTTAATCATAATCAAGGATTTCTTATATAGCTAGAGCGGCCCTCACAAATTGCGGATACTAATTTGTTAAGAACCAATCGGATTGAAGCTATAGCATCATCGTTGGATGGAATCGAAATATCTGCGAGATCCGGGTCACAATTTGTATCGATTAAACAAATCGTCGGAATACCTAATATTTCTTTAATTCAAGAAGAGCCGAATAAGATTGTTGTGATAAACTGGATGAATTGATTAGAATTGAAGATATAAGGGGCAAAGGGAGTCCCAAGAAACTATAGTTAACCAAATTAATGTGATTTGAGAGCTGCATAGCTTTCAATGGAGGGACAATATCTATCTAATGAGGTTTGTTGGTTTCTTTGCTTCAGGAAATTGTGACATTTTTCTTCCTTTACTGCTGCTACTTCATGAATCAAATGCAGAATTTTAGGATAAGTTTTTTTTTTGCCTTTTCCTTGCAGGTACTTTAAAGGCCCGGAACTTCTTGTCGACTTGCAAGATTATGATTATTCACTTGACATGTGGAGCCTTGGTTGTATGTTTGCTGGGATGGTGCGTTAAAATTGTTTGTACTGCTTCATTCATTTGACCATTTTTTCTATCTTCTCATGTTACTCTGATGATTAGCAGGTATTCAGGAAGGAACCATTCTTTTATGGGCAGGATAACTATGATCAGTTGGTCAAAATAGCTAAGGTATGCTTCACATTTGAATGGAAGTTAATTACAGTTGGCGGATGTGAGTAATATGTCAAAAAGACTTCAAAGCCCATAGCATAATTGAAATGTTATTAATTTGTGTATAATTGTCTTTTTACACACTGCTTCCTCGTATGTTGATTGTCTTCTGCTTTAATTGTTTTGATCGATTTTTGCCAATTAGTCAACTTCGCTACTCTTGCAAAACTCAGCAAGGAATATTTACTGTGGTTCAGGTGCTTGGAACAGATGGGTTAAACTCATATCTCAACAAATACCGACTTGAGCTGGATCCGCACCTTGAAAAGCTTGTTGGAAGGTTCTCAAACGCCCTTCTATAATTAAGCCTCCTCTTCTTGTTGCAGACTGTTCCTTAACATCAATTTTCCATTTCACAGGCACAGTAGGAAGCCATGGACAAGGTTTATAAATTCTGAAAACCAGCATCTGGCAGTTCCAGAGGTAATGTGCTAGATTCAAAAGTTCTGGTTATCATTTTTACTTATGTTATTTCTTCTAGGCTGTTGATTTCGTCGATAAGCTGCTCCAATATGATCAAAAGGATAGGCTCACGGCAAAGGAAGCAATGGTGAATACCCTTGTTGCAAGTCTTGCACCATTTTTCTGATGAATGATTCTGATTGAAAATTTGCTGCTGTTTCCAGGCCCATTCTTATTTCAATCCAGTGCGAAATGTTGAAAGCTCCAGGACTCGTCCATAATCGTTTGAGCTGGATGCTTTTTTTACATGTTCATGCATCTTAAAGTGATTGTGCGTGTGCTATTGTGGGATAACCTTTACAAGTTGATTTATTTGTTCTCATTTTTCCGAATGTTTGATTTATTGTTTCAGAAGTTGAATCTTCAATCTTGGATCAATTTAGTTTTAGATGAGATATTTTGGTTTGTACTGAAGCCTTGAGCCATATATTTTATCATGGAGAGGACAATTTATATGGATTTAGTCAGCCTAATTTTCTATTCTAGTCTGATGGCTGTGGCCGAAGGTGCTATTTTTGTTTTGATTTCATCTGAAATTTTCCAATAATTAATATCAATGGGTTAATTGTGTTCAACTCATGAATTTGATAAATAAATGATGCCATCAAAATAAAGCTTCATTTTGTTATATTTGAAAATTAAATTATTAGTCATCTAATAGGAGAATAGGAATGTTATAAGGTGACAACTTGTTCTGTAATTGTGCTAGTTTTCAATTTGAGTTAAATGCTTTGAGTAGTAAATGAATCACTCAAATTTTACCTAATAAATAAAAGGAAAATATTTATCTTTTATAAGAAATCATTTGAATTCGAATTTAAGTCCTAGCTCCAGTAAAATTATTTATATTTTAAATTTTAAATTGTATTTAAATATTATATATATATATATATATATATACTTGAATATTAATATTTTATATTATTTCAACTCCACTCGTTTCATCACTAATTACACCTTTATCAATATGCAAACAAAATAATAATATATAATTATAAAATAATAAAATAAAGGGAAAAAAAGTAAATCTAAATGTTAAGGCTTAGTTGAGAGGGCAGATCCTCTGGACCGCAAAAAGCGGTCCAGGGGATGGTCCCTTGACTTGGATTGGTTCAAGGGATGGTCCCCATTCATAAAATAGATGGGGATCATTCATCTCCACCAATCCAGATCAAGGGATCATCCCCTGGATCACTTTTTACGGTCCAAAAGATCTGGACTACTTAGTTGATTGAAAATAATCGTATGCACCAAGTTGGTCATAGTAGTAGCACATGCTAGTTGCTAAACTATCTCGAAGGGATAAGTTGGCCATGAGACAATGATATAATGATAGGATGTTATGAGTGCTTCCTCATTTATGTAGTTGGTAGAAAATTTTATTAAATGCTATTAATTAAAAAAAATGATCAATTATAATCTGGCCCACATGATTAAAAAAATATATAAATTATATAAAAAAGCTTACCATTTTTAGAATAATTTTTTATCCAACCATATTGCTAAGTTTCTAAAATTATCAAATTATATGAAATAGTTTTAAAATTATCAAATTATATACTCATGTTACATTTTACCACTATCAATTGACTGATTTTTTTTGCTCTTTGTCGAAAGGTCAAAATTTTGAGTAAATTAGTCGACTATTTTTTTTTTATCAAAGTCAATTTTAGATAAACTTGGTTAATAGATCAAACGACTTTGGATTGAGATGAAACTAATTCCTATGTGTTCACTACCTCTCCTGATTATATTCATACCCTCGAACGTCAATTTCACTCAACATATTAAGAGCAATGATTTTTTGAATATGAATATCTTTGAAAAATTTAATTCATGTTCAAAAAATCATTACTCTCAATATATTGGGTCAAATTGATATTTGAGAGTATGAATATAATTAGGAGAGGTAAACAAACACATAAAAACTAATTTCATATCAATCCGATATCATTTGATCCATAAGTCGATTTTGCCCAAAATCGACTGGTGGACCAAATGATTTTGGATTGATATAAAACTAGTTCCTATATGTTTGTCTACCTCTCCTGATTATATCCAAGTCCTCAAATGTCAATTTAACCTAATATATTGAGAATAATAATTTTTTAAACATTAAAATCTTAAAAAAAAATTCAATTCGTGTTTAAAAAATAATTACTCTCAATATATTAAGTAAAATTGATGTTCGAGAGTATGGATATAATCAAAAAAACTAGCTAAACACATAAGATCTAATTTCATGGCAATCCGAGGTCGTTTCGTCCATTAGCTGATTTTGTCCAAAACTGGTTAATGGACCAAATAACCTCGGATTGACATGAAACTAGATCCTATGTGTTCAGCTAGTTGTCATGATGATATCCATGCATTCAATGTCAATTTGACACGATATATTAATAGAAATATATTTTTTAATATGAATTTAATTTGTTTTTAAAAAATCGTTGCTCTTAATATATTGGATAAAATTGGTATTTAAGGGTTTGATATTAATTAGGAGAAGTAGCCGAACAGATAAAAATTAGTTTCATATCAATCCGAGGTCATTTGGTTCATCAGCCAATTTTGTAAAATATTGTGTCATATATCAATTTGACATAATATATTGAGAGCAGTGATTTTTTAAAACATATAAAAACTAGTTTTATGTCAGTCCGAGGTTATTTAGTCCATCGACCGATTTTTTCCAAAATCGATTGATGGACCAAATGACCCTGAATTGACATAAAACTAGCTCCTATATGTTCGTCTATTTCTCCTGATTATACCCATACCCTCAAATATCAATTTGACATAATATATTAAGAGTAGTGATTTTTTTTAATACAGAAGTTTTTGAAAAATTTTTGAACGTTGAAATTTTGAATAAATTAGTCAACTAAAATTTTAAATCAGTCGACTAATTTTTTTTTATTAAAGTCAATTTTAGATAAATCGATTGATGGATCAAACGACCTTGAATTGACATGAAACTAGTCCTATATGTTTGTCTAGTTCTTCTAATTATATATATGCCCTTAAATATCAATACGACACAATATATTAAGAGCAATGATTTTTTAAAGACGGATGTATTTGAAAAATTCAATTCATTTTCAAAAAATTATTACTCTTAATATATTAGGTCAAATTGATATTTGAATGCATAAATATAATTAAGAGAACTAGACAAAAACATAAAAACTACTTTCATATCAATCTGAAGTCATTTGGTTTATCAGTCAATTTTGTCTAAAATCAATTGATGGACCAAATGAACTCGGATTGACATAAAACTAATTTTCATGTGTTCGTCTACCTCTCCTAATTATATCCATGCCCTCAAATGTCAATTTGATTCATTATATTAAGAGAAATTATTTTTTGAATATGAATATGTTTGAAAATTTAATTCATGTTCAAAAAATCAATGCTTTTAATATATTCAGTCAAATTGATGTTTGACAATATAGATATAATTAGGAGAACTAACCAAATATATAGAAACTAGTTTCATATCAATCCGAGATTGTTTTATGCATCAACTGATTTTACCTAAAATTAACTTTGATAAAAAAAATCAGTCGACTGATTTAAAAACTCAGTTGACTGATTTGCTTAAAATTTCAACGTTCAAAAATTTTTCAAGCACATTTATATTCAAAAAATTACTAATCTCAATATATTTTGTTAAATTGATATTCGAGGGCCTGAATATGTTGGGACACTTCGGAGCTAGAGGGGGCAGTGAATAGCTCACTTCCCGTTAATGATGATCTTTTGCAGTGGAATACTCGAAGGAAACTTCTCCAATTCTAACAAGATGGATTTACTTGGTATCCAATCCACCTCAAAAAGAGGTGACTAATCCAAGGATCTGACCCTCACTCACACATCTACTATCAAAAACACTCCTTCTCAAAAATAATCCAGAGGTGAAGAAGCCTCTTACAAACCCACACACAGAAATACAAGAAGAAGCTAATACAATATGAAATCGTACAAGATTTACAACAAATGAAACCTTAGCTTCTTACTTCTTCCTTGTAGACACCTCTTGATCAACTTGAAAGTGTAGCAACACTTCTCTCTAAGTCTCCAAGAATCTAGTGTGAAGTCGTGTGCTCGGTGAAGAGAGTGGAAGAAAAGAGCTATTGAAACAGTGCTCGAAAAACCCTTTTCTAGGATTATCGTTAGCACCTTAATCGATTAAGAATCCTCTTAATCGATTACGTGAGCAACCTGTATAAACAACTATATTTTCAACTTTAATCGACTACCCTAGTCGATTAGGCTTTGCTAAATCGATTAGCCAGATCGATTCAACACCATTCTGTTCGATTGCGAGAAATAGATTAAGCGATCAACCTGATCACTTAAACTTCAAGCAAAACCATTCTGTTCGATTGCGAGAAATAGATTAAGCGATCAACCTGATCACTTAAACTTCAAACAAAACCATTCTGTTCGAAGCAAAAGGCACCGTAAGTGATTACCCTAATCGCTTACGATGTCCTAATCGATTACACCAATCGATTAGAAAGTTTTTCTCGTGATTTCAAGCTTAAGCGATTACCCTAATCGATTAAGCTTCGGTAATCTACTAACCTAGTTGATTATCAAACCCTAACTTCCAAACTTAAGTCTAGGGTTCCCTTACCCAACATCTAGTCAACATTGACCTGTTGGAACTTCTTATTGCCTAGCATCTATTGGATCGAGAAGCGCTAGAGGGGGGGTGAATAGTGCTCGTGGCTTTCACTTTTCGTATACGAAAACGTTCGAGTAATGCAACGGAAATAAATAAAGCAAACACACAGAAAGACCCAAGTATTTTTACTTGCTTCGTAGCCTTGGGCGACTCCTACTCCAAGGCCCACGCTCCTTGAGCGTTTACTTTGGGCAACAACTATTATAGCATAAAAAGTACAGTTTGAATATTACAATTAGTGCAGAAAAAGCTATACTGACAACTCTAAATGGAAATCTCGAAGCTTCGGGTCGTCGGGGACTTGTCATAGCTTAGCCGGGTCATTTCTTGAGCAGCACATGAAGGATAAATCACTTAGAATTTGATATCTCAAGCTGCTGGTCGAATACCCCTTATAAAGCCTGTTGAGGGCGCCTTCAACCTCCTTGAAGGCACCCTCATCCACGTCGAGTTCGCCGTGCGGATGAGCTCTGAAGTTGTCATCGCTGATCCACTTGAAGGCGCCTCCATACCCATTGAGGGCGCCCTCAAGCCTGTCCGAGGCGCCTCAAGCCTCCATGAGGGCGCCTCAGGTACTATTCATCCGAGGCATAAGGTGCTCTTTTGTCCCTGCAAAATATGTTAGTCCACAAACACAACCACATATCTTGCAAAACAAAGTTAGCACATAATAAACATGATAATAAAAATATTTTGATAGTCTCTAGACTGTCCGGTTCTGACTTCGAATTTTTGACCAGAAATCCTAAGTCGAATCGACGCCTACTATTCCCTCCGCGGGGAACGCGTCCTCACCTACTTCACTCAAGAGAGCATACCTGATCTCAGTCCGGTCCTCTAGATCGACTGAACTTTTGCGTAGGGTTACCACCTCCTAGGATCTAGGGTTACTACCCCCTAGGGTTTTTCGCCACCAAGGGCTACCTCCCCCTAGGATCTAAGGTTACCCCCTTAGGATTTTCCTCCACCTAGGGTTACCACCCCCTAAGACCTAAGGTTGCCACCCCTTAGGGTTTTCCTCCACCTAGGGTTACCACTCCCTAGGACTTAAGGTTACCGCCCCTTAGGGTTTTCCACCACCTAGGGTTACCACCCCCTAGGACCTAGGGTTACCACCCCCTAGGATCTAGGGTTACCACCCCCTAAGGGTTTTCACCTGCCTAACTGCAGCTATGACTTTTACCTAAGAATATTTAGGACTTTCCTGGAAAGCTCATTCAAGCACATTAAATAACAAAATAACTTAACTTGAACTCTTTGACATAATCAAAACATAGGTGCCATCGTCGGATGCTTCCTGCACAAACAATCTCCCCCTTTTTGATTATGGCAACATAGTTCAAAGTTAAGTAATAAAAAATATAACAGTAAATGTAAAAACTTAAACATGAACATAAATGAAATAATTTCAAAACAACACCTTATGCTCCCCCTTTCATTCATTATGTTTAAGTTCTTAATTTTTAACTTTTTAATTCTTAACTTTGAAACTTTGACTTTTCTCTCCCCCTTTGACATAAATAAAAAAGAACACTAAGAAGAGAGAAAAAATATTTATTCTATTTAACTTTAAGCTCCCCCTGAAGAGTGGCACTTAGATGAATGAAGTTTTAAAAATACTTAGCCAATTTAGAAATGCTTAACTTTTTCAACAAAACTTAGATATGCATAAGTTTTGAAACTTTCATATTTACTTTTTTCTCTTTCAAAAAATAAACTTAGCTAAATTTTTAACTTCAAAATGATTGCATTGAGAAAATACGTTGCTAAACAGCTAAGTTTAGAAAATACTTTCACTTAGTTAAAAACTTAGCTGAAAGAGAGTTTAATAAACTTAGTAAAAAAAAATCTTGCAAAAACTTACCCCCCCCCCCCCCCCCTTTTTTTTTTTTAAAAAAACAAACTTAGTCAAATTTTTGCTTAGAAAATACTTTTATCAAAGACTTAGCTAAACTTTTGAAAATAATAATTTTGTCAAGTATTTAGCCTTAAAAAGACTTAGCTTTTCAAGAAGAATTGTTTTGAAAAACATTTAGCTAAATTTTGAAAATGCTTTGAAAAATACTTAGCACTTTCAACAAAAACTTAGCAAAATTTAGCATTTGAAAATAATTGCTTTAAGAAACACTTAGCTAAAATTTTAAAAATGCTTCGAAAAATACTTAGCTAAACTTAAGCTTTTGAAAATAATTGCTGTTTGAAAAATTGAACTCTTAAGATGATTAAAAGTATTGATAAAAACTTGACTTTTAAAAGATTTTCTTGATTTTAGTTTAAATACTTAACTTAAAAAGGATTTACATAAAAGCTTAGCTTAAGTACTTAGCTTTGAAAACATTTAGCTTCTAGAAAAGTTTTAATTTTAAAGCCAGGTCATAAATAATTTTAATTTTAAAGCCAAGTCAAAAATAATCTGTATTTTTGAAGACAAGTCAAAAATAGTTTTTATTTTTGAAGTTAAGTCAAAAACAATTTTTATTTTAAAGAAAAAACTAACTTGGAAAAAATTTTTCACTCCCCCTTAATTAATGCCTATAGCCCAAGCATGTATTTAAAGGTAATTATTTTCCTAATTTACTATCTTACTCATTCTAGGTTATCAAGTAAGTTTAGCTTATGAGTGAGTGTGAGACGGAGTAATCTTTGTTTAAATTGTAATTGATATTTAAAATAAGTTTGAGTTTGAATTTCAAATGAGTAAACATTTAAAATTATGAATATTTTGAAAATTGAGTTTGAAATTATAATTTGAACATATGATTTAAAAATTAATTAAGATTTAAAAATTAATTATCATTAATACTCTGAATATAATTTTAAAATTAATTATTATTAAGATTTTGAATCAAATATGGTTTGAAAATTAATTAAGATTTATAAATTAATTATCATTAAGACTCTAAATATAATTTAAAAATTAATTATTATTAAGATTTTGAATCAAATATGATTTGAAAATTAATTAAGATTAAGATTTTGAAAAAGATTTGAAAATTAATTAAGATTTGAAAATTAATTAAGATTTGAAAATTATAATTTTGTAAATAATGATTTTAAATTTTGAAATTATTATGATTTATACCTTAATAATAATTAACTTTTTAAGAAATAATTTAAAAATTAATTATAATATGAAGTGAGATTTTGAAATTAATTATGATTCTGAAAATAATTATGATATGAAGTGAGATTTTGAAATTAATTATGATTTTTTTAAAATTAATTAATAATTACCAAATTAATTATGTTTTTTGAAATAATTATTTTAATATTAATTATAAAATTTTAATAGGATTTTGAAAATAATTATTTTAATATTAATTATAGAATTTAAATAGGATTTTGAAAATAATTATTTTAATATAGGATTTTGGAAATAATTATTTTAATATTATTTATAGAATTTAAATAGGATTTTGAAATTAATTATGATTTTAAAGTTAATTATAAAATTGAGTAAGATTTCGAAATTAATTATGTTTTTTAGAATAATTTTCAAATTGAGTAAGATTAATTATGGTTCTTAAAATAATTTTCAAATTGAGTGAGATTAATTATGATTTGAAATTATAACTTTGTAAATAATGATTTTGAGTTTTGAAAATATCAAAAGTAATTAATTTATTTGATTGAAATTAATTAGAGTTTTGAAATTAATTATATATATATATATATATATAAAATTTAATTATGATTTAAATATTAATATTAAAATTAATTAAGTTAATTGAATTGAATTGATTAAGTATTTTAATCAATTGTTGATTACAATTTGTAAATTAAATTGGTGAATTAAATTGTTAATTAAATTGGTAAATTAATTCTAAATTTTTACCTAGATCTATCTCACCCTTTTCTAAGTTCTCAACCAAGGAACCTTATTGATTTTTGTGAGATGGTTATCTTTAGATTTAGATTATTTCTAAGGATTAATTTATATTTAAGTTAGACTTAGGTTTTCCAATTAGTCAATTAAATACACATTTCAAAGATTGGCTCCCGTGCTATGGCGAGGCACAAGACCTTCTTGGGTATGAGATCATCCACCACTTCTAGATAGAGCCTTTCAAAGAAATCATATATTTAATTTCCTTTTTGAAACCTCTTGGTTTAACTAAACAAGTATAAATTACGCCTAGGTCCTTAATCTATCATAATCTAAACATACATATTATAAAGAAAAGAAAATAAACAATCATCAAGCAATTTTATCTATTTATCAAGATAATTTTTCTATTGGCTCTTCCTGGATCATAGTCTCGATATGGTCTATCAAGGTAATGTATCTGATTCTTGGCGACTCAATAGTATCCAAGTCCGACTTGATTAGTCAGGTTTGACTTGAGGACCCATGCTTGGACTACTTTTCTATTTGATCAATTTACAAGTAATAAGTATGACTTGTATTTGTGTTTAGCCTTAAATCCAAGTCCGGATTTGTTGTAAACGGCTCTTTGTTTTCCAAGAATCAGATTAAGATTCTTGGAACCCAACATGAACCGTTCAAGCGTATTCTTAAGTTCTTTAACTTGAGTTTTCAAATTGAAATTTTCTTCCTCAAGTTGTTAGACTTGGGTTGAATTTCCAATTTGAACTGGCTCAGTCAAAGGACTCGAGTTAGTCACTTCCTTAAGGGATGTTACCTCCTTTTGGAGTGACTTAACCCGGATGTTGGATTTAGCCAATTTCTTTAATAAATAAGAAACTAGATTTTCTAGATTATCTATATTAATACCAGAAATTAAAGTGCTTACAATGGTTTTGGGTCCTTCAGAAACGGATACGGATATGTGGCTTCGCTTAGATTCGGTTTCTGATTCGCTCTCGATTTCAGACTCGAACTCGGACTCGGTTTTGACGATGTTCACTTGTATCAGTGGAGCGAGAAAGCTCGTTTGTTCTTCTTCATCGGATTCAGATTCGTCTAATGACTCGGACCATGTTGCCTTCAACACCTTCTTCTTTCTAGCTTCCTTTGTCTTTCTTGTACCTTCGTGTAGCTCAATCAGCTTCTCTCATAATTCTTTTTCACTTGAGAAGGGGCCGACGCAGTTCAGCTCCTCATTGGTTAGGCTACACTGAAGTGTATATGTTGCTTTAGCGTTTGCTTCTACCTTCCTTATTAGAGTTGGATCCCAATTCTCGCATGATATTAGTTTGCCGGCGTCGTCAGTTGTAAGTACCAGACCGATTTTGATGATCATCTAGACTTCAAAATTAGTTTGAAGGTACAACTCCATCCGACCCTTACAACAACCGAAGTCATCTACGGTGAAGAGCAGTGGGCGGGCAGTGCTATAGCCTTCTTGGAGTGCCATAAAAATGAATCTCGCACACAAAAAGGAAAAAAGAAACAAATATCTCAAAACTTGGTCTTGGATTAGTAGTGTGAGAGAAAGATAAAAATAACAATTTACTAATTTCAGGGGGAAAGTAATAAAATATTAAAAAAATATTATTTCAAACTTTTGAAAATGCGATATTTCGCTAATGCCGACCAATGATGAAAAAATGAAAATGAATTTTTTGAAAAAGGGTTTGGAGGGAAAAAATGAAAGGCGTAAGATTTTATTTTTAACACAAACAATATATAATTTTTTTTTAAAATAGGAACCCCCTGCTTGATTAGTGGTTTCACCAAATCAGAGCAGCCAGCTCTGATACCAATTGTTGGATCGAGAAGCGTTAGAGGGGGGGGGGGGGTGAATAGCGCTCGTGACTTTCACTTTTCGTATTCGAAAACGTTCGAGTAATGCAGCAGAAATGAATAAAGCAAACACACAGAAAGACCCAAGTATTTTTATTTGGTTCGGAGCCTTAGGCGACTCCTACTCTAAGGCTCATGCTCCTTGAGCATTTACTTTGGGCAACAACTATTATAGTACAAAAAGTATAGTTTGAATATTACAATTAGTGCAGAAAAAGCTATATCGATAACTCTAAATGGAAATCTCGAAACTTTGGGTCGTCGGAGACTTGTCGTAGCTTAACCGAGTCATTTCTTGAGCAACACACGAAGGATGAATCACTTAGAATTTGCTGTCTCAAGCTGCTGGTCGAATACCCCTTATAAAGCCTGTTGAGGGCGCCTTCAACCTCCTTGAAGGCACCCTCATCCGCATCGAGTTCGCCGCGCGGATGAGCTCTGAAGTTGTCGTCGCTGATCCACTTGAAGACGCCTCCATACCCATTGAGGGCGCTCTCAAGCCTGCTTGAGGTGCCTCAAGCCTCCATGAGGGCGCCTCCAGCTCTGCAGCGCGCACACTCCAGCCTTTGCACCCGAGGCGCCTCCAAGCTCCATGAGGGCGCCTTAGGTACTGTTCATCCGAGGCATAAGGTGCTCTTTTGTTCTTGCAAAATATGTTAGTCCACAAACACAACCACATATCCTGCAAAACAAAGTTAGCACATAATAAACATGATAATAAAATATTCTGACAGTCTTCAGACTGCCCGGTTCTGACTTCGGATTTCCGACCGAAAATCTTAGGTCGAATCGACGCCTATTGTTCCCTCCGCGGGGAATGCGCCCTCACCTACTCCACTCAGGAGAGCATAACTGATGCCCGTCCGGTCCTCCAGACCGATTGGACTTTCTGCCTAGGGTTACCACCTCCCTAGGGTTTTTCTCCACCTAGGGTTACCTCCCCGTAGGACCTAAGGTTACACCCCCCCATTTGGGATTTTCCTCCACCTAGGGTTATCACCCCCTAGGACCTAAGGTTGCCACCCCTTAGGGTTTTCCTCCACCTAGGGTTACCACCCCTAGGACCTAAGGTTACCGCCCCTTAGGATTTTCCACCACCTAGGATTACCACCCCCTAGGGTTTTTCACCTGCCTAATCGCAGCCAGGACTTTTGCCTAAGAACACTTAGGACTTTCTTGCAAAGCTCATTCAAGCACATTAAATAACAAAATAACTTAATTTGAACCCTTTGACATAATCAAAACATAGGTTCAATTGTTGGATGCTTCCTGCATCAACAACATCTAAACAACCTTGACCTGCAAGGACTTCTTTACTATGTGATCGGTCAAGCTTTTGACCCGCTTGGACTTTTGTCCTTACGCCAAGTATCTGGTCAAACCTTTGACCTATTTGGACTTCTCTCCTTGTACCAAGTATTCGACCAAACCTTTGACCTACTTGGACTCTGAATCACAATGTTCGGTCAACCTTGACCCACCTAGATTTCCATTGCCTGACTTTACTCACCAAAACTTCCTCTCTCCTTAGCTTCACTCACTAGGGTTTTTCACCTGGCTTCACTCACCAGGATTTTTCTTCTACCTAGCTTCACTCACTAGGATTTTTCACCTAACTTCACTCACTAGGATTTTCTCACTGCCTACCTTCACTCACTAGGACTTTCACCTAGTTTTACTCACTAGGATTTTTCTTCTACCCAAGTTCATTCACTAGGGCTTTCACACCAAATGTCCGGTTAACATTGACTCACTTGGATTTTCTTCTTCTGCCAACCTTCCAGTTGGACTTGCCCTTCCTTAACTTTGAGTTAGGACTTTCCCCAATCAACTATCCGATCAACCTTAACCTACTTGACTATTCTTTACTACAAACTGGTCAAACCTTGACTAGGAGGGAATTGCACCAACAATCTCCCCATACAAATAATTGCAACTGTAATCTCCATATATTGTAAAATATCAAAACTCAAATATCAAGACTCAAGCTTGAGCCAACTCAAGCTTAGTGAAACTGGTCAACCTTGACCTAGGAAAATTGCACCAACAGAATATAATCAGGAGAAGTAGACGAATACATAAGAGTTAGTTTCATATCAATCTGAGGTCATTTGGTCTATCAGTCGATTTTGAATAAAATCGGTCGATGAACCAAATGACCTCGGATTGACATAAAATTAGCTCTTATGTGTTCGTATATCTCTCCTGATTATATTCATGCCCTCAAATACCAATTTGACTCAATATATTGAGAGCAATGATTTTTTGAACATGAATTTAATTTTTCAAACACATTAGTGTTAAAAAAATCACTACTCTTAATATATTGAGTTAAATTGATGTTTGAGGTATGGATATAATCATAAGAGATAGCCGAATACATAAGAACTAGTTTCATGTCAATCTGAGATCGTTTGGTCCATCAATCGATTTTACCTAAAATAGGCTTTAATAAAAAAAGTAAATTAATCGACTGATTTATTCAAAATTTTGACATTCAAAACATTTTCAAACATATTTTTATTTAAAAAATTACTACTCTTAATATATTTTGTCAAATTGATATTTGATGGTATGGATATAATCAAGAGAAGTAGATGAACTATAAGAGCTAGTTTCATATTAATTTGAAATTAGTTGATGGACCAAACGACCTCAGATTGATATAAAATTGGATCATATATGTTTGGATAGTTTTCCTGATTATATTCATGTCCTCAAATATTAATTTAACCGAATATATTGAGAGCAGTGATTTTTTGAACATTAATATGAAACACATTGGTTGATGAACCAAATGACCTTAACATATTCGTGTTCAAAAAATCATTGCTCTCAATATATTAGGTCAAATTAACTTTTGAGAGCATAGATATAATCAGGAGAACTAGTCGATTACATAGGATCTAGTTTTATATCAATTCGAGGTTGTTTGGTTCATTAGTCGATTTTGCCGAGAGTGATATGAAATTAATTCCTATGTATTTGTCTACTTCTCCTGATTATATCTATGTCTTCCAATACCAATTTAATCCAATATATCTTAAGATTAATAATTTTTTGAACATGAATTAAATTTTTTAAACATATTCATGTTCAATAAATCACCGCTCTCAATATATTGAGTCAAATTGACGTTTTAGGATATGAATATAATCAGGAGAAGTAACTGAACATATAGAAATTAGTTTCATGTCAATCCGAGATCATTTGATACATTAACTGATTTTACCTAAAATTGATTTTTAAAAAAAAAAGTAAATCAGTCGAGTGATTTAAAAATATTAGTAGATTGATTTGCTCAAAATTTAAACGTTTCTATACAAAGTAAAATCAATTCGACTGATAAAAAAAATCAGTCGACTGATAGGGGTAAAACAAAAAATAGATACGTGATTTAGTAATTTTAAAACTACTTTACGTGATTTGGTAATTTTAAAAATTTATCTACGTGGTTCAATATAGGGCTATAAATGAGATGAGTCGAGCCAAGCTTTGATGTGTTCAAGCTTGTTTGATAAAGTAATCGAGCCGAGTTTAAAATGAACCAAACTTTTGAAATGATTATTCAAGCTTGATTTAGTTTATTTTTTATGAGTTTGAGCTTGTTTGAAGCTTGACTTGAGTTTGGTTCATTTAGATGTTATCGAACTCTCAATTTAAGCTTAGCTTGAGTATGGTTTATTTAGATGTTATCGAGCTCTCAATTCAAGTTTAGCTTGAGTATGGTTTATTTAGATGTTATCGAGCTCTCAATTCAAGTTTGTTTGATTGTTTGAAACTTTTAGTTGTTTGATTAATTATTGAGTTTAATAATTTAAACCTATTTATTTATTTATTTTATTATTTATTTAGTATATTGAAAAGAGTTTTAATAATGAATATGGTTCATAAACATTGTTCATAAACGTTAACGAACTGAATATGTTTAAGTTTATTTTATTAGTTTAACGAATTATTTAAATTTATTTATTTAATTAATTTTATGTATATTAAATGAATATAAATAAATTTTTATTAAATTAAATATAACATTTATTCACGAATACTTGGGTTCATGTGTCTGTTAAATTAGAAAAATTAATTTATTTAGAGCCATAGTTCAACAAGAAAAACAAACTGTTTTTAGAATGGTGAAATTTCGTAAAATAAATAAATAAAATAAATATTATAAAAGTTGGATGAACTTGGGTTCATGTGTCTGTTATCTATTACGTCATCTCTAATCCATATCTCGAAGCAACGGAGTCCCGTGACTGAGATTCCGCTTCGCTTGGTTGCTGCGCCATGGCTTCCACCACGCCGACCACCTCCTTCTCCCTGCTCCGGTACCCAAATCCCTCTCTTTCTCCTTCTCTTCTCCTCTCATATTGTTGTTACTGCTTGAAACTCTTGTCCCTCTTGTTCCCAATGCATCGTTCTATCTCTTCGTAGAGCAGAACCGCCGTGAGAAAGATCGGTAGGTCTATAGACATTGGGATTTGAGGGCGTCAAATGTGTACTGCTCTAATGTAATACGCCTCTATCAGTCTCTTATATGCAGAATCCTCGACATTCGTTTTTTTTTTATTTTATGTTTTGTGAATTTGGAAGAGCAACGCAACCTTAAATTGAACAAGAAAAGTTGTCTCTTGCAATCAATCCTTTTCTTTTTGTTACTTTTCCCTTTGGATTTTGGAGTGGCTATCTTAACCAGCGGTGCCACCATTCCTTGCTTGCAAAGTTTTGGGATTCATGAGATGGCTTAGAGATTCTAATATGTTCTGCATGATGTTTAGACTTTGGTATCAAAATGGGTCCTTTATGTAATTTTTTTACTCCTTAAAAGGATATTCTTTACTATCTAGTGGAACCTATGTAATGCTTGTGATAAGAGTAGTATTCTTGTACATTTTATACTTCCTTTATGTATGCTTGTAAGCCATCTATCTCTTCTCGGTCTTTGACCCTCCATTTCTCACGAGAAAAGATGTTTTGAAATGTGTTTTTTTTTTTCTAAATGCTGTCTATTTGTAGGTTTACCATTGAGGGTATTCCATACAGTCCGTTTGCAAAATCAAGATTCAAAATAGTTGGCCTCAACAAAACTCAGAGACAAGGATGTAAGCATCCAAACATTTCTGATGGGGCAGAAATTAGTGAGGATGTTTTTCTTGACAAACGTGGGAAATGGAGAATCTCTAACCCCAAAAAATTGTCCAGGAAAAGGGGTAGGGCAATACGTTTCAGAAGTCAAACAGAAGTTTATCAGATTTTGGTATATGTCATTTTCTAATTGCATACCAGAGTAGTTATATTTCTTATACACCTTCATTTAAACATAGTTTTCTATCGTATTTTTTTGATATGGCAAAGTGAGAAACCCTCATTTTTTGAGAAGCTGTTGGGGAAAATTTATACAAGGGAGGATGGAAAAATTATCAAAAGAAGACAAATTCGTAGGAAGTCTGATATGATTTATAAACATGTTCAATTCCTCCCACTATTGTTCAAACATTTGGAGAGGGATTATGAAGAAAAGTTGTATTTGATAGATAAAAATCCCTGCCAGTGATTATACTGTGAAGGTTGCCTCACTTTCCCTCAGATTCAGAAACCCCTGCTGATGAATAGACCTGATAAGGAAAGGATACATTCTGTATCTGGGAGGTCTAGATGTCTACACCTCAGCTTCAAGTGAACATTATTCCAAGGTTGTCAATGAGAGATCGACAAATTTGCATCTGTTACACTCCTTCCAACTAGTATCCAATAGAACAACAAAGTGTGAAGATTGTTGTCTTAGCTGCTAAAGTTTGTGATGGCATGGAGGAACAAATTGGGGAGTGACATTGTAATCTCCTACATTAATTTTTGTCATCCATGTTTTCCAAGTTGCGTTGAAGCAGTAGCAAATCAGCAAAGCTATAGCAAATAGTTGAATATTATTCCATGAAAGCTGAGGAACACCTTTAGCGTAGTTTTTGTTTTGATGACAATGCATATATGTTTGTTGGTATAATATATACCTTGTGAAGAATTATGTTCTAGACATAATTGATGCACTGTAATTAGGGATTTTATGGCATAACTAAACGAAGTATGAACAGTTTATGGTAAGGATCTAGTGGAACCAAACATTCATGTGCATTCTTTGAGGTTAGGAAGTAGTTGTGCAATTTTGTTAAGGTCATAGAAGAACAAGTATCAGTTGATTAATTTGGTTCTTCATGGTTAGTTTAGAGCAAGCAATTCCTAATATTGATACTTGTCTGGAGGCAATTGTGGATGAGATCTTCAATTTGGACCAAGTTTGACAAGGCAAACAGTCCAGAAGTTGCCATTGCCCCCTACACAAATAGTGGCCAATTGATCCAAATCATTGCACTCTTCCCAAATCATCACTGCATCACTGAAGCTGGTTGGTTTCTGCTTGAATCAAATGGGTTTCTTATCAAATCAAAGGAACATGGGATGACATGGGAAGGGATGAGAAAATATTTTCCAACTATCATAGACAAACAACAGAAATTAATCAAGATAATACTATTTCTGCAATACTTGTCAGCGCTGAAAACTAAATTTTTTTCTGGCTTACATCGAAGAATAAGCTGAATGCAGTTGTTGTTTTTTTAAGTGTATGAAATGGTTAGTGTTATTTATCTCATCTATATCTCTGTTGTTAATCTACATATCATCTATTTGTGGAATGTTCTTTCCCTGCATTGGTTGGTATTTATAGGGTTGCATTTCAATCTTCTGATCTGGGATGAATGTTGCCCCTTTATATTTCTCAGATGATACTCCATGGAGGGAAGCATCTAAAATAAATTTCTTCTCCCTCATCAAATCTTGGTTTTGGTACTGTCTGAAGGAGAGAAATAGCCAACTCAACCTCTGTGCCAAGACAAATAAGTTGGCAGGAAACTTAGGCAATTGATCATTGAGAGTGCCTGCAGAATGCACAAAGACCATATGTTATAGTGGAAAATTGATTCTTCATGTATTCAGTATCAGATACTACTCGGCATATATTTTAGTCTTCTATCCTTTTTATATATTCTCATTTGCTTTCTGGACTAGCATAGATTTAGTTACCTTTCATAACTAAACTTTCGTATTGCTATCTTGATTGAAGGATTATGACAGGTTTACCTGTAAGTTTTATCTTTGAATCATTTTATCTTAAGTAGCAGTAAAGTATTAATGAGTCAGATGTGCAATTTTCCAATGTTTTGTCAATCAAATTACATGTTCTTTCAGTTAGACTGTGTTATAAAATTAGTCCTAAAAAACTTCAGGCCTACAAATTTTACCACCTTTGGGACATTCAAAATTAACATTGATCATTGCTTCGTCTCACAAAAAGTTAACTAATTTTAGTCAATCAAATTATTTACTATTTGATTTTGCCGGAATGGACACACTAGTTCATAAAAAGTGTTCTATTTCACGTGCTACCTAAGAATGGCTTAACTTGATCATTTTGTCCTTAACAAGTTTAGTTTAAGTAAACATCACCACATTTCAAATTTGTTGACTTTATTCTAATGACTTGTTTTACGTCATTCTTATTCTTTATTAGGTGGTTCACTAAGGGGACGGGGTTGGAAGTATGGATCTGGGTTTGTAGATGGAGTTTTCCCTGTCCTAAGCCCCATGGCTCAGCAGATTCTAGAATTTGTACAGAAGGAACCTGATGCTGCCAAAGTATGGGCTGCACTTGACACTCTCCCTGCCACTCACAATGTGTGGGATGATCTTATTAATGTGTCAGTTCAACTTCGTCTCAACAAGCAATGGGATCCTATTATATCTGTAAGCATCATCTTCCACTGTTTTTGTTTTTAACACTTACATTCACCTGTAAAATAATGTTGGATCAAGACACATCACATTCCTTTGTTACATTATCAACTTGACAAGCTCTTTGAATTGTGGTTATTCTAGATCAAATGTCTATAAACAATGAATAGATGTTTTTCTACTTTTATTGACAGCATGTTGGGTCATGGAAAAATATTTTAGTAGTTACATTTTATATTGTAAACTATGTTGCTTGTTCTTGAGATTTTTTTTCTCAATTTATGACTTTATGCTGTATTTGCTTCTTCCACGAGTCCTGTCTAACCAGATAACATGCAAATTCTTTAGCGTTCTATGATTTCCATAAATTGAGGAATGTTCTGTAGGTTTGTGAGTGGATACTATACAAGAGCTCTTTCCGCCCTGATGTCATATGCTTCAACTTGCTTATAGACTCGTACAGCCAGAAGAGACAGTATAGGAAGGCAGAGTCGATTTACACAGATCTACTTGAAGGTCAATGCATCCCAACTGAGGATACTTATGCTCTTCTGTTGGGTGCTTACTCCAGATGTGGGTTTTACAAGAAGTGTGAGGCTATCCTTACAGAAATGAGACAAAATGGCACACATCCAAGTACCTTTCTTCCTTATGATGCACCTTTCACATGAATGCTCTTTGTTGTCTCTATGTAGTGGTTTGTCGTATTAAAATCAAGCTACATTATTCAATACTCTCATGTTATTCAATAATCTTCTGAAAACTATTAAATCATAAGTTTATGCAGATAGATCATCCATTTTGATTAGGTGCTGTGGTATATAATGCATACATAAATGGGTTGTTAAAGGAGAGGGACACTAGAAAGGCTGTTGAAATCTTTCAAAGGATGAAAAGTGATCGGTGCAAACCATCAACAGACACATACACAATGATGATTAATCTATACGGGAAGGTAACTTTTTCTCCTAAATTTGTTAATATGATGCATTCAAATCCATAATTCATTTATTGCTTTGTTGTTACTTTCAATGTATTGAAGGCTAATCAATCTGCTATGGCCCTAAAGATATTCAATGAAATGAAAACTGAAAAGTGCAAGCCAAATATATGTACATATACTGCTTTGATAAATGCATTTGCGAGAGATGGAATGTGCGAGAAGGCTGAAGAGATATTTGAAGAGCTACAGGAGGCTGGACATGAACCCGATGTTTATGCATACAATGCTCTCATGGAAGTTTATAAGTAAGCTCACAACCAAAAGATGATAGATTCTCTCTCAAACTCTGGCTAACCATTTTGGAGTTTTAGAAGCTATGATTTTCCAATCCAAAAGTCGTGCAGGTTTTCCATTTGGTTCATACGAGATCTTCTCGCTAATGCAACACATGGGATGTGAACCAGATAGAGCTTCATACAACATTTTGGTTGATGCATTTGGAAGAGCTGGCCTTCATGAAGGTAAGATAGCTCAACCTTTCTCAATTTTTTTTCACTGCCTCTGTTAGAGTATATAGTTTAGAACTTAGAATATGTAGTCTAGTAAGACAAGTTTATTCATCCATCAGAGTATCTTCATCCATTTTAGCTCTCCCATATCATAATGAGCAACTGTTGGTTCTTCTTTTGCTATTAGATCAGGGAATATTTCTGAGATGGGAGTCATTTTGTGAGTACATGATCAGCTGTATCTATCAAACTTACATCCTTTTTGACCTTTTCTTCTTCTTCTTCTTCTTCGTTGTCTTCTTCTATTTCTTATATTTTCAATGGCATTTGGCTTTGACAAAGTTCCTCGAGAGAAACTCTATGGATTTCAATGTTTTAATTAGATAAGTTGCAGAAAAAGGGTTTACCATGTTCAAATTTTGTGCTGATGGCGTTAATGGAGGTCATGACCATCACCATTACTTCCATACAGATGCAGAGGCCGCATTTGAAGAGCTAAAACAGCAGGGCATGACACCAACCATGAAATCACACATGCTGCTCCTTTCTGCCTACTCAAGAGCAGGAAACATTCCAAAATGTGAAGCAGTCATGAACCAGATGCATAAATCCGGGCTTGAGCTGGACACCTTCGCACTCAACTCCATGCTTAACGCCTACGGAAGGGCCGGTCGGTTCGAGAAGATGGAAGAAGTCTTAATGGGAATGGAGAAGGGTCCATATGAAGGGGACATCAGCACTTACAACATCTTGATTAACTTTTTTGGTCGTGCAGGTTTTTTTAGCAGAATGGAAGATGTGTTTCATTCCCTAGCGAGCAAAGGGTTGAAAGCTGATGTAGTGACTTGGACTTCGAAGATGAGCGCTTATGCGCGAAAGAAACAGTACAGGAAATGCTTGGAGATTTTTGAAGAGATGATAGATGCTGGTTGTTATCCAGATGGAGGAACTGCGAAAGTGCTGCTTGCCTCTTGTGCTACGGATGAGCAGATCGAACAGATTACCACTGTAATTAGATCAATGCATAAGGAAACAAGAAATACATTTGCTGCATGAATAATTTATTCGAGTGCAGATTCAAATTATATAATTTATCAGTAGCTGCTTGTCTATGCCATGTTTCCTACAAAAGAAGCAAGTAGCTAGGGGGAAAAATAGAAGAATCTCACAGGACATGATCATGGAATATTTTTAATTGAGAAAAAAAATAAGGTTTAAAATGTCATTCTGAGTTGAAATTTTGGTCCCCAATCAGAATGTGGAAGTCAACTTTCTTGTTTTCCTAAGAGGTAAAATATGGAAGTCAACCTTCCTATGCCAACACAGCAGCGGTCTCCGTGACTTTCGTTAAGTTGTTTGCTTGGGCGTCTCATCTGCATCAGGAAGCAGCGCTACTTGAAAGCAAAATACCATACGATGCATCTCAGAATCTACGTGCCAAAATTTTATAGGTCAGATACCCATTTACATATTCTGGTCTATTAATTCAATTCAATTAATATATATAAAAAAAGATAATTTTAGTTAACCTCGTTAGCTATCTTTGGATACCAGTATCCTTTGGTTACGCCCTCTATTTGGAGGAAAAATTCCTGCAAATACGTCGCAGTTGAGGTTTGAACCGCGGGTGCCTGGGTGACAACTTGAATGTCGTACCGCAGCACCATGGCCTCGGGGAAGTAGAGTTATTATAATTATAATAAGACTCAAGAGTAATCATAGTATTAATATCATTAATGATATAGATTAAATATGGATTTGTACTATAAGAATGATAGAAATATGATCTACAAATATTCATTCTCAATAAGTTCTCATTATGAATCAAATCGGATCCAAATCATATTTACAAAATCATATGCAAAACCGTAATAGCAAATAGAGCCTCACATCATATTTACAAAACGATATGTAAAATCATAATAGTGAATCATGATATCCATATGTTCAGAGAGTCAAAGTCATATACACATATAAAACTTTAGTACGTACAATAAGTCAAAAATATATATGTTTATTAATATAGAACATGAAGGGAAGACTTGGCGCAACGATAAAGTTATTGTCATGTGATCAAAAGGTCACGAGTTCGAATCCTAGAAACAACCTCTTGTAAAAAAGCAGGGTAAGGCTATGTACAATGGATCCTTCCCCGGGACCCCGCATGGCGGGAGTTTCGTGCATTGGGTTGTCTTTTTTTTTTTTTTATTAATATAGAACATCACATTAAAATACAGGTTCCTACATAATAGGCACTCATCAAAAGGAAAAACTCTCATACTCAACACATACTGATAAAACACCTTAGGTGACAAGCCTTTAATGAGAGGATCCTTTAATATGGAATCTGTCTTTATATGATCTATCATAATTTGACCATTTTAAACTCTTTCTTTAACCGCCAGAAACTTTATATCAATGTATTTAAATTTCGACAAATTACTGTTATTCTTGGAATATAATTATGCATCTTTTATTATCATAATTTTAATCCTAGCCGGCTAGCAGTCCTTGTTATTGGTTTATATGTGTTTTCTATCGTATATCATAATGGATGGTTTTTATAAAGCCAGTGGGCTGTTTAATATATATATATATATATATATATATATATATATATATATATATATATATATATATATATATATATATATATATATATATATATATATATATATATAATATAGATATATAATGCAGATGACATAATTTGAGGTGAACCTCCTACTATCTAAGCATCCAGCAAATCAGAGTCCAAATATCTAATGATCTCTAGATGGCTGATCTCTAATATATGAGCATATAATCATTCGTTCTTTGCAAATACTACATAACCCTCTTTACAACTTTCTAATGCTTTGGTCTAGGATTACTTAAATATCTACCAAACATCCCCATAATGTATTCATGATGTAGACGCGTACATACTTAAGCATACATAAAACTTCCTACTGCCGATGCATAGGGAATTACTGCATTTCCTTAATCTCAAATTCATGATGTGGACATTACTACAAGCTAAGTCTATCACCCTTTAATACATGAGTGTTACCGAGAACACAATTCTACATGTCATACCTGTTGGGACACTCCAGAGCTAGAGGGGGTGAATAGCTCGTCTCGCTTACTCGCTTGTTTTTGTAGATGTTGATTTTACAGAGGATAAACTTCAAGTAAGCTCCCAATTCTAATGAAAGGATTTATTTGGTATCCACCTCAATATTTCTCGGAATAATCCGGAGGTCGAGAAACCTCGTACAACTCAACAACAAGATACAACTCGAAACAAGAAGTAAATACAAGAATACAAATGGAAAATCTTTTCTTGCTTGATCTCTTGTTGATGAATATGCCTCTGGACTAGTTGGAAAGTGCAACAACACTTATCTTCCAAGCTCGAAGTTCGGTGAACAATAGCGGAGATGAAATCGTGTAAGCGTTATTTTGTTTGAACCTCGCCGTCGCCTTTATATCTGCAGTTCTAGAGTTCCTAATCGATTGCTACGTTAGATCTACGCAATCCCAGGCATCCAAACCTTGCAACTTGCACAATAGTCATCTCCCAATCGATTGGCTGATCGATTGGAAGCAGTTGGATTGATTAGCTAATCAATCCAGAATGCTTCTGTGATGCCACAAAAGTCCCCAAAATCGATTGATCAATTGATTCCGGCTTTCCTCTTTTTACTATGAGAAATCTAGCCCCAATCGATCTCTAGGGGTGTAATTGAGCCGAGCCGAGCCGAACTCTTGAATGTTTGAGTTTGACTCGTTTATAATTGAGCCGAGCTGGAACTTTATTTAACGAATATATTCATAGCTCACGAGCTTATTCGAGTT
This sequence comes from Zingiber officinale, assembly GCF_018446385.1. Lineage (NCBI taxonomy): Eukaryota > Viridiplantae > Streptophyta > Magnoliopsida > Zingiberales > Zingiberaceae > Zingiber > Zingiber officinale. The sequence continues at coordinate 102,866,060 of NC_055987.1, read as the reverse complement.
TTATCAAGCCTAAACACACTTAATAAACATAAATTATAAATTTAAATATTTATTAAAAACTAAATTATATATTTACAGAAAAATATAATATCCTTATTAAAATTTATAATGTTATTCTAATAAATAAATTTAATATATTTGTGTATATGTAGAGTATAAAATCTATAAATTCAATATCAAAACTATTATTTTTTCATTTAAAAGTTGATTCATGAACTTACTAACGAACATGTTCACTAGCTAACAAGCCGAGTATTGTGAAACTTGTGCTTGGTTTGTTTATCTTAACGAGCTTCATTAAACGAACTCAAATGAGCTTTTATCGAATCGAGTTTCGAATAGCTCATAAGCGGCTTGGTTTATTTATACCCCAATCGATCGCCTGATCGATTGGAGTAGCCAAATCAATCGGCTGATCGATTGGGGAGCACACTGTGCTCTTTCACAAATGACCTCCAATTGATCAGTTGGTGTAACCTCAATCGATTAGCTGATCGATTTGGCTATCATTGCTCACAAAACTCTCCCAATCGATCAATTAGGCTCTGGTTCAATCGATCGGCTAATTGATTAACTAACCCTAACTTGACTAACTCAAATCTAGGGTTCTAAATCTCAACATCCAGTCAACTGTGACCTATTAAAACTCCTTCATGCCTAGCATCTAGTCAACCTTGACCTGCTGGAACTTCGTCACCAAGTGTTTGGTCAATCCTTTGACCCTTTTAGACCTTTCTCCCTATGCCAAGTGTCCGGTCAACCTTGATCCAATTGGACTTACCGTCTCATGTCAAGTGTTCGGTCCACCATGACCCACTTAGACTTCCAAACACCAGATGTCTGGTTAACCTTGACTCACCTAGATTTCTACATGCCTGGCTTTACTCACCAGGACTTCCATCTGGCTTCACTTACCAGGACTTTCACCTGACTTCACTCACCAAGATTTTCCTCTGCCTAGCTTTACTCACTAGGGCTTTCACCTGGCTTCACTTACCAGGATTTTGCCCATCACCTAGCTTCTCTCACTAGGATTTTCCCACTACCTGAATTCACTCATCAGGACTTCCACACCAAGTGTCTGGTCAACACCGACCCACCTAGATTTTCATCTTCTGCCAACCTTCCTATTGGACTTACCCTTGTCCAACCTCTAGTTAGGACTTTCAATCAAGAATTCGATCAACCTTGACCTACTTGACTTTTCTGATCAGACTTTGACCATCAATCTCCATATGAACAATTGCACTAGCATTCTTCATATATTGTCAAATATTAAAAATCAAACATCAAGACTCAAGCTTGAGCCAACTCAAGCTTAGTCAAACTGGTTAACCTTGACCCAGAAGATGTTGCATTAACAATCTTTCCCTTTTTGATGTTTGACAATACGTTTAAGTTAGGTTAATCCTATAGCCTTAACTTCTTCTTCATGCCTAAGCATAAATGAGGATTTTCTTCATTCTCCCCCTTTACATAAGGGTTTCACAATCTTCCCCTGTGAACATGGAGAATTTCCTAACTTAAACCCTATATTCTCCGCCTTGGCACACATCAAAAACTCTCCCCCTTAAGAGTTATTCACAACCTCACTATGAAGATCTCATACCCTTCATTGTGCCCAAATACTCATCCTAGAGCATACACTCATCATTGTTTGGAAATAAATTTAAATCATGTCTTTAAGAAGCAGCTCGCCCTCAAAACATGCTTCAATCTTCCGTTATTGCATCAACAATGACTTGGAGTTCCTTAAACTTTAGGAAATCTAAAATTTAAAGTTTTGAGGTTTAAGAATCAATATTAAATGCAAACCTCATCCTAAACTTTAAATTAGTCTCCTTAACCATTCTATTCTTGTTTTCATCAAGAAAACGATCCTTAAATGTTCATAAATGAGTTTCATAGGGTTAAGAATGGTTAACACGACTAAATGAGGCTTAATGGACTGAAATTAGACTATTTCAGCAAAAAATTAACTTTTCCAATTGATTGAAGTTGGGATTCGATCGATCAACTGATTGATTCTGCGAGCTTTTGTTTGCGGAAATGCACTTGAATCAATCAACTGATCGATCAAGGCAGGGTTGAATCGATCGACCAATCAATTCTGTAAGCATTGCTCACAGAAACCTCCATTTAATTGATCAACTGATCGATTGAACCCCCTAATCGATCGATCGATCGATCGATTGAGTTTCTAATTTTTCTGAAATCAGCTTTAATTTTGGTCAAATTTCAGAACTACCTAAATAATTTTACAATTTTCAAAAAAATATAAAATTTTACATAGACATTATTTAAGTCATATACTATTAAGAAAAAATAATTTCTAAGAAAATACATCTTATTTTTCAAAGATTGACATAAAACTTGAAATCATTGAAAACTTTAATGTTTTGCTCTAGTTTGTGTTTAACTATATAATGGTAATCCTATCAAAAGATAGCCTTAACCAAATTTTTCGAAAAACATTTTGAAATGGTTTTCAAAATCAATTTCCAACCATATTCTTTGGGCTAAATGCACATGTATTGTATATTAGCTTTCCCAATAATTGGATAACACATAAACTATTTGTTTCGATGAAATTAAAACTCAAAAACATACACTAAATCACCATCTTGAGTTTTGTTCATTCTCTTAGTATCTCATTTGTATCTAATGTGTACTAAAACACATACAAGTCAACTTATGGTCTTTGTGAGCTATATATTAGTTTTCCATAATCTAAGGGTTCATGCCTATCTATCTAGGCATTTTAAAAATTGATCATCCACCTATAATGTCACTTATTGACTAATGCCATTATCCTTAATTACAAGAATTTAAAGTAATGCATGATGATTTATGGCATATATCAATATGAGTATTTTTAAAAGAAAAACTTACTATAGATACATGATCTATGTATGACATGACAAGGTATTTTTATTTTTCATAACAATTATGAATACAAATTATGATATCATGTCATATGATGGGAAAACAAAGCATAGAAATTTAGCATAAATAATATACTTAGATTATCTATTTAAATATCCATAATTAATTGCTAAACTAAAATTAATCCTAAGTTGCCCCTTTTTCTCCCAAGAAAATGTCAACATCCCAACTTGACATTTCTTTGAATCTTTCATAATTGTGCCGATCTTAATTAAGTCCAAATCTTCAAATTTTGGTACATTTACTCTTCCAAAGAGTAAGCATTTAAATCTTCTCATTTTCAAGGAGTATAAAACCTTGAAAATACTTCCAAGTGTCAAATTCATTAAGATTGGGTTAACTATTCTTCCAATTAGAGTTGACACTCTCTAGACTCATTTAAGGTATAGAGAACACACTTCTAGGAATCCAAAATTGATTGGTGCTCCTTGGGTGTTCTAGGTATTCACAAGGGATGACTTCTCTTGATACCTTCCTAATAACCTTCCTAGGCTTCTTATAAGCCTTGGTCATACTTGATTCCTCTAGGTCAACTCTAGAGATAACTTCCCTTGTGACTTTATCAGTGACTTTCTTAGATTGCTTAGAAGCCCTAGTCACGTTAGTCTTTTCAAGGTTAATTTTAGGGTTGACCTCCCTTGTAACCATGGCTTTGTTGGTTAGTCCTAGGAAAATGTACCGGTTCCACTGTACAAAAATTTTGTATAAGTGTTGAACCTTTCCTTAAATAACCTATTGTGTTCTTTAGAAGTTAAATTAGGAATCGCAGACGAAACTTAACATCATTGATTCCAAATTTAACTTATCTGTTCTTAATAGTTTAGATTTGAATCGCAAGCGGAACTTAACCCTATCACTTCAACAAAAACCTTCATAGACATCGGTTTTCCACCGGTGTCTATTTCATTTTCGACCGATGTCTATGAAGCCGATGTTAAAAGTCTGCCATTTTAGACATCGGGTTAAAACCGGTGTAGTATCACTTAACGACACCGGTCTTCGAATCGGTTATTAACCGGTGTAGTATCACTTAACGACACCGTTTCATCAACGGTGTAAAACCGATGTAATATTGTATGTTAATAACACCAGTTTTGGCAGCGGTAAATGACCGATGTAATATTAGTTAATAACACCGGTTTTGCAGCGGTGGAAGATCGATGTAATATGTATATTTTTTAACAGCACAAATTTGATTTCCGAAACAATGAAAAACCGACAATAACAAAAAAAAATACACAAATATTCACAAATTATACAAATATTCTTCATTCAATAATATCCATAAAATACACAAATATTTACAAATTATATAAATAATCTTCTTACAACAATATCCATAAAATACCCAAACATTCTTTTTACATCAAAAGCTAGCTAATAGATATCAAAATCAAGGTAGAACATTCTTTTAACACATCAAGGTAGAACCGCACTTCAAATGTAATCTAGCATGCATTCAGCCCACTCGAACCGCACTTCATCAATTTCAACTCTGGAGTACTTGAGATTTGTAAACTGTAACAACACATAAATCCACCATATGTCAAATAACTAAAACAAATGTGTACATGTATCAAATAAAAAATATAAGATCACAAGTGCTTGTCATAAACATGCTTACCAGCGTGTTGAAACCTATTCTGTGAATGGTGGCTTCGAATGAACTTCACGAGCAAGGCCAAAATTTGCTATCTTCACAAAGTCCTTGGTTACCAATAAGTTCTCTGCAAAGGTTATAATCTAGTTTAATAGAATGCTAACTTCACCAGAATAATTATAGGTGCATAAATCACATTTAATAGAATAAATGCTAATCCTAGATAACAACGTTGTAGGAATAGATCTGTTAAGAGCACACAAATGAATCTTTATAGGGATATTTGGTCAAAAGCGGAACTAAAGAGGTACACCTACCTCCCATGTCAAAAAGTCACTTCCTCGAGTTGGATATGGCTTTTGCAAATCTAGCTCCATATAGAAGGTGTAGAGTTTGATATCTTGAAGCTGCAAATCCAATCAGAAGTAGGATTAGCGTGGTAAGAAAGACATTGAAAATCCCATTAATAGACACATATTGGCCATGAGAACCCTTGTTCTTGTCATTGAAATAAGGTGGGGTAGTTATCATGCCTCCCAAACTTGAATTAAAAGGATATGGGAGAAGACCCCTAAATCCTTCATTTATCCATTGAACTTCCTTAATGTATGAAGGCATAAAAAATGAAGAAGGATAACGATGCCATTCACTTCTGATGCAAAGCATAGTCTCTATGCATAAAGGCAAGCATTCCATCAAATTTAAAACTATAATCTAATCAAACAATATGCGTAATCAACCAGACTTTCAAAACAAAAATTGTGAATAAAGAAAAAATTTGATCACCTTGAGCATCAATTATGTAGAATTATTTTTCAGTTTTGTTTCCTTTTATTCTAAACACTATTAAAGGTACATAAGAACGCTGAAAAAGTAATGATGATCCTTCGAAAAGAGTAGGTAGAGATGTTGCATCTTAAAACTTGATATTGAATTTACTACAAACAGGATATTCTAGTTCAAAATAAAAAAAATTTACCATTTCAAATAACATCGTGATGGCCCAAGTGTTTATATATTTCCAAAGGCACGAATCACTCATTAAGTATAGAGAACGTATGACTATGGGATGCACACAATATAAGGCCAAGAAAAATGGGTCTTAGTCCCTTAGCAATCTGTGTAGATAGACAAGAAGAAATCAAACATAGTATAGTTACTTGCTTAAACAATGAACCATATTAAGAAAGGGAGAACATACCATCACAAGCAATGAGTCTTCCACTGCATACTTATTGCGAAAAAGATCCGAGAAACTATCAATAATAGCAATTGCTACAATGCAAATAAGTGGATATATTGGATAGATAAATATGTGACACAGTAAAAGATCTAGGAAACTATCAATGAAAGCCGTTGTTGCGATGCCGATAAGTGGATATATATTGGACAGAGAAATCTATGACATAGCAAATTAGCCTAGCATAAGACCTAAATTAAGATGTGCATTTATGATTTGCTTACATATCTTGATGAAGATACGTATGCAATGTTAGACAAGATAGTACCTTTCATATACAACTACGGACTGAAGAACAAAGTTTATCAATATGATCCTTCACAATCTATCACTCACCTAGAAAGTAAGTTGACCATTCGCATCACGACTAGTGCCACATTTCACATTAATAAATTTAACAAAATCATCCAACTCCCGTTCAGCCTCATAATCTTCACCATCTTTGTTTTCCTTGGGAAAAAACTTCAAGGTAGGATAACCACTAACTCCATACCTGAAATGCAGAAGGCATCCCGCTTAACAAACTAATTCAGAATGACAAAGTTGAAAATTCTGATCCTCCCACATAGGAAATGACTAAATAGTCTTTAGTATAGTGAATTTTTAGATGGAATCATTCATATCAAACCAAATTATTGCTAACACCCTATCATAGTAAGGATGATATACCAAAAAAAATGACTGAAGAGGACTTCATCATGATAATTTGAGAAATAATAATGATTAAGCACAAAATATAGTAGGTCATAATGCACATTTTTCACACAATTTTCATGTCAGATGAATGTTGGATAAGGTTGGAAGGATTTTAGCATTACACTTCTTCTCAAACATCAACGAATTCAAATATTAAATTTGTAGAAAACAAGAATTGTGAGTGAATCTAATCCTCCTCTCAATCAGATGTTGATTCTGCATTTAAGGTATCAACTGACATCACACTACCACAATTCCCCAAATCTAAATCTAGTACATAGGTGATTAGAAATACAGAACTCTCAGTTTGACAACTATTTAGCAATATGTAAGTTTCAAAATACATATAATTCAATAAATGATACCTACTTTCAACTTACTCTAAATTAACATCATATAATATTTCTCCAAAATCTAAATAGGTAGCAGAACTAATGAAGCATTCAAGGTACACAATTGACTAAATCCACATCAATGAATCAGGTTAGATCTAGTAATCTCATAATTAAAAACATGGCAAATATGACCTTAGGCTAATCTAGGTCTTAAGCCCTGTCTCAACAAAAATACTCACAGGAGCAAGATGCTTGCAGTGGCCACACCTGTTTGAAGATAAGAAACTTAGTCGTCTACAGTGGATAAGGAAAAGTATCTAATGCTACAAATGGAGAGAAAAAAAAGAACCTCAGCAAATACACTAACCATGGATCATAGAATTCAACAAGAACATCTTTATTTACATCAAGAACAATCTGATCAAATGTCTGGAGTCAATACTACTACATTAGAAGGGATAGTTGCTAGTAGTGTGCTACATTTAGACTCAATCACTACATGGCAGTATAGCACACTAGTAGTGTGCTACATTTAGACTCAAAATGATCAGAAAAGATAAAACCAAAAAAGGAATCTGAGCATGTCCTATTCAGTAAAAGAGATGATGCTTCTTGGTCTGATTTAGAACGATGCTAACCTTCCCAATCAAAACAGATTTAGCCTTTTTAAAGCTCGATCCAAGCTTTTCATATTCAGGGGCAAGCTTCTTGTAGTGTCCACACCTGCGACAAAATGGTATTAGAAGGGTTAAAATTATGCAATTAAAATACACACACATGGAGATCCATTGCTTTAAACTGGATACTTAATGGAGTCTACATTCATCTTCTATAGTCTTGGCAAACAATCAGTTATGAGAATCGACCATATATAGTGCATTTCAAGTGTATCTTCTAAAGAGAAATACAAGTCGCGGTTTCAATTTCGACACAAGAAGAAACAATGGTGAAGAGCAAATAAGAATTTCAACATCAAAGGCATAGAAGTAGGTTTCGATTTCCAAACTATAAGCTAAGATAAATAGGCGTTTTGTCGTCGACAGGCCCAAGTTTAGGCGCAAGTCCAAAATCAAACAGCTTGGGGTTGAAGTTTTCATCCAACAACATGTTTGCCGCCTTCATATCCCTGTAAATTACGGGAGGGTTTGCAACATCGTGCAAGTACGTGAGCCCCTTTGCATATTCCATTTTTTGATTGGTCAGTTCACACTTCAATTTTAGGTTTTAGGTTTTAGGTTAGGCATAAGAAAAGGTGGGGCAAGAACGAAATTCTTAGAGAATAAGACAATAATCAAATTAGTTTTTTCTATGAGCAGGGGAATCAAAAGACACATAAATCACACACAGAGATACCAACTTCATACATCGAAACCTAAAATTTGTACTAGGTAAAATGTTTTCCATGGAAAAAGGAAATGCAGGAAAGACCAAAATCTCGAACCTACTTTTGCCTCCTACAAACACTAGTTCATGTTGTCACAACTTACAATCCCTGCAGCAAATGGCTTTCTAAGATGAATAGTATTGACCTCCAAACTATCTAAAACAAGACAAATTAAAGATGAACACTGCCTCAAAATAAGGAGTCCAACCTATAAAACATAATATATCGAGCGTTGTGCAACTCCATTATTCACACGCAAGAACAAACCTTTTTCTTGAGAACACGACGCAAAGTGCCTTAAAAGTGAATATTGAAACAATAATTACTCAAATTCCAGCCACAAATGATGAGAAACTAATATAGATGAAGATGGTTATTCACCAATGCAGCGTAAGTGCAATTTTAACCTAAAACACCAAAAGACAGATCTCGGCAGAATGGGAATTCATGCGACAGAAAAAATTTAAACAAAAAGGGAAAATAACGAATTAAATAGATTCCAAGGAGAAGAAGAAAAAGCAACTACCTCTTTGAGAAGGGGCCCTCTGAGGTCACAGTGATCTTGCTCCCCTGATAACCATCCTGCTTAAGCTGCTTGATGGCCACAATCTGGTTTCCGAGTTCCGGTGTTCAGACGAAGCCGCAAGATGGCAGAAGCAAGGAGGAGGGGAGAAGGAGTGAGCAACTTGCCTGGTCTGAATCGAGTCGCCCTTTGTAGACTCTCCCGAAGCCGCCTTCTCCGATTAGATTCGACTCCCTAAAGTTGTGAGTGGGCGCGGCGAGATCTCTGAAGGTGAATTTTCTCACGGATTTGTTCCTCTCACCGCTGTCGGATGGAGCCGGCTTCTCATCCTCTAGCGCAAAGGAAAAAAAAAAGAGAGATCGAATTGCGCCGACCAAAAGAAGAGATTTTAGGGTTTAGAGATGGCGGCCACCAGGAGGATCGGCGGTGAAATGCGAACGGGGGTGGGAATGACCGCTGTCTTCGATTCTACACCTCGCTTCTTTCCGGTGAGGGATGAGACAGGGTGTAACGCCCAAAAATTCTCAAAACTATTTTAGAAATATTCTATGATTTTTCTAGAATTTTTAGATATTTTTCCGGAATTTTCCGAGTAGCGGAAGTAGTAAAAATAATTAGAACCGCAAAATAGCTTAGGTGGGAATCGAACCCGGAACCTCTCGGATCCGATAACTTTTAGTTAGCCTTAGTAACCGGTGAACCCAGCAGGGCCGTGCTGAAAGAAAGAGGAATCAATTATATTTATATTAGAGTTGGGTTCAATTATCCACTTAGTATAAATAGAAGAGTTAGGTTGGGTTTGGTTTATTTTAGAATTTGGTTCGGCAAACTCCTCCCCTCCAAACCCTCACGCCGAACACCCTTCTCCTCTCCTTCTCTCGGCGCCAACCACAAGAACACCCTAGGGTTCTCTCCCTAGGGCCCCAAGGACATCTTCCGGTGATAACTCCGGCACGAGGACGCTCTCCTTCGCGAGGGGAACGCTTAGACGCGAGAAGATCGTCGAGAAGTCGTCTCCACCGGAATTCTAGCGAATAGAATTGTAAGGAAATTAGCGTACGAGGTAAGAAACCCCTCACCTGCAGTATAAGTAGCTTCCGTTTGGTTTTCTATGCATTAGTTTAGTTATATGCAGATTTTTCGACATATAGGGTGTATTTAACCCTCCTCGCAGGTTTAGGGATTTAGTGAGTACCTTTAGATGGGCCGGACATGTCTTTCCCCCTTCAGTTGGAGGTTTAGATGCTGTTGGGTGTCTAAAGGTAGTCTCCCTAATAGAGAGGGGAGTTAAAGCACACTAGGTGTTCGATTAAATGACTAGCTTAGAAAAATGCAACTTAGGCATTTTTGATAGCTCAGAAGATGCAATGGGAGCATTTAAAATAGCTTAGTTAGCCTTACTACAGCTTTCATGGGACTACGGTCCAATGGGTGGGCTCCTACAGTCGCCTCTAGGTTCAGACAACCTAGCACTAGGTTCAGATAACCTAGTAATAGCAAGATAAGTAAATTCAGCAATACCAGTATTTTATATTCAGTGGCACTATACAGGATCAAATATCCATTGGGTTGGACTCCCACAGTCGTCCCTAGGTTCAGACAACCTAGTAACCCTACTAAATTCGGGACTTGCAAACCCGGGTCTAGTTAGGGATGCGCGCACAGCAAAGTACAGTTGCCGGGCCCAAATAGCAACATGATTATGTATTTTCACTTATTATGATAATAGCTTTCAAACTCATAAACTAATTAAGTGATTATAGTTTAAGATCAGTTTTAGCTTAGTTTCAGTTTCAGTTTCAGTATCATGCTCCAGCTTAGTTTTTCCCCGTGAATATGCATGATCACTCTATGTTCAGTTCGTTATACATGTTTGGATGATTGTATGCCATGCCATATTTTATATGTTCAGCATATGTTTTAAATAGCATGTTTTCAAAGCATCATTAGCATCGTATGCATGTTTTGTGAGATAGTTGGTTTCTTACTAAGCTTTAAGCTTACAGATTCTACTTTCCTTATACTGCAGATAAAGGTAAAGGGAAAATGGACTAGCAGAGGAAGCTGGAGTTCAATGCAAAGATGGTGTGTGTGGCAGGAACTGGAATAAAAAATTCTCAGGGGTTTTAGCAAGCTTAAATAGTTGAATTCTTAGTATTTCTTCTTTCATGCATTTTTAGACCTTAGAATGTTTAAACCATGGGAGATTTATTTAGTTTGTTAGTAACTATGTTAGAATGCTGGTTAATAGTTGCTAGAATATATTCCAATTGATTTTAGAATTGTTGTGTGAGGTTTTGTACGAGTCTTGAAATCGAGTTCGGTGATATCGAGCCAGACGGTCTGAGACCGATCGAGTTTAGGTTGTGCATTGGTCGGTGGCCGATCGATCATGCAGAGTTGGCATCTGTTGTGGATCGGTCGACGACCCATGCGTGACGAGAGCATCGAAGCTCCGATCGGTCAGCCGGCCGATCGATGCCAGATCGGTCTATCGACCGATCGCGTGCTCTGGATCGGACGGTAGACCGGTGACCGATCGGCAGCGTCTGAGCGAGGATAGCTTGTGGATAGGTCAGCCGATCGAGCCTTTAGTGCCAGTATCTAGCTGGATCGATCACGGGATCGATCCGACAGCCCAATCGATCCATGGATTGATTGAAATGCCTGATTACAGCTAGCAGGACATCCGGGAGGCATAGATTATCTTCCCTAGCATGTGTACAACTCCTAGGTACACCCAGAATATTAAGTTCAGATTTTACAGTAATTAGTTTAGTAAAAATTTTAATCAATCCAGATTTCCGCAATAGTAATTTAGCACAGCATAACGTAACGGTCCGGCCTCGCAGCCTAGTCAGTAGGAGGCGGGTCGTTACAGAGTGGTATCAGAGCAGTGTTCCATACTTCCTACACACACATCAGCATTGAACCTGCAACTTCCAAGTAAGAATACCTCTGCTTTATTTATGTTTCTTGCTTTCTTGTTATAGCCCATGTTTATAAATAATGGATGCATGTTAGTATGTGATAGTATATGACATGATAGCAATAGTTATACAATTATAATTGTATTAGTTATGCATGTCCTGTCCTCCATGTCTTTAGAAATGGCACAAGGATGCCCAGCTAGAAGGACACCAGCTACTGAGCCCCAGCATGAGGCAGGCAGTTCAGTGCCTCCCCCAGACCTTACAGCGTTAGTGGCTCAGTTACAGCAGCAGCTAGCTGAACAACAACAGGAGATAGCCACCCTCAGGGCTAATCAGCAGAATACCCCCACAGTCACCCCGGAACCAAATTTGACGACTCCAGTAGTCTTAGAGGTTCCACCAGTCCAGCCTACAGTACCAGTAGCCCTAGCAACAGAGACAAGGAGAGAAGCCTATCTGATCCAGTGGCAGAGAGTCAAGCCAGAGAACTTCTCAGGCACTAGTGAACCATGGGATGCACAAGCCTGGTTCAAAACACTGGAGAGTACGATGGAGCTTCTGGACTAGCCATAACACGAGAAGGTGAAGTGTGCCTCCTTCTGCCTGACAGGGGATGCACGCATGTGGTGGGAGAGAATCAGAGCGAAGCGCCCAGTGAACCAGATGTTGTGGGCTGACTTCGAGAAGGAGTTCTTTGAGGAATTCTTTCACATGCGGGTCACAAACCGCCACTACGACGAGTTCACAGAGTTTTGTCAGGGCAACCTTTCAGTGGAGGAAGTCGTGAAGAAATTCAACAGGTTGGCTCGTCTATGCCCAGAACTAGTCAGCACAGAAAAAGAACGAGTTCGGTTGATGCTCAAGATGCTGAGGCCAGAAATAGCAATGAACGTGGCGGGCGGCATCCACAGGCCGCAAACCATCGAAGAACTAGTCAGCAGCGCCTTGACCACTGAGCACTACCAGAATAGTATCAAGCAGCAGAAGCAAATCCTCTCAGAAGCTAAAGGCCAAGGAGGCTCAGGCACTTAGAAACAGCAAGGTCACAGCTCCCATGGCTCTAACTGGAAAGGGAACTCTAGCAACAAGCGCAAACCAGGGAGTTACCCAAAAGGAGGACCAGCCAGCAAGCAGCCCAGTTATCCAAAGTGTGCTACTTGTGGGAAATTCCATCCTGGAGTTTGTCGTAAGGGCACACGAGGATGCTTTGAATGTGGACAAGAAGGGCACATGGCTAAGCAGTGCCCAAACAAGACCAGTCTTCCTCAGCCACAGCCGATTCAGTACGGAGGCCAGCCAGCTCAGTTACATCAGATGCAGGCCGCTTTGGATGGTCCACACATCAGCCAGGGCAGATTAGAACCCCTCCAGCTATGACCAATGCGAGGATCTACTCACTTACCAGAGAGGACGTAGCAAATACCTCGACAGTTGTTACAGGTCAGATTAGTATTTTACAGCAAAGTACAACTGTCTTATTCGATACTGGGGCAACCCATTCATATATATCCAGGGCATTTTCCGAGAAGTTAGCAATACCTCCAGAGGTACTCAGTAGTCAGTTTCTGATGACACTGCCTTCAGGAGAAATTATGGCATCCACGGCTCGAGCGGTGCGGTCATTATAGCGAGAGAACTCTTACGTGATCGATCGTGCTAAATATGGTGACTACGATGTCATTTTGGAATGGACTTCTTGATCGGATATGGTGCTTCCGAGTGCCGTGAAGGGAAAGTCATATTCCAACCCGAAGCGAAGCACGATTCGAGTTCGTCGGAGAACCCAAAAGAAAGGCCAAGAGGTTTCTCTCGACTATGAAGGCCGCAGATTAATGGATTCGGGTGTACGGGATTTTTAGCACACGTAGTCAGTACCAGTCAGGATAAGGACCCACAGCTAGCAGAGGTCCGAGTCGTATGTGACTACCCAGCAGTCTTCCCTGGAGAGTTACCAGGACTAGCACCAGACAGGGAGATTGAATTTGAAATAGAGCTCATTCTCGGTACCAACCCTATTTCCAAAGCACCCTACCGCATGGTTCCAGCAGAACTGAAGGAACTTCATGAGCAATTACAGGAGCTACTTGACAAAGGCTTCATACGCCCTAGTCACTCACCATGGGGAGCGCCAGTATTGTTCGTGAAGAAGAAGGACGGGAGCATGCGCCTGTGTATAGATTACAGAGCGTTGAACCAAGTTACCATCAAGAACAGGTATCCTCTTCCCAGAATTGATGACCTGTTCGATCAGCTAAAGGGAGCAGCAGTGTTCTCTAAGATAGACCTCAGATCAGGTTATCATCAGGTGAAGGTTAAAGAAGGGGATATACCCAAGACAGCATTCAGGACCAGATACGGACATTATGAGTTCGTAGTCATGCCCTTTGGCGTGACAAATGCTCCAGCTACTTTCATGGACCTCATGAATAGGGTATTCAGAGAATACTTAGATAAGTTTGTTATCGTGTTCATCGACGACATTCTTATCTATTCCAGAACTCAGGAAGAACACGCAGAGCACCTGAAAACAGTATTGCAGATCCTTCAGCAGAATCAGTTGTACGCCAAGTTCACAAAATGTGAATTTTGGTTAGATCAGGTGTCCTTCCTGGGTCATATCATCTCAAAGGATGGTATCATGGTAGACCCCAGTAAGATAGAAGCTGTGAGCAACCGGAAAGACCCAAGAACGCCGTGAGATCGAAGCTTTACGGGATTAGCGAGCTATTCAGAAATTTCTCCAGGATAGCCTCCCCACTGACAGCTCTTACCAGAAAGAACAGAAAATTTCAGTGGACAGAGGGCTGCGAGAACAGTTTCAGCGAGCTGAAAAGGAGATTGACCAGTGCACCTATTCCGACTCTACCAGAAAATATAGACAGCTTTGATATATATAGTGATGCCTCTAAATTGGGATTAGGAGCAGTACTGATGCAAAATGGCAAGGTGATAGCCTATGCCTCCAGACAACTCAAGGATTATGAGAAGAACTATCCTACTCATGACCTTGAGCTTGCAGCAGTGGTGTTCGCTCTCAAAATTTGGAGACACTACTTGTATGGAGCTCAGTGCAGAGTGTATACAGATCATCAGAGTCTGAAGTACTTCTTCACTCAGAAGGATCTGAATATGTGACAGCGCAGATGGCTAGAACTGGTCAAAGACTACAACATAGATATCCTCTACCACCCAGGGAAAGCAAATAGGGTAGCAGATGCACTTGGCAGAAAGTCCAGCGCTACCCTATTATCTCTAGTAGCCATGTCACCACCCCTACAGAAAGAGATCACAGATTTCGGTCTCGAACTCATAGTTGGACAGCTCTCTACTATGACCTTAGAGTCGACTTTGCTTGGTGACATCCAGACAACTCAGGAACAGGATCCTGAAATTCAGAAAATCAAGCAAGGATTAGCAGAAACAGAAAGTGGAGAGTTTAGGGTGTCAGCTAGCGGGGTGTTGTAGTTTGGCGACAGATTATGTGTTCCAGATCAGGAGGAACTCAGAAGGAAGATTTCAGATGAGGCTCACAAGACTCCCTATGCGATGCATCCAGGCTCCACCAAAATGTATCAGGACTTGAAGAAACGTTTTTGGTGGCCTGGGATGAAGAGAGACATCGCTCGATATGTCAGCACCTGCCTAACCTGTCAGAGGGTTAAGGCAGAACATCAGAGACCAGGAGGAGTTTTGCAGCCTATTTAGATTCCAGAGTGGAAGTGGGAAGACATTTCTATGGATTTTATAGTGGGATTACCCAGAACCACGAATGGTTTTGATACCATCTGGGTAATAGTCGACAGATTGATTAAATCAGCCCACTTCTTAGCTATCAAGATATCCTACTCCATGGAACAACTAGCTCAGTTGTATCTCAAGGAGATCGTTAGATTACATGGAGTCCCACGAACCATTATTTCAGACAGAGCGGTGGTTCACATCACATACGGAAGTGTGTACGATCGACTTTAGACGAAGTTAAAGTTTAGCACCTTTCCATCCTCAGACGGATGGCAGACGGAGTTAGTAAATCGGTACTCGAAGATATGCTCGAGCATGTGCCCTAGATTTCAAAGGAAGTTGGTGCAAATATCCGAGTCTAGCGGAATTTGCATACAACAACTATCGAGCCACTATCGGTATGACACCTTACGAGGCTCTCTATGGGCGGAGGTGTAGATCTCAATCTGCTGGTATGAGAGTGGTGAGCAGAAGGAACTAGAGCTTCAGACGGATCTAGTAGCAGATACCACAGACTATCTGACAGATCCGTGAGAGGATAGAGATAGGCCTTGAGCTATCTTGATACAGCCGAGACCCTTAGAGTTTTCAGTTGGGGATTCAGTGTTCCTCAGAGTAGCTCCCATGAAGGGAGTAATGCGTTTTGGGAAGAAGGGCAAGCTAAGTCCCAGATATGTGGGACCATACCTTATCAGCAGAAGAGTGGGCAAGGTAGCATATGAGCTAGAGCTACCCCCGGAAATGTCAGCTGTCCACAACGTATTTCATGTCTCTATGCTGAAGAAGCATACCCCAGATGCCACCCAGGTGATTGAGCCCTAGTCGGTACAGATCCGCAAAGACCTCAACTATGACAGTCGACCTATTCAGATAATAGACTGAGCAGTTAAGAAATTGCGGAACAAGGAAGTACCATTAGTCAAAGTTATTTGGCACAGTCACACAGCAGAAGAGGCAACTTGGGAGATAGAAGCTAGCATGAGACAGAAGTACCCAGAATTATTCTAAGTTCGAGGACGAACTTTTTATAAGGTATGGGGGATTGTAACGCCCGAAAATTCTCAAAACTATTTTAGAAATATTCTATGATTTTTCTGGAATTTTTAGATATTTTTTCAGAATTTTCCGAGTAGCGGAAGTAGCAAAAATAATTAGAACCGCAAAATAGCTTAGGTGGGAATCGAACCCGGAACCTCTCGGATCCGATAACTTTTAGTTAGCCTTAGTAACCAGTGAACCCAGCAGGGCCGTGCTAAAAGAAAGAGGAATCAATTATATTTATATTAGAGTTGGGTTCAATTATCCACTTAGTATAAATAGAAGAGTTAGGTTGGGTTTGGTTTATTTTAGAATTTGGTTCGGCAAACTCCTCCCCTCCAAACCCTCACGCCGAACACCCTTCTCCTCTCCTTCTCTTGGCGCCAACCACAAGAACACCCTAGGGTTCTCTCCCTAGGGCCCCAAGGACATCTTCCGGTGATAACTCCGGCACGAGGACGCTCTCCTTCGCGAGGGGAACGCTTAGACGCGAGAAGATCGTCGAGAAGTCGTCTCCACCGGAATTCTAGCGAATAGAATTGTAAGGAAATTAGCGTACGAGGTAAGAAACCCCTCACCTGCAGTATAAGTAGCTTCCGTTTGGTTTTCTATGCATTAGTTTAGTTATATGCAGATTTTTCGACATATAGGGTGTATTTAACCCTCCTCGCACGTTTAGGGATTTAGTGAGTACCTTTAGATGGGCCGGACACGTCTTTCCCCCTTCAGTTGGGGGTTTAGATGCTGTTGGGTGCCTAAAGGTAGTCTCCCTAATAGAGAGGGGAGTTAAAGCACGCTAGGTGTTCGATTAAATGACTAGCTTAGAAAAATGCAACTTAGGCATTTTTGATAGCTCAGAAGATGCAATGGGAGCATTTAAAATAGCTTAGTTAGCCTTACTACAGCTTTCATGGGACTACGGTCCAATGGGTGGGCTCCTACAGTCGCCTCTAGGTTCAGACAACCTAGCACTAGGTTCAGATAACCTAGTAATAGCAAGATAAGTAAATTCAGCTATACCAGTATTTTATTTTCAGTGGCACTGTACAGGATCAGATATCCATTGGGTTGGACTCCCACAGTCGTCCCTAGGTTCAGACAACCTAGTAACCCTACTAAATTCGGGACTTGCAAACCCGGGTTTAGTTAGGGATGCGCGCACAGCAAAGTACAGTTGCCGGGCCCAAATAGCAACATGATTATGTATTTTCACTTATTATGATAATAGCTTTCAAACTCATAAACTAATTAAGTGATTATAGTTTAAGATCAGTTTTAGCTTAGTTTCAGTTTCAGTTTCAGTATCATGCTCCAGCTTAGTTTTTCCCCGTGAATATGCATGATCACTCTATGTTCAGTTCGTTATACATGTTTGGATGATTGTATGCCATGCCATATTTTATATGTTCAGCATATGTTTTAAATAGCATGTTTTCAAAGCATCATTAGCATCGTATGCATGTTTTGTGAGGTAGTTGGTTTCTTACTAAGCTTTAAACTTACAGATTCTACTTTCCTTATACTACAGATAAAGGTAAAGGGAAAATGGACTAGCAGAGGAAGCTGGAGTTCAATGCAAAGATGGTGTGTGTGGCAGGAACTGGAATAAAAGATTCTCAGGGGTTTTAGCAAGCTTAAATAGTTGAATTCTTAGTATTTCTTCTTTCATGCATTTTTAGACCTTATAATGTTTAAACCATGGGAGATTTATTTAGTTTGTTAGTAACTATGTTAGAATGCTGGTTAATAGTTGCTAGAATATATTCCAATTGATTTTAGAATTGTTGTGTGAGGTTTTGCAGATCTTTGAAATCGAGTTCGGTGATATCGAGAACCGGACGGTCTGCAGACCGATCGAGTTTAGGTTGTGCATTTGGATTGGTCGGTGACCGATCGATCATGAATAGAGTTGGCATCTGTTGTGGATCGGTCGGCCGACCAGGCCCATGTGACGAGAGAAGCTCAGCGATCGGTCAAGTCGGCCGTCGGTAACTGGATCGGTCTATCGGCCGATCGGCGTGCTCTGGATCGGTCGGTGAACCGATCCATCTGAAGCAAGATAGCTTGTGGATCGGTCAGCCGATCGATCCAGTCGGTTATCGATTGGGAGATCACCGCGACAAGGGATCCAATCGATCCATGGATTGATTGAAATGCCTGATTACAGCTAGCAGGACATCCGGGAGGCATAGATTATCTTCCCTAGCATGTGTACAACTCCTAGGTACACCCAGAATATTAAGTTCAGATTTTACAGTAATTAGTTTAGTAAAAATTTTAATCAATCCAGATTTCCGCAATAGTAATTTAGCACAGCATAACGTACACCTCGCTTCTTTCCGGCGAGGGCTGAGACAGGGAAAACAGCTTAAGTGAGTAAAAGCTCCGCTGTTGTCGCCAACTTGCCCTTTTAACTGTGAGAATTTCTATAAAATGAAGGGCTCCTCTTCTCAACCTAAGGGTGGAGTTGGAGGAGATGCGGTGTGGTTGGACAGAGAAGTAAGGGCATCGTGTCTTGATCTTGATCGGGAGAGGAAGGGGCGTCGATCTAGAAAGGAGAAGAGGGAGATGAGGTTGAAAGAGATGGTCGGAGGTTTAGGTTTAGGCTTAGGCGAGAGAGATGTTCGCGCGGAGGAAGGGGCGCGATATAGATTTAGGTTTGGAGGGAACTTCACAATGTTGCAAATTTTAGCTGTGGGAATATTAAAATATTTTATTTTGGTTCTTTAACATCGGATTTTAAAAACCGCAGTTAAAATTAGTGTCTATTAATGAAAAAAAGGGCGCTCATAGACATCGCCTAAAAAACCGATGTCTATGAGCTAAAATCTGCGCTCATAGACATCGGTTTTTAGAAAAATCGGTGTAAAATACTCAAAGACATCGGTTTTTGCTTAAAACCGTTGTTGTTCCACTGATGTCTATGAGGGTTTTTGTTGTAGTGTATTAATTCAAATCCACTATGTTATTAATTCCATTAAATATTAATTTCCAAAATTGGCTTCTAGGACTGCATGACGAGGCACATTGCCTTCTTGGATATGGAAGCAACCACCACCACCTAGATAAAGCCTTTTAAGGAAAGCTAATATTTAATTTCCTTAAATAACTCTAGGTTAACCAAAAAGAACAATCGAACACAAATTCAAAAAAGAAGAAAACACAAACTCGAAAAACTAATTCGAAAAACTAGATCCAATGCATCTTGTGTTTGGAATTCTTACAAAAAGAAATAACTAGCATGATGCGGAAAACAATTGCAAATTATACATTCTCTTTGTATGCTAATGACCTCGAGATCTTTTGCCGTATTCCTCGCCTCGCCTTGGATGTCGTGTGGGCGACAATCCTCCAAGATGAACACCAACCAAAAGCTTTCTTCCTCTTCCTCTAAAATCCGGCCACCACCACCACCAAGGAGAAGAGAGCAAAAGGGAAAAGAAGAGAAGAAAGAGGGAGGGCCGGCCACACCAAAATCTCTAAGCAAGAGAATAAGAATTGTGTCTCATGAAGCCTCCTTACCCTTTCTTTTATAATACTTGCCCAAGGCAAATAAGGAAAGAATTTTTACAAAAATTAAAATCTTCCTCTAATTTTCCTTTTCCATTTTATTTTTCCTTTTCTTTCCTCTTGATTGAATCAATCACCAAAAATTAATTTGATGATTTTATTTTTTTCAATATGGCCGGCCACCTTGCTTGGGCACCAAGCAAGGGTGGCCCCCCATAAGAGGAAAGGAATATTATTTTTTATAAAATTTTACAAGAAGAAAAACTTTTATAAAATTTTACAAGCTCTCTATCCTAAAGTAGGAGTTAAAAAAGGAAAGATCTAAAAATTAAAACCATATTTTAAAATTTAAAATTTCTCTTATAAAATTTCCTTTTTTTTAACTTGATGATAGAAAATTTAAAATTTAAAACTTATCTTCCTTTTTTTCTTAAACCATGAGGATGGTTAAAAAAGAAAAGTTTCAAAACTTTTAAAACTCTCTATTAAAACATGTGACCTAATTCAAATAAGGAAAGTTTAAAAAATTAAAATCTCTCTTTTAAAACTTATAGTTTTCTACAAAGAGAAGATTTTAAAAATTCAAAACAACCCTCCTTGTTTGAATTATTGTGGTCAGCCCCTACTAGCTTGGTCACCAAGCAATAGGGTCGGCCCCTATAGAAGAGGATGTGACCAACCCTTGCTTGGTCACCAAGCATTGGACTGACCCCCTTCTTGGACACCAAGATGGGCCTATATTTGGATGGACTTGAGACTATAATGAGGCTACGACAGGGACCTAGAGGAGAAATTGGTTTTGGCCTTCCGATGAGCTTGAGTATCCCGTGTTCGCCCCGAACACACAACTCAAGTTCATCGATAATAACTCATTCCACTAGAGAGTTATTATGGCACTACCGCACCAATCCCAAATTACATTATGGGCTCCTTCTTATCATGAGTGTGTTAGTCTCCTTGTGTTTAAGATAACGAATGCCCACTAATTAAGTAAGTTACTGACAACTCACTTAATTAATATCTAGCTCCAAGAGTAGTACCACTCAACTTCATTGTCATGTTGGACTAAGTTCACCTGCAGGGTTTAACATGGCAATCCTTATGAGCTCCTCTCGGGGACATTCTCAACCTAGATAACTAGGACACAGATTCCTTCTATAATCAACAACACACACTATAATTAATATCATTTCCCAACTCATCGGGCATATTGATTTATCGAGCAAAACCTCACCCTCTGATAAGTTAAAGAAATAAATATTAAATATATATGCTTGTTATTATATTAGGATTAAGAGCACACACTTCCATAATAACTAAGGTCTAGTTCTTTTATTAAGTCAGTACAAAAAGAACTTACCTAAAATGGTCCTAGTCAATACACTTAGAGTATACCAGTGTAATTTATTAGTCAAGATAAACTAATACTTAATTACACTACAACTATTGTAATGGTTTGTTCCTTTCTATCTTAGTCGTGAGCAACTATTTATAATTTATAAAGAACTGACAACATGATCTTCTGAGTGTGACACCACACTCCATGTTATCTACTATATAAATTAATTGAACAATTATATTTAACAAATAAATGTAGATATTGACCAAATGTGATTCTTTTATTACAAAAATAAATGTTTATAAATGCTAGGCTTTTAGTATACACTCTAACAATCTCCCACTTATACTAAAAGACTAAGCTGCCATATCTATTGCCATACATTTGATTCTCATCCCCTCCACATGCCGATCAAAAGCTTTCGCCGGAAGGGCCTTAGTGAAAGGATCTGCTAGGTTATCTGCTGATGTAATCTTAGCAACGACAACTTCTCCTCGCTTGACGATGTCTCGTATCAGGTGGTACTTGCGTTCTATATGTTTGTTTGCCTTATGGGCTCGTGGTTCCTTCGAGTTTGCAACTGCACCGCTATTATCACAATAAATCGTGATGATTTTGGGTAAACCAGGAATTACATCTAAGTCCATTAGAAAGTTCCTGAGCCGCACAACTTCTTTGGCTGCCTCAGAAGCTGCTACATACTCAGCTTCGATGATTGAGTCCGAGACGCATTTCTGCTTAACACTCCTCCATGCAATGACTCCACCTCCTAAAGTAAACCCATAGCCTGATGTAGACTTACTATTGTCCCTATCTGATTAGAAATCCGAATCCGTGGTACCCATAGGGAGCAAATCATCTGCTTGGTAAACTAGCATATAATCTCTAATCCTTCTCAGGTACTTCAATAAATGCTTTACAACAGTCCAATGTCCTTGTCCTGGGTTACTCTGATATCTGCTAACCATGCCCACGACAAAACAGATATTAGGTCTCGTACACAACATTGCATACATAAGGCTTCCTACAGCCGAAGCATAAGGAACTGCTTTCATGTCCTCTATCTCCTTTGATGTCTTCGGAGACATCTCTTTAGATAGGGCTACTCCATGCCTGAAAGGTAAGAAACCTTTTTTGGAGTTCTGCATGCTAAAACGAGCAAGGATTGTATCTATATATAAAGCTTGGGATAGACACAACATTCTTTTCTTGCGATTCCTTATAACTTTGATCCCAAGAATGTGTGCACATTCTCCTAAGTCCTTCATATCAAATTGTTTGGACAACCATACCCTTACGTCCGATAATACCTTGACATTATTGCCAATTAACAAAATATCATCTACGTATAGTACAAGAAATACCATCACGTTTCCGTTACACTTCTTGTATACACAAGACTCATCCAGACACTGAATAAATCCATATGACTGGATTACTTCGTTAAACCGGATGTTCCAAGATCTTGAAGCTTACTCTAGTCCATAAATGAACCGATTAAGCTTGCACACTAGATACTCTTTGCCCTTTTCAATGAACCCTTCTGGTTGCTTTATATGGATGTTTTCTTCAAGACTTCCATTAAGGAATGCAGTCTTGACATCCATTTTTCAAATCTCATAATCCATATGAGCAGCAATGGATAAGAGTATCCGGATAGACTTAAGCATGACTACCGACGAAAAAGTCTCCTCATAATCAATTCCCTCTTTCTGAGTGTACCCTTTCGCAACAAGCCTAGCTTTGAAGGTTTCTACCTTCCCATCTGTCCCTCTTTTCCTTTTGTAAACCCACTTGCATCCAACGACTTTTACACCATCGGGTGGTTCTACAAGCTCCCAGACTTTATTAGAGTACATAGACTGTATTTCAGAATTCATTGCTTTTTGCCAAGATACTGCATCTATATCTTGGAGTGCTTCGTCATATGTCCGGGGATCAGGTTCATGTTTACCCGGGATCAAGTCTGAAGACTCTCCCAAAAACATGAATCTCTCAGGTTGCCTTACAATCCTCCCACTACAACGAGGTACTGTTAGTGGTTGTGTATCATGTGTGACATGTGTTGTAGTCTCTTGTGGTACTTCATCTTGTACTGTTGGTACTAAAGTAGACGTG
The DNA here is from genome assembly GCF_018446385.1 of Zingiber officinale. Lineage (NCBI taxonomy): Eukaryota > Viridiplantae > Streptophyta > Magnoliopsida > Zingiberales > Zingiberaceae > Zingiber > Zingiber officinale. Next base: position 102,842,657 of record NC_055987.1, on the reverse strand, counting down.
TCCTCTCTAAGTTCTTCTAGAATAATTTTGCTATTGGGTTTGTGGTCCATTATATAGTCTTCTTCTAAAAACTGAGCATTGGTGCTAACAGCGACCTTCTGGGATAACCCACCTTTCGTTCCTCTGGGATAACCCACAAACACGCGCACTTCTGTACGAGATTCTAATTTATCAGCATCTGGATTTAGCACATGTGCTGGACTACCCCAAATCCGAATATGTCTTAGACTGGACTTTCGTCCATTCCATAATTCTGTGGGAGTAGAGGATACTGATTTAGAAGGTACTAAGTTCAGAATGTGCGCTGTCGTTTCCAGAGCGTATCCCCAAAATGAATTTGGTAATTCTGAATAACTCATCATAGATCTAACCATCTCCATAAGAGTCCTATTTCTTCGTTCTGTCACACCATTCTGTTGGGGTGTACCAGGTGCGGACAACTGGGATTGAATCCAGGCCTCTAATAAGTAATTCTAAACTCTCCTAAGAGGTATTCGCCACCAAGATCAGACCATAGTGTCTTGATACTTTTACCAAGACGTTTCTCCACATCAGCCTTGTACTATTTGAATTTATCAAAGCACCCAGACTTGCGGCACATCAGGTATATGTATCCGTATCTTGAATAATCATCTATAAAAGAGACAAAATATTCAAAACCAACTCTTGCTTGGATAGACATAGGACCACATAAATCAAAATGAACCAGTTCTAACGCTTCTTTGGCTCTATACCCCTTGGCCTTAAAAGGTCTCTTGGTCATCTTACCTTCCAAGCAAGATTTACAGGTTAGAAAATTTTCCAACTCCAATAGACCCAAGAGTTCATCAACTATGAGTCTTTGAATCCTACTTAAGTTAATATGACCAAGCCTTAGATGCCAAATATACATTTGGTTCATCTCTGAAGGTTCTTTTTTCTTAGTAGAGTTAGATGTGTTATTAATTTCCATATTTTACTTTGTGGGAGAAATTGGATTTAAAGTATATAAATTGCCAATCAATGTACCAGAACAGATAATCACCTTATTTCTCTTTATAACCACATTGTTACTAAAGGAAACTGAATATCCATCCAAATACAGTTTAGAAACTGAAATTAAATTTTTTCTAAAACTGGGTACATAAAGACAATTTCTTAAAATCAAATTTCTATTCCTATCAAAAGATAAGTAGACATCTCCCACTGCAACAGCCGCCACTTTAGTAGCATTGCCCAGGGTTTAACATGACAATTCTTATGAGCTCATCTTGGGGACATTATCAACCTAGATCACTAGGACACAGTTTCCTTTTATAATCAACAACGCACATTATAAGTGATATCATTTCCCAATTTATCGGGCTTATTGATTATCGAACTAAATCTCACCCATTGATAAATTAAAGAAATAAATATCAAATATATGTGCTTGTTATTATATTAGGATTAAGAGCACACACTTCCACAATAACTGAGGTCTTTGTTCCTTTATAAAGTCAGTATAAAAGAAACGTCCTCTAATGGTCCTACTCAATACACTTTAAGTATACTAGTGTAATTATATAGTTAAGATAAATTAATTCTTAATTACACTACGACCTTCCAATGGTTTATTCCTTTCCATTTTGGTCGTGAGCTACTGTTTATAATTTATAAGGTACTGATAACATCATCTTCTGTATGTGACACCACATACTATGTTATCTACAATATAAATCAATTGAACAACTACAAACAATTGTAGATAATTTGACCAAATATGATTCTTTATTCAAAATAAATGTTTACAGAAGCTTAGGCTTTCAGTATACACTCCAACAAGGATGACTTTCAACCCACTGGCCATTATTCTGAAAGAGAATAAACTTACTGGTCCCAACTATATAGATTGGAAAAGGAACCTGGACATTGTTCTTACTGCCAAGAGTTATAAGTTTGTACTGACTGAGGTTTGCCCTGATGCACCTAACGGTGACTCTGCCCCAGAGGAGATTGAGTATCATAGGAAATGGGTAAAATCAGATGAGATGACGCAGTGTTACATTTTGGCTTCAATGTCAAATGTATTGCAATATCAGTATCAAGATTTACCAACAACTTATGATATAATGAACAATCTTAAAGAACTCTTTGGGCACCAGAGTCGGACTGCTAGACAAGAGGCAATGAGAAAATTAATGACAGCCACCATATCTGAGGGGACACCTGTAAGGGATCATATCCTCAAAATGATGGCTTATCTGAATGAAATACATGTCCTTGGAGGAGAAATCGATGGGAAAACCCAGGTCGATATAATTCTCCAAATGCTACCCAGAAATTTTGAGCAATTCCGCCTGAACTATAACATGAACAAAACAGAGTATACGTTGGAGGAACTTCTGACAAAACTACAGGCAACAGAAGGAATATTTCATCATAGTTCTCAGATCCACTATGCTGAAAATGGTTCTACTTCTAAGTCAAAATGCAAGAAGAAAAAGAAACAGGTCTTTTCAGCAAAGAAGGTGAATAAACCTCAAGGTACAGGACAGAAAGCTGGAATGAAGAAGTCGAAGGGCAAGTGCTTCATCTGTAAGCAGTCAGGACATTGGAAGGCGGACTGTCCTCGTAGGAATCAGAACAATAAAGGTATATCTCATACTCTAGTAGTTGAAACATGTTTAGCGGTGTTATCTACCAGCACCTGATGTGTAGATATGGGAGCCACTGATCATGTCTGCAATTCTTTACAGAGGTTCCAGAAAACCCGACGACTATTTGAAGGAGAGATAACTGTCTTCATGGGCAATGCTACTAAGGTGGCGGCTATTGCAGTGGGAGACGTAAACTTATCTTTTGATAGGAATAGAAATTTGATTTTAAGAAATTGTCTTTATGTACCCAGTTTTAAAAAAAATTTAATTTCAGTTTCTAAACTGTATTTGGATGGATATTCAGTTTCCTTTAGTAACGATGTAGTTATTATGAGAAATAAAGTGATTATCTGTTCTGGTGCATTAGTTGACAATTTGTATACTTTAAATCCAATTTCTCCCACAAAGCATAATATGGAAATTAATAACACATCTTCTAACTCAAATAAGATAAAAGAACCTTCGGAAATGAACCAAGCATATCTTTGGCATCTAAGGCTTGGTCATATTAACTTAAGTAGGATTCAGAGGCTTATAGCCGATGGACTCTTGGGTTCATTAGAGTTGGAAAATTTTCCAACTTGTGAATCTTGCTTGGAAGGTAAAATGACCAAGAGGCCGTTCAAGGCCAAGGGGTATAGAGCCAAAGAAGTGATAGAATTGGTTCATTCTAATTTGTGTGGTCCTATGTCTGTCCAGGCAAGAGGTGGTTTTGAATATTTTGTCTCTTTTATAGATGATTATTCAACATACGGATACATTTACCTAATGCGCCGCAAGTCCGAGTGCTTTGATAAGTTCAAAGAATACAAGGCTGATGTGGAAAAATGACTAGGTAAAAATATCAAGACACTACGGTCTGATCGTGGTGGCGAATACCTCTTAGGAGAGTTTAGGAATTACTTATCAGAGGCCGGGATTCAATCCCAATTGTCTGCACCTGGTACACCCCAACAGAATGGTGTGGCAGAACGAAGGAATAGGACTCTTATGGAGATGGTTAGATCGATGATGAGTTATTCAGAATTACCAAATTTATTTTAGGGATACGCCCTAGAAACAGCAGTGTACATTCTGAACTTAGTACCTTCTAAATCAGTTTCTTCTACTCCCATAGAATTGTGGAATGGGCGAAAACCCAGTCTAAGACATATTCGGATTTGGGGTAGTCCAGCACATGTGCTGAAACCAAATGCTGATAAGTTAGAATCTCGTACAGAAGTTCGCGTGTTTGTGGGTTATCCCAGAGGAACGAAAGGTGGTTTATTTTATAGTCCTAAAGATCAGAAGGTCATTCTTAGCACCAATGCCCAGTTTTTAGAAGAAGACTATATAATGGATCACAAACCCAGTAGCAAAGTTGTTTTAGAAGAACTTAGAGATGACACGTGTACTTTAGTACCAACAGTATAAGATGAAGTACCATAAGAGACTGCAACATGTGTCACACATGATACACAACCACAGACGGTGCCTCGTCGTAGTGGAAGAGTGGTAAGGGAACCTGAAAGATTCATGGTTTTGGGAGTGTCTTCAGACTTGATCCCGGGTAAACATGAACCTGATCCCCGTACATATGACGAAGCACTCCAAGATATAGATGCAGTATCTTGGCAAAAAGCAATGAATTCTGAAATACAGTCTATGTACTCTAATAAAGTCTGGGAGCTTGTAGAACCACCCGATGGTGTAAAAGCCGTTGGATGCAAGTGGATTTACAAAAGGAAAAGAGGGACAGACGGGAAGGTAGAAACCTTCAAAGCTAGGCTTGTTGCGAAAGGGTACACTCAGAAAAAGGGAATCGATTATGAGGAGATCTTTTCACCGGTAGCCATGCTTAAGTCTATCCGGATACTCTTATCCATTGCTACTCATATGAATTATGAGATTTGGCAAATGGATGTCAAGACAGCTTTCCTTAATGGAAGTCTTGAAGAGAACATCCATATGAAGCAACCAGAAGGGTTCATTGAAAAAGGCAAAGAGCATCTAGTGTGCAAGCTCAATCGGTCCATTTATGGACTAAAGCAAGCTTCAAGGTCTTAGAACATCCGTTTTAATGAAGTAATCCAGTCATATGGATTTATTCAGTGTCCAGATGAGTCTTGTGTATACAAGAAGTGTAACGGAAACGTGGTGGTATTTCTTGTACTATACGTAGATGATATTTTATTAATTGGCAACAATGTCAAGGTATTATCGGACGTAAGGGTATGGTTGTCCAAACAATTTGATATGAAAGACTTAGGAGATTGTGCACACATTCTTGGGATCAAAGTTATAAGGGATCGCAAGAAAAGAATGTTGTGTCTGTTCCAAGCTTCATATATAGATACAATCCTTGCTCGTTTTAGCATGCAGGATTCCAAGAAAGGTTTCTACCTTTTAGGCATGGAGTAGCTCTATCTAAAGAGATGTATCTGAAGACATCAAAGGAGATTAAGGACATGAAAGCAGTTCCTTATGCTTCGACTGTAGGAAGCCTAATGTATGCAATGCTATGTACGAGACCTGATATCTGTTTTTCCGTGGGCATGGTTAGCAGATATCAGAGTAACCCTGGACAAGGACATTGGACTGCGGTAAAGCATATATTAAAGTACCTGAGAAGGACTAGAGATTATATGCTAGTTTACCAAGCAGACGATTTGCTCCCTGTGGGTTACACGGATTCAGATTTCCAATCAGATAGGGACAACAGTAAGTCTACATCAGGCTATGTGTTTACTTTAGGAGGTGGAGCCATTGCATGGAGGAGTGTTAAGCAGAAATGCGTTTCAGACTCAACCATGGAAGCTGAGTATGTAGCAGCCTTTGAGGCAGCTAAAGAAGCAGTATGACTCAGGAACTTTCTAATGGACTTAGATGTGATTCCTGGTTTTCCCAAAATCATCACAATTTATTGTGATAATAGCGGTGTAGTTGCAAACTCAAAGGAACCACGAGCTCATAAGGCAAGTAAACATATAGAGCGCAAGTACCACCTGATACGAGATATCGTGAAGCGAGGAGAAGTTGTCATCGCCAAGATTATATCAGTAGATAACCTAGCAGATCCTTTCACTAAGGCCCTTCCGACAAAAGCTTTCGATCGGCATGTAGAGGGAATGGGAATCAGATGTATGGCAGAAGATATGACAGCTTAGTCATTAGTAGAAGTGGGAGATTGTTGGAGTGTATACTGAAAGCCTAAGCTTTGTAAACATTCATTATGAATAAAGAATCACATTTGGTCAAATTGTCTACATTTAGTTGTAGTTGTTTATAGAGTCGCTTGGAGTATCCTGCCTATCGGTCCCCACATCACATCAAAAGACTTGTCGCCACTTTTGTTTATTTTTATTTTTATTTTGGTATATGAAATTTGTGTATTTAGCTTTGTGTTCCCGTTTTGTTTCTAGAGTGTTGTTTTGTTGTGTGGTGTAAGCCTAGCCGGCTAGCAGTCTTCGTTTTTAGTTTATATGTGTTGTCCATTGTATTTCCGCTGTGTTTGATTTTTGTACAGTCGAGTGGGCTGTTAGATTTACATATAACTGTGTGGTTGTGTTTTTATTGTATCAGCCGAGTAGGCTACATATAAACTGCGTAGTTGTGTGTATATTCCAGCCACCTGTGGCTGAGGTATATTGTGCATGTATAAATGATTCAGATTGTCACCCGTACAGGGGAGGTGCTGCCGAAATTTCTTCGGACAGGGACTCCCCCGGGGCGTGACATCGAGTCCCCATGCTCACCAATCGATTGGTACACTACATGTGCCAAGTTCTAGCCACACCAGTCAATTGGTATTTGTTGGTGCAAGCTGCACCAGAATCAAACCTAAGTTTTGATGTTGTCAAAGGTTCAAGTTAAGTCTTGTTGTGATCTAACAAGTTTACTGAGTGTGCAGAATGTTTACTCAACCGGGAAAGACCTAGTTGGAGGTTAGGCAGGAGAAATCTTAGCAGATCGTGGAACCCAGGTGAAAGTCCAAGAAGGTCGAGGGGAGACGAAGCTTGGCAGTGTGATCGAGAGGTCTGAAGGACCGAAGATCAAAGGAAAAGTCCTGGGGAGTCGATCAAGGCTGAGTGAGAAGTCCAAACTTGATCTAGAGGATCAAAGTTTGGCAGGTAGGTTGAAGTAAGCAAACTGGAGGAGCGACAGTGAGGTCGGGTTCCCGGAGGGAACAACCTTAGGTCGCTGATCCAACTGAAGAAACCGGGAAGGTTTCCAAGTTGAGATCAAGAACAATTCTATTGTTCTTTTATTACTCATGCATTATTATACTGTTATGCTAACATCTGTGTTGCAGGGTGTTTTTTGTTCTAACACTGTTTTGCAGGTCTAGGCGGATCGGTCGACCGAACCAGAGGACCGGTCGATCGAACCAAGTAAGATCAGCACAGAAGTCAGTCCAGATCAGAACTGAGCCAGAGTCTGGTCAAAGCTTGATCGGTCGACCGAAACTGTTGACTCAGCAAGCCAGTTCATCAGCACCGAATCAGCAAGCAAAGGAAAGAAGGGCTGACCGGTCGACCGAACAAGAGGATCGGTCGACCAACCCAATCAACATTTAATCAGCATTAAAGGGTGATCTCTGCAGATTTCAGCGAACAAGGAAAAACCTTGTTCGGTCGACCGATAAAAGGATTCGGTCGACCGAACCATTGAAGGCAAATTAAAGCACAATTAGGAGCCAGCGTCAGATTGCCAGCTGGAGGTGATCGAAGCTGGTTCATGTTAGAATGTATACTAAAAGCCTAGCTTTTGGTATAAAACATTTATCTAGAAATAAGAATCACATTGGTCAAATATCTACATTTGTGATAATGTAGTTGTTCAATTAATTTATATTTTAGATAACATGGTGTGTGGTGTCACACACAGAAGATCATGTTATCAATACCTTATAAATTATAAACAGTAGCTCACGACCATGATGGAAAGAAACAAACCATTGGAAGGTCGTAGTGTAATTAGGTGTTAGTTTATCTTAACTATATAATTACACTAGTACACTAAGAGTGTATTGAGTAGGACCATTAGAGGTCGTTTCTTTTATACTGACTTTATAAATGAACAAAGTGTTGGTGCAATATCCCTCAGGTCAAGGTTGACCTGGGTGACCAAGCTGAGTCTTGGTTTGAGTTTAGATGTTTGACAATAAGAAATTGATTGAAGAAGAGTCAAGTAGGTCAAGGTTGACCGGATACTTGACAGGGAAGTCCTGGTGAGTGAAACCAGGTGAAAACCCTAGTGAGTGAAGCTAGGTGAAAGTCCTAGTGAGTGAAGCTAGGTGAAAGTCCTAGTGAGTGAAGCTAGGTGAAAGTCCTGGTGAGTGAAACCAGGTGAAAACCCTAGTGAGTAAAGCTAGGTGAAAGTCCTTGTGAGTGAAGCCAGGCAGAAGAAAAACCCTAGTGAGTGAAGCTAGGTGAAAGTCCTGGTGAGTGAAGCTAGGCAGATGGAAAACCCTAGTGAGTGAAGCTAGGTGAAAGTCCTGGTGAGTGAAGCTAGGCAAGGGAAAATCCAGATGGATCAAGGATGATCGGACATCTGGTGTTGGGAAGTCCAAGTAGGTCAAGGGAGTGACCAGATACTTGGCATGAATAGAAAAGTCTAAGTGGGTCAAAGGGATTGACCAGACACTTGGTGGGAAGTCCTAACAGGTCAAAGGAGTGACCAGATGCTAGGCATGATGTACTAACAGGTCAAGGTTGACCGGATGTTGGTTTGAGAGGCTTGGAACTTGGTTTTGGGCAAAAACCAAGTGTTGGATCGATCAGTGGATCGATCCAGGAGCTGGATCGATCAGTGGATCGATCCAGGCTTCTCTAGAGAGCCTCTGGATCGATCCAGATGTTCCAATCGATCAGTGGATCGATTGGGACGCGGCTGCTTCGCGCGATAAGCGCTGGATCGATCCGTGGATCGATCCAGGCGCTTTTCCAGAGCACAGAGGCGCTCTGGATCGATCCGTGGATCGATCCAAAGCCTCCCCGATCGATTGGGAGCAATCCAATCGATTGGGATTCGACCGTTGGCGTCGTTTATAGCTGTTGGCGTGCGATTCCTTCAGCAGAATTTCACCGTTTCATCTCAGATCTTCGCCAGCTCCTCCACAGCACTCTCAAAGCTCGTGATCGCCAGTTCTTGAAGGTTCTTGGAAGTTCTCCGAGTCAAGAGGCGAATCAAAGGCAAGAAGAGAAGCTAGGGTTAGGGTTTTCTGCATTCATTGTAAGCTTTGTGCTTGTATTTTATTTCCCTTTCCTTCTTCTTGTACCGAGAGTCTTGTAGGGCTTCTCCGCCCTCGGTAGTTACCGAAAAGGAGTGTTTCATAGTGGAGGGTGCGTGCGTGGTGTGGATCCTTGGATTAGTCACCTCCTTTGGAGGTGGATACCAAGTAAAATCCTAGTGTTAGCGTGGTTGTATTTGTTTCTGTATTTTCCGCTGCATATTCTTGAAGAAACAAGCAACGCCGAGCAACGCCAAGCACCGAGCGAACGCGACAAGCTATTCACCCCCCCTCTAGCTACTTTTGGTCCTAACAGGTGGTATCAGAGCGAGGCCGCTCTTCACCGGAATCATCGCCGGAAGGGTCAAGCATAACAAGAAAATCTAGAGGGGTGAAGAAGTTGAAGCAAATTCTTCAAGTTCAAGATTTTATCAAGCTCAACTTCAAGATGCAATTCCAAGATGGACTTGGATTTGACACAAGGGTGGCTCCACCATATTCATCTACAAGCTTCGATTCTTGGAAATCAAGAATCGAAAATTTTCTTATGATGGAGATAGAGCAATGGTTTGCTCTCATGGAAGGTTTTGAAGCTCCCACAAATTCCAAGGGCAAAGTACTCAAAAGGAGCAAGTGGAGCAAAGACCAAATCCAAAGATGTGAGGCCAATGACAAAGTGACCAAGCTTTTAGTCAATTTATTGCCAAGCAACATCTTGGAACAAATTGGAGAGTTTGAAGATGCCAAGGAGCTTTGGAGCAAATTGGCAAGAATTCATGAGATCCCCTCCACTGTACCAAATCAAGGAGAATCCAAAGAGGGCGACTCATTGGATCAAGACCAAGAGGAGGACTCCGAGGTTGAGAGATGCTCAACCTTCGAAGAAGAAGTTCAAGAAGAAGCTTCATCTTCAAGGGAATGCAACGAAGGGAACAAGGAGGGAGCATACTCCTTGTTTCATATTCAAGATGATGAAGCCTCCACCTCTAGGATTGAGGGGGAGCAATCCTTGGTGACGCCGGATCAAGAAGAAGGAGAAGCTTCTACATCCGGGTCAAGAGATGAAGAGATTGAAGAAGCTTCTACCTCCACGAGTCAAGAAAAATCAAATGGAGGAGAATCAAGATCGGATCAAGAGGAAGCTTCTACCTCTGGATCCAAAGGGAAAGATGCCACCCCTACAAGCAAAGGTATAAATATTTCAATTAAAAATAAAAATCATATTATATGCTTTGAGTGTAGGGAACATGGGCACTACAAGAGCAAGTGCCCTAAATTGGCCAAGAAGAAGGGCCAAGTGGCACAAAAGGGCAAGGCGAAGCCCAAGGAGATCATCCCCAACACAAAGAAGAGCAAGGAGCATATTATATGCTTCTCTTGCAATCAAAAGGGGCATTACCGAAGTCAATGCCCCAAGGGGAAGAAGGTGGTCAAGGCTCAAGGAGGCACTAGTCAAGGGGGAGCCTCCAAGGTAAAGAAGAAGGTAACATTTATTGAGCCTACCCCTTTACATTATGGTAAAAAGCATGATAGTTCTAACTTATATCATTTTAATGCTATTTACCATGAAAATAGAAAGCATGATAGCGTTAAAGAAAAACATATAGCTTTTCATGCTAAAACCACTACACCTAAGGCTAGGAATGTAGGTAAAAGTCTAGGCAAGAACTCTAAGGATTTTAGATACAAGCCCAAGAACAAATATGCTCATGAATCAAATGAAAAATCTAAAACTAAGGACTTAGTGATAGAAAATCAAGTCTTGAGGTCAAGGCTTGATAAAATGGAAAGGACCCTAAAAAGTATGGAAAATATCCTAAAAGGGCAAAATGAGCATAGCCTAGGTCTGGGAGCACATAGGTCATCTAATGGCCATAGAGGTTTGGGATACAAACCCAAGGCTAAGAAGGATGTGCCCTCTTATCATAGGGTTCCATATAGTTATGGAACAAACCCTAGGTCTCGTGGTCAAGTCAAAAATACTAGAGAAGTCATCCCTAAGAGTATGTTTGCAACAAATGTGACTAAGACTTCTAAGAAGTCAAAGAAGGTCACAAAGAAGGTCACAAGGGAAGAAATCCCTAGAGTTGACCTAGAAAAAGTGACCAAGGCTTCTAAGAAGCAAAACAAGGTCACTAGGAAGGTATCTAGGGAGGTTATCCCTAGTGAATACCTAGAGAATCCAAGGAGCACCAATAGGTTTTGGGTTCCTAGGAGCATCTTCTCTACCCCATAGATGGGTTAGAGAGTGTCAACTCCGATTAGAAGAGTAGTTAACCCAACTTTGAGGAAATTGACACTCAAGGAGCATTTTCAAGGTTGTGTTAACCTTTGAAAATGAAATGGAATTATTATTTACTCCTTGAAAGAGTAAAATGTGCCTAATGGTGGAAGAATTGATTTTAATCTTAAATGGCACATATTGGGAAATTCATAAGAACTATCAAGTTGGGATTTTGGTATGTTCTTAGGCAATTTAAGGCAATCCGAGCCTTAATTTAAAAGTGCTACTCTTGTGGAAAAATGGAATATGCCAACAGTTGAGGAATATGCTTAATTTTAATTGGCATAAATTAATCAAGGGAATTAGAAATGTAAACTTAGGCTTTGGCATTTTCTTGAAGCACTTTAGGGCAATCTAGGTTTAAGTTGTAAGTTTAGCTAAGGTTTTAAGGATACTTAGATAGTTAATCTAGGTATATTTTATTAATGCTAAATCTTGCCATGATTGTTTGCCCATCATATGCCATGACATCAAGTTTATTTGTGCATTCATGACTTATTATGAAAATACAAAAATACCATGTCATGTCATACATACATCATGTAATTATAGGAATATTTCTTTTGAAAGTTATTTCATTTTGATGTATGCCATAGCATAATCATGCATTAAGTTTAATTCCTTGTAATTAAGGACACTTGGCATTTAACAACACTTATTAACAAGTGACATCCTGGGTGGATGTCTAATATCTCTAAAATGCCTAGATAGATATGCATGATCCCTAGAATAGGGCAAAACCAAATTTTACATCTCACAAAGACCTATAAGATGACTTGTATGTGTTTTGTCCACAATAGATACAAGTGAGATGTTAGGATGATGAACAAAACTCAACATGTTGATTTAGTGCATTCTTTTGAGTTTTAGGTTCATCAAAACACATAGTTATGTGTATTCCCATCATTGGGAAAGCTAATGTACAAGTCATATGCATTATGCCCAAGGAACATGATGGGATATTGGTTTTGAAAATATTTTTAAAATGTTTTTGGAAAACCTTGGTGAAGGCTATCTTTTGATAGTAATCACCATTGAATAGTTAGACACAAACTTGAAGAAAAACACTAAAGTTTTTGCAAGTTTTCAAGTTTGTGTCAATCTTTGAAAATATGATGTATTTTCATAGAAAGCTATTTTTCCATGATTAAGTATGCCCTAAATAATGTCTACACGAAATTTCATGATTTTTGGATTTTTGTAGAATTTTCTAGGGGTTTCTGAAGTTGAGTGAAATGGAATTTCAGCAACTATCAGAGCTCCGATCGATCCATGGATCGATTGGAGTGCCCGAATCGATCCGTGGATCGATTCAGAAGATCTCCCGAGCAGAAGCTCGCTGGATCGATCAGCCGATCGATCCAGGTAGTCTGAATCGATCAGTGGATCGATTCAGAAAGGTTCAATCGATTGGAACCCAACTCCAATCGATCCAAGTTGCTGATTTTGGCTGGGAAGGCTTGATTTCAGCATCTTTGAACCTCTTTGAGTCTAGGTAACCATTCCAAACCCCTAAAATACATTTGTATACATACAAAGGGTATTTTCATGTGAAAACAAGGATGGATTGGTTAAGGAAGGCTTCATTGAAGTTTAGGTTGAGGTTTGTTTCAAATTTTGAGTATTTGAACCTCAAAACTTCTAAATCTGGGTTTCCTAAAGGTTTAGGAATTCCAAGTCATTGTTGGTGCAATGACAGAAGTTACCACCATGTCTTTAGGGGGAGGGACTCTTTAAAGACATGAAAAATTACTTTTCATGAACCTTGGAAGGTGGTTAACCTTCTTTAAAGAAAATGCTCATGTATGAGCTTTTGAACTTGAAATGGGGAGTGGATATCCTCATTATTTCAAGTGGGAACTCAAGTGGTTAGATAATGCTCAAGGTTGGGTATTTGTCTACATTGAGGGAGAAGTTAAGGATAAATGAAGGGTATGGGACCTTCATTATCGTGTTGATCACAACGAGTGATGTTGTGAACAATGATGAGTAACTCTTCAGAGGAGAGTCGTCAACAAATGGATTTGTTGATGTGTACCCAAAATTGGGGCATGGGTTGATGTGTGCCCAAAGATGGGTTGATGTGTGTCAATAGGGGGAGAATGAAAGGACCTATGAATGGGTGTAAGTTAGGCTTTCATTACCTAGAGGGAGTGTGCCCTCGTAGGGGGAGAATGAAGAGCTTAATTTATATGTTCATTACCTAGTGGCATGAAGATTGAGGCTATAGGATTAGCCTAACTTACATGTGGTATTGTAAGTGTTATTGTGGTATTGTCAAACATCAAAAAGGGGGAGATTGTTGGTGCAATATCCCTCAGGTCAAGGTTGACCTGGGTGACCAAGCTGAGTCTTGGTTTGAGTTTAGATGTTTGACAATAAGAAATTGATTGAAGAAGAGTCAAGTAGGTCAAGGTTGACCGGATACTTGACAGGGAAGTCCTGGTGAGTGAAACCAGGTGAAAACCCTAGTGAGTGAAGCTAGGTGAAAGTCCTAGTGAGTGAAGCTAGGTGAAAGTCCTAGTGAGTGAAGCTAGGTGAAAGTCCTGGTGAGTGAAACCAGGTGAAAACCCTAGTGAGTAAAGCTAGGTGAAAGTCCTGGTGAGTGAAGCCAGGCAGAAGAAAAACCCTAGTGAGTGAAGCTAGGTGAAAGTCCTGGTGAGTGAAGCTAGACAGATGGAAAACCCTAGTGAGTGAAGCTAGGTGAAAGTCCTGGTGAGTGAAGCCAGGCAAGGGAAAATCCAGATGGATCAAGGATGATCGGACATCTGGTGTTGGGAAGTCCAAGTAGGTTAAGGGAGTGACCAGATACTTGGCATGAATAGAAAAGTCTAAGTGGGTCAAAGGGATTGACCAGACACTTGGTGGGAAGTCCTAGCAGGTCAAAGGAGTGACCAAATGCTAGGCATGATGTACCAACAGGTCAAGGTTGACCGGATGTTGGTTTGAGAGGCTTGGAACTTGGTTTTGGGCAAAAACCAAGTGTTGGATCGATCAGTGGATCGATCCAGGAGCTGGATTGATTAGTGGATCGATCCAGGCTTCTCCTAAGCGAACAGAGAGCCTCTGGATCGATCCGTGGATCGATCCAGATGTTCCAATCGATCAGTGGATCGATTGGGACGCGGTTGCTTCGCGCGATAAGCGCTGGATCGATCCGTGGATCGATCCAGGCGCTTTTCCAGAGCACAGAGGCGCTCTGGATCGATCCATGGATCGATCCATGGATCGATCCAAAGCCTCGCCGATCGATTGGGAGCAATCCAATCGATTGGGATTCGACCGTTGGCGTCGTTTATAGCTGTTGGCGTGCGATTCCTTCAGCAGAACTTCACCGTTTCATCTCAGATCTTCGCCAGCTCCTCCACAGCACTCTCAAAGCTCGTGATCGCCAGTTCTTGAAGGTTCTTGGAAGTTCTCCGAGTCAAGAGGCGAATCAAAGGCAAGAAGAGAAGCTAGGGTTAGGGTTTTCTGCATTCATTGTAAGCTTTGTGCTTGTATTTTGTTTCCCTTTCCTTCTTCTTGTACCGAGAGTCTTGTAGGGCTTCTCCGCCCTCGGTAGTTACCAAAAAGGAGTGTTTCATAGTGGAGGGTGCGTGCGTGGTGTGGATCCTTGGATTAGTCACCTCCTTTGGAGGTGGATACTAAGTAAAATCCTAGTGTTAGCGTGGTTGTATTTGTTTCTGTATTTTCCGCTACATATTCTTGAAGAAACAAGCAACGCCAAGCAACGCCGAGCAACGCCAAGCACCGAGCGAATGCGACAAGCTATTCACCCCCCCTCTAGCTACTTTTGGTCCTAACACAAAGACCTCAGTTATTATGGAAGTGTGTGCTCTTAATCCTAATATAATAACAAGCACATATATTTGATATTTATTTCTTTAATTTATCAATGAGTGAGATTTAGTTCGATGAATCAATAAGCCCGATAAGTTGGGAAATGATATCACTTATAGTGTGTGTTGTTGATTATAGAAGGAAACTGTGTCTTAGTAATCTAGGTTGAGAATGTCCCCAAGAGGAGCTCATAAGGATTGTCATGTTAAACCCTGCAGGTGGACTTAGTCCGACATGACGATGAAGTTGAGTGATACTACTCTTGGAGCTAGATATTAATTAAATGAGTTGTCAGTAACTTACTTAATTGGTGGACATTTGTTATCTTAAACATAGGGAGACTAACACACTCATGATAAGAAGGAGCCCAAAATGTAATTTGGGATTGGTGCGGTAGTTCAATAATAGTTCTCTAGTGGAATGAATTATTATTGATAAAATTAAGTTGTGTGTTCGGGGCGAGCACGGGATGCTTAATTTTATCGGGAGACTAAAACCAATTCCTCCTCTCGGTCCCTATCCTAGCCTCTAGTATATAGAGATTTATACCCACCGCATACCCATCTTCTTACCCATCCAATGGGGCCGGCCAAGCTAGCTTGGAACCCAAGCTAGGGCCGGCCAAGACCAAGTGGATGAGCCATGTAGGTGGCCGGCCAAAGCTTGGGTCCCAAGCTTAGGTGGCCGACCACTAGAATATTAAAAAGGATTTTTATTAAAATTATTTCTTATGTGGATATCATAATTTTAAAAGGGAGTTTAAAAATTAAAAATTTCCTTTTATAATTTTCTACAAAAGATTAAGAGAAGAGATTAATCTCTTTCCTTATTTGTAGTTTAAAAGGATGGTTTTAATTTTTGGTAAAAACTTTCCTTATTTGTAAATCATCTACATATTTAAAAGAGAGTTTAAAATTTGAAAAGAGAGTTTAAAATTTGAAATCTTTCCTTATTTGTTGATTAAAGGAGGATTTTAAATTTTAAGAAAACTTTCCTTTTTAACCATGTTCATGATTTAAAAGAAAGTTTAAAAATTAATAATTCTCTTTTATTAGTTTCTACAAAAGATTGAGAAAAGATTTGATATCTTTCCTTATTTGTAGATTAAAAGAGATTTTAATTTTTAGAGATAACTTTCTTTTTATCCACATGTTTAAAAGAAAGATTTTAATTTATTAAATTTCCTTTTTTATAAACCAATCATGAAGGATTAAATTATTGGAGAAATTTTATAAATTTCTGGAGACAAATTAGGAAGTTTTAATTAATTAAAACTCTCCTTGTTTGTAGCTTTTATGTGGCCGGCCAAATAAAATTGAGAAAGAAAATTATTTTAATTAAATTTTTTAAGGAAATTTTTATTAAATTTTTCTTATTTGCCAGGATCAAGGATTATAAAAGAGGGGGTAGAGGAGGCTTCAAGGCTAACAACCCTATTCTATTTTTATCCCTCTTTTCCTTGGTGGTGTGGCCGGCCCTATTTCTCTCCTCTCCTCTTGTTGGCCGAAACTTATCTCTTGGTGGAGCTTTTGTTAGTGGCCAGATCAAGGAAGGAGAAGAAGGAGATAAAGCAAGCCTCGTTTCTAGTATCCCTTGGAGCATGGTGGTGGTGGCCGAACCTCTTCATCCTAGAAGATGTTTTGATGGCCGAAACTTGCAAGGAAGAAGGAGGTGATTGGTGGTTTCTCATCTTGGAAGAGCGTTGCCCACACAACGTCCGAGGTTAGAAGAGGAATACGGTAGAAGATCAAGAGGTCTTTCTAAAAGGTATAACTAGTAATTTTTCTTTTCGCATCATACTAGTTATTTTTGGAAATAATACCAAATACAAGAGGCATGCGATTCTAGTATTTCGAATATGTTTTTCGATGTTGTGTTCTTTTGTTTTTTTTCCCTTGTGATTTGATTGTTCTTTTTGGTTAACCTAAAGTTATTTTAGGAAATTAAATATTAGCTTTCCATAAAAGGTTTTGTCTAGTCGGTGGTGGTTGCTCCCATATCCAAGAAGGTCATGTGCCTCGCCACGTCAGTACTGGGAACCAATTATGGAAATTAATATCTAATGGAATTAATAACTTAAGGTGATTTGGGTTGAACGTGTTAAGTTCCGCAGGAGACCCAAGTCAAAACCTAAAAGAACAAATAGATTAAGTTTTGAATCAAACGTGTTAAGTTCCGCAGGCGATCCAAAATTTAATTTAAAAGAACACATGGTAGCTAGGAAAAGGTTCAGACTTTTGTACAAAATTTTTGTACAGTGGAACCTCTAGGTTTTCCGAGTAGCAACCATCAGTTCGGTCGACCGAACAGGTGATCGGTCGACCGAACCCTCAGTACTCCTATAAAACCAGGCTCGAAGACAGAGGCGGTAACAACTTTTCTGATCAACTCTTGTGCTCGTTTGCAATCTGTCCACGCTACAAGTCTTCATCAAATTTGCAAGCGACTTCATCCGATTGTCGACCGAGCTACAACTTAAATTCTGCAATTGTTGGTATAACTTTATTTTTGTACTGCACTTTAATTCTGTAAGATAGTAGAAGTGTTACTATCTTACATATCTGTACTTGTATGATTCACTTCTTTCCGAGGAGTTCGGAAAGAAGGATTATAGTGTTTTGCCCATCGGTGCGGTCAAGGACCGCGGGCCTTCGAGTAGGAGTCGAGCTAGGCTCCGAACGAAGTAAACGATTGTGTCTCCTTTCTTATTTTCCGCTGCGTGATTTTGACTTAAAAAGAAAAGAATAGTTTTAAAAAGAAGCGATATTCACCCCCCTCTATCGTGCTACTCGATTCTATCAATTGGTATCAGAGCGAGGTTAGCTCTGAAATTTCTTAACCGATTTTCTAAGCATCTTTAAAATCTTTTCTTTTCTTCAAATTTATTTAATATTTTTCATTATCTCTATTTTTTCAAGCACTACTAATCCCAAGACAAAAGTCTTGGAAATATTTTTTTTTTAATCTGTGATTTGTAAGGATGTCGAATTCATATCAAGAAGGCTATAGTACGGTCCAACCTCCACTATTCAAAGGAGAAAACTTTAGCTACTGGAAGAATAGGATGGAGTGTTTCCTGAAGTCCGACATCGAGCTCTGGTTCACAATCTTGAAAGGTTATACTCCTCCAACAAAGGACGGAACAACTCTAGAATCGGAAGAATGGACTCCACAAATGGTCAAAAAGGCACAACTAAATTAAAAGGCGATCAACACCATTTAGTGTGGACTCACAATAGAGGAATTAAACCGAGTTGGTCCCTACGACAACGCCAAAGACTTGTGGGACTCACTAATCAAATTACACGAAGAAACCGACGACTTAAAGGTAAACAAATGAGATCTTCTTTTAAATAATTTACTTAATATAAAAATGTTTCCTGGAGAGACGGGATCGCAACTACACGCCCGACTGAAGGACATCCTCAACGGTCTTCACCTGATCGGACACGAACTCGAAAATCGTGACACGATAAGGTACGCTCTGAACGCCTTTCCGAGGAATACTTTGTGGGCATCAATTGTAGATGCATACAAAGTTTCCAAAGATCTCTCAATTCTTAAGTTAGACGAATTGTTTTGCGAGTTGGAATTACACGAGCAATCTAACATGAGCCATGTCGAGAAAGGAGTTGCTTTGTATGCAGGTTCAAGCAAAGAGACAAAATCAAAAACGAAGATCGAGTCTGAAAGCGAGTCAGACTCAGATTCAACAAACGAAGAAGAACTAGTCAACATGGTCCGAAGATTGTTTACTAAGAAAAAGTTCAGAAGAAATACCAAAAAGGTTCCACCAAACCAGATCCAAAGCAAATCAGAAATGATTGATGCAACAAAAAGGGGCATTTCAAAAACGAATGCCCAAATCGGAAAGAAGAACGACCCAAATCGACAAGACGGAAGAAGGCACTTCAAGTGACTTGGGATGAAACCTCTTCCGACAAATCCGACACGGAGCAAACGAAGCACTCGAGTCACCTTGCATTTATGGCAAGGAACGAAGATTCCGAGTCCGAGTCCAACGAAGAATACGAGTCCGAGATCGACCTCGATTCCGAGAGAAGCCCCGGATCGAAAGATCCGAATATGGTAACGATTTATTCAAAGTCAAATTTACTTAAAGTAGTTAAATGTTTGTTTAAAAAATTAGCAAATTCGGAAAAACAAAATAACTTGTTACTTAAGGAAATAGACCACCTTAAGCAACAAGTTAGCTTGAGTGACTCGACTAACCAAGTTCAAGTCGGAACTTCTACTCAAGTTGAAAAACTTGAGGAAGAAAATTCCAATTTGAAAGGTCAAGTCGAGCGACTCAAGAAAACATTGGAAAGGTTCGAAATGGGATCCAAGTGTCTAAATATGGTACTTGGATCGCAACGAGCTGTGTAAAACAAATCGGGGCTTGGCTATAAACCGAACAAAACAAATAAATCATACATGTCTCTAATCAGTCAAAATGATAGAAGTCAAGTCCAAGCATCGGTTCAAACAAAACACTTAACCAAACCAATCAAACCAAACCACTACTTGGTCCCTAAGAGTCAAATCAATTACTTAGATAGACCTTATCTAAGCTATGACTCAGGGGGAGCAACTAGAAAAACAATCCAACCAACTTAATTAAAACAAACTCAATACTTAGGATTAGGATTATTAGAACGGTTAGATGAAAAAGGTTTACCAAACCCTATAACATAGCACCGGAATGGATTGGGATGATAGTACGTCAAGGAAACTCTGTCGAAGGCATGTCTAGGTTGAATATGGAATTCTACCTGGTGCACTAGACTTAGTGGATCTGACCGAAGCTACCCTAGTCAAACATGGGCTAGTTAGACCAAAATTTAGTATTAAGTTTTTTGGGCAGGAACAGTTTGGAAAGTTTTCAGCAAGTGGTCTAATGATATTCAAGTAGACCATATGCCTCGCCACTGAACTGAAACTTATCCTTAGGATGCCTGCTTGATTAACCCAAAGCTAAGTTTGAATCTAACATGGGTTCAATAACCTCTTTCAATAAAATTATTTAAACTTAATTAAAAATTATTTTAAAACATTATTTAAACTTAATTAAAAATTATTTTAAAATTTTATTTAAACTTAATTAAAAATTATTTTAAAAACATTATTTAAAACTTAATTTAAACTTAAAAATTATTTTTTAAAAAAAACTTAATTATTTTAAAAAACTTTATTTAAACTTAATTAAAAATTATTTTAAAACATTATTTAAACTTAATTTAAAATTATTTTAAAACTTTATTTAAACTTAATTAAAAATTATTTCAAAAACATTATTTAAAACAATCTACACTATCAACTTAATAGCGTCATCTTTTGTAGACATGCATACAATCCTATTCTCTGTTCGGAATTTTACCACAACTTGTGTGAACTTGATCCCCATCATTTTAGGACTAGAGTTGCTACTCGAGACATGTTGTTTGATCTTGACATGTTTCTTCGATTTCTACAGATCCGACCGTCAGTTAACCGTATCTTTTTTAGTAAGTCTCTTCCTGATCCATTACCTGCTCCTTTTTCTCATCTGACTTTAGACCTCATGTATGCTGACTTCTTTGAGGGACCTCGTCCTAAAAAAATGTCAATTGTACCTCTTAGTCCAAGAGATAACGCTTTTTGTTAGATGGTTATGTCTTGTGTTTATCCTTTATCATCTGGAGATCAGGGCGTTTTGCGTCCAGTTCATCTTTTTCTGATGTACACCCTTAAACACAGACTAGACTTTGACCTATGCTACTGGGTATTCAGATCTATCATTTACTATTCAGGGTACAGTACTTCACTCAAGGTTCATATGATTCAGTGTCATGTTCTCACTGCTTATATTGCCAATCTTGAAGTAGGAGTTCATCGAGGTGAGTTGATTGAGTTGTCTGACTTTAATCTTGTCGGGGTTAGACAATTATCCTTGGCTGGGATTAAGACAAGCGCCGAAGGCCTTGTGTACAAACGAACACATCCACACTACATCCCACCGGTTGTTGACGATCCTATTGATGAGGATGATCCGGTTCCCGTTACTGCGCCTCCTCCTGTGGTCATTGATCCTGGATTTGCCATGACACCTTTCTTCGATTTTCCTCAAAGCAGTTCATATGCTCCTCCTCCTCCTCCAACTAGTGACTTCTTTACACGTCTGCGAGATGATATTTTCAGTCACTTTGACTCATTGGAAACAAAAATGGATGATCAGTACAGCTCTCTTCAGGGACAAGTTGCTGATATTCGTCATGAGATGATAAAACGTATTGATGCATTACAGAAGGAGCAGTAGAGGATTTTTGATTATCTGAGAGATGATGAGGATGAGAATGAGTGATTTAAGGATTTATCTTTTGTGACTTATTGTATCTATTACTTACCTTGAATTATGACTATGTTTAATCTTCAGTGTTTCTTTTTTCAGTCTTTAGTAGTTTTTGATTATGTTTTGTAGAATAGGTTCTTTGATTATGAAAATTACTATCTAGTCTATTTTTCAAATTTATTTTTGTAAAAATCCCCATTTCAAAATTTTTATTTTCAAAATTCTTTAAATTTATTTTCTGGAATAGCCTAGGTCTTACCGTAGAATTGCATGATCCTATAGTTCTATGAGCCAGCATCTCACAAGCACAGTAGGATCCCTTGTTTGAAGACTTAGAATGGGTGAGATGCTTAGGTCCTACCCCTAGATTTCAGATGCTTATGTCAGTGCATCGCTATAAATCTGGGCTTTAAATAACAAACATTGATCAATTTGAGTTAACTAGTAAGTAAAACCTTGCTAGTTATAAAATGCTCAAATTGACCAACCTAAGTCTATGGCTACTTTCCTATGGTAGTTAGCATTGTACAAACGTTGGACATTTCATCCTACGGATCTCTTTTCCTTAGTTTTATTACCCATGCTTGGACTTTTAGGATAAATATCATTTTTAGGGGGAGTTATCTTTACAAAAATATTTTTATACTTTATTAGTGCTTTCTTTACATATTTTCTCAACTTAGTAAATTTAATTTTCCAAATTGTTTTCTTCAACATCTTCTTCAAATTTTTTTTTTAAATCTTTTTCAAAACATTTTTTATAGTGTAATTTCAAAATTGTTTAATATATATATATATATATATATATATATAAATTTTATTTTTAACTTAGTAGATATACTTACAAAACACTTTAGTAAAATTATTTTTCCTTAAAAAATATTTTTCAATTAATCTTTTTTCAAAATTTATAACTTAGTAAAAATATTTTCATTAGACTGTTTACCTTAGTAAAATTACTTTACCTTAGTAAATTTTTGAATGGTTATTTTTACTAAGAGTTTTCTTATTCTAACATTTAGTTTTCTAAATTTTTGTTTGTTCTGTCTTCCCCTATTTTTGATGTGTGTCAAAGGGGGAGAGATAGTGTATTCAGGGGGAGAGGTTTATTTCAGGGGAAGAAATAAGAATTGAAATTGCTTGTTTACTTTTTGCATATTATTAACTTAACTTTGAACCGTGGTTGTCAAACATCAAAAAGGGGGAGATTGTTGGTGCAAGCTGCACCAGAATCAAACCTAAGTTTTGATGTTGTCAAAGGTTCAAGTTAAGTCTTGCTGTGATCTAACAAGTTTACTGAGTGTGCAGAATGTTTACTCAACCGGGAAAGACCTAGTTGGAGGCTAGGCAGGAGAAATCTTAGCAGATCGTGGAACCCAGGTGAAAGTCCAAGAAGGTCGAGGGGAGACGAAGCTTGGCAGTGTGATCGAGAGGTCTGAAGGACCGAAGATCAAAGGAAAAGTCCTGGGGAGCCGATCAAGGCTGAGTGAGAAGTCCAAACTTGATCTAGAGGATCAAAGTTTGGCAGGTAGGTTGAAGTAAGCAAACTGGAGGAGTGACAGTGAGGTCGGGTTCCCGGAGGGAACAACCTTAGGTCGCTGATCCAACTGAAGAAACCGGGAAGGTTTCCAAGTTGAGATCAAGAACAGTTCTACTGTTCTTTTATTACTCATGCATTATTATACTGTTATGCTAACATCTGTGTTGCAGGGTGTTTTTTGTTCTAACACTGTTTTGCAGGTCTAGGCGGATCGGTCGACCGAACCAAGTAAGATCAGCACAAAAGTCAGTCCAGATCAGAACTGAGCCAGAGTCCGGTCAAAGCTTGATCGGTCGACCAAAAAGTAAGATCGGTCGATCGAACCTGTTGACTCAGCAAGCCAGTTCATTAGCACCGAATCAGCAAGCAAAGGAAAGAAGGGTTGACCGGATGACCGAACAAGTGGATCGGTTGACCGATCCAATCAACATTTAATCAGCATTAAAGGGTGATCTCGGCAGATTTAAGCGAACAAGGAAAAACCTTGTTCGGTCGGCCGATAAAAGGATTCGGTCGACCGAACCATTGAAGGCAAATTAAAGCACAATTAGGAGCCAGCGTCAGATTGCCAGCTGGAGGTGATCGAAGCTGGTTCGGTCGACCGAACAGGTGATCGGTCGACCGAACCCTCAGTACTCCTATAAAACCAGGCTCGAAGACAGAGGCGGTAACAACTTTTCTGATCAACTCTTGTACTCGTTTGCAATCTGTCCACGCTACAAGTCTTTATCAAATTTGCAAGAGACTTCATCCGATTGCTGACTGAGCTACAACTTAAATTCTGTAATTGTCGGTATAGCTTTATTTTTGTACTGCACTTTAATTCTGTAAGATAGTAGAAGTGTTACTATCTTACATATCTGTACTTGTACGATTCACTTCTTTCCGAGGAGTTTGGAAAGAAGGATTATAGTGTTTTGCCCATCGGTGCGGTCAAGGACTGCGGGCCTTCGAGTAGGAGTCGAGCTAGGCTCCGAATGAAGTAAACGATTGTGTCTCCTTTCTTATTTTCCGCTGCACGATTCTGACTTAAAAAGAAAATAATAGTTTTAAAAAGAATTGATATTCACCCCCCCCCCTCTATCGCGCTACTCGATCCTATCAGTATTGAATGACAGTCGACTGGTTATAGTAGTCGGGTTATACAATTGAATTAAATATCTTCTGTGCTCGATTCATTATGTATCAGTCGACTGGTACTTTACAACAATTGAATGATGGTAATCAGTTGAATGTCTCAGTTGAGTTAAATAAGTTTCTGTTCTGACTTCTCAAGCATCAATCGACTGGGATTTATGGCAATCGACTGATGGAATTAGTTGAATGCCCAAATCAAGTTTGACTTGCTTCTGTCATAACCTTATGAGCATCAGTCGATTGATGGCAATCAGTCGAATGTTCTAGTTGAGTTTGATTCCATTTTGTGTGTAACCTTATGAGCATTAGTCAATTGGTCTTTATAGTAGTTGATTGATGGTAATCAGCCAAATGCCTTAGTTGAGTTCAACTCTATTCTATGTGCACCCTTATGAGCAATAGTCAACTGATAAAATCAGTCGAATGCTCCAATTGAGTCAGATACGCTTCTATTTGTGATTTCAGGCACATTAGTCGACTGAACTTTATAGCTATTGATTGATAAAATTAGTTGAATGCTCCAATAGAATCAGATAACATTCTGTGCCTAAATTTTTTGCTATCAATCCACTAGTGGTCCTTATCAGTCGACTAATAATCACGAGATTCCTTTTCTGCTACTCACACAATTCAGAAATGGAGGTGGAAAAATCTTATTCTGTCGCCATTCTTCATGTTTTCCAATGGTAAATTCAACGAATATAAATCGATTCGCTATCATAATGATAATCAAATACACTCATTCATATAAAATTAAATGCAAAATCAATGTATATTTTCTACATCGTCGAAAATAATCCTTATGCCTTAAAATAAGACAATAAATTAATTCATAGCTCTGATATCAATTGAAAGCAAAATAGATACATCGAATCAAAACCATATGATGCATCTCAGGATCTAGTTATCATAATCTATATGAATTCATCACATTAGTCATTGATTTTACTTATCGTTAGAGTTCTTGTTGTTGACAAATCTGTTGCCGGAGATATTGAGAAAATTACAAAATTTAAATTACACAAAATTAATTCTAACTTATCTGTTGAGATAACTTGAGTAGATAATCTCAGGCTGCCAGCGGGGTTGGTTTTCCCAAGCTTCCAGTGGTCCGAGTTATAAAGTTGATGTGGTGAGTAGCAGAATCAGAAGTCAATTACCGAATTGGGAAGAGAATTTGCTGACTAAGATACTGAGACTTGTGTTCAATGCAGTTTCCTTAAAATAGATTCATCCCACCTCCGACTATGCTTCGAGGTTCTCTCGAGTTGTTTGTTTTCTAGGATACAACGGTAAAATCATGCACACAACCAAGCATTGGTTATTCGTGGTGAATTGAGAATGTATCCGAGTGCTATGATGAGTAATTCAGCCGAACGGATGCACGACTTAGGGAGTTTTATGGAGAACATGGGTGCACCCGAGTACTTTCTCTTTTGCTTATCTTGTGCTACTCTCTATCCTTTGCTCAAGATCCAATCTCCTTATTTAGGAGTCCTCAACTTGCCTGCAATGAATGACCAAATTATGGTCATTTAATGTTGGGTTTAATGTTGCCATTAATGAGATTAAAAATCTTCATTAATGTTGAGACATTACGTAATTATTATTAATGAGTTTAATGTCGTCATTAATGCCGAGACGTTACGAAGTAACCATTAATGAGTTTAATTTTACTATTAATGTCGAGACGTTACGGAATCATCATTAATTTCATATTAATACTTCCATTATACTCTTGAACAAGTAGTAAAAAGAGATTCAGGTGGAAAATATTAGTTTATTCACTTGAGCAAATCTTGCCTCGACTGGTCCGACATTAAACGTGTAAAGGTCATGCTGACACACGAGTCAACCTTGGTTCAGTACAATATAGACCCTGGATTTGTACCCACCCCTACGCACCCACAGGTGAGAGAGTCTCTCCCCATATATATGTTTACAACATTAATGCATGTGCCATAATTTAAACCAATAATAAAGCCAAGAGACTTCTAATATGGGACTAACAACTCATGCACACTAGAGTCTCTTAGTCTCCACCTCTTTACTCCATTCACATTTCCAACAATCTCCCACATGAATGGAATACATGGTATGTGATAGCATTCAACAGTTGAGTCAAGTATAGGATAGGTAGATTTTACCCTTTGAACCTTCCCTTATGAAGATCTATTTACATACTGGTTGACAGTAAACATGATGTCCTTGAACTATTCTGCTGTTTGTGTAAGCATTGACAAATCTCACCCAAGACTCTCCCTGATACAACTCAGTTCTCACGAGTGTATTCGTTCTTGGCCATGAACATGTTTGATTCTATGAGAATCTCTAAGAATTGTGCCTTAAATTCTCTTCGAACCAGCCTCACTTCTTTATCACATAGGTGGTCCCTCGAGAGTAGTCATCCACTCTTCTTGATCATTAAAAGTCCATCAGGTTACCCTGGTCCAGTTACTATTTTATTCGATTGCCCCCCATAGTGTGTCTGGTCAATGTAAATTAGTTATCCCTTTGAATATAGATTTTAGGATCTCCAGTCAGCATAGGTTGGGTGTCCTCTACACTGATCGCTGACAATAGCATCAAACCTATTCCTCATGATGAGCTTGCAACTAACTCTTGATTTAACCCTTTGGTTAGTGGATCCGTTAGGTTATCCTTTAACTTCACATGATCAAAAGTGATAACTCTCATTGAGAGTAATCATTTGATGGTATTATGTATACAACGTATATGTGTAGACTTACCATTATACAGATGGCTTTGTGCTTGACCAATTACTGACAGACTATCACAATATATGTAAATTGTCGGCACCAGTTTTGGCCATCTTGAAATATCTTCTAAGAATTGTTGTAGTCATTCAGCCTGTTCACTATATTTGTCAAGAGCTACAAACTCAGATTCCATTGTGGATCTGGTTATTATGGTTTTCTTAGAAGATTTCTAAGAAATGGCTGCACCTCCTAGAGTGAATACATATCCACTCGTAAACTTTGAGTCTTTTATGTCAGATATCCAACTTGTATCAATGTATCCTTCGATCACAACAGGATATCTCATATAGTGTAGTCCATATTCACGAGTATACCCTAAGTACTTCAATACTCTTGTTGTCTCTTTCCAATGCTCAACACTAGGATTACTCATGTATCTTCTTAGTTTACTTACTGTATAGACTAAGTTTGGTCGTGTACAACCCATTAGTTACATCAGACTTCCAATTACTCGAGAGTACTCTATCTGAGAGATACTTTCACCTTTATTTTTTGATAGATGTTGACTTGTATCTATCGATATTTGTGACAACGCAGTATCACCCTTAGTGAATTTCTCAAGAATCTTGTCCACGTAATAGGGCTGACTAAGAACAAGTCCTTCTATTGTTCTAAGAATTTTGATTCTTAGAATCACATCAACTAAGCTCATGTCTTTCATGTCAAATCTTGAGTTCAACATATCTTTAGTGGATTTGATTATCTTATCATTACTCCTAATGATAAGTATGTCATCTACATATAGACACAAGATGATGTAGTCATTCTCTGTGTATTTCATGTAGATACATTTATTACATTTATTAATCTTGAATCCACATTCCTTCATAACATTATCAAATTTTTTATGTCACTGCTTTAGTGCTTATTTCAATCCATATAATGACTTCACCAGTCTACGAACCTTTTTTTTGTCTTGGTATAGAAAACCTCTCAGGTTGCTCCATGTAGATTTTCTCTTCTAAATTCTCATTTAAAAAGGCTGTCTTTACATCCATCTGATGTATTTCGAGATTCCATAAAGCTGCAATAGCCAACAATACTTTGATGGAAGTTATTCTCGACACTGGAGAATATGTGTTAAAGTAATCAAGGTCTTCTCGTTGTCGGTATCATTTGATTATCAATCTGACCTTATAATTATCAATTATGCCATCTGACTTCATTTTATTCTTAAAATCCACTTGCAACCTAGTGGTTTACTTCTTAGAGGAAGATCCACAAGTTCCCAAGTGTGATTTTGCAAGATAGATTCTATCTCAGATGTAATTGCCTCTCTCCAGTGAGGTCCATTAAAAGAGCTTACTGCTTCTAAGTAACTTTAAGGCTCACTTTCCAATATGAAAATGATAAAATCTAATCCGTAGGACTTTTCTACCCGAGCTCTTTTGCTCTATCTAAGCTCAACCTCGACTGGTTCCTCATTAGCATCTTCACCTTGTGTTTCATATGCTCATTTTGAGGAGATAACTTCGACTCAGGTCTTATACAAAAGTACATGCTCAATGAACGAGACATTTCTTGATTATATTATCGAGTTCTTGTATATATCCGGTACTTGTGACTTATACACAAAAAATCAATATGCATTGTTGTTATGTGCATATCCAATAAATATGCAATCAACTGTCTTTGACCCTATCTTAATCCTTTTCGGATCATGCACCAAAATTTTGGCAAGACACCCCCACATTTGTAAATGTTTGTAGGATGATTGTCTTCTATTTCACAACTCATAAAGGCTCTTATCTATTTTCTTCTAGGGTATCTTATTTAAAAGGTAATTAGTTGCTAACATAGCTTTCCCCATATGAACTTTGGCAGTCCAGAGCTCAATATAAGAGCATTCATTATCTTCTTTAGAGTTTGATTCTTTTGCTCAACAACTCTATTTTGCTGAGGAATATAAGGAGCTGTTATTTCGTGTTTGATCTCATGTTCAGCACATAACTCAATGAATAGTGATATATATTCACTGCCTCAGTCACTTCAAACCACCTTAATCTTCTTATTAAGTTAGTTTTCAACCTCATTCTTATATAGAGTAAATTTCTCTATATCTTCATTCTTACTTTTGAGGAGATACATATGCATAACAATATTTTGTGTTATCATCTAAAAAGTGATGAGGTATTTATTCCACACCATGTGTTGGTGTACCTTTGAGGTCACACATGTCGATGTGAATTAGCCCAAGTAGTTTGTTGCTTCTCTCAGCATGTTGAAAGGATGATTTTGTCATTTTTACTTTAACACAAATCTCACACTTATATTTTGGGTCAAGGTAGAAATTAGATATGCTTCGCGTGTTTATTAATCTACGTAACACATCATAGTTAACATGTCCTAGTCTACCATGCCACAAATATGAAGACTCAAGCATACAAGTGGAAGAACTTTTATATTTATTTATCTTAGGCCTAATGGTCATTACATTGAGCTTGAACAACCCATTAGATATATAGACCATTCCTACAAATATTCCATTCTTTGATAGTACAATTCTGTTTGACTCAAAAATAATGTGAAAGTCATGCTTACTTAACAGTGATCTAGACAATAGATTCTTCTGAATCTATAGAACATACAACACATTGTTTAAAGTAAGATCCTTGCCTGAGGTCATCTTCAACACCACTTTTCCTTAGCCCATGATGTCCGAGGTTACTAAGTTCCCCATGAACAACTTGTCTCCATTGATTTCTTCAAAGTTGTAGAGCAACTCTTTATTGCAATAGACATGTCTGATGGCTCTAGTATTTATCCACCATTGCCGTGAGTTTGAACCGATCAGGTTTTGTTCTGAGACCACTACATTGAGGTCATCCATTTCTGATCTCTCGTTTAGGTTGGCCTCCTACTTCTTCTTCGACTTTCTGCATTCCGAAGATTTGTGACTGACTTGACCATAGTTGAGGCACTTTCCAGAGAATTTCTTAATGCCTCCTCTGGGACCCATCTTGGAAGTCTTGGAGTTCTTCTATTTTGAGTTTTGACCATGTTCAACCACGTTGGCTTTCACAGTAGCCTAAGAGAATAACTTTCTCTCTGAACTCTTGTTGTCTTCTTCGATGCAAAGTCTAACAATAAGTTCCTCCATATTCATCTTCTTCTACTTATGCTTTAAGTAGTTCTTGAAGTCCTTTCAGCCAGGAGGTAGCTTCTCAATGATAGCAGTCACCTAGAAGGTTTCAATCAGAATCATCCCTTCTGAGTGGATCTCATGCAAGATCACCTAAAAATCCTGGACTTTGTTGATCACTATCTTGGAGTCAACCATTTTGTAGTTCAGGAATTGACCCACAATGAACTTCTTGACCCCTACGTCCTCCGTCTTGTACTTTTTGTCCCAAGACTCCCACAGCTCCTTTGTTGTTCTCTTCGTGCTATACACAACGTACAGCGAGTTGACAAGGAAGTTGAGGATGTAGTTTTGGCAAAGGAACTCAGAGTGAGTCTATGCCTCCACTTCACTGATGGTCTGTGCATCAGCATCCTCAGCATGCTTGGGAGGGTCTTCAATCAAGAACTATGTCAGATTGAGCGTGGTCAAGTACAAAAACATCTTCTGCTACCACATCTTGAAGTTCAATCTAGTGAACTTCTCTGGCCTTTCCCCATGGTTGATTGGCACAGTTCCAATCGGGGCGAGGGGGCCTTAATGTGATGAGTCTGGTGCACCTCAACACTTTGTTCTGTGACCATCTTAATAGAATCGAAGTATGTTTCAAGATTGTTGGACAATCCGTTGCTGAAGATATTGGGAAAATTATAAAATTGAAATTACATAAAATCAATTCTATTTGTTGAGATGACCTAAGCGGATAATTTCAGGCTGCCAGCGGGGCTGGTTCTGCCAAGCTTTCAGTGGTCCGAGTTGAGGAGTTGACGCAGAGCGTAGCAATCGGGAGTCGATCATCGAATCAGGAAAAGAATTCTCTGACTAAGATATTGATGCCTACGTTCAATGCAGTTTCCTTGAAACAGATTCATCTCACCTCCGGTTGTGCTTTGAGGTTCTCTCGGGTCGTCTGTTTCCTAGGATACAATGGTAAAACCATGCATGCAACCAAACACTAGTTATTCATGGTGAACTGAGAATGCACCTAAGTTCTATCATGAGTAATTCAGTCAAATGGATGCATGGTTGAGAGAGTTTTGTGAGAGAACATGGGTGGACAGAGGTTCGCTTCCTGCTCTTCCTTTCGCTTTCTCTTTCGTTTATCTTCCGCTCTATCCTTTGCTCAAGATCCAACCTCCTTATATAGGAGTCCTCACCTTGTCTACAATCAATAACCAAATTATGGTCATTTAATGTTGGGTTTAATGTCGCTATTAATAGAATTAATGTCTTCATTAATGTCGAGACATTACAGAATCATATTAATGGGTTTAATATCACCATTAATGCTGAGACATTACGAAGTCACCATTAATGAGTTTAATATCGTCATTAATGTCGAGATGTTATGGAATTGCCATTAATTTCATATTAATGCTTCCGTTACACTCTTGAGCAGGTAGGAAAAAAAGATTCAGGTGGTAAAATGTTCGTTGATTCATTTGGGTAAATCTTATCTCGACCGGTCCGACATTTAATGTGTGCAGGTCATGCTTGCACATGAGTCAACCATAGTTCAGTACAATCCAGACCCTGGATTTGCACCCATCCCTGTGCACCCATACGTGAGAATGCCTCTCCCCATGCATATGTTTACAACATCAATACATGTGCTATAATTTAAACCAACAATAAAGCTAAAAGACTTCTAATATGGGACTAACAACCCATGCATAATAGAGTCTCTTCGTCTCCACCTTTTTATTCCATTCACATTTCCAACACAGTTGTTAACGATCCGCAAGTGTACGGATACGCCGTCAGTAATAAAGAAAGATATCGTATCCATAGGGACTGGAATAACCACTAAAGATTTCTCAACATGAATTAGCTAAACAACTAATCAATTGGTTTTCAGAAACTAAGTGCAACTAATGAACAACAACATAGAAATAAAAGAAATAGAAACAAGAATAAGGGCCATGATAAATGAATGTTCTAGGAGTTTTGATTTCTTTGTAAGGTTAATCAATGTAAATGATCTACCAAAACTTATTCCTCAATTGTCCATCATTTGTAGAAGGTTGTCAGTTCTCTCTTGCAATAGACAACCGACCTAGGACTGAAATCTATACCTAAATGTGATCAATTAAGAATGAATTTATGTTGTCCTTACATGGGCTTGCCTGTCTCGTGCGTCCCTCGGATAATCAATATAAGAATTCATCACTCCTCAACCGCATCAAGATATAAAATAAGAACTCATACAATCTATCCTACCCCTTTGAATGACCCTATTTTACCCTCAAGATCATCCCTCAAACATCCTTATACGGGCTTGTCTATCACGAACGTCCCTCGGAAAATCGAATGAGAGATTATCTCTACAAGATCCACAAGGTATTCAAACATTCAATCAAGAATGAAAATTAGGTCCAAATCACAACAATCCACACAAGATTGAATAGATACAAACAGAACAAAATCATAGAAATAGTAAATTGACAAATCCACAAGAGTTTTACATCAATTCAACTTACAAATACTCCCTCTATCTTAGAACAAAGAGATCTAATCTATAGAACAAGGAAGGAAATCCGAAAAGAGAAAGATTACAAGTATTCTTGATCCCTAAATCCAAGAAAAGAGAGAGAGAAAGCTTATTTATGATGAATAATGGTCTTCGGATCCAATCCTCGATTTCGGAGTTGATACGTTGAAGATCTGCCCTTGAATCGTTGGAAAATCCCTCCAAGATGGAGAGAAATTGCCGAAATCTTGCTCTCTCCCAAAGGGGAGAAGATCCCCTTTCAAATAATGAAGAAGACTTTATATAGAAGAGGGGTTTAGGCACCACACGACTCTAAGACACGACTGTGTGAAGCTCACACGGCCTGTGCTACTCCCCTCTCTGCTCAACTCACACGGCCGTGTGTGAGACACGGCCGTGGTATGCTTTGCCACTGCTCCCCTTTGCACGACCATATAGATCTACACGGCCTGCTCTGTATCCGGCTCTGGAACTCTTTCACGGGCATGTGGTGCACACAGCCAGGGCTTGCTTGGCCTCTGGAAATGTTGCACGGTCGTGTACTTCTTCGGCTCTGGAGGGCATGCACGGTCGTGTAGTGCACACGACCATGAACTTTCTTTGCTTCAAACTTGACACGGCCGTGTGATGCACACACGGCCGTGGCCACTTCCTCCTCTGCTGTAGCCACACGGGTGGTGATCACCACACGCCCTGGGCAACCCGCCATGTCAGGGTCGTGTGGCACTCAAGCCTCTTCCTTCATCCATTGTAATTTTTGCCTCAGACATTAATTCCTCTCCAAAATCGACTCCTGCGTACAGAAAATATAATGCACAAAAGCAGATCTCCGAACAAAAAGAGTAAATATGCTAAAAGCAAAGCTGGAAGTATAAAAATGCATAGACAAAGTATGTGTAAAGTATGTGAATGTGCGTCAAAACTTGCTAAACAAGTGTATACAATCTATGGACATAACACCCCCAGACTTAAACCTTTGTTTGTCCTCAAGCAAAATGTTGCAATCTAAATTTATATGTTCTACAACACACTCATATCCCTAATGCATTTTCCTAACTTTATCAAAAAGTTTCATTAACAAGTATGATCATGGAAACAAGTCAAGAATGACTCAACCATAAATATCTTGTGCACAGTGTAATAAGTAACTCAAAACCCTTCAAGTTTCAATCTTCGTCCTAGTCAAGTCGTCATCAATTTGAGTTTCTAATGTTTCCAGTGATAGGCACATAACCGGTGATAGGCACTTACATGCCACACACTTGGTTCATATTTCTCAATCAACCCAAGGTCTCAAAGGCATGCTCAATCTCAAGAGAAGCTAAGCAGTCATTTCCCCAGTAACCTAACTCGGTCTCAAAGGGGTGACTTGCTAGATTCCACTCATGACAATTATTTTTTATATCCCTTATTCACTTTTTTCACACTTTTTTTTCATAAGTATTTGCATTGTGCAAATCTTATTCACAAATGTACTTTTAGCACAAATGTTGGGATATTTTGATTTTTTTCAAATGAGCTTACATGATTTGAGCCTCATCCAGTAACCAAAATGAAGTTTGAGAAATCACCATGGAAACCAAGTACTAAACAAACAAGATGAATCATGACTATTTCAATGATATTAACAATCCAAGCTCAAGTATAGTGAAGTGAAGGCAAGATCCTTAAGGTCAAGCCAAAACTAAAACCTATCTCCATATGATACTTATCTTATTTCATTGTTTGCAACCCCCCTCCCCCCCAGACTTAAAGTTTTCATCGTCTCGATGAAATCAATATGGTGGAGGAGGTGGGCGAGGGAAAGGAGGTCTACGTCGTTCTCCGATAGGAAAACTAGGAAAACCAGGGATTTCACCTAGGAATCTATGATATTCATAAAGAGCATCTATTTGTTGGCTAGTAACACTCATGCCCTTCATAAAATCCCTCATTCTAGCTTGATCAATATCATAGTCCTGAACAAATTCAACCATTTAAGCTTGAAAATTCCTCGTAAACTAAAAATGATCTCGTACTTCTCTAAACTGATCATCTGATAAAGAGAAGCGACCCTCCAACATTGTTCGTTGGACATTTTTCTTCTCATGAAGTAATTCTAGAGATGCACGAAAATCTGAAAAGTCAAATCTGGAGGAACCTATACCATAGGCAACAGAATGCTTAGTAGGATCCGGATGACCAGAGGGCTACGGGTATCCCGATGACAAGGGCTCAATGTGTGGCTCTGTATCTCTGGATATGGAAGGAACATTCTTAGGGTCTGAATCAGTGATTACCCAATTAGCAGGGTTGCGAACAGAAGTTCGTTTGGGACAAGAAAGAGGTAAAGGAAAATCATTCCTCCTAGGAAATGCAAAACCATTCTCATCCCGGACAATTATTTTCATGGCAAGACATGCATCAATGTCTATCATGTCATTGCCATGGATAATTCCAACCCATCTAAATCAAGCTCCAAGTTACGAGCTATTTGAGTAATCAAGCCACCAAAAACAATAGATCCCGAGGATGCCCTCCCAGCTCTCACCAAGGTTTGAAGAAAATGAAAACCGGAATCAAAATCAACCTTATATAACATAGCCCACAAAGCTTAAAGCTCAACTTTCTTGATGACCCCATCACTTTCCCCCTACCAAAAATAGTTTCACTCATGACACGATGTATGTACCTAAAGATGGGGTTTTGCATGTGAGAAGTCTTAGCTCTAGAAGGCTCATAAGATTGTTCTAATCCAGTGATTGAATTCCAAAAATGATTCTAATTAAACCTAGAATTAAACCTATGAGAGTGACCGGTAGATAATTCAAAACAATTATTGAAATCATTAAACGCCCATTGAAATTCTTGATTCATTAACCAAAAAGTTATCTTGCCAACATAGTCATCCTCATTGGCAAAGTGGGCATCTAATGAGCTCAGAAAATCCAATATAATACGAGGATACATAGGTAGATGTGAGTATATAATATCATTCCAATCTAAGAACCCAATCATCCAATCTATATCATCTCTTATTCCTAACATGTCTAAAACGGTTCGGACCATATATCTTGTACACACAATCTTTCTATTGACAAGAATTGCAAATCTAGTCTTATGATCTTCATTTCTAAAAATGATATTGAATTCATTGTCATTACCTTCATCGCGTGCGGTCCTCTTTCCTTTGCCTTTTGTTGATTGTTTCCCTTTCTCTTATGTTGGCTCTTTCCCTCCACTAGATCCACCACTTCCTTTGCAAAGTCTCTTCAAGATATTAGACATGTTGTCAAGTTTAAGTAAGGAAGGGTATTGTTTTCAGTTGGAGAAGTTAGATCTTGAAGGAATAGATCTTGAAAAACAAGATCTTTAGGTAAGGAGTTGGAGATCTTAGGTATAGGAGAAAAGAAGAATCTATATCTTGATAAAGTTCAAAGAAAAGGAAGAGTTTGAAATCTAGATCTGAGAAGATTTGGGAGAAAGATTGAAGAAGAGAGGAGTTTGGGAGAGGAAAAGGTGTGGAGGTGAAGGGGGTGTGTGGCAGACACGGCTTGGATCCGGCCGTGTATAGGGGACACGGCTTGAATAGCTCCACTCCACACGAGTCGTGTAGATCTACACGGCCTCTCCCTTCTCCCCCTCTGGTTGGCTCACACGGTCGTGCCAATTGGCACGACCACAACCATCTCCTTGTCGATTCAGCTCGCATGCCCATGTGTTAGACACGACCTCTTCCTTCTCCTCCTCGGGAGGCTTTGCACGGGCGTGTTGGATGACACGACCAATGCACATTCCTCCGCTAGATCTTCACACGACCATGTGTGGGACACGGCTGGACTTGTTTCCTCCATTGGAATCTTCACACAGCCGTGTCTGGGACACGACCGAGCATGTTTTCTTCTCTGGAGATCATACACGGCCGTGTCTTGAAGACACGACCCTAGCACCCCCTTTATCTGCAACATACATCTAGTCGTGTATGGCACACAAACAAACTTTGTTGTGCTCCAAATGATGATTTGTCTCCTTCCTTGCTTCTCCAACACTTCCATGCCCATGAAGAAGTCATGGCCAGCTCATGGAAGTGAAATTTCAACCTGAAATCAAAGCGAAAACAAAGTAAAAAACACTACTAATGAAAAATAGAAACATAAAATGCATTAACTAAAAGAACTCTTGGGTTGTCTCCCAAGAAGCGCTTGTTTAAGGTCTTTAGCTCGACCAATCTAATCATTCTTCTCTTTTTCTTGCCCTAGGAGGGCAGACATATTTTTCATTTTTGTTGGGAGGCCTTCTCCCAACGTCTTTCACCACATTGTTCTCTTCATTTGGTGGCCTCCCATGAGGATGGAAATTCCATTCCTCAAGTTTGTAAATGCTTGCCCTGCTACAAGCATTTAAAAGAGAAGAGACATGGTTAGAGGCATTAGATAGATCATATTCTAACCACTCCTTACCAATTACCAAAGAAAGTTTATGATTTTTAATATCTATAATAGCTCCAGCTGTAGCAAGGAATGGTCTTCTTAATATGATAGGAATTTTCGGATCCTCCTCCATGTCTAACACAACAAAATCTATGGGAATTACACTCCCACCTTCCTCTACTGGCACGTCTTCAATAATACTCATAGGGTACCTATAGGAATGATCAGCTAGTTGCAGTGCCATAGTAGTAGGTTTAAAATTTTTGAGACCTAATTTATTACAAATGGAATAAGGAATGAGGCTAACACTTGCCCCCAAATCACCAAAAGCTTTCTCAATGAATTCAGCTCCTATGTTGCAAGGAATATAAAAGCTTCCTGGATCCTTCAACTTTGGGGAAGTGTTCTTTTCAAAAAGAACACTACATTCCTCCGTAAGTGCTATGGTCTCTACGTCTCCTATTCTTCTTTTACTAGACATGATGTCCTTCAAGAATTTGGCAAACTTGGGTATTTGTAAAATTGCATCAATAAGAGGTACTTCAACACATATTTCTTTGACTTTCTCCAAGAATTTGCCAAACTCTTCATCCTTCTTGAGCATGACAAGTATTTATGGAAAAGGAACTACTTGACCTTGTGGGTAAAGTGGAAGAGTCTTTTCAACCTTAGCGGTACTCTCCTCCTCTTCTCGAACATGAATGGGTTCATGTGTTGAAGGAGAAAACTCTTCTTCAATATTCATCCCTTTTTGAGTAGTCACTTGGGGATCTCCCAAGGTCCGTCCGTTCTTAAGTTCAATTCTATTACAGTGCTCCATAGGATTAACATCAAGCTTTTCAGGTAGTTGTCCTAGTGCTCTTGAAGATGAAGAAGCTAACTCGGCAATCTGGCTATCCTGAATCTTTTGCTATTTTTTAGAATTATCCATTCTCTGAGTAAGATTCAAAATATCTTGTTTCATTTTATTTTGATTGGAGATAATTTCTTCAAACATCTTTTCAATTTTAGATATTGGAAAGCCTTGAAAAGATTGTTGTTGCTGAAAATTCTGCTGCCCAGATTGAAAATTAAGTCTTGCCCCCATAGATGGTCCTTGCTCTTGATTATTTCTATAAGAAAAATTAGGATGACTTTTCCATCCAAGGTTATATGTATTTGAGTATGGGTTGTTCTACCTCTGGTTAAAACCCATGATTGCATCACATTGTTCCAATTGATTAATTTATGCAGAGATAACTCCTAAAGGACATGAGTCACTAGAATGATCAGAACTTCCGCATACTTCACAAGTAGATACAATGGCATTGACCATATTTGAATTAGCTCCCATGCTTTCTAATTTCTTTGTAAGAGCATCCAGTTTTAGAGCCATTAAAGTAACTGCATCAACATCATACTTTCCTGATGCTTTTGTTGGGTTTACACAAGAATAGACACCACTTCTCTCATTTTACCATTGATGATGATTTTGTGCTACACTTTCAATTATCTTCTCAGCTTCATCTAAACTTTTGTTCATGAGTGCCCCGCCAGCAGTTAAATCAAAGGACACCTTGGTATGATAAATGATGCCATTATAGAATGTGTGCAACACTAACCACTTCTCCAAGCCATGGTGTGGGCATTGTCTGAGCATATTGGTGTATCTATCCCAAGCTTCAAATAAAGATTCTGAGTCAGCTTATTTGAAACTTGCAATGAGATTCCTCATATGAGTCATTTTGCTAGGTGGTTAGAATTTGTCAAAAAATTATTGCTCACATTGTTCCCATATGGTGATGATATTTCTAAAGAGTTCAACCATTGCTTAGCTCTATCTCTTAAAGAAAACTCAAACAATAACAAGCGCACAACTTCAGAAGGAACACCATTCATTTTCATTGTGTCGTATATCTCATAGAAGACCTCCAAATGTTGATTTGGGTCCTCATGCGGTCCTCCACCAAATTGATTTTGTTGCACCATAGAAATAATAGCAGGTTTGATCTCAAAATTGTTTGCTTCAACTGAAGGTCTTGAAATGCTAGATCGAAACCTCCTAGCATAAGGTGCTGCATAATCCTTTAGTGGTCTATTTTCCATGCTAGAATATTCTTGTTCTGTTTGTTGTCTTTGCGAAGTTCTTCTTCTACGAAATGTTCTGTCTATCTCGGGGTCTAGAGGAAGAAGTTCTCCTGTAAAGTTAGATCTTCTCATACACAAGAACAAGATTGCAAGATATATATGCTCAAAAGATAAAGAAGAAAGAAACTAAATCAAAAGAAAAATAGAGAAAAGTTATATTAGAATGTTAGAAATCAAGAATGCAGAATTAGAATTGTAACAAAAAGAATTGACAAGAATGTTATACAAGAAAAGAAAAACTTATGAAAATAGAATTCTAAAAATTAGATTCAACTATGCAAATGAAAAGAAAAGAAAAGTTATGTTTAGTCTAACTCAATTGATAATATCTAATGTTAGAGCGCAGACCCCGACAATGACGCCAAAAACTTGTTAATGATCCACAAGTGTACGGATACATCGTCAGTAATAAAGAAAGATATCGTACCCACAGGGATTGGAATAACCACTAAAGATTTCTTAACACGAATTAACTAAACAACTAATCAATTGGTTTTCAGAAACTAAGTGCAACTAATGAACAACAACATAGAAATAAAAGAAATAGAAACAAGAATAAGAGCTATGATAAATGGATGTTCTAGGAGTTTTGGTTTCTTTGTAAGGTTAATCAATATAAATGATCTACCAAATCTTATTCCTCAATTGTTCATCATTTGTAGAAGGTTGTCGGTTCTCTTTTACAATAGACAACCGGCCTAGGACTAAAATCTATACCTAAATGTGATCAATTAAGAATGAATTTATGCTGTCCTTACACGGGCTAGCCTGTCACGTGTGCCCCTCAGATAATCAACATAAGAATTCATCACTCCTCAACCTCATCAAGATATAAAATATGAACTCATACAATCTATCCTACCCCCTTGAATGACCCCATTTTACCCTCAAGATCATCCCTCAAACGTCCTTACAAGGGCTTGCTGTCATGAACGTCCCTCAGAAAATCGAATGAGAGATTATCTCTACAAGATCCACAAGGTATTCAAAGATTCAATTAAGAATGGGAATTAGGTCCAAATCACAACAATCCACACAAGATTGAATAGGTACAAACAGGACAAAATCATAGAAATAATAAATTGGCAAATCTGCAAGAGTTTTACATCAATTCAACTTACAAATATTCCCTCCATCCTAGAACAAAGAGATCTAATCCATAGAACGAGGAAGGAAATCCGAAAAGAGAAAAATTACAAGCATTCTTAATCCCCAAATCCAAGAAAAGAGAGAGAGAAAGCTTATCTAAGATGAAGAATGGTCTACGGATCCAATCTTCGATTCTGGAGTCGATACGTTGAAGATCTACCCTTAAATCGCCGGAAAATCCCTCCAAGATGGAGAGGAATCACCCAAATCTTGCTCTCTCCCAAAGGGGAGAAGATCCCCTTTCAAATCATGAAGAAGGCTTTATATAGAAGAGGGGTTTGGGCACCACACGACTCCGAGACACAGCTGTGTGAAGCTCATACGGCCTGCGCTACTCCCCTCTCTACTCAACTCACACGGCCGTGGTTTGCTTTGCCACTGCTCCCCTTTGCACGACCGTGTAGATCTACATGGTCTGCTCTGCCTCCGGCTTTGGAACTCTTTCACGGCCGTGTGGTGCACACGACCAGGGCTTGCTTGGCCTCTGGAAATGTTGCACGGCCATGTAGATTTACACGGCCGTGTACTGCTTCGGATTTGGAGGGCTTGCACGGCCGTGTAGTGCACACGACTATGAACTTTCTTTGCTACAAACTTGGCACGGCTGTGTGATGCACACATGGTCGTGGCCACTTCCTCCTTTGCTGCAGCCACACGGGTGGTGAACACCACACTGCCTAGGCAACTCCCTATGTCAGGGTCATGTGGCACTCAAGCCTCTTCCTTCATCCGTTGTAATTTTTGCCTCGAACATTAATTCCTCTC
Organism: Zingiber officinale; assembly: GCF_018446385.1. NCBI lineage: Eukaryota > Viridiplantae > Streptophyta > Magnoliopsida > Zingiberales > Zingiberaceae > Zingiber > Zingiber officinale. The sequence goes on along the minus strand of NC_055987.1, from coordinate 102,801,854 downwards.
CAAAATCGACTCTTGCGTACAGAAAATGCACAAAAGTAGATCTCCGAACAAAAAGAGTAAATATGCTAAAAGTAAAGCTAGAAGTACGAAAATGCATAGATAAATCATGTGCAAAGTATGTGAATGTGCGTCAAAACATGCTAAACAAGTGTATACAATCTATGCTCATCAACGGTATACACGATAAACTGGGAAACATGCCAAATAGTTCACAGTATACACGATATATCCTCTCTCATTTATATGCAATTCTTTTTCTCTCCTGCATGTAAGGTGGTACTAATTTGTAGAAACCAACACCAAGCACGAAAGAATATCTATGATCTGATGTCAATCCATCCACGAACCTTAATCCACAGTTGCCTAGTAATGGCACATTGGAAGAATATGTGCCCATTGGTCTTTTCATCTTGCCGACACAATGAACAAGTCTTGTAGCGTTTATAATTATATAAATACTATTGTTGTTGTAATTGTAATTGCAATTGCAATCAAAATTTAAGGAAGCAAACCATCTAGTGAAATTTCCCGATGATGTTACCAGGTTGACTCAGCCGATATCAAATTACAGCCAAGTTAAAAGTTCAGGAACACATGCCAAATAATTTATAGTATACACAATATACCCTCTCTTATTTACATGCAATTCTTTTTTTCTCTCATAATATATATGAATCCATCATATTAGTCATTGATTTTAGTTGTTGTCAGAGTTCCTGCAAGCATGGAACGATCTTTTACATGAATGAGCGGTAATCCGTAGTCCTTCTCAATTGGGGAAAGAGAGGAGAAAGAAGAAGCTCCCCTTGAATGCCAAGGTTCAAGATTATGCCCTAATTGGGAGCTTCTTCTGTTAGATACCAAGTTCATCCTATATGAATCATTCAAATAAAGCTCATACATCATTGACAACTTATTAATGTTAATAAATCGAGTTAACAAATCTACACATTGAATTCACATCTAATAATCTAAACCCTCTTTATACTATAAGAATTAGATCATTTAATTGAGGTTTAATTTCTTAATGACAATTAGTTGTGTCTGTTAATCATTTCTACCAATGTGGACTTAATCGAATTGAGTCCACCCATGTGGACTTAAATCATTCAGTATTTTCACTTGGGCTTCAGCCAAAACTACCATCTTTTCAATGGGAATAGCAAATTCACCAATAGATTCTTCCTGATATTTAGTAGCTTCGACAATGGGATTCTTGGGTTTAGGAAATGTTGCTTCCATCACAATGATAGAAGACTCCTTTTCTTCGATCGCTCCTTCCGTTGAGCCATCAAAGGCAATGGGTTCAAGCAGTGGTGGATCTAGACAAATATTTAGAGGGGTGCTCAAAGAAGAGACTAAAAAGAATTTCTTACTATCAAATAAATATATTAAAAGATAAAAGTACTAAATTGATCATGATAATGATACGAACATAAAAATATGTGCATACCAATAAAGTAATTATTTTTTGATACTTGAATCACCAACAACATCAGATCTAGACATACAAACAAGAGGAGGCAACTGGATCCTATGAGTATTCATCTGTTGAAAATGTTGTAAAATTTGTTCATTTTCAATTGCAGCAAAAATATCCTTCTCATGTATACTACCAAACTATCATTCATCCACTCATCCTCCATCCTATTATGCAAATCAGTCTTGATAATTTTCATCGCAAAAAAAACTCTTTCAACAAAAGCAGTTACAATCGGTAAAACTAATGCTAACTCGATCAAACGATATACCAATGAAAAAATTGTATTCTTGCTCGTTTCAACCTTCTTTTTAGCAAGACTTCTCAAATCTTCAATCATAGAAAATTCATCTCATACATTTTGCATGTAAGTCTCAAGTTGGTCCTCAAGTATTACACGATCAGCCAATGAAAAGTCCTCCGGATAAAGTTTAGCAAGGTGAAGTAGCTTACCAATATCAAATTGAGAAAAAGAGTCCTTTGGATCTAAGCAAGCAATGCAAGTAAGTACCTCCGTACTTGATTCTGAAAACCGATTATTCATCTCTTGAACCATCATATCAAGAACCTAATATTGTAACAATAAAAAAATGAATAAAAAACATTATTAAAAAAATAAAATTCAATAAAATATTTAAAAATAATACCTGACAAAAAATTTCAACACGATAGTGATGAAAATTAGTAATCATTTGTCCATTACGTCTGCTGCGACCATGAGTTCTCATATTTTCTTCCATATTCGATACTGGGATCATATGGTTACTACAAAATTTGTTGACGACGTCCAAAAAATTCTCCCGTCCTTCCTCTCTCAATTTTTGTAATCAATCTTTCATTATCTTGATCAAACTGACAGCCAATACAATGTTTTGATCCTTTTGTTGTAAGGCAAGTGACAATTCATTTGTAATTCCCAATAAAGATTTCATCAAATGCATCACAAACACAAATTCATAACTGTCCATCTTATCAATCAAACTGGTGGCGATACCACTATTATCATCATTAGTACCATCATCATACACATTTTCAAGCACTTGTAAAACAGAAGTCCACGTAGACATCAAACGGATAATAGTCACGTAATGTGAACCCCAACGAGTATCCCCTGGTCGTTTTAAACTAATTTCCTGATTTTTTTCTTTGCCACTAACAATATCTCCTGTCTCCAAACATTCTACAAGTCTATCATGTTCAAGTTGTCTAAACTTATCTTTTCTTTTGCATGAAGTACCAGTGATATTCACAATCATAGTAACATATTGGAAGAAATCACTCACAATTCGATTGCTTTTAGCAACTGCAACAACAACTAGTTGAAGTTGATGAGCAAAACAATGGGCATACCTTGCAGATGAATTTTCCTTCAATATAAGAGCCTTCAATCCATTATACTCACCTCGCATATTTGAAGCTCCATTGTATCCTTGACCTCTCAATCTTGATAATGACAACTTATGTTTTGCAAACAATTCATCAATAGCCTTCTTCAAAAAATAACAGAAGTGTCAGACACATGTACAATAGCAAGAAATCTTTCAATGACACATCCATGTCTGTTCACGTATCTTAAAACAATTCCCATTTGTTCTTTGACTGAAATATCTCGACACTCATCAACCATAAGAGAAAATATATTGTCTTTTATATCATTAAAAATGACATTTGTGACTTCAGCAGTACAAGCCCATGTTAAATCCTTTTGACTATTGGAGACTTCATTTGATTATTTCCAAGGGCATTTTCATTCATGGTCTTGGCAACCTCATCATTTCTTTGGGTATACCACTCAATCAATTCAAGAAAGTTACCTTTATTTGAGGAACTCAATGACTTGTCATGTCCACGGAAAGGCAAACCTTGTTTTAAAAGAAAGCGTGTAACATCTAAAGTTGTCGTTAATCGAGTGCGATATGCAACCTCCATTCCACGCCCTTGTGCTTGTAGTAAATGTGACACACTTTGTCGTTGATTTTGAAAAGTCTCAAGTTGTGTTCTTGCATCATTGTGAACACTAGCTACACCACCAACATGCGTATTAAATACTTCCATTGCTTTTCTCCAATTAGTCATCCCTGAATTAGTAAATACCTCATCTCCAACTCGACATCCTCTATGAGAAATTTTAAAGAGATAACATCAAAAATAAAAAGCTGCATCTTTTGATATGCTGTACTCTAACCATGAAAATTTTTTAAACCAAGCAACTTGGAAACTTCTGTGCTCTTTAAGAAAACGAAAGCTGCTGCATGTTGGAAAAGGATCGGTAATGAGAAAGGAAGAGAAAAAGTGTTTTTATGACACTTTTGTGAAAAAGTATAATAAATTTTAAAAATTATAATTATACCCTTTATTTTTTAATCATGATATATATATATATATATATATATTGTCAGAAGCCAGGGGTGCTTCCGCACCTACTCACGCCCCCCTGCATCCGTCGTTGGGTACAAGTGGCGAGAGACTCTTCGATAGATCGAGAGCAATGATGCACTCGAGGGGACAAAAACGTAGAGGAAGAAGACACGGTAGATCTGCCATCATACTTCTTAATCTCCTCAGGTGGAGGCGGTGTCTTGCCGTTGTGATTACCATTATATTAAGATTCACGTGCACGAAGAAAAAAGAGTTCTAATAGGAAAACAACCATTAGAAGTAGAATGGAGGAGAAAGAAGAGGAGGAAGAATTAACCTATAGCAGGAAGATCTAGGTGGCGACGGCTGTCTTCTTACAGTTGGCCGCCTTTCTCTTCTTCGGCATGAGGGAGGGAGTTCTGGATGAAGGATTTCGTACTGTATAACAAGTCTATTCTTTTTCTTCCTTGCTGAATTCAAAAGTTCGCCCCTTTATAGAAAATTGCTCGTCAAAATTTAAACTTTGGCTGAAAGAAACAACAAAGTGAGACAGAGTAGGAAAATAGGGGATCTGGGAAATTGGAATAGGGAGATTTGGAAGGGAGAGGAGGAGAAGAGAAAGGTAGGCAGTAGAGCTTACATGAGTTTTTTTTTTTAATCCTTCACATAAAAAAATATAAAATATATTATTTTATCGACTGTAAAAAAACCTTCTTAATAATTTTCTGTGTGTAGATTCTTCCTTATCAAATCATATATCTTTATTTCTATTAATCTCACCGGATTACTAATTTCAAAACAAAATAATTTTAAAATTTTATTGTTACTCTTAAAATAAAATTTTTTAATTTCATGCCGAATTAGAATTTTCCAGTTCATTTTTTTATTGTTCAATCATAAGTATTTTTCTTCTCCATCTTTGTGAGTTTGTGAGACAAACGGAGGAACACTTGTTCGTGTGGATATCGAAAGAGGCACGGACGCTTGATCGTGCTGAGATCCGAGCTGTCGGGAGATCGTATGCACGCTACAAAGGTATAATTTCATGCTCTTAGAAACTTAGTATATAATCTTGTTTCCCTTCGCATAGATCTTCTAGAGGAACTAGTATTTTCCGCCGTGCGTTTGCATATTTAGCGCAACTAGTTCCTTACATATGCAAGCAACGATAATCATGGTGCAAATTATTATAACCAAGAAAAACACATTGTAGTGAACGAGAGTCAAGTTTGTGTTTAGAATAGGGGTGTAACCATGGATAACATGCACAATCAAAAATTCGAAGGAAAGTGTAATCAAGGGTTTGATTATAAAATTTTTCAAAAGGACACTTATGATTAAGCAATGGAGTAGGAAGTCGATTTATGAGATATACTGCAGTGCTAACAGCTTCATCCCAAAATTTACGCGAAACTGAAGTATGATGAAGAAGAGTTAAGGCAGTTTCAACTATATGTCTATGTTTTCTCTTAGCAAAGTCATTTTGTTATGGAGTGTGAGGACAAGAAACTCGATGAACAATTCCACAAGAGACAAGATGACGATGGAGAGCTTGATATTCGCCTCCCCAATCAGAATGAAAAGAAAGTATTTTACGATTAAAATATCGTTCAACTTAAATTTGAAAATTACAGAATATATCAAATAAATAAAATTTCCTTCTCATAAGATAGAGCCAAGTATATTTACTAAAATGATTAATGAAGGTAACATAATATTGGAAACCTTGATTAGACAAAATAGGTGCAGGGCCCCAAACATCAGAATGAATTATTTCAAATGGAAAATTAGAAATATGATCAGATGAGAGTAATAATATGAGAGTAATAAAATCTACTGTTCATTGATATTTATCCTAACGACAATACAATATATAATGTTCAAAAAGTACTTGGTTAATTGACCAATTAATAAATAACAGAATTATTCTAATAATTATAATAGAATTATTAAAATAATCTAAATACTAATTTGATTTAATTTGATGATTTGATCTGGTCAATTCTGATAATTTTCTTTTATCTCTTTTAGACATAAGTGCTGATGATCCAATCAAGAGTTATCATTAGATGATGACATTGAATTCTCTAGCTCTTTCTTATCTTTAATCCGTAAATATCATGATCAGTACTTAACATTCTTAAGCGCCGAAGTATTCCAAATTTTGAGACGTACACATTTGGTTTATGAAGATGATTCTGATGATGCAACAAAGCGTGAGAGAGTAGGATTTATGATTTTCAAGTATAATATAATTGTGAGAGTAGTTCTTGTTGGGATGGAATTAGATGTTTAGGAAACAAATCTATTTTTATAGGCATGAATAATGCCTATTTATTATCCGTCCAAGATATTGCTTGACTCAAAACAAATTGTATCTACTTCACCGACATTTGGGAAGGATCAAGACACAATGCGAATATGGGTAGAACAAATCCGGATATTGCCTTCTTTGATTTGAAACAAGCAAATTTTAAGTGTTGTTGCTTACCATATGAAATTATGTTTCCTTCGCCAATTTGGTTCATGTCATCCATGAAGCGCTATGAATGATGATCGAGACTAATGTATGAAGGATTTTTATTTTTTGAATGTTAAACATATAAATAAACTAAAGAGGATATACAAGCACTAGATGTCTATAAATCGGTAGACATGAGTGTGCGCTTTCCGAAACATGTTTTCAACATTAGGCTCAAGTCTCTCAAACTCTCTGGCTTACCATAAGAGATAAATCATACAAGAGACCAACAAGGAACACACCTTCACCACACATCCTTTGCCATAGAACTACCTTTGGGAAGCTCGAAATAGGCTAGCCACCGTGTGAATCTATGATCTAATGCCAATCCATCCATGGACCTTAGTCCACAGTTGCCTAGTGATGACCCATTGGTCTTTTCATCTCGCCGACACAATGAGCAAGTCTTGTAGGGTTTATAATTATATGAATACTATTGTTGTTGTAATTGCAATTGCAATCAAAATTCAAGGAAGCAAATCATCTAGTGAAATTGCATGATGATGTTCAGCGGTGGATCCAGGAATTTAAGTATAGAGAAGCGATCATGATAAACAAGAGGTGGTATCCTCCATCTCCATCGATAGAACCCCATAATACTAGGGTTTCCACCGCCGACAAGGGGGGGCGATCGCTAGCCCCCCCCCCCCCTGATGATGTTCCCAGACTAACTCGGTCGATATCAAATTAAAGCCAAGTTAAAGTTTGAGAAACTCATGGTTGATAGAATATACCTATACATATAATTTTTTTTTTCTCTCCTGTATGTAAGGTGGCACTGGTTTATAGAAATCAACACTAAGGTGGTATTGGTTTACATGTAGGAGAGAGAAAAGTGTTGGATGCAGATGAGAGAGGGAAATAAAAAAAAAAAATTTATCGTATCAGATCATCCACGTAAACTGTCACATATTATTGTATATGTATATATAAAATTTGGTAATGTCTAGATCTACAACAAAAAAAAAAAAAATTGATCACATTATATCATCGTATGTTGTCACCCACTGTATAAGGTAAATTGTGCAGAATATTATTCTTGTATGTATATATATAATATTTTGCACGACTCCTCGTGCATACCCGAGTGCATGCGAGACGCATAGAACACGTGTGTGTATATATATACACACGTGCTTGCATGCATCTCAACTTTATAAACCTCGGTAATTTACCAAAAGGCGTACTACGTTTAATGTATTTATCAAAAAGCGCATCACGGTTTTGTATTTACCAAAAGGCGCAGGTAAGTGATGTTTATTACTGAATATAACCCTACCGCCAACTCCTCTGATCAGTCTTCATTTCCCAGGCATCCAAACCATATTTTTAAAAAACTTTGATATTAAAAAAAAAACGATCATTAGGGTACCTCCCTCCTTCGTGACATGCGAGTGTAGCTCCGTCTTGTGAAACCCTAGTTTAGTGTTCGTGAGCCATCAGTTCGAGTTTTTCTCAAGCGGCATCTATCTAGCATTTCAGTTTAATTAAAAACCAGGAGTGTTCGTGAGTCATCAGTGAAGGATTCTAGGGTTTACATTAATCAGCTAGTATCATAATGGCGCAAAGACGTCGATCGGGTGTATCATCATCCTCTCCACATCAATTAGCTGTAAAGGTTATCATTTTACAAACTCTGTGATATTGAGAAGCTGAACTAGTATCATTTAAATTTTTTTTATTTTTATAAAGTATAGGGTTCAGTTGATGTTGGACAGAAACTACATTGGAACAGTATCCTCGGTCACTTTAAAAGTTTTTTTCAACCATCCACGAAGAAAGGAACGCATGGAGGCTCTGTTATTTTACATGACCGACACATAGTGCTGATCAAACAGTCACCCTTTTGTATTTTTTTGGACATAGAAGATATGAAGTACATCCGTGGGATTTTGGTAAATATATTTGAAAATTGAGATTCAAGTAGTCAAACCTTTAGATTCTCAGGTACAATTTATAATTTTGTATTTTAATTACAAAGTAGTTGTATGGTAAATTTTAAGCTTTTGCTAAACGTGGGGCTGATACGATGGTGTATCAGGCCCAACGTGGGCTTGGTACGATGGAGTATCAGTGCTTGATATGACATCGTATCATGTCCACGGTATTCCTAATACTTTTGTATGTGTTGGTAGAAGTCTAATAATAATTTAACTTGGTCAGGTGTTCCGGTTTGCTTCACAAGAGGAGACGTTTCATTGCTGCTTGGTATTGCAGACCGAGGAGCTTCAATTCCGATGAATTTAGCTAAAGCATCCAGTGACCTCTTTCTAACTTACTTCTCAAACAAAAAAGAAGTTACTAGATCAAGAATTGAGGAGTTGCTTAAATTTTATGGCAATCACGTTGAAGTTGAAGATGATGTTTTATTATTTTGCAAATTCTATATTTTGTATATATTTGTTTGTGTCTTATTTTCTTCTAGTACATATAAGGTCCCGTTAAGTCTTATAGATATAGTAGATGATTTTGAGAATCTTGATAGATTCAACTGGGTTGAAGCAATCTATGAATTTATGGCTCTACAATTACCTAAGATTGGGGACATATTTTCATCAACTGAGACAAAACATGCTAACACCAACCTCCCTTACCTAAAGGGATTTGCTGGTCTTTTGGCCGTAAGTGTTTAATTTGTGTGAAAATTTTTAATATTTTGCGAACAATTTTAAAATAGTTAACCCTTGTCATGGTGAATCAGGCATGGTTTTTGGAGCATGTTCCAATCCAAAAACCATACAAAATAAAAGAAGCCAGAATAAATAAGTGGAGGAATATTCCTTCACATATTAGTAAGGTGAGAGAATTGATTAACCAAGTTTCATCTGAAGAGGTGAATTTAGAATACTTTGACTATAGTTTGGTTAAAAAGTATGGTTTGAACATGTGGTTTAATATTCTTATAGGTTGTGATTGACCTAATCCCTAACCAAGATGAAAGATCATTGGTTGAGAACCTTGCTGGCGTTGATGACAGTCCACATGCAATGGAGGCATCACAAATTGAAGTCACTGTAGGAGGAAGGCAGATTAATAAGGATTGTTGTAATTGCATTATTCAAGCAAACATAAATAAAGAGCTAACAATGGTGCAATTGAAGGAGAGGGTGAAAGAGTTACTTAAAATAGTTGAAAAAAAGGCATGGAATCTCAATATAGCGAGCCTGTAGACGATCGTCAAATTGAACCTGTAGGTGTTACAACAAGAAGTAGGAGAGGACGTGATAGAAGTCGCTATGATTACAGGGATACTCCAATTGATAGTCCATTGTAGCTCAAAACTTTACCTAAGAGGCAGCGTAGAAATATACATATAAGTGAGTCTGCGGAGAAAGTTACAAGTATAGGAGAAGGAAAAAAAGTTGTCAAAGAATATGTTGTTGTGGGCAAGGGGAAAGGAAAAATTGGTTTGGATGAAATGGAAGAAGAAATTAATATTGTACAATTGATGGAAGACAAATCTGATGAAGAGGCAGATAAGGATGTAGATATGTTTGCCAAATATGACAAAATGAGGAAACAAGCAATTGCTGTAAGAGGATATATGCAAATTTCTTTGCAATTTGTTAGATATAATGGATTATCTAATTGCCTTTTATGTTTGTATGCATAGTATGTGAAGAAGCAATTTAAGTCTTCCAAGAAAAAAAAAACAAGACGAAGAGGTGGCGTACTTGTTAAAAGCCTTGGAGGAAATAAAGTATGTAAATTAAATAGTTGAATAGTAAAGTATATTATATGCTTATCTGATTACATAGTTGGGCTAAGGTTATCAAAAATAAATTTGTAAAAATAATCTGTTATTTGTTTGCTTTGTAGGTTTACAAATGATATAGTTTGGGAGGAACCACCCTTTTGTTTAAATTTATATTCCCTTTTATCTGGTGTGAATGGAGAAATGTTGACAAGAGGGGATGTAATCGACACGTATTGTAAAATTTTATTTAGGGGAGCATTCCCGTCTGGAAGCACATACAACAAGTCAATATATTGTTCAACATTCTTCACAGTAAGGAATTGATTTGATTATAGTAAAAAATAGAATTCTTTTTATTATTTGGTTATGTATGTATGACTTTGCATATTTGTAGTCATTAATGAAATCGTCAAGTAAGTTTGCCTTCCAACACATGATAAAGACGGATAGACGAGATGAAGAGGTAAGGTATATATTTATACCTTTGTGCAGTGATAATGCACACTTCCACTTGCTGGTGGTGGACACCAAATCAATGACGTTCAATCAGTACAATTCTCTAGCAAGTGGAAGTAAATACAAATATGAATTTGAAGCAGCGGTGAGCATCTAATAATAATGTGTAGTTTTGTATTTTAATATAAATGCTAGTTGATGGAAAATGGAAATTTCCTCTTCAATCTTCAGGTATCAGATTTTAAATTATATAGTCGTGAGCACGTTGCTGCTATTTATCCAAACTTGGAAAGGCATTATCCATTTGATAGATGGGTCTCTCGCACAATTGAATGTCCACAACAACAAGTAAGGTAAATCAAGCACAACGTGTGAATATAAATAATTGATAAAAAAATATTGACCATAAAAATGTTGTTGTTCTTTATAGCGTTGACTGTGGCTTCTTCGTGATGCAATACATTCGATGTCTCCTATATGATATGAAGATGGACTTCAAACAAGGAGACATGAAAAAGATTAGAATTGATGTAATGGTAGCAATTTTGAGGAATAAGTATTTTAAAACATTGGATTAAATATCCAGTCTTGTAAGGCAAAAACTTGTATAGAATGTAAATGCACTTATTATGTAGTGTAGGACTTTTAATATCTTTGTATGTAGTCTTTGTTGTATAATACGGTGGTATGTAGTATATGAGAAGATTAGAAACTGTCACTGGAATATTAATAATATTGCATAGTGATTAGTCAAATATAAATCACAATATACAAAATGCAATGCTGGTGCTTATCAGTGGAAAGACACAATGAATATAAGTTATAATGCACACCATTTCTATCTTCTCAAAACCGAAAACATGGTAACGGTTGGGATTGTTTAAAAAATCAAATAGGCTCGAACCAACAGTCGGTTTCAAGAGCACAACGTCACTAGGTTCCGTGCCAACTGCCACGGAGCAATACCTTATTAGAAATGGGGTATAAATACATTTTGACACCAGATATACCATCTTCCCAGTTAGAACTTCACAGGGAACATGATTTCAGGTAGAACCAAGTAAGGGAGGGCCATCAGTGGGTTTTGGTCAAAATCCACTGACGGACCTTGACACCTCTGATTGGACCCATTTCAGCTATAGTGGTATTATGGAGTTGCAAGGACTCCAACTTTGCTGGCAAATCATTATTTATATATATATAGGTGCTCGGAAAAAATAATATAAAATTAGCCTTCGTTGGGCCTGATATGCTTGGATATCAGGCCCAACGTGGGCCTGATATGCTTGTATATCAGGCCCAACGTGGGCCTGATATGAGTGCATATCAGGGCCAACGTGGGCCTGATATGAATATCATTTAATAAAGCATTATTCTATCTCCCCCTAATATAAACTCCAAGTATTTTTACAGGGGCCTGATCAAAATAATAAAATAACATCAATTTTAATAGTCACCTTCCATAGGGTAGAAAAGAAAAGTTGTGCACTGTTCCGTGCCAACTGGCACGGAGCCATACTTCCTAATCCATGGTGTATCAATTATGTTTGACACCATATATACCATCTCCCCACCAATACCTTCAATGGGGACTTGATTTCATGTAAATCCAAGTAGGGGAGGGCCATCAGTGGGTTTTGGTCAAAACCCACTGATGGACCTAGACACCTCGGATTGGACCCATTTCAGCTCTAGTGGTATTCTGGAGTTGCAAGGACTCAGAATCTGGTGGCAAATAATTATTTAAATATACATAGGTGCTGGGAAAAATTTAAAATACAATCAGCCTCCGTTGGGCCTGATATGCTTGGATATCAGGCCCAACGTTTGCCTGATATGAGTGCATATCAGGCCCAACGTGGGCCTGCTATCCAAGCATATCAAGCCCAACGTTGGCCCAATATGAGATCATATCAGGCCCAAAGTGGCCTTGGTATGGTATCCTTTCTTATAAATTTATACTATCTTCCCCTTTCTATAAACTCAAAATGTGCTACCATACTCCTTATGAAAAAATAAATGGCAACTGGCACAGAGTCATACTTCCTAATCCATGGTGTATAAATTATGTTTGACACCATATATACCATCTCCCCACCAAGACCTTCACTGGGGACTTGATTTCATGTAAATCCAAGTAGGGGAGGGTCATCAGTGGGTTTTGGTCAAAACCCACTGATGGACCTAGACACCTCAGATTGGACCCATTTCAGCTCTAGTGGTATTCTGGAGTTGCAAGGACTCAGAATCTGGTGGCAAATAATTATTTAAATATCTATAGGTGCTGGGAAAAATTTAAAATACAATCAACCTCCGTTGGGCCTGATATGCTTGGATATCAGGCCCAACGTTGGCCCGATATGAGACCATATCAGGTCCAAAGTGGCCTTGGTATGGTATCCTTTCTTATAAATTTATATTATCTCCCCCTTTCTATAAACACAAAATGTGCTACCATGCTCCTTATGAAAAAATAAATGGCAACTGGCACGGAGCCATACTTCCTAATCCATGGAGATTAAATTATGTTTTACACCATATATACCATCTCCCCACCAAGACCTTCACTGGGGACTTGATTTCATATAAATCCAAGTAGGGGAGGGCCAATAGTGGGTTTTGGTCAAAACCCACTGATGGACCTAGACACCTCTGATTGGACCCATTTCAGCTCTAGTGGTATTCTGGAGTTGCAAGGACTCAGAATCTGGTGGCAAATAATTATTTAAATATCTATAGGTGCTGGGAAAAATTTAAAATACAATCAGCCTCCGTTGGGCCTGATATGAGTGCATATCAGGCCCAACGTAGGCCTAATATGAATATCATTTAATAAAGCATTATTCTATCTCCCCCTAATATAAACTCCAAGCATTCTTACAGGGGCCTGATCAAAATAATAAAATAACATCAATTTTAATAGTCACCTTCCATAGGGTAGAAAAGAAAAGTTGTGCACTGTTCCGTGCAAATTGGCACGGATCCATACTTCCTAATCCATGGTGTATCATTTATGTTTAACACCATATATACCATCTCCCCACCAATACCTTCAATGGAGACTTGATTTCATGTAAATCCAAGTAAGGGAGGGCCATCAGTGGGTTTTGATCAAAACCCACTGATGGACCTAGACACCTCGGATTGGACCCATTTCAGCTCTAGTGGTATTCTGGAGTTGCAAGGACTCAGAATCTGGTGGCAAATAATTATTTAAATATCTATAGGTGCTGGGAAAAATTTAAAATACAATCAGCCTCCGTTGGGCCTGATATGCTTGGATATCAGGCCCAACGTGGGCCTGATATGAGTGCATATCAGGTCCAACGTGGGCCTGATATCCAATCATATCAGGCTCAACGTTGGCCCTATATGAGACCATATCAGGCCCAAAGTGGCTTTGGTATGGTATCTTTTCTTATAAATTTATACTATCTCCCCCTTTCTATAAACTCCAAATGTGCTACCATGCTCCTTATGAAAAAATAAAAAAATAAAATAAGATCATTTTTAAAATTCACCTTCCATAAGGTGGAAAAGAAAAGCGGTGCACTGTTCCGTGCCAACTGCCACGGAGTAATACCTTATTAGAAAAGGGATTTAAAGAAGGTATTTAGTAACCATAAATTTAATTTACAATAATTTGATTCACCATAAATTTAAGTTACACAAACAGTAAATCATTACTAGAATACAATATTACAATTGTTCACTATTTCTATAGTTTAAAGTTTTCGTCAGACATGATTTTGTGTCCAAGTCTAAATCTATAAGCTCTCATATCAGCTTGTACAAAGTCTGTAGATCTCCGGAACATCAAACTCTCTGCATAGCGCATTATAAAAAAAGCACAATCCAACCTACAAAATAAAAGCACAATCCATCATAAAAAAGCCAAATAGAATTATTATGGAACATACACTAATACTTACGATTTGCTTTGTGTGGGGCCAATAACTTGCATCGTTTTATACTCTCTCCCGGAGAATGGTGCTAAACCTTGATGCCATCTGTGATAGTATGACCAGTTTAGCTCCTTAAAAAACAACACCTACAAATATCAAACCATAGTAATTAATACATAAACAAGGATTATTGGATATAAGAAATTTGTTACTTACAGTTTGATTAAAAACAGAAGTGTAATTTTCTGTGGTGCCAAGAGAGTTATAATGAATTATTTGACGTTCCTCCAGGTCCATGACCATTAGATGCCAATGATCATCTTGGTTATATAGAGGACAAAAAATATATCTAATGTCCTTGTCGTCATCAGTTTTTGCAGTTTGTTTCAATGCATCCACGTGCATCATTCCGAACAAGTCCTATGCAAATAATAGAGCTATTATGGTGACTGCATCCAATATATATTGTAAACAATTTACAATGAGATAAGGGACATACTGGGAATCCAACCCCACAAAATATGGATGGGTGGTATGGTGAGTTAGAGTGTTTGGCTTCATTAGCAAGAATATTCCAATAAACATTTATGCAATCCCCATTGGTATATTGTGTCCAATCAAATATTGTCATAAAAGATTGCATATCTAAAGAGAAATTATCATTTGCCCATATTGGTTGCACCGTCACCCTACACACAAGGATACAGTCAATGGTATTTAATAAATTAAAAATAAAAAAAATATCATTAAACTCCAATAATAATCCTTCGTTGACATGTGGGTTAAGTATTTAGGTTGGCAACTACGTTACCTTAACTGACTAAGCTTCAACAATGCATCGGCTATCACATCATCTTTGCTCTTTTTAAAAAATATTTTCGCTTGCTGAGATAATTAAAATAATACTATGTCATTAAGGATTATAAAATAACAACTTACCTACTCTTGACCGTACCTTCAATATTTTGGTTTTGACCTTATTAATTTCATGACATTATGTTTCTATCTGTGATGAACTTGTATTTTCTGTCTTTGATAGTGCAGGAGCATCTGGTTCGACAGTAAGAACAAGCTGTTTGCCTTTTTTTGGTGCATTGGGATATCAAACTTCTCTGGGTTCTCTTTCTTTTGGGGCCTACCTGAAAATTAGTTGGAATTATAGGCAGATTAGGGTCTATGCCTTCTGATGCTGGGTCTATGCCTTCTGATGCTCTTGGCTCCCCTGATATGCTTTGTATGACTTGTTGGAGCTCTTTAATCTTATTTTCGGCATCGGCTATGATTTTGTCTTTTACAGTTAAAATTCTGTTATCCACGTCAGAATTTATAGTGTCAGCCTTGTTGCCACTCGTATCTCATTCTTTACGCAGTTCACTTATTTGTTGATCCTTTTCTTTAAGCATAGCTTCCATATCAGCAATCACAATATCCTTTGCTGCTACTAGACTATCCTTTTCTTCTATCACCATTGCCAGGTTTTTATTAGCTTCCTCCAAACTTTGAGAAGCTTTATGTAATTCTTGCTTTAAACTCTCAATTTTGTTATCCTTTTCCTTGCACAAAATACATTCTACCGTATCGTCACACTACAGTTGACCTTCTTCGGCTTGATGTAAAGATCCTTGGCCAACCAACTCAAGATACTCAGATGGCTGAGGCCGGTTTGGTAGTAAATTCAACTCTGATTCTGTCGGAATTAAATCTACTAAAATTTTATCTGCAGTTACACGGTCTATCATTTTTTTTACTGTGTCAACATGATAGTTAGGCCACCTCAATCGTAGTATTCTTGGCAATTTTTCTGGATGGTCTGGATCAATAATGCTGATGTGCTCACACACCCATACCTACAATATGATTATAAAAATAATTCATAATCTTTACACATATCTTGATATATATGTAATCGGACTTACATCTAAAATATTTGGAAATCCCTTTAGCAAGGGGACCTTGGGCGTTGCATCAGCAACCTGTGGTTTTGGTCTTAATGTAAGCTCCAATCCAATGGAGTCTAATTGTTGAGCCATGAAACTGTATACTGCATTGCACCAGTTAAACCTAGCTAAGTTGTCAAAATCATCTACACAGTCAATTAGGGAGAGCACAGGTATTCTGAGAACACTGCTACTCCCACAAAACAGAACAGTTGTAAAAAAATACAGGATAAAAAGCTGACAGTACAGCTTGTCATTTGATATAGACTTCCTAATCAGTTTCTCTAAATGTTTGGCAGAACAATCCGATTCTCGAAAAAACTCCATGTACAGTGCGCTTGAAGCCTCATTTAAATCGAGACGAACTATATCTCCATTGTCGGGTAGGCCAAGAATCAGTCCCACATCTACCTTTGTAAAATTGAGCTTCTTCCCATGGAAGATAAAGTTTTTTTCCTCATGATCCCAGTTATCAAACATATTTTGTACCTGAGCTCTTACAAAAGAACTATCAGGGAGGTCGAGGATCCACGAAAAAGGTGTGCCTCGAATCATCTGTTCTTGTTCTGCAGTCGGGTTAACAGAAGAGATAAACTTTCTGAAGTGGCAAATGGTACTTTTCTAGTTCATTCTTTTAGTTCTTCCTCTGTTGACGTAACTTTGATAATTTGATCGACCAGCACACACACTTGTCGAGACTTCTTTTGTTGCCATTGCGAACCTAGGTACTGTATAACCACACCCAGAAGAACAACTCTTAGTTCCCGTAATAACGACTACGCTCTTATTCTAACACACCCACACAAACCCTAGGTTAACCGGTTATAGAAAGCTTAACTAAATGAGCAACCGACCTACGTACGGAAATGATTCTTGAACGCCGGTGAAGGTAGAGTCACGCCTCGATCGGAGCTACGTAGAATGGCTTCGAGAAGAAGATGACGACCGAAGCAGGAGAGTGTGCGCTTTTGCAGATTGAAACTTGGGCCTGATATCTCATTATTTTATTCTATTTAATCACCTCGATTTATGTGTAAGATTATTTATTATTATTTTGAAATAATACTTTTTAATAATATCAAACCCCACGTTGGGCCTGATATGCACTCATATCAGGCCCACATTGGGCCTGATATCCAAGCATATCAGGCCCAACGGAGGCTGATTGTATTTTAATTTTCTCACAACACCTATAGATATTTAAATAATTATTTGCCACCAGATTCTGAGTCCTTGCAACTTCAGAATACCACTAGAGCTGAAATGGGTCCAATCCGAGGTGTCTAGGTCCATCAGTGAGTTTTGACCAAAACCCACTGACGGCCCTCCCCTACTTGGATTTACATGAAATCAAGTCCCCAGTGAAGGTCTTGGTGGGGAGATGGTATATATGGTGTCAAACATAATTTATACACCCTGGATTAGGAAGTATGACTCCGTGCCAGTTGCCATTTATTTTTTCATAAGGAGCATGGTAGCACATTTGGAGTTTATAGAAAGGGGGAGATAGTATAAATTTATAAGAAAGGATACTATACCAAGGCCACTTTGGGTCTGATATAGTCTCATATCAGGCCAACGTTGGGCCTGATATGATTGGATATCAGGCCCACGTTGGGCCTGATATGCACTCATATCAGGCTCACGTTGGGCCTGATATCCAAGCATATCAGGCCCAACGGAGGCTAATTGTATTTTAAATTTTTCCCAGCACCTATAGATATTTAAATAATTATTTGCCACCAGATTCTGAGTCCTTGCAACTCCAGAATACCACTAGAGCTGAAATGAGTCCAATCCGAGGTGTCTAGGTCCATCAGTGGGTTTTGACCAAAACCCACTGATGGCCCTCCCCTACTTGGATTTACATGAAATCAAGTCCCCATTGAAGGTATTAGTGGGGAGATGGTATATATATGGTGTCAAACATAATTAATACACCATGGATTAGGAAGTATGGCTCCGTGCCAGTTGGCACGGAACAGTGCACAGCTTTTCTTTTCTACCCTATGGAAGGTGACTATTAAAATTGATGTTATTTTATTATTTTGATCAGGCCCCTGTAAGAATGCTTGGAGTTTATATTAGGGGGAGATAGAATAATGCTTTATTAAATGATATTCATATCAGGCCCACGTTGGGCCTGATATGCACTCATATCAGGCCCACGTTGGGCCTGATATCCAAGCATATCAGGCCCAACGGAGGCTGATTGTATTTTAAATTTTTCCCAACACCTATAGATATTTAAATAATTCTTTGCCACCAGATTCTGAGTCATTGCAACTCCAGAATACCACTAGAGCTGAAATGGGTCCAATCAGAGGTGTCTAGGTCCATCAGTGGGTTTTGACCAAAACCCACTGATGGCCCTCCCCTACTTGGATTTACATGAAATCAAGTCCCCTGTGAAGGTCTTGGTGGGGAGATGGTATATATGGTGTAAAACATAATTTATACACCATGGATTAGGAAGTATGGTTCCGTGCCAGTTGCCATTTATTTTTTCATAAGGAGCATGGTAGCACATTTTGAGTTTATAGAAAAAGGGGAGATAGTATAAATTTATAAGAAAGGATATCATACCAAGGCCACTTTGGGCCTGATATGGTCTCATATCAGGCCCACGTTGGGCCTGATATCCACTCATATCAGGCCCAATGGAGGCTAATTGTTTAAATTTTTCCCACCACCTATAGATATTTAAATAATTATTTGCCACCAGATTCTGAGTCCTTGCAACTCCATAAAACCACTAGAACTGAAATGGGTCCAATCAGAGGTGTCTAGGTCCATCAGTGGGTTTGAATCAAAACCCACTGATGGCCCTCCCCTACTTGGATTTACATGAAATCAAGTTCCCTGTGAAGGTCTTGGTGGGGCGATGGTATATATTGTATAAAACATAATTTATACACCGTGGATTAGAAGGTATGACTCTGTGCCAGTTGGCACGGAACACTGCATAGCTTTTCTTTTCTACCCTATGGAAGGTGACTTTTAAAATTGATCTTATTTTATTATTTTGATCAGGCCCCTGTTAGAATGCTTGGAGTTTATATTAGGGGGAGATAGAATAATGCTTTATTAAATGATAGTCATATCAGGCCCACGTTGGGCCTGATATCCAAGCATATCAGGCCTAACTATTGTGTTTTCCCAGCACCTATAGATATATAAATAATGATTTGCCAGCAGATTTGGAGTCCTTGCAACTCCAGAATACCACTATAGCTGAAATGAGTCCAATCAGAGGTGTCAAGGTCCATCAGTGGGTTTTGACCTAAACCCACTGATGGCCTTCCCCTACTTGGATCTACATGAAATCAAGTCCCCTGTGAAGGTCTACCTGGGAAGATGGTATATCTGGTGTCAAAACATATTTATACCTCATTTCAATGACCGAGAACTGCTGTCCTATCTTATTTTGCAAGGATTACTACACTCCCTTTGTGCATGTTTTAACACATCTATATTTCACTACATATTTATGTGACTTTGAAATTACGAACCCCTTCCTGTTGAATTGAAATGTATCGCATTTTTATTTGACATAATGGAGATATGGTGTGAAGTATTATTTCTGCCTTGCAGGTGATGGTTTACACTTCTCATACCTACCATAAAACTGTAACACAAACTAAATACTCCATAAACGTATATAACAGAAACATCACTTTTAACAACTGTTTGTCTTACAAACAGTTTTTATGTACTTCATACAAAACATATGTCTCAACTCCTCCAATTTACAATTCAGTCAAGATCTAGGGGCTGGCGGCATTCTACAGGTCCTCCGATTATGGCCCAGTTGTTTGCACCTGCTGTATTTGATTTTTTACCTTCCTATTATGTTTTGACTCGATCCTTGCCTTCTTTCGCCTACCAGGCTGCACAAGGCTACTGGGACATAGCACTATAATGTTGTTGACTCCCCTAGGCCAAAATTCCTTGCTTCGACAGGGGTAAATACGATCCATGTATGTCGTTTTCAAATTATGTGAATGAAAATAATGCTCACAATATGGGAGTGTATCCATGTTCCGGTGAATTATGACGGCATTTGCATGTGAGCAAGGCAATCCTGAAATTTGAAACTCCCCACAGTTACAATATTTCCTCTCCAAATCAACAATGTATGAAACACCCCATGTCTCTACTTCCATTTCGGATTGAGAGTAGGGGTGGACTTTATATCGTCTAGCTTTCTCCCTCCTTGATTGCATTTCTTTGGTAGCATGAGGTGTCAACGCTACATACCATTTCCACGCTTCCTCCTTACGGTTAAAGAACCATTGAGCTACCTTTCTTCTGGTATTATCAATTAACCTGTTTATCGGAAGTTCACGCGTCTCCTTGAACAAAGCATTTAAACTCTCTACACAATTGATGGTTAGCATTGTGTACCTTCTCCCACTAAAGTGTGCATTAGCCCATCTTTTAGGGTCAATGTTCTGAAGCCACTTATGAGCATCTGGATGTTTTTCAAGCATGGACTGCATTATGAGATCATATTGTAGTGTTGTGTTTGCTCGAGCAGCTGCCCAAAACAACCCTAAACCTGACCTACTGCCAATATCTGTTACCATATTGCAAGACATGTGGTGGCAACAAAAAGCATGATGGGCAGTAAGGTAGACTTTCCTAACTGCTGCTATAATGCCACGATGTCTATCTGATACTATACTCATTGACTCTGGATCAACATTAAAGAATCTCTTCGTATGATCCAGAAACCACTCCCATGCAGACCCACATTCAACTTCAGCGATTCCAAAGCCTACTGGGAGGACATTGTCATTAGCATCTATTGATGTAGCCATCAACAGCACACCCGGATATTTGCCTCTTAGGTGTGTGGCATCAATTCCAATTAGTTTACGCAGATAAGACCTGAATACTCTCCTACAAGCTCCAAAACCCCAAAAACATCGTTGGAACTGATTATCCCCATTCCTGTGTAGTGCAACATAGGTTTCAGGATCCCTGACTCTTAACTCACGCAGATATAGTGGAAGATCTCTATATGCTTGATCATAATCTCCAACAACTTTCTTCATCGCTTTCTCTCGAGCTATGTAAGCTTTTCTGTAGGATATGGTCACTCCGAACCTTGCTTTTATATCTGCTATAATCATACTTGGCTTGTATTGTTCATTAGCAAGAAATTGCTCTTCAACAAAAGAAGCTACAAAGAATGAAGAGCATGCTTGATGATCAGCACTTTTCCTAATGGTGCCACATTGGTGTTCCTTTATATATTTCGTAACAATGAACTCGACATCTCCCCTGGCAACTACTCTCCACTTACACGGTTGATTGAAGCAGACAGCTTTTACTTTATTTTTCCGAGTGTCAACTGGGTTATATCTCATATGTTTAACCATGGCATGCTTCACAAGTTCATTCTTGAACTCTTGTCGAGACTGAAATATCTGTCCTACAAAAAATTCATGCTGATCTGTTGCCTCTTCAATTGGCCTTTAGAGTAATCGAGAATTTAGAATATATAGATCATCAGCTATTGGGAACTCCTCCTCTAAGTCACTATACTGCTCTTGAGATATTTCATATTGTTCAATCTGCATATCATCAGCAAAGAATTCTTGTACATCTGTATTGCATTGCATTTCCTCTCCATTTCGGTTATAATACCCTTCCTCCTCACTCCAACTAGGCTCATAGTAATCAACAAGTGTTGCACACGGGTTCAGAACCTCATCTTCTTGAATACTAGCTTCTTCATTTAGATCAAATGTGAAATTACTGCTTGTATTTTTATTTGTGTTATGCACACAACTATACTGTGAAGATGATGAAATATTTGTTCTGGATACTTCTCCTACATTATCTGCATGTCCAATGCTAGAATTTGCATCAAGAGTATTCCATATCTCAGATAGAATTTCGTCAGTTATATGATCATCCCTGATAAATAAATTACAAACTATTTTAGTAAATTTGCAACTACATAATCTTTTTCTGTAGTTAGATTGTAATTTTGCTCAAACTAGGAAGGGTCTGATATAAAAGTAAAGTTTTAACCACATAACACATTATCGATATCAGGCCCAAGGTGGGCCTGATATCATAGATATCAGGCCCCTTTTGAAGCAGATACTTCTTGTAAACTAGGACCACCACTGACTAAACCCTAAACCATAAATAAACAATTTTTAGCCAAACTTAACTATCAATGTCAAAAACTAACATGAATTAAATCGATTAAGTCTTCTATTACATCATAATTCAGGTGTTATTGAATATTATTCTCCACACAACCAAAATTAACCATAAAACCACTTTTTGCTGTCATCCTTCACACACAAATAGTGTAATTTTTATTTACCTTCACTACCCTATTTTACAGTAAAAAAATTCATACATACATGTCTAAATCTTTAAATGTGTGCTTCTACTAATTTCCCTCTTGCAAAAAGTTTGTCCTTCTCGGCTGACCTTCTTAACTTAATTTGTCCTTGGTCTCCTCTAGCAACTCTTACGCAATTATGTCATAAACCTAACTGGTCTATTGCAATCCCGCCAACCACCACGAGCTGTAATGGCAAGCGCAGGGTTCATATTTCTTTTTTCTTTCAAGTTTATAACATCACACAGAGGGATGGAGGGAGAGAGACGGTGAGAAGACGTGCATCCGAACCACAAATTATTTTTCTATTCTAATTTCGGCTTGGATGCTTGGAAAAATGTATTTGAAAAAGGTGGTTGCCAAGTTAGCCAGAGGGGTAATCTGGGAATTGATTTTGGTAAACTCCGTCTTTTGGTAAATACAAAACCGTGATGCATTTTTTGATAAATATATTAACCGTAGTACGTCTTTTGATAAATTGCCGTATAAACCTTATTGGTATAACTAAAAACTTTAAAAAATAAAAAGTTTAAAAAAATGTATGAAGGCGAGGCGTGCAACAACCTGTCACTCAAAATAATGTTCTTCCAGCTCACTCACGATTAGCAACCACCTTAAGCGACCATGCATTTCATGTTTTCTTTTTTTTTATTCTTTGATTATTTTTTTGGGTTATGCTAATAAGATTTTATTTTTAAGATTTAAAGGTTGAATTATAATATTAAATATAAAAAAATTTAAAATAAACAAAAATTAAGATGATCATGTTGTGTGCAAGGTAAGATATATGTGCCACATATCAAAACTTTAATCACGTACAAATAATTTGAAAATAATTTGTTTACAAAATTGATAACCATAACCACGTACAAATTAAATAATTTGAAAATAATTTGTATACAAAATTGATTAACCATAACCACGTGCAAATTAAATATGCTTTAGCATAAGCAGATGGCTTGATATCTGAACTATAAATTCCTTAGCTCATTTCGTTTTTTTAGTTTGGATCAGGTATTCAGTTTACGTCAACAATTAGTTTGGTTCCATGATTATTTTCCATTAATCATTAGGGTAAATAGAGAAGCGATCACAACAGACGACCCATTAGCTCAGTATTTTTAGATCAACCGTCCATTAAAAGAAATTTATCCGTTAATTCGTCAAAATAAGGACTTAATCCTTATATATATGGAAAACTAAGAAGGCACCCCATAGCTGCACCATTGCCCTCGGGGTTCCTCCCTTGACATGTATTACAATAAAGGTAATAACCCTCACCTCTAGGCACCTAACGCTGGGGAAGAAATCTTAGATTTTTGAATTAGAGGTTTGTAGAAAAAGATATAGAAAGATAATTCATAAAAAAAAAATGCCTTTAGATTTAAACAAAAATAATTTTTTATTTAAATCAAAACCAAACTTAATATCCATATCAGAATATTTAGAGTCCTAACCCTTTTTTAAATAGTCTAAGAAATAAACTAATTCTAACAAATTAGAAACAAATAAAAGAAAAGGAAGAAATACTAAATCTAGAGTTTTGGAGACTCGATTCTTGTGAACCATGACGCCATAAATATTATCATTCCCTTGGGCACAACTTAGCAAAGTCAGCCATTGGAAAGCCAATTCCACCTCATCCGGACTCCAAATAGATCATAATCATATCAAGAGGTCACGAAGAAGTCATCTTCTTTGTCGATAGTCTCGATCGTCCTCTTCAAAGCCCAAAAGGTAGGTTGATATCCTCATTTCCTTCTCATCACAACTCGTAGGAGAACATAACCATATTAGAGGATATAACATGATGGTACTGCTAGATTTTCTTACATCAGGGTCCTCTATTACTATCCTATACAATTTAGAATGGAGTTAAATCATTGGAAACTTCATCAAACATAGTGACTTTTTTTGCATGGGGTAAGATGACCTGCAGCATATATTTTACAAATTTTGTAAAAAGTGAAATCCGTCACCGCACCTCCTCCTCCCCAACAACCGTCTCATATTATTGAGAGGAAGTAAATCAGAAAATCAAATCTAGCTATCACATAGGAAGGTAATTTCTTGATCTTTGCTAAGATATATATATAGTGGTTTCTTTTCTTTTAATTAAGACAAGCTAGAGGTGACTTCAAATCTGCTGAATGAGTTTTTCAAGATACCACACAAACCCAAAATTAAACCACTTTATAAGTCCTTTTAATTTATGTTAATTATTTATATATAAATTTTATCATAGATATATTATTAGTCATATTTTTAATAAAGAAAAAAATATATAGTGCTAACAGAGATAAGCACTATATATAAGATAACAAGATAATAAAATCCTATATTAATAGTCATATTTTTAACTACTTGAATGTATATTATAACGTTCTTGAACTTGACTATCTGGTTGGCGATGTCGCGGCAACCTGACGGCTGCTAGTGGAGGAAGAAGTACTCGAGGTCGATAAATAAATAGTAATGGACAACTAGGACTTTTACCGATTCCAGACTTTTAGATATGTATGCATATTGAGCACCATATGATTCCATCCGATGAAGAGAGTGACTTAGCTTCGATGGAATTATGTTTGTAGTTTTAACAAAATCTATTCATACTTAACATTCGTAATTATTCAAAAACCTTACACAATTAGAGGTAAGTAAAGGACAGTTAAACATAATTAAATTAAAAATTTAGTTGGTTAAGTTGAGATTTTATTTTTTTAAGAAACATATCGATTATTTTCATTAAATAAGTTCGGTCTCGATTTTAAGAATCCGAATTTGTTTAAACTGATTAAACCAAATTCGACAAAATCAAAACCGGGAGTTTAAATCTCTAATTCTGTAATTTATGGCTGCCCTCCCCTCCCACGCCGAGTCCAATAAAAATCGAAAGTTCATTTATTTTAATTTTCCACCAATTTAATTAATATTTTATTGATTCGATTTTTATAAAAGTTTTGTCAATTCGGTTAGATAAAAAAATCAATTTGTTCAGTTTCGATCACCTTCCTAATTCAAATCAATTTGGATTAATTGATAATCTTAAACAATTATGATTTGATTTATCTCTAGATAAGAGTCAGTGAAATCTCCACAAAATCCGTTCCTTCCATTAATCGCTAATGGGTCATGTCCAATAGAACAAATAAGTTCAATAACTAATTATTTAATAATTATCTATTAAATTCAAAGGCTAATTATATTGTTCCTAATTATTTATGGTGTGTTCGTAATGAAAAATTGTCATTTTTCATAGTAGAAGTATTATGAATCACCTTATAAATACATGTTATTCTCATATTGATAATATTAAATATTATTATTATTTTTTTAATTTAAGAACAAAGACAAAGAATCCTCCATCCCTCTATAATGATGATAGAGAAATTTTATACTTGCCTTGTTTAAAAGAGAGTCCTTCCACGTAAATATATCCTTTAGAAAAAATTTTCATAAAATATAACAAAAATCATCATGATATACAAAGTGATTTAATTGTGAAAAAATGCGACAATATTTTCTAAACCAAAGCTTAACGAGACATTCACATAATACAAGAACATTCATTTATCCATTAGTTTCTTCATGTGTAAATTAATAATTATTTAATTAATTTCTAAATTTTTAATTGTAGGAATACAACTACAAAATGATCTTCAATTTATTTGAAGATTTTAGTTAGATGGTCTAAGAATTACCTATAGATATTTTATTTTAATTCATGTATTAAGTAGATGTTAAAATAGGTTATTCTATTAAATTATATATTCTACTCGATTGACAACTATAAGAAAACTATCCATTAAGGACCCAATTAATGATCAAAATTTTATTTGATCATTAAATAATGATTGAATAAAATTTTCGGTCGCAAATTTAAGACCGATTAAATTTTCGGTTGCAAATTAATGATCAATTAAATTTTCAGTCGCTAAATTAACATATGAAAATTATTAGATTAGTAAATGTTGTTTAATTGGAAAGTGTCTTCTATTTAAAAATAATTTTAAGGACCTTGTGAAGAATACTATCTATATTTTTATTTGTGATTATTAAAAGGAAAAACATAAAAGTTCGATCAACTCTGAAAGGTTATATTTATTTCATACTGAGTGCACTTATACAAAAGCTAAGATTATTTAAACCTTATAGTTCAAGAAATTCAGATCAATTTGTTAAGCAATGTTTTGGGTGTAGACCTTTCAAATTAAATGGCTATTGCTAGAAGGAATATGACAGGTTTAACTTTAAATTTTATATTTGAATCATTTTATTATAAGTAACAGTAAAATATTTATGAGTCACATGTGTAATTTGGCAGTATTATAAAATTAGTCTCAAAAGATTGAGGCCGACAAATTTTACCACCTTTGGAACATAACATTGATCATGGCTTTATCTCACCAGAACTGAACTAATTTTAGACAATCAAATTACTTACTATTTGATTTTTCTGAATGGACACACAAGTTCATAAAAATTGTTCTATTTCACATGCTACCTAAGAATGGCTTAACTCGATCATTTTGTCCTTCGCGAGCTTACTTTAAGTAAACATCACCAAATTTCAAATTTGTTGACTTTATTTTATTTTTGCGTCATTCTTATTCCTTAATATGTGGTTCACTAAGGGGACGGGGTTGGTAGTATGGATCTGGATTTGTAGATGGAGTTTTCCCTTCCTAAGCCCCATGGCTCAGCATATTCAAGAATTTGTACAGAAGGAACCAGATGCTGCCAAAGTATGGGGGGCTTCACTGAATCACTGGACACTCTCCCTACCACTCAATGTGTGGGATGATCTTATTAATGTGTCAATTCAACTTCCTCTCAACAAGCAATAGGATCCTGTTAACACTTACATTCACCTGTAAAATAATGTTGGCTCAGGACAGATGTACAACACTCACATTCCTTTTGTTACATTATCGACTTGACAAGCTCTTTGAATTGTGGTTATTCAAAGATCAAATGTCTATAAACAGGGAATAAATGTTTTTCTACTTTTATCGATAGCATGTTGGGTCATGGAAAAAATATTTTAGTAGTTACAATTTATATTGTAAACCATGTTGCACGCATGTTCTTAAGATTTTTTTCTCAATTTATGTTGTATCTCTTCCATGAGTCCTATCTAACAGATAACATGTGAAAATTCTTTAGCGTCAGCCATTCATAAAATTGAGGAATGTTCTGTAGTTTGTGAGTGGATACTATACAAGAGCTCTTTTGATGTCATATGTATGCTTCAATTTGCTTATGTTAGTTAGAGCCTTAGAGTCAATCATATGATGATTGTTGTATGAACTCATTGTATCATATTCTTATGTATATAAAGATATTTATTTTTGGTTATTATACTTACATGTATTGGTGCCAAATAACTAAGTATAATAGCGTCCTTGAGTAGAAGGTTCTTATTTATATCAATCGATTGGTTGAATCGATAGTGAGATGGTATAGAGAACATTACTCTTAATCATTCCTAGTCAAGTATTAACATTCAGGGACAATGTTAATGTGACGAGACTAGCATGTAGGTCAACTCGATGACTTGATCTCACAAGTTATGGGTATGGAGATATCAAGTTGACACATGGGTATGCATTGAAGAATGTATACTGAATGACCCGTCATGAGAAAGTATCATGGATCGTTATATAAGTGTCATATACTTTCTCATGTGGCTATTAGTATAACTATTAGTCTTTGGACTTGAAGTCACCATGGTTCCCTACATAAAGAGTTACATACTTTGGCTTCGTCAAACGTCACCCGTAACTGGTTGGACTATAAAGACGATTATTGGGTATGTAACAAATTATGCGGAGGGATGTGAGTGATGTAGATGAGATCTATCCCTCCTATATGACGGGAGTGATATCTTGGTTCTTGATAGAGTGAGACCACTAAGTGCATGAACATACCCAAATGAGTCGATATGAGATATTGAGCTCATTTGATTAGAGCGAGTTCACTTGGAGTTCAAGACATAAATTGATTCGAGGATGACATGGTCTATACCTCATTTGATCAATCTAGATATCATGGATAGAAGGACATTGTCACATATTGTGAGAGTCACAATTAGTAGTCACGAAGGTAATGTTGGATTTGAACATTCTTGCAACTTGGGTAGCAATGATGTATTGCTAGATGCTGCTCATTGCTTATGTTTTATAAATAAGATTTAGAAACATTGCCAATGTTGCAAGAACCTATTGGGTGACACACAAAGAACAAGTGAATGGAGATTAGGTTCATATGATGAACCAATTGGATTAGGTTCATGTGATGAATCAAAAATTAGATTAAGAGTTATCCAATTTAAGCTTTTTGAGTTAGACTCAATTAGGTTGGATTTAACTCACCAAGGAAGATGAGTGATCAAGTTTGACTTGACCATATGGAAGTGGAAATATCAAGTTTGACTTGATGCCACCTCATGAAGGATAACTTATCCTACATGGCATGGATAGCCAACAAATACTTGCCAAATCATCAAGGGAGAGCAAGATTCCTAGTCTGGCCGACCATATGAATGGAAGATTCATTGGCCGCCCAAATGAATGCATTAAGATTCATTGAATGCAATTAATTGCATTCCTAGTGTGGCTAGCCACATGAATGGAAGTTTCATTGGCCGCCCAAATGAATGCATTAAGATTCATTGAATGCAATTAATTGCATTCCTTGTGTGGTCGGCCATATGAATGGAAGATTCATAGGCATTGAATTAATTCATTCATTTTGTATCATCTTAGATACTTCTTCCTTGCTCCTTCTCCTCTCTTTGCCGAGAGCTCCAAGCAAGACAAGAAAGTTAGTGAGTTTATCCAAGAAGAAAGGTAGAGTGATAGTCACATAGAAAAATAAGAGGAGCGTTTGAAATTATATCTTTCTCTTTTCTCCTACTTTTCTTCCAATCCCACCCGAGAGCCCTAGGGAGTGCTAGCACACTTGTGGTGCTCTCTTCTCTATCCTTGAGTGTTAGAGAACACTTCTTATTCGTGTGGATACTACTAGAGGTGTGTACGCTTGAACACACTCGAGATCCGAAGGACCTTGGACGAGCGGGATTTGCGAAGGGCTTCGCTTCGAAGGTATAACACTCACCATGTAGATCTAAAGTAGATCGATCTAGAGTAGGAAATAAGTACAAGAATTTTATTAGTTTTTAGCACAGGTCCGTGGCTAGCATTCAGGGTTTCCGCAATGCAAAAAGCGATTTTTGCGGCTCGAATTGCTAACAGTGGTATCAGAGCCACGTGCGAACTTGTACTTGTTTCTGTTTTTGTTTTATAAAAAAGTTTCATTTCTATAAGTCTCTATGATTTTATTAATTTTATGGTTTTTATGAGTATTTTTCTCGTAGAAGCGAAGCAACAAGTGTTTGGTCACTTGTAGGCTTCGACGACCGAGAAAAACCTTCCGAAACGGCAAGGTCTCGCCCAAACAAATTTATTTTGTTTGGGACAACGACTTAAGGTGTTGTAGAATCGCTTAGGAACACTTGCGATGGTTATATCGTGAGTAGGGGTGCTGCCCCTAACCCCGCAAGGGGCTTTGTTCCGCGATTGCGCCCGAAAATCGCTAATCGGAACCGCCGGGAAGTTGTAACTGTTAAAATAGATAAAATAGTAGTAAAATTATAGAAATTTATATAAATTACATAATTTAGAATTATGTGTGATGTTGTGATGATCATGGCCCAAAAGACCCAATACGATTGGTTAATAATGTGTTGTAATTCATAATATGGCCTGAGCGCCATCTTTGTGTTGTGCGTGTTGTATTTATTACGTGACCTACGTGTCGTGCCCTCTTTTTATATTCTGGTTGTAAAATAGTTTTAGACTCGAATGTAACTCGAGTTTCACATTTGTAATGTACAAAATTGAAGCCGTGGAAGGTCCACTCAAGAAGGAGTTACGAGGAGGCTGAAGTTAACACATGGTGGTCAAAGAAGGCGCTTGATGAAGTGGCTAACCCTAGGTTGACCATCCGATCTTCTCATTGGCTTGAGAAGATCGTAGTAGGGCCATGATCTCATCACAATTTAATTAAATAGTTTATATATATATATATATATATATATATATATATATATATATATATATATATATATATATATATATATATATATATATATATATATATATATATATATATATATATATATATATATATCATTGCTCTTGTATTTATGAAATTAGTGCCTTTATGCGTATTTGATACACATCCTCGATTAGATTAGATCATAATCGAATCAACTCGAAAAATGCCTACCATGCCGTGATACCTATCACTACCTCGATCATATGTTGTTGATGAATCTGCCAAAGCAGAGCAACGCATATTATCTTGGTAGGGTGCGGAGGGACAATCTTGGTCCTGCCTATCAACGCATGGGTGACGACAAACTCAATTAGATTGAGTATAACTAGTTAAATCGGATTTAACTGTAGGCATTATCCAATAGTTGGAAGATAGGACAAAATCACATTTATATTAAATCTTGGGCGATTTAGCCAAAACTAACTCAAGTTTTAATATACATGCGAATCTTGATCCTATAAACAAGAGTTGCATAGAGATGTAATTGGTAATTAGTTACCTACCGATCATACTAAGTCTTGGGCGATTTAGCCAAAGCTAACTCAAGGCGTAGTATGATGTGGATCTTGTCCCACAAAAATTATAGCTAGTTGGTTAGAATCTAGTAAGTGTGGTTTGACCACATCCCTGACTTGATTCTATAAAAGTTCTATAATTCAATGGGAGCATCGTTTAATTAAAGGCCTAATTAAATGATAATTGGAATATGATATTTATTTTCTGTATTTTTCTGTTGTAGATTGCTATGTCGTCAAACACGAACTCCTTCTCCCTGCGTTCTGTCCTCGATAAGGACAAACTCAATAGAGCTAACTTCCCGGACTGGTACAGGAATCTGAGAATAGTTCTCACACAGGAACGAAAAATTATACGTCCTGGAGCACTCCATTCCCAAGGCACCTCCTGCCACTGCCACGCAAGCTGACCGAGATGCTTACAAGAAGCATCAAGATGACGCATTAGATGTGTCATGCCTCATGCTCGCAACCATGAACTCTGAGCTTTAGAAACAACACGAGTTGATGGATGCTTATGATATAGTTGAACATGTTCGTCAACTATATCAAGGACAAGCAGGGCACTGGAAGGGGAATTGCAAAGGATACCTGGAAGATCTTAAGAAGAAGATAAATAAGTTTTCTACTTCAGGTATACATGTTATAGAAGTCAATCTCTGTATTTCTTCATCGTGGGTATTAGATACGGGATGTGCTTCTTACATTTGTACTAATGTACAGACGCTGAGAAATAGCAGGGCATTGACGAAGGGCGAGGTAGACCTACGAGTAGGCAATGGAGCATGGGTTGCTGCTGTTGCTGTAGGTACTTACTATCTATCTCTACCCTCTGGGCTTGTACTAGAACTAGATGATTGTTGTTATGTGTCTGCTCTTACTAAGAACATAATTTTAGTTTCTTGTTTGGACAAGAAAGGTTTTTCATTTATAATAAAGAACAAATGTTGTTCAGTTTATTTAAATGATATGTTCTATTGTAGTGCACCTATGATGAATGGACTCTATATTCTAGACTTAGAGAACCCCATCTATAACATAAATACCAAAAGGTTCAAATCAAATGAAATGAACCAAACCTATCTCTGCACTGTCGCTTAGGCCATATAAATGACAAACGCTTATCTCAGCTCCATAAAGATGGTTTGCTGGACTCATTTGATTTTGAATCATATGAGACATGCGAGTCATGCCTACTAGGCAAGATGACCAAGACTCCCTTTAGTGGACACAGTGAGAGAGCGATTGACTTGTTAGGACTCATACATAGTGATGTATGTGGCCCTTTCAATGTCGCTGCCAGAGGTGGTTATAAGTACTTCATTACATTTACTGATGACCTCAGTAGATATGGTTATGTGTATCTGATGACACATAAATCAGAATCCTTTGAAAAGTTCAAGGAATTCAAAAATAAAGTACAAAACCAGCTCGGCGAGAGTATCAAGATACTTCGATCAGATCGAGGTGGTGAATACCTTAGCCATGAGTTTCATGACTATCTAGCTGAGTGTGGGATTCTATTCCAACTCACTCCTCCTGGAACACCACAGTGGAATGGTGTATCCGAAAGGAGGAATCGTACTCTATTAGATATGGTTCGATCTATGATGAGTCACATAGATCTTCCTATATCCTTTTAGGGATATGCTCTAGACACAGTAGCCTTTACACTTAACCGTGTTCCATCTAAAGCTGTGACAAAGACACCATATACGATATGGACTGAGAGAAATCCTAAGATGTCTTTTATGAGGATTTGGAGTTGTGAGACTTACATTCGACAACAAGTCTCGGACAAACTGGGACCCAAATCTGATAAGTGTTATTTTGTAGGATATCCCAAGGAAACGAAGGGATATTACTTCTATATTCCCAGTCAGCACAAACTATTTGTGGCTAAGACTAGGATTTTTCTAGAAAGGGATTTTGTTTCTAGAAAAACTAGTGGGAGTACGTTCAATATTGAAGAAGTTCAAGATATGGACCATAGCACTGAGGCCTTGATAGAAGTTGAACTGGAACCACAAAGAGTTGTGGATGATGTGATTGCTGCACAAGGAGTTGAGCAACAACCAGTTCAATTAGACATATCTCTTCGCAGATCTGATAGGGTACGTCGTCAGCCTGAGAGATACTTATTTCTCTTGTCTGACCCTGATGACGCTATGCTCATTGAGAATGAGCCTACCACCTATCAGGAAGCTGTGATGAGACCAGATTCTGAGAAATGGCTAGAGGCCATGAGATCCGAGATGGAATCCATGTACACCAACCAAGTATAGACTTTGGTTGATCCACCTGAGGGCGTCAAACCCATAGGATGTAAGTGGGTCTTTAAGAGAAAGACTGACATGAATGGACTTATCTATAAGGGTCGCTTGATAGCTAAAGGTTTCAAGCAAATTCATGGTATTGACTATGATGAAACCTTTTCTCCAGTAGCGATGTTTAAGTCCATTCGGATCTTGCTTGATATTGCAGCATACCACGATTATGAGATCTGGCAGATGGATGTTAAAACCGCATTTCTGAATGGAAACCTGCTCGAGGATGTGTACATGACACAACTTGAGGGTTTTGTAGATCCACAGCATACTGGCAGAGTATGCAAGCTGCATAAGTCCATTTATAGACTAAAGCAAGCTTCTCGGAGCTGGAATCTTCGATTCGATGATGCAATCAAATAGTTTAGTTTCATCAAGAATAAAGATGAACCTTTTGTCTACAAGAAGGTTGTTGGGAGTACAGTTGTCTTTCTTGTATTGTATGTGGATGACATACTACTTATTGGGAACGACATCCCTTTACTGCAGTCTGTAAAGACTTGGCTAGGGAATTGTTTCTCAATGAAGGACTTAGGTGAAGCAGCCTATATTCTAGGCATACAGATCTATAGAGATAGATCTAAGAGAGTGTTTGGCCTAAGTCAGAGTACATATATTGACAAGGTACTACTACGGTTTGCCATGCAGAACTCCAAGAAGGGATTTCTGCCGATGTCACATGGTATGATTCTTTCGAAGACTCAAAGTCCCTCTTCTAGAGAGGAGAGAGACCGCATGGATCATATCCCTTATGCTTCAGCCATAGGATCTATCATGTACGTCATGCCATGTACTCGTCCTGATGTCTCGTATGCTTTGAGTATGATGAGCAGATACCAGTCAGATCCAGGTGAAAGTCACTGGATAGCGGTCAAGAATATTCTTAAGTACTTGAGAATGACTAAAGAATATTTCTTGATATATGGGGGCGATGATGAGCTAGCTGTAAAGGGTTACAGTGATGCTAGCTTCCAAACTGACCAGGATGATTATCGATCGCAGTCTGGGTTCGTGTTTTGCATAAATGGTGGTGTTGTGAGCTAGAAGAGTTCGAAGTAGGACACAGTCGCTGATTCTACAACAGAGGCCGAGTATATTGCTGCATCAAAAGCAACAAAGGAGGCAGTTTGGATACGCAAGTTCATTACTGAGCTTGGGGTGGTTCCT
Organism: Zingiber officinale; assembly: GCF_018446385.1. Classification (NCBI taxonomy): domain Eukaryota; kingdom Viridiplantae; phylum Streptophyta; class Magnoliopsida; order Zingiberales; family Zingiberaceae; genus Zingiber; species Zingiber officinale. The sequence goes on along the minus strand of NC_055987.1, from coordinate 102,767,000 downwards.
AGCATGGCAGATCCTATTGAGCTCTATTGTGACAACAATGGAGCAATTGCGCAGGCTAAGGAACCTCGCTCACACCAGCGGACCAAACACATACTACGGCGCTTCCATCTCATTCGAGAGATCATCGATAGAGGAGATGTGAAGATTTATAGAGTACTCACAGAAGCTAACGTCGCAGATCCCTTGACCAAGGCTTTGGCACAGAGAAAGCATGATGGTCACACTAGGTCATTGGGTCTTAGAGCCTACACTGATTGGCACTAGTGTTAGTGGGAGATTATTAGTTAGAGCCTTAGAGCCAATCATATGATGATTGTTGTATGGACTCATTGTATCATATTCTTATGTATATAAAGACATTTGTTTTTGGTTATTATACTTACTTGTATTGGTGCCAAATAACTAAGTATAATAGCATTCTTGAGTAGAAGGTTCTTATCTATATCAATCAATTGGTTGAATCGATAGTGAGATGAAATAGAGAACACTACTCTTAATCATTCCTAGTCAAGTATTATCATACAGGGACAATGTTAATGCGACGAGACTAGCATGTAAGTCAACTTGATGACTTGATCTCACAAGTCATGGGTATGGAGATATCAAGTTGACATATGGGTATGCATTGGAGAATGTATACTGAATGACCCGCTATTAGAAAGTATCATGGATTGTTATACGTGTGTCATATAATTTCTCATGTAGCTATTAGTATGACTATTAGTCCTTGGACCTGAAGTCACCATGGTTCCCTACATAAGGAGTTACATACTTTGGCTTCGTCAAACGTCACCCGTAACTGGTTTGACTATAAAGGCGATTATTGAGTATGTAACAAATTATGCGGAGGGATGTGAGTGATGTAGATGGGATCTATCCCTCCTATATGATGGGAGTGATATCTTGGTTCTTGATAGAGTGAGACCACTAAGTGCATGGTCATGCCCAAATGAGTCGATATGAGATATTGAGCTCATTTGATTAGAGTGAGTCCACTTGGAGTTCAAGACATAGATTGATTCGAGGATGACACGGTCTATACCTCATTTGATTAATCTAGATATCGTGGATAGAAAGACATTGTCACATATTGTGAGAGTCACAATTAGTAGTTACGGAGATAATGTTGGATCTCAACATTTTTGCAACTTGGGTAGCAATGATGTATTGCTAGATGCCGCTCATTGCTTATGTTTCTAAATAAGATTTAGAAACATTGTCAACGTTGCAAGAACCTATTGGATGACACACAAAAAACAAGTGAATGGAGATTAGGTTCATATGATGAACCAATTGGATTAGGTTCATGTGATGAATAAAAAATTAGATTAAGAGTAATCTAATTTAGGCTTTTTGAGTTAGACTCAATTAGGTTGGATTTAAATCACAAAGGAAGATGAGTGATCAAGTTTGACTTGACCATATGGAAGTGGAAATATCAAGTTTGACTTGATGCCACCTCATGAAGGATAACTTATCCTACATGGCATGGCTAGCCAACAAATCCTTGCCAAATCATTAAGGGAGAGCAAGATTCCTAGTGTGGTTGGCCATATGAATGAAAGATTCATTGGCCGCCCAAATGAATGCATTAAGATTCATTGAATGCAATTAATTGCATTCCTAGTGTGGCTAGCCACATGAATGGAAGTTTCATTGGCCGCCCAAATGAATGCATTAAGATTCATTGAATGCAATTAATTGCATTCCTTGTGTGGCCGGCCATATGAATGGAAGATTCATAGGCATTGAATTAATTCATTCATTTTGTATCATCTTACTTACTTCTTCCTTGCTCCTTCTCCTCTCTTTGCCGAGAGCTCCAAGCAAGACAAGAAAGTTAGTGGGTTTATCCAAGAAGAAAGGTAGAGTGATAGTCACATAGAAAAATAAGAGGAGCGTTTGAGATTATATCTTTCTCTTTTCTCCTACTTTTCTTCCAATCCCACCCGAGAGCCCTAGGGAGTGCTAGCACACTTGTGGTGCTCTCTTCTCCATCCTTGAGTGTTAGAGAACACTTCTTGTTCGTGTGGATACTACTAGAGGTGTGTATCCTTGAACACACTCGAGATCCGAAGGACCTTGGATGAGCGGGATTTGCGAAGGGCTTCGCTTCAAAGGTATAACACTCATCATGTAGATCTAAAGTAGATCGATCTAGAGTAGGAAATAAGTACAAGAATTTTATTAATTTTTCGCACGGATCCGTGGCTAGCATTCGGGATTTCCGCAACGCAAAAAGTGATTTTTGCAGCTCGAATTGCTAATAGCTTATAGATTCATACGGTCAGAGGAGACAGTAGAGGGAGGCAGAGGCGATTTACACGGATCTACTTGAAGGTCAATGCATCCCAACTGAGGATACTTATGCTCTTCTGTTGGGTGCTTACTCCACTAAATTTTGCGACAAAATAATATAAATTCATAATAGATTCAAATTTATTTTTCATCGTCAAAATCATTACAAATTTGTAAAAATATAAAATTCATCATACAATTTCATAATCTCATATTTACGACTAATACTTGTATTCGTCGTAAATTTGCGATAAATCAGGATTTGTCATAGATTTGTGATGAAACTGGGTATTTGTCACAAATCAATCCAGGTATTTGTCACAAATTTTAGATAAATAGTGATTTACAATAAGATTAAAATGAAAATTTATTCGTCGCAAAATGATTTTTTTTTACAGTACCTACCCATTTATGCATTTTATCGTGTATACAAATATAACCCCAACTTGTTTGTTTCATATAAATATACAAATGAATACAATAGCACATCATATTCATACAACAATTTTTCATCACATCATATCCATACAACACATACATATCAAATAAATCAACTTAAATCTTTTCAAACAAGTCATCAAATCTAGCATTCCAAACATTCTTCTAGTCATAATATCCAAATGACAATATCTCATATCAAAATGTCTCCAAACGTAAGAAAGATATATAAAAAAAAATTATCGTCCTTTGGTTCCTTGTTAGGCACTTCCTTCTCCTTCCAAACTTCTTAAGTAGATTTCCAACCACCGCCTTTTTTTGGCCACACCAACCATGATCAAAACAAAAATAACAATACTAATCCAAAATACAAAATGAAGGTTTGACAAATTGAATCAAATAACAAATTTCAAAAACACTAGTTACAAATAACATTCATACACAACAAAATCATGAAGAACCATTACCATCATGATCATCGTCGTTGTCACCACCATCATCAATAGAACCGAGAGAAATCTAACTTGGAACGGAGCTTAACTAAGATGTTGCATTATGAAGTTCTATTGTAGGCACAAATCATCAATTACTTGATCTCTTTCCTTCATTTCCTATCTGTTTTACTCTATTATCTTTCTCAAATGAGTAACCTCTTCAGTCAAGTTATGTATTTGTGTCGTTCTTGCTGGTGTGGTGGAAGAAGATGCATGAGCAACTCTATGAGTTCTACTCAAAAAACTCACTCCCAATATCATTCCCCTTTGAACCATACTTGTCTCTAGTCATAAATTCAAATTATTACTAACAGAGGGCCCAGATACCTCATTATCATCACTAACACCTATTAGACTTTTGTGTACTAGCTCTAGCTTAGTATATTTCTCCTGTATAATAAAAAGAAAAATTAAATTAAATTTACAATAACAATATTTTAGAAACACATATAATCTTAATTAGATAGAATATAGACACATATAATATAAAATTAGAGTAGTCACATATCTAATATAATCTAAGTTTCAAAGTAAGATCCAAGATAATCCAAACCTTAATTGCTTTGATCTCTCACCGATTCAAGTCTTATCTTTTTTTTTTTTTGAAATATGCAAGTGAAAGTTTCTATAAATAATGGCTCCCGCCCCATTTCCTTAGTCTAAAAAAATATTGTTAGAAATAAGCTAATAGTCTAAAATAGATTAAAAAAAAATAGTATGAGAGTTAAAAAAAATACCAATCTGTGTGTATGCTCATCGATATTTATAGAGCCTCCTGCATGTGTCACAGACAATTCTCCAAAACTATAAGATTAATTTACTTTATTCTATTGACTCCTTTATTTGTTCTCCTCGGTTTTCCAAAAATTGGAGATCCTAGTCCAATTCTTCTTGGTGATGCAAGGTGGCTTTCTCCCCCTAGTTTTAGCATGATTTAGTACATACCGGATGTGACCGTCACTTTTTTTTTTTTTGAAAACCCTCTTTATTTCCAACACTTCATTAGGGTCCCAAGTGAATGACCGCTGTAATAGAAAAAAAAAATAATTGATTATATATTCACTTTTATTTCACATATAAAATGAAGGGAATATACCATAAACTCGCTCTACCATAACTCTTTTGTAGGTGCTAGAGTGCTTGTATATATCATTGAATCTCCTCTCTAATGGTTATTTACGATTCTATTAATCTTATGAATAACACATACAAAATTTTCAAACCTATGCATAAAGTTACAAACAAACAATATTAAATAATTAATATAGTTGAAAAAATAAAATATTTTTTAGTATTTACAAATCTTTATAAGGGACTATAGACTCTCGAGTATCTTGTATCTCAGCAATCGAGTGTCTGGCTGAATGAACTTGTGTGGCTACTGATGGTTGGAGTGGTGAAAGTACTAGTGAAGGTGAATGGGAAAGTACTGGCTAATGTGCATGGAAAGCTCCTGCCTGAATAGGAGGGCGTAGGTACAGTGTCAAGTGATGAATCAGAATGACCATGAGAACTCCATCTATGGCCACCCTGTCGAAACTGTGAACCAATATTTAAAATTAGGATAAAGTAAATAAAAATTTGATGCATAATGAAGAATATTAAAAAACTTACCATATTTGCAAAGAGATAAGAGAGGTATGAAACTGTGACGACAAGATGTCACTTCTAATGACTTATAGGAAAAAAACACAGAGCACAAATAAAATATAAAAATATAAAAATATAAAAAAAAGACAATATATAGACAACTAATTGAGTTACAAGTTTTTAATTTATAGATTAAAACTAAATTTACTCGTAAAAAAACATTACCATGTAAAAATAAATATCATAATTTTTGTTATATTAAGATAACAAACCTACCCGTCATCAAAATCAAAATCCTCATTGTCATTCTCATCCTCGTCATCATCGTTGTCGTCCCCCTCCTGATCATCATCATTATTCTCATGAATTAAATAATCCATATTTATCACTATTCCACTGGGATCTTGTAATGTTAGAATAATATATTCCTTGGTCTGAAATGTATTTGCAACTTTCTCTCATTGATATGTAATATGTTCCTAATGTTTCTCAATTTTTTTCCCATGCTTTCACTTTACAAAAACCCACCAATCAATTTTGTCACATTTCAAACTAAAATATGAAGCATAGAATACTTGAATCACTTAGTGTGTTAATACTAAATGGTTCATATCTCTTATACAATCTCTTATGATTTATTTCAACAAAATTATACTGTGGATGAACATTTATCCCTCTAACAGAGTTAAACCAACGACACATAAATAAGATAACTCGTATTTCTAGACCAGGATATTCTACCTTTATAATTTCATTTAGCATACCATAAAAAACATGTCTTGCACTTCCATTATTGGATGACTAAACAGAAACTTTACTATTTATTATAGTATTTTCCATTCCATATTTTTTAGTATAAAAATTATATCCATTTATGAAATATATTGGTCAAGTGTACCAATGCTTTTGGACCCCATGATAGATGGAATAACAAATCATATTCAAGGTGAGCTTGATTATCATGAACCTAAAGTCAAATAAATATGTTTAAAATTCTACATATGTGTAAACCAAATTTAGATTGTCTACTTACATATGATTTAAACTATGGTGCAAATTCATCTTCGCATAAGCGATCAAACTCTTATGTCAATAATGTAAAATATAAGTTTTGAAAAATCCTACCATAAAAAAATAAATTATAACACAAATAATTTATGATATAAGAAATATAAAAAATAGGAGATATATATTAACTCGTAATATGAGGTTACTTTTAGACAATTCAGTAAAATATATGTCTAGGCTACCCGCCATTCTTGACCAATTAAGTATCTCTACTTACATGGTCTACCCGGTCAACCAAGGTAACTAAAAATTAAGAATGAGTTGAAATTGAGATCAATAAGACCTCGTTATTTCTTCCCGCTCTTTTCTTTTTGCTCTGAACGTGAGAATCAAAATAATTTGATGCAAAAGCTGTTACTTCCTCCACAACGTATGCATTAACAATAGAGACTTTAACTCATGCCTTATTTTTCACTTTTTTTCTTCAAATAATATAGGAATATGATGGTAATAAAATAAATTGTATTAGATATTAATACATAATAAAATTAGTCAATTTGGAGATGAAAATAATTGGGGACCATTTTGGTGATGAAAATTAATTCATCGCTAAAAATTCTAAATTAGCTTTATGCCCAACCCCCACCTCAAATTCAAATCTACAATGAATCTATAGATTCGTCACAAATAAAATAATAATAATAATAAATTATTTAGCAAACGTTTTATGTTTGTATTTTCTTTTATGTTATATTTTTTATAGTGCATTAACATCTTGTAGACTAATACACAATCGACAAATGTCGAATCATGCACTATTCATCCCCACTAGTGACATCACCAATTCCCAACAAGTCAACACAACCAAGTGAAATAATCTACTCATTCTCAACGAATCAAAATATATTTAGTCATATCCAAGTCACTCACCTCACCTTGCTTAATTAACCCTTAGTTTCAATCTACATGACTAAACCATTGAACTCATTTGACCTTATTGGGTTATCTAGCATACTTAATTTCGTTAACCAAATTAGCTCATCTAGCATAACTAATTTGTCTACTCCATCAAAACTCCTACTCTTATTAGTACAATAAACAAGGCCAACATCATTTGCTTTATTACCCTAATTAACTTAATTGTTCTTTTATACCCAGCCAATATATCTAGTTTGACCAATACAACTGACCAAGTCATATTATCAATTTGATTATCCTAATTTACCGATTGACTTATTTAATTGCTCAACTCATTTAGTTTCACTTGTCCACTTGGCCTATTTAGCACAATTGACCTATTTAGAACAATAGACCTACTTATTATGCCTTGCTTGTTTGATTAACCCAATATATAAATTTAAGTTAGAAATATGCGATGAATCCACAAATTCGTTGTCAATATTTAGAAATAATAAAAAATAGCATTTCTTTTAAGCAAAATCTTATAATGTTGCGACCAATCCATGAATTCGTCGCAATATTTACGATGAATTATATAATCGTGGCAAATGTTTTGCGACGAAATTGAAAATCGTTGCAAATTTTGTGACGAATCCATGGATTCGTTACAAAATCTGCAATGAATCTAAAATTCATTGCAAAATTTCCAATGAATTCTAAATTTGTTGCATATGTTTGCGACAAATCTCTTTTTCATCACAAATCAACGACAAATATTCATGTTCGTCGCTAATTGAGAATGTATTCTACGACGAAATAATTTTTATTATCAATATATGATGAAAAATTTTTGATACTAATTTCATTGTTGATTTGCATTGATTTCTATTTTGTTGCTAATTCTATTGCAAGTTTGCAACGATTTTTTTTTTTTTATCACTGAAATTCGTCCCTGAATTATTATTTTTTTAGTGATGGCATACTTCCAAGTACCTTAGCTTTCTTCAATTCTTTCTGATGCACCTTTCATATGAACATTCTATGTGACTCTATGTAGTGGTTTGTCATATTCAAATCAAGCTACATTATTCAATACTCTCATGTTATTCAAGAATCTTCTGAAAACTATTAAATCATGAGTTTATGTAGAAAGATCATCCATTTTGATTAGGTGCTGTGGTACACAATGCATACATAAATGGGTTATTAAAGGAGAGGGACACTAGAAAGGCTGTTGAAACCTTTCAAAGGATGAAAAGTGATCGGTGCAAACCATCAACAGACACATAACACAATGATGATTAATCTATACCGTAAGGTAACTTTTTCTCCTAAATTTGTTAATATGATGCACTCAAATCCATAATTCGCTACAAAAATAACCAGGTTTAGAGACCGAATTAGATATGGAAATTTAATTCCGTTTGTCACTAATTAGCGACGAAATTAGATTTCAATCGCTAATTAGAGACGAAAACCTAATTCCATCAATGTTTCGTTGTTAATTTAGTGACGGAATAGAAATTACATCGCTAATTGGCCATGGAACATAGACAAAATTAAGTTTCTGTCGCTAATTAGCCACGGAAATCTAATTTCGTTGCTAGTTTGGCGATCAAAATTAGGGTTTACTCTTCTTCTCTCTCTCTAGTGATTTTGCTCGTGGCCTCAATCTGCAACTAACTCCTCTCCTATCTCTCAACCACACAGCCCCTTCTCCCCTATGTCAGTACGCTCCTCTCCCCTATGCCAGCCTTTACTTTAGATGGTTACTAGCTCAATGCTGCAAGCTTTGTCAACTGCGAGCTTGGGCAATTGTGAACTTGTAGCCATCAACTTGGTCGGGTACGACCTCACGACTGCAAGATTGGCATACCATGACCTCGCAATGGTGAGCTTGTCTGACCATGAACACTGGACTCCCTCGACCGTAACGGCGAGCTTGCCCGACCAATTGGACCTTCTATTGCTTCTGTAGAGATCTATATCGAAAAATAAACTAAAAATGCAGTGAAAATTGATCTCTCTAGAGATCCATGCAAAAGGAGCTAATCTTGTAACTACTTTACTAGTTAGGATTGTTACTTTTGATGCGTGAAGAACCCTTAAGAGACTGCTAGTCCGACCAATCGGAGTGAGATCAGAACATTTGCGTCTCTACGAAATCCACATGAGCACGTTCTTCATTCGACCTATAAACTCAGAAATCGGAGAGTCTCAAAAACTACCCTTCTCACAAAAGTTAGAGAATCTTAGGCATTCACCTTCTCCATAAGTTGGAGCAACCTTTTACCTTCTCCAAAAGTTGGAGAGTCTTGCTAGCGATGGCATTTAAGGTGAACATCAAAAAGAAAACCTAACCATTTGGGTCTCTTGTAGTGGGCTTTCTAGTTGGGTTGGAACTAGCATATTGGATTATCTCATTAAACCAATAAGCTTTTAAGATCTAATTGGATTAACCTATTAATCCAATAAGTCCAAAATCCAATTAAATTAACTTATTAATCCAATACGTTTAAGGTTCGAAACCATAAAATAAACTAATCTCCAAATCAATATACCCATTAGGTTCTCGTAAAGTTAACAGTGTTTCTAAAACTATTTTAAATACAAAAATAATGAGTGACATCTAATAATCTATCATTACTACCCAAGTGACAAAGATGTCGAGATCTGACCTAACCTATCTATGATCATTATCTCAAATAACTCATTCCTTTCGTTCTTGAGATCTAGATTGATTCACAAAGTACAAACCGTGTCATTCTCTCATTAATCTATGTGTTTCTTAATCTAGGTAGACCTATTTAACTAAATAAACTTAATATCTCATATTGACTTATTTAATTATGACAATGAATTTTAGTAGTCCTACTCAATCAAGAGGCCCACAAATATCTCTTCTGTTATATGGGAAGGACAAATTCCATCTACATTACTCACATTGTCACGCCCCAGAGGAGTCTCTGTCCGAAGAAATTTCGGCAGCATCTCCCCTGTACGGCGGACAATATGAAACTTTCTACATATCACATATACATCAGCCACAGGCGGCTGGAATGATAACAAAAATAAACAAAACAAACACCACGCAGTTTATAAAGATATTCAGCCTCTGGCTGTCACAACCACGCAGTTGACAATAGTAAACAACAACAATAGGACTCTGACTCGAAATCCACCCTACTCCACTACACTCGTAAAGCTCAAATCCAACGAACTCACCTCTTCTGCCGTAAAAATGAAATCCAATATCATATCAAAAATCCATCAAAAGGTACCACTCCATACAATATCCATAGTAAAAATCTAAAGACAATGCTAAAACAAAGTATGATATAGAAAAAAAAAAACAAAATAAAACAAATAACGAACTAGTAGAGAACTAGCTCTACGTGCAGATGGGGGGCCAGCGACTGGAACTGCTCCGGACAGCCTCGAGGCGGGGTGAGTCCAACACTCAGCAGGTACAACTGATATGCATAATAAAACAAATAACAGACAACACTAATTATGCGTACAGTCTCCTGAATACGAGAAGGAATAAATGCAACTGAAATGAAATCAGGAGATAACTGTACTAACCGGAATCAAGGTACAAAGGTAACAGGTCGTCAGACCGAAGAAATCATAATCCTGTATGCATGTCAATCAAATGCATTCATACAAATGCAGCATATAAGTGCAGCAATCACAACAATAAAATGCAATAAATGCATATGGTGACCGTGCACTCGGACATCACTGCTCCGACAAAGGATCGAGTGGACGGAATGCCGAGTACTCCCTCCGCCCCAAATCATAAATGGGGAGCTCAATGCTCTCATCTCCCGGTACACAACGACGGGAGGAAAAATCTCTGCCGGCTACCACGCTGAGTCTCGACCAACGGAGCCAAACAGAGTCCACCATCTGCCTACCACGCTGCTACCCTAAATGCCAACGGAGCCAAACAGAGGAATCCACTACTGAGTCACCCGACCAACGGAGCCAAACAGCAGAACCGCCACACTCCAGCCAGATATACAACTAATCCATGGGTGGTGTGTGCAGTATATGTAACTGGCGATGGGCTCAACCAAAGTGGAGCCGACAATCGCACAGCATGCAATCATGATGCATGACACTAAAAACATGGCATAGTCCATATAACTAGATACAAGTGTGTACCACTGGAAGAAGTATCAAATAGAAGGTACACCAATCAAATAGGGTATCCAATAAACCCTAGATCCAGAACATATCATAGCATGTGGTTGGTTCACTACCTAAAGCATATGTGATCAGGTAGATATCATGCAGTGCAGCATAAATAAACAAACAAACATGTAACTAATCATGTAGCGACTAACCGAAACAAACAGATAACACAATTATTGTTATATGTTAAACATATTATCATGCATATCAAAAGACATAAGTCAAAGTACCCGCCTCCAATAAAGTGGTCCAAATCCGGTAATCAAAATACTCGTCGAGATACCGTCCCGAATCAAAGTCCTGTGTCGAACATATAGACATATTTTATTTAGCTATAATTCAAATGAATTTAAATAGCTTAATAAAATCCACGAAACTAATATCAGGGAAAGCCCTAATTAACATCACCAATTGCCTACCCAAAATTAATTCTAACCATTGACTAAGGTTAATGGTCTTAACCCTAATCGTTCCATTAGATTCATTTAAAACCCAACTCAATCTACAATAAGGATCCGCCATCAATGTATCATCCTATAACCAAATTATGTATGTATCATTTCATACCTAAACAACATGTATCAAAAGTGTGCCAACTCAATCCATAAACTAAACCCTTACCTTACTGCCGCTGGACCAAGATGCTGCTGGAAAACAAAACTTATTGCTAACAAAGATAAATTGCTGCGGTAAATCAAAGGGTTGCTTAACCACAGTCGCTATGGCTCAATAACAAGGATCGTTGCTGCTGAAGCTTTAAAAGTTTTGCTGCTAAAATCCACTTCACAGATTCTGTCCAGAACAGAATCAAGAACGATCAACCATTAGTTGAGAATGATTTACACTATTCAAATCAAGAACAGAAAATGGAAAATTCGACATTCCAAACTTACCTCAACCGAAACCTAGGACACCGAAGAAGGCTCGGCCAAATTTAAACCAGACACGGCACAATAAAGGAAGAAATGGTGCTCTGCCGTGGGGAGAAAGGGAGGCTCGGTCGCCGGCACAGAGAATCGGAGAGGGGCAATGGCGCTAGGTTAAACCTAGTGTCCGGCGAGGTCTCGGGAAGAAGAAAAGAGGGAGTCGCGGTGGCCGGTGGATCGTGTGCGGCGGCTAAACCGTGCGGCGTCGGTTAGGGCTTGAGAGGGTGCGGCGGCGTCGGGGAAATAGGGAAGAGATGCGGGGGATGGCTCGGGTTCGGCGACAAAAGAAAACGAAAGAAATAAAGAAAATAAAAAGGAAAAAGATATATATAAATATAATCTTTTCCTCGCTTAAATCGGGTAGCCTAAACAGGCTTTTCCGGACCCCATTTTTATCCCCGTCAACTCATCCGTACGAGCTCCGAAAAATTCCCAAAAAATCTCCAAAAATTTCGGAAAATTCCCTTATTAATAATCGTCATTTTTTCGGTATTTTACATTCTCCCCCACTAATAAAAATTTGGTCCCCAAATTTCAGTATCTACCATCAGCAAGTACTAATAACAAATAATAATAATAAATGTTGAACGGTAAATAAACTCACATACCTCAAGTGAAAAGATGGGGATATCGAGCTCGGATCGTATCCTCAAGCTCCCAAGTAGCCTCCTCGTCTGAATGATGCTGCCATCCGACTTTAACCAGCCGGATGGTCTTGTTCCGCAACTGACGCTCTTTCCGGTCAAGAATCCGTACCGGAATCTCCTCATATGTAATGTCAGGCTGAACTGGAACTGGAATATCTGCCAGCACATGCGTCGGGTCGGGCACGTATCTCCGCAGCATAGATACGTGGAATACATCGTGGATGCCTGCCAGGGACGGTGGTAGTGCCAGCCGGTAAGCTACCGCTCCGATCCTCTCCAAGATCTCGAAAGGACTAATGTACCGCGGAGCTAGCTTACCTCTGAGGCTAAATCTCTTCACCCCTTTCGTGGGTGGAACTCGCAGAAATACATGGTCGCCAACAGAGAATTCTAGTGGTCTGCGTCTCCGATCAGCATAACTCTTCTGGCGGTCCTGTGCCTCTGACATCCTCCGTCTGATAGTACAGACCAACTCTGCATCCTGCTTAGCTATATGAGGTCCCAACATCTGGGCCTCTCCAACCTCATCCCAGAGGACGGGTGTCCGACAAGGTCTACCATACAATGCTTCAAACGGTGCCATATGGATAGCCGAATGAAAGCTGTTGTTGTAAGCAAACTCTACCAACGGCAGATGGTCCTCCCAACGGCCTCTGAAATCTATAACACATGACCTCAGCAGGTCCTCTAAAGTCTGAATGGTCCGCTCTGACTGTCCATCTGTCTGTGGATGGAAAGCTGTACTAAGTCGGAGCTGTGTGCCCAAGGCCTGCTGCAGACTCTGCCAGAAACGAGACGTAAACCGTGGATCTCTATCCGAAATGATACTCAACGGAACACCATGTAGTCTGATGATCTCCCGGCAATACAGATCTGCCAATCGATCCAGGGGATCAGTCCTCCGGATCGCTAAGAAATGCGCGGATTTGGTTAATCGATCAACGATTACCCAAATCGCGTCATGACCTCGTCGTGTCCTCGGCAATCCTACCACAAAGTCCATGGTAATGTGATCCCACTTCCACTCAGGAATAGGAATCCGCTGAAGTAATCCTGCAGGTCTCTGATGCTCAGCCTTCACCTGCTGACAGACAAGACATCTAGCTACGAAATCCGCGATGTCTTTCTTCATACTGTTCCACCAGTAGGAACGTCTCAAGTCTCGATACATACGGGTTCCGCCTGGATGGATCGCAAATCGAGAGCGGTGTGCCTCCTGAAGTAGCTCCTGTAAGACCGGATGAGACTGAGGTACGCATAATCTGCCTCGGAAGTATATAACACCCTCCTCGTCTCGTGTAAACTCGGTCTGCTGCCCGGAAGCTATCTGACTGCCAATGAACTGACAATGCTGATCACCAGCCTGAGCCTCTCGGATCTTCGTCCTGATCGACGACTGAGCAACCATGGTAACCAGAATACCCTGCTCTGTAGATCCCTGCTCCTCAAGGTCTAACTCAGAAAAACTCTGAATCAAGTCTGTGACTGAAGTCCGGTGGCAAGACAAAGTCCCTCTGGACTTCCTGCTGAGTGCATCGGCAACCACATTAGCTTTCCCCGGGTGGTTGCTAATGGTACAATCGTAGTCCTTAAGGAACTTCATCCATCTCCTCTGTCGGAGATTAAGCTCCTTCTGAGTGAAAATGTATTTGAGACTCTTATGATCAGTAAGAATCTCAAATGTAATACCGTACAAATGATGTCGCCATAACTTCAGAGCAAAAATGGTGGCAGCTAACTCCAAGTCATGAACTGGGTAGTTCTTCTCATGCTCCTTCAACTGACGAGAAGCATAAGAGACTACTCTGCCGTGCTGCATCAGAACAGCACCCAAACCCTGAAGAGACGCGTCGGTGTAAAGTACAAATCCATCCTCTCCAGAAGGTAAAACCAAAACTGGAGCCGACACTAATCTCCGCTTCAGCTCCTGAAAGCTGGTCTCGCAATCCTTGGACCACGTGAACTTCACGCCCTTCCTGGTAAGGCGTGTCAGCGGCATAGCAATACGCGAGAAACCCTCGACAAAACGTCGGTAATACCCGACAATTACGGATCTCCTGAACTGACTTCGGCTGCTCCCAACTGGTGACAGCCTCGATCTTCTGAGGATCAACTGAAATACCTCTACTAGAAACCACGTGTCCCAGAAAACCGACTGAGGATAGCCAGAACGCACACTTGCTGAACTTCGCGTACAGCTGATGTCGTCGAAGAATCTCCAAGACTATGCGAAGATGCTGTGCATGCTCCTCCTCGGAACGAGAATAGACCAATATGTCATCAATGAAAACGATAACAAACTGATCCAGATACTCCAGAAAGATGCGGTTCATCAAGTCCATAAACACCGCTGGAGCATTGGTAAGCCCAAATGGCATTACCAAAAACTCATAATGGCCGTATCGAGTACGGAAAGCTGTCTTCTGAATATCTGAGTCTCTGACTCTCAGCTGATGATATCCGGATCGCAGATCAATCTTAGAATACACTGATGTACCTCTGAGCTGATCAAACAAATCCTCGATCCGTGGTAAAGGATATTTATGTAACACCCCACCCTTCTCGCTACTAGTCTGCGAGGGCGGAGCGTTACTGGACTACTACCTTTACTAAACTATCCTTGTTCACATATTGATAGTAATTCCTAAAACTCTCAAAGAACTCAAAAGTTACAATTAACTAGCAGCGGAAGACTAAATGACTCATCTAATACATTCTACTCAACTCTTTGTTAATAAATTCTTATGCTAAATCCCAAGGCTTCTATAGTCCTGGCATCACACATCCTTCGAACACCTCCTTGTCGCCTTCCTTTCTATATCTTTTCTTTTCCTATATCTGCAGTAAGAGGAAGTGTAGTCTATAAGCAAAATTTGCTTAGTAAGCGCTATCTAACTCACAAAATCTCGATATGCATGAGGATATATTGAAATCTAAAACTGAATGCTCAAAAGGAAATCTACTCATGCTCATCTACTAGTGAAAGAAACATACTGAAAGGCTAAACATGTAGAGTAAATCTATATAATCATGCTAGCATAAAGAACTAAGCTTACTTTATTCTAAACGCCTTCTGAATCTTATTTCACTTGTTTAAAGACTTATTCTTTAAATACTTTATACTTATGTAAAACTTGCTTTACTTGTTCAAAAACTTATACTTATAATACTTCAAAATAATAATCAACTTCTTCTTGGGCCCTGGCAACTGTTCTTTCTATGCGCCCATCCCTAACTTGACCCTATGGTCGCTAGTCCCGAATCTAGTAGGGTACTACTAGGTTATCTAAACCTAGGGACGACTATGGAGCCCAACCCAAGGACAGAGAGTCCAACACAAGTAAAATACTTGTTATCTTTTAATACTTCTATATAATGCCTCAGCATTTTCTTTAGCACCTTGTGTGCCTAAAACCCCTAAAGTCTTGACTTTGGGATCTACTTAAGGCCTCGGCCTTTTCTTTTTCTTCTTTAACTTTCTTATACTTTTCTTTAAAAGAATGCTTCTTACAAAACTGAAATGTTTAAACAAATTCTAACACTAAAATGCTTAAACAAAATCTGCATACAAGTTTAAACAGAAATCTGCATATTAAGCTTAACTAAAATCTGCATTGCTTATCTAAAATGATACTAAGCTTATTAAAATCTGCATACTATGCTAGTCAAAATTCTGCATACTATACTAATCAAGATTCTACATTCTATGCTACACTATTTCTGCATACTATGCAAACATAAATTCTGCACTATAATACTTAACCAAACTGCACTATAATCTTTTTCTTTAAAAATTGTATTATAAGTTCCACAAAAAATCTGCACTACAAGTTCCACCAAAAATCTGTACTATAAATTCCACCAAAAATCTGCACTACAAGTTCCACAAAAAATGTGCACTATAGATTTTAAAGAAATCTGCACCATAAGCTCTTATGAAATCTACACTACAAGCTCTAAAGAAATCTGCTCGAAAGAAATCTGCATTTTAAGCTCTAAGAAATCTGCACTACAAGCTTAATTAAAATATGCACTATAAGCCTACATAAAAATCTGCACTATAAGCTTAATTAAAATCTGCACTATAGGCTTAATTAAAAATCTGCACTATAAGCTTAATTAAAATCTGCACTATAGGCTTAATTAAAATCTGCACTATAAGCCTAATTAAAAATCTGCATTATAGACTTAATTAAAATCTGCACTATAGTCTTAATTAAAATCTGTACTATAAGCCTATATAAAAATCTGCACTATAAGCTTAATTAAAATCTGCACTATAGGCTTAATTAAAAATCTGCACTATAAACGCTTCTCATGCTTCGAATTCAAGAAGAACAAAGGTCCGAAACTACTCCTACTGCAGGTGAGAAGCACTTACCTTGATTCTTGGACACACAACCGAACAAAAAGGGCATCTAGGACCTTGGCCGCTCGCCGGAGATGATACCCTAACTCCCTTTCATTTTCTGCCCGAGCTCCGCCGTCGTACGCAGAAGAGAAGGAGAGAATGGTTTAAGTCACGGGAAAACAGAACATCAACTTATCCCCTTTTATAATCTAATATTCTGTTAATTATCTTAGATAAATTTGCTACTTTTTGTAAACAAACAAATCCAACATCAACTTATCCCTTTTATAATCCAATATTCTGTTAATTATCTTAAATAAATTCGCTACTTTTTCTAAACAAATAAATCCAACATCAACTTATCCCTTTTACAATATTCTGTTAACTATTTTAAATAAATTCGCTACTTTTTCTAAACAAACAAATCCAAGATCAACTTATCCCTTTTATAATCTAATATTCTGTTAACTATCTTAAATAAATTCGCTATCTTTTCTAAACAGAAAAATCCGTTTGCACACTTTGTCAGCCGGGTTTTCACCGAGTCAAAGGTCATGGGTTCAATTCTCGGCTTGGACATTTTTTTGTCGAAACTTCCTTCGTTTTGTAAAAATACCAAACGACCTCCAAAAATTACATAAAAATACTTTAAAAATTTCTAAAAATCCCTAGAATATTTCTATAGAATTTTTAAATATTTTTAAATTACTTTTAGGACTCTAATTGAGGAAATTTGGGGCGTTACAATTCTCCCTACCTTATAAAAAGTTCGTCCTCGAATTTAGAATAATTCTGGATATCTCTGTCTCATACTGTCCTCACGCTCCTAAGTAACTTCCTCGTGCTTCTGGTTCTAAATGACTTTCACTAATGGTACTCTTTGTTCCTTAGTCTCTTAACTTCTCGGTCCTCTATTATTCATATCGTATCGTACCCATTAGGGGTCCTTGGAAGGCTTGATATCTTCTCTATCCTTTCTAAACATACTTATGTATATGAATATAAGAGAAACAAAACTTCTATCTTACTAAAGTGCATATAAGTAATTACTCCATACTGCAAATAATAAAGAAAGCATAAAAGGAAAACTTAAATACTTTCTTACTTGAAGACGGCAAAGATGGTGCTGATGTGTGATGCTGGAGAATAGGAACTGCTCTGATACCAACTGTAACACCCCACCCTTCTCGCTACTAGTCTGCGAGGGCGGAGCGTTACTGGACTACTACCTTTACTAAACTATCCTTGTTCACATATTGATAGTAATTCCTAAAACACTCAAAGGACTCAAAAGTTACAATTAACTAGCAGCGGAAGACTAAATGACTCATCTAATACATTCTACTCAACTCTTTGTTAATAAATTCTTATGCTAAATCCCAAGGCTTCTATAGTCCTGGCATCACACATCCTTCGAACACCTCCTTGTCGCCTTCCTTTCTATATCTTTTCTTTTCCTATATCTGCAGTAAGAGGAAGTGTAGTCTATAAGCAAAATTTGCTTAGTAAGCGCTATCTAACTCACAAAATCTCGATATGCATGAGGATATATTGAAATCTAAAACTGAATGCTCAAAAGGAAATCTACTCATGCTCATCTACTAGTGAAAGAAACATACTGAAAGGCTAAACATGTAGAGTAAATCTATATAATCATGCTAGCATAAAGAACTAAGCTTACTTTATTCTAAACGCCTTCTGAATCTTATTTCACTTGTTTAAAGACTTATTCTTTAAATACTTTATACTTATGTAAAACTTGCTTTACTTGTTCAAAAACTTATACTTATAATACTTCAAAATAATAATCAACTTCTTCTTGGGCCCGGCAACTGTGCTTTTTCTTTTGTAACGACCCGACCCATTCGGCGGCCCATTTGGCGGCCCATTTGGCGACCCTATGGTCGTCGACCGTCGACCGTCGGCCGAGCCGTTACTACTAGGTTATCTAAACCTAGGGACGACTATGGGAGCCCAGCCCAAGGACAGAGAGTCCAGTACAGTGCCACTGATAAAAGTAAAATACTTGTTATCTTTTAATACTTCTATATAATGCCTCGGCATTTTCTTTAGCACCTTGTGTGCCTAAAACCCCTAAAGTCTTGACTTTGGGATCTACTTAAGGCCTCGGCCTTTTCTTTTTCTTCTTTAACTTTCTTATACTTTTCTTTAAAAGAATGCTTCTTACAAAACTGAAATGTTTAAACAAATTCTAACACTAAAATGCTTAAACAAAATCTGCATACAAGTTTAAACAGAAATCTGCATATTAAGCTTAACTAAAATCTGCCTATTAAGCTTATCTAAAATCTGCATACTAAGCTTATCTAAAATCTGCATACTATGCTAGTCAAAATTCTGCATACTATACTAATCAAGATTCTACATTCTATGCTACACTATTTCTGCATACTATGCAAACATAAATTCTGCACTATAATACTTAACCAAACTGCACTATAATCTTTTTCTTTAAAAATTGCATTATAAGTTCCACAAAAAATCTGCACTACAAGTTCCACCAAAAATCTGTACTATAAATTCCACCAAAAATCTGCACTACAAGTTCCACAAAAAATGTGCACTATAGACTTTAAAGAAATCTGCACCATAAGCTCTTATGAAATCTACACTACAAGCTCTAAAGAAATCTGCTCGAAAGAAATCTGCATTTTAAGCTCTAAGAAATCTGCACTACAAGCTTAATTAAAATATGCACTATAAGCCTACATAAAAATCTGCACTATAAGCTTAATTAAAATATGCACTATAAGCCTACATAAAAATCTGCACTATAAGCTTAATTAAAATCTGCACTATAGGCTTAATTAAAAATCTGCACTATAAGCTTAATTAAAATCTGCACTATAGGCTTAATTAAAATCTGCACTATAAGCCTAATTAAAAATCTGCATTATAGACTTAATTAAAATCTGCACTATAGTCTTAATTAAAATCTGTACTATAAGCCTATATAAAAATCTGCACTATAAGCTTAATTAAAATCTGCACTATAGGCTTAATTAAAAATCTGCACTATAAACGCTTCTCATGCTTCGAATTCAAGAAGAACAAAGGTCCGAAACTACTCCTACTGCAGGTGAGAAGCACTTACCTTGATTCTTGGACTCACAACCGAACAAAAAGGGCATCTAGGACCTTGGCCGCTCGCCGGAGATGATACCCTAACTCCCTTTCATTTTCTGCCCGAGCTCCACCGTCGTACGCAGAAGAGAAGGAGAGAATGGTTTAAGTCACGGGAAAACAGAGCATCAACTTATCCCCTTTTATAATCTAATATTCTGTTAATTATCTTAGATAAATTTGCTACTTTTTGTAAACAAACAAATCCAACATCAACTTATCCCTTTTATAATCCAATGTTCAGTTAATTATCTTAAATAAATTTGCTACTTTTTCTAAACAAACAAATCCAACATCAACTTATCCCTTTTATAATATTCTGTTAACTATCTTAAATAAATTCGCTACCTTTTCTAAACAAACAAATCCAAGATCAACTTATCCCTTTTATAATCTAATATTTTGTTAACTATCTTAAATAAATTCGCTACCTTTTCTAAACAGAAAAATCTGTTTGCCCACCTGGTCAGTCGTGTTTTGACCGAGTCAAAGGTCACGGGTTCTATTCTCGGCTTGGACATTTTTTTGTCGAAACTTCCTTCGTTTAATAAAAATACCAAACGACCTCCAAAAATTACATAAAAATACTCTAAAAATTTCTAAAAATCCCTAGAATATTTCTATAGCATTTTAAAATATTTTTAAATTACTTTTAGCACTCTAATTGAGGAAATTTTGGGCGTTACAATTTATTTCTGACGGTCACTGAATTCAGTTGTCTGTAGTCAATACATAACCTCATGGTGCCGTCCTTTTTCTTGACAAATAATACCGGAGAACCCCATGGGGAAACACTAGGGCGAATAAATCCCCTGTCTAAAAGCTCCTGGAGTTGAACCTTCAGCTCGTTCAACTCTTTTGGTGCCATACGATATGAAACTTTAGATGTCGGTGCGGTTCCCGGAATTAACTCAATAGCGAACTCCACTGGCCTTCTGGGAGGCAAACCTGGCAGCTCCTCTGGAAATACATCTGGGTACTCCCGGACTACAGGAACGTCGGAGAGCTGCGAACTGCTGCTGTCCTCAGTACTGATCAAAGATAACAGAAAACCCTGACAGCCATGTGACAGCAACCTCTGAGCCTGTATCGCCGAAATGATCGATAAGCCGTCGTCTCTAATGCCAGTGAAATCCCACGAGGGTTGGTTCAGAGGCCGAAATGTGACCACCCTCGTCTGGCAATCAACTGTGGCATGATATGCTGACAAACAGTCCATGCCAAGAATAATATCAAAATCGACCATTTCTAATACTAATAGATCCACTGTAAGTATTAGGTTGCCAAAATCTAACGGGCAACCTCTGACCTCCTGGGTGACTTCTAAAGTATCACCGGACGGTAGGGAGACGGTCAATCGCTGGGGTCTGAAAGTGGGTAATCTACCAACCTCCCGCATAAAAGTGCGAGATATAAATGAATGCGAGCTACCAGTATCTATCAGTATATCTGCAGATAAGGCATAAATAGAAATCATACCGCGGAAAACGGATCCGTCGGCTCGCTGCGCATCCTCTCTGGTCATCGCATGAACACGTCCAGTCTCTGGCGGAGGAGGAGGAGGTAACACTGCCAGCGGCTGCTGCGGCTGGGCAGAAGCCTGCCACTGAGGCTGTGCTGGATACTGCGCCAGAGAAGACTGAGAAGACGGCGACTGATACTGTGCAGCTGGCTGAGACTGAGTCTGGTACTGCCCCTGCGTCGGATAATAAAGTCCCGGAACAGAACTCTGGGGTGCTATGGAAGCACTGGAGTACTCCTGTCCAAGCATGCCAAATGTCGCTGCTGCATGTGAAGCACTAGGCTGCTGGCCAGGCAAAGGTTGGGCTCTACGCCCTCCTCGATAAGTACCGGACTGACTGGACTGTCCTCCATGATCCGTCCCTCCGGAAGTCATATGCTGAGTCTTCTGCGGACAATCTCGGCTCTGGTGTCCAGGCAGTTTGCAATGAAAGCAAACCGACTGTCCCAGAGAGCAAGCTGAGATGATATGATCTCTGGACCCACATCTGAAACAACGAATGTCGCTGGCGGGTTGTTTCCGGTTCTGCTGGGAAGACCGGGAACGTCCAGAAGAAGACTGTCCTGATTTCTGGGGTTTACGTGATCCCCCAGATATACCCTGATCTGACCGACTACGCCTGCTCTGCTGTGGTGTAGCCTGAGGCTGCTGGATCTGTCCAGATGTCTGACTCGGCTGCTTCCTTTTCCTATCCGGAAAAACTCTCTGCTGAGCTGACTCAATAATGAGGGCTCTGTCCAACATCTCCGCATAAGATGTGATACCAAGACCGACAAGTCTTAGTTGCAAATGTCCATCCAGTCCCTGAATGAACTGCTGCATACGCGAACTGTCCTCAGCAACTAGCTCTGGACAAAATCTGGCCAATCTGTCAAACTCTGCATTATACTCAGTCACTGTCCGATTATTCTGTCGCAAACTCAGGAAATCCTGCCGGCGAGCCATCTGATAAGCTCGTGGAAAGAAACGGCTCTCAAAAGCCTCTCTGAATCTGGCCCAAGTGATGTTCTGCTCACCAATGATAGAACGTTGGGTAAGCCACCAAGTATCGGCCGCATCCCGTAAGTGAAAAGCAGCTAGCTCTGCTTTCTCCCACTCGGAGCAAGCAATATAAAAGAAAGTCCGCTCCATAGTCTCAATCCAAGACAAGGCCACACTCGGATCTCTGTCTCCTCGGAAAAGTGTGAATCGACTCTTCATCGATTCTGCCAACACTGGAATCCTGGCTCGTGCCGTAACAGGATCTATGAGGTGTGTCGGTACGGCTGTCGGAACTGGCGGAAACACTGGAGCTGATGCTACAGAAGGTACCGTTGTATAAACTGGAGGAGGTACTCCCGGTGCTGCTGGGTAACCGGGAGCATATGCTGTCGGTGGCACTGTAGGGTGAATGTAGGTGGCCGCGGCTGGAGATACGGTAGGCACTGGTACCGGATGTGAAGCAACCGGTATCCCCAATGCCGGAGCTGCTGGGTACACGATAGGTACTGGGGGCACAGGCATCGCTGATGCCGGGTACACTGTAGGCCCAGATGGCGGTGGTGCCGAGTACGCAATAGACTGAGCTGGAGCTGGTGTCGGATATGCTAATGGTATCCCTGGTGGTACCGGAAATACAGGAGCAGTGGATACTGTCGGTGCAGCTGAGGTAGGCACCTCTAAGGGAGCCATCGGAGTTTGAAGGCCCGCCGCACTCGTAGTATGCTGAGTCTGTCCCTGACCGACAGGCTCAGCCTTGGTAGGCATCTCTGGTATATCCAAAGATCCTGCAGTCCTCGCACGTGCTCGTCCAGCACCACGTCTCACAGCAATACGCGTAGATCGCCTCATATCTGTTAAATTATATTACAGATATTACTACAGGTATAAACAATTACCAAAATGACACCATACCTAATTGCTGTCTGGAGATGTTCCGTCGCTGTCCAGCCCCCAAATTGACCTCAGAATTCCGTACGAGAAAAACAACACTGGAAATCCATATAAATCAATAACGAAAATCCATAACAAAATCGAAACGGAAAAATCCGTACAACCCAAAATTAACTGCCCAGATTAATCTGTCTCGCAACTAGGGCTAGTATAAAAATGTCCAATATACTAAAAGCAGGTATCACACCCTGCTCTGATACCAATGAATTGGTATCAGATAAATCTCGAAAATCCAACACACGGAAATCAAATAAATATCGCCAAACTTTGGCGCGCTAATACCCAATAAACTGATATCAGATTATTCAAAGTATCCATAATACGAAAACAAAGATCGTATAAATCTAGAACACACAGCAAGTATCGTATACCTGCTCTGATACCACTAAATTGTCACGCCCCAGAGGAGTCTCTGTCCGAAGAAATTTCGGCAGCATCTCCCCTGTACGGCGGACAATATGAAACTTTCTACATATCACATATACATCAGCCACAGGCGGCTGGAATGATAACAAAAATAAACAAAACAAACACCACGCAGTTTATAAAGATATTCAGCCTCTGGCTGTCACAACCACGCAGTTGACAATAGTAAACAACAACAATAGGACTCTGACTCGAAATCCACCCTACTCCACTACACTC
This sequence comes from Zingiber officinale, assembly GCF_018446385.1. Lineage (NCBI taxonomy): Eukaryota > Viridiplantae > Streptophyta > Magnoliopsida > Zingiberales > Zingiberaceae > Zingiber > Zingiber officinale. Next base: position 102,742,905 of record NC_055987.1, on the reverse strand, counting down.
GTAAAGCTCAAATCCAACGAACTCACCTCTTCTGCCGTCCAGGCAGGCACGTAGTAGAATGAAATCCAATATCATATCAAAAATCCATCAAAAGGTACCACTCCATACAATATCCATAGTAAAAATCTAAAGACAATGCTAAAACAAAGTCTGATATAGAAAAAAAAACAAAATAAAACAAATAACGAACTAGTAGAGAACTAGCTCTACGTGCAGATGGGGGGCCAGCGACTGGAACTGCTCCGGACAGCCTCAACCTGAAAATATCAACAATGGAGGCGGGGTGAGTCCAACACTCAGCAGGTACAACTGATATGCATAATAAAACAAATAACAGACAACACTAATCATGCGTACAGTCTCCTGAATACGAGAAGGAATAAATGCAACTGAAATGAAATCAGGAGATAACTGTACTAACCGGAATCAAGGTACAAAGGTAACAGGTCGTCAGACCGAAGAAATCATAATCCTGTATGCATGTCAATCAAATGCATTCATACAAATGCAGAATATAAGTGCAGCAATCACAACAATAAAATGCAATAAATGCATATGGTGACTGCACTCGGACATCATCGCTCCCGACAAAGGATCGAGTGGACGGAATGTCTTGAGTACTCTGCCCTCCGGCCCCAAATCATAAATGGGGAGCTCAATGCTCTCATCTCCCACACAACGACGGGGAGGAAAAATCTCTGTCGGCTACCACGCAGTCTCCCGACCAACGGAGCCAAACAGTCCACCATCTCACGGCTACCACGCTACCCTAAATGCCAACGAGCAAACAGAAGGAATCGATCACGGCCACTACCGAGTCACCGACCAACGGAGCCAAACAAAGTCCACCACACTCCAGCCAGATATACAACTAATCCATGGGTGGTGTGTGCAGTACATGTAACTGGCGATGTGCTCAACCAAAGTGGAGCCGACAATCGCACAGCATGCAATCATGATGCATGACACTAAAAACATGGCATAGTCCATATAACTAGATACAAGTGTGTACCACTGGAAGAAGTATCAAATAGAAGGTACACCAATCAAATAGGGTATCCAATAAACCCTAGATCCAGAACATATCATAGCATGTGGTTGGTTCACTACCTAAAGCATATGTGATCAGGTAGATATCATGCAGTGCAGCATAAATAAACAAACAAACATGTAACTAATCATGTAGCGACCAACCGAAACAAACAGATAACACAATTATTGTTATATGTTAAACATATTATCATGCATATCAAAAGACATAAGTCAAAGTACCCGCCTCCAATAAAGTGGTCCAAATCCGGTAATCAAAATACTCGTCGAGATACCGTCCCGAATCAAAGTCCTGTGTCGAACATATAGACATATTTTATTTATCTACAATTCAAATGAATTTAAATAGCTTAATAAAATCCACGAAACTAATATCAGGGAAAGCCCTAATTAACATCACCAATTGCCTACCCAAAATTAATTCTAACCATTGACTAAGGTTAATGGTCTTAACCCTAATCGTTCCATTAGATTCATTTAAAACCCAACTCAATCTACAATAAGGATCCGCCATCAATGTATCATCCTATAACCAAATTATGTATGTATCATTTCATACCTAAACAACATGTATCAAAAGCGTGCCAACTCAATCCATAAACTAAACCCTTACCTTACTGCCGCTGGACCAAGATGCTGCTGGAAAACAAAACTTATTGCTAACAAAGATAAATTGCTGCGGTAAATCAAAGGGTTGCTTAACCACAGTCGCTATGGCTCAATAACAAGGATCGTTGCTGCTGAAGCTTTAAAAGTTTTGCTGCTAAAATCCACTTCACAGATTCTGTCCAGAACAGAATCAAGAACGATCAACCATTAGTTGAGAATGATTTACACTATTCAAATCAAGAACAGAAAATGGAAAATTCGACATTCCAAACTTACCTCAACCGAAACCTAGGACACCGAAGAAGGCTCGGCCAAATTTAAACCAGACACGGCACAATAAAGGAAGAAATGGTGCTCTGCCGTGGGGAGAAAGGGAGGCTCGGTCGCCGGTACAGAGAATCGGAGAGGGGCGATGGCACTAGGTTAAACCTAGTGGCCGGCGAGGTCTCGGGAAGAAGAAAAGAGGGAGTCGCGGTGGCCGGCGGATCGTGTGCGGCGGCTAAACCGTGCGGCGTCGGTTAGGGCTCGAGAGGGTGCGGCGGCGTCGGGGAAATAGGGAAGAGATGCGGGGGATGGCTCGGGTTCGGCGACAAAAGAAAACGAAAGAAATAAAGAAAATAAAAAGGAAAAAGATATATATAAATATAATCTTTTCCTCGCTTAAATCGGGTAGCCTAAACAGGCTTTTCCGGACCCCATTTTTATCCCCGTCAACTCATTCGTACGAGCTCCGAAAAATTCCCAAAAAATCTCCAAAAATTTCGGAAAATTCCCTTATTAATAATCGTCATTTTTCCGGTATTTTACACACATCCCTCTGCATAGCTCATTACATATCGAGTTAACGACTTTATAGTCCATCTTGTTACAAGTGCCATTTGTTGAAGCCAAAGTACACAATCCCTTATACAGGGAACTATATTAACTTCAAGTCTAAAAGTTATTTATATTAACTGTCACTATAAGAATGTTTATGGCACTCATATAACGATTCATAAAACTTCTCATAGCATATCAATTCAATACATATTCTCTAATATATACTCATGTGCCAACTTGATATCTTATATTCATAATTTATAAGATTAAATTATCAGTTGATCTACTTCCTAGTCTTAACATATTAATATTATCCTTGCTTATTAATACTTGGCTAGGAATATTTAAGAGTAGTATTCTATATAATATCGACAGTCTCCCACAATCAATTCAACCAATTGATATATTGTAAATTAGAACATATTATTCTAGGGCATTATTATATTTATTTAACTAGCACAAACATGAAGTAAATATAATAAAAAATTATATTTTATTGATAAATGTGATATAATATATCTTAAGTCAATCAACTCATGATTGACTCTTAGGGTTGACACTAACAATCACCCACTAGCATTAGAGCCAATCACTGACTTATCTAATATCAAGTGACCTAATGTGACCATCATACTTCCTCTGTGCCAAAGCCTTGGTCAATGGGTTTACTACATTAGCATCTATTGGTACCTTGCACAATCTCACATCTCCTATGTCGATAATCTCTCGAATAAGATGGAACTGTCAAAGTATGTGTTTGGATTGCTGATGAGACCTGAGTTCCTTAGCCTGTGCAATAGCCCTATTATTATCACAATAGAGGTTTATTAGGATAGTTATGCTAGGAACTACACCAAGCTATACAACAAACTTTCTAATCCAAATAGTTTCCTTTGTTGTAGCAAAAGTAGCAATCTACTTGGCCTATATAGTGGAATCAACAACTATCTTTCTTTGAAATCTTTCAACTTTCAACACCACCATTTAAGTAAAATACACACCCTGACTGAGATCTTAAATCATCCTTGTCAGTTTGGAAGCTTGCATCATTGTAACCTTGCGAGCTTCTCATCTTCTCTAAATATCAAGAAATAATCTTTACTTTATTTCAATTACTTAGGAATATTCCTGATTGCTATCCAATGACTTTCACTAGGATCTGACTAATATCTACTCGTCATACACAATGCATATGAGACATCAGGGCGAATACATATCATGACATACATGATAGACCCTATGACAAATGCATAAGGAATCTTATCCATGTGATCACTCTCCTCCCTAGTAGAGGGGCATTGAGCCTTGGGAAAACTCACACCATATGACATTAGCAGAAATCCTTTCTTAGAATTTTGCATAGTAAAATGATTAAGCACTTTATCAATATATTTACTTTGACTTAGGCCTAGCAATCTATTAGATATATCTCTATAGATCATGATGTCTAAAATATAAGCTACTTCACTTAAGTCTTTCATTGAGAAATAATTCCCAAGCCAAGTCTTTATAGACTATAGGATAGGGATATCATTTTCAATGAGAAGTATGCTATCTACATACAAGATTAGAAAGATAACTGAGCTCTTACTAACCCTTTATAGATATAAGATTCATCTTTGTTCCTAATAAAACCAAACTCTTTGATCACATTATTGAATATAAGATTCCAGCTTTTAGAAGCTTGCTTTAATCATAAATGGACCTTTACAACTTACATACCTGTCTAGTATCCTTTACATCCATAAAACCCTCAGGTTGTGTCCTGTACATATCCTTGAGTAGATTTCCATTAAGGAATATAGTTTTGACATTCATCTGTCAAATCTTATAATTATAGTAAACTGCAATAGCAAGCAAAATTTGAATAGACTTAAGCATTACAACTGATGAAAAAGTTTCATCATAGTCTTTACCATAAATTTGCTTGAACCTTTAGCTACCAATGACCCTTTATGGGTATGCATATGACCATCTCTGTCAGTTTTCTTCTTGAAAATCCATTTAGTGAGCTAACTAGAGTCCAGACTTGGTTGACATACATGGATTCTGTTAGGACCCATGCGGCCAGCAAGAGAGGGTGAATTGCCCTTCAAAAATGAAAATAGAATCTTTCTCGATCTTTTGAAATAATAAAACACTTGTATAAAAAGAATTGATAAACTAATAAAATGAGAGAGGATACCGATTTTTACTTGGTTACAACCGAGAAAGTTGTTAATCCAAGACTCTGAAGCACTATCCAAATTCTTCTTTTATCATAGGCAGAGAAGCCTCTTACAAGCGTTGGAAGCATACAAAGTAGTAGAACACTTAAAGAAACTCGTATATCATTGATTCTAGACTACTAGGATCAAGGTTATATTTATAGCCTTGCTTGGGGCAACTAGAAGGGTTCCAAGTGCTTGTAGGGGGATAAAATTTTATCCCCATCGCGACGGCTCGCATCACATCGTGTTTGGCTAAGTTTTCAACTCCTAGTGCTCGAAACCAAAAAGTTAGCATCTTGTTGACTTTTTGGTTTGGTTCTTCTGCTCCAGTTCCGCTCGCTTGGGTGATTTCGGTCATCCGAAATAGGGCTCACCCAAACCCATTTTCTGGTCTTCTCGAGCAACCTTCTGCTCCATCTTCTCATCCCTTAGAAACGCCATGTGCCTCCTTCTCGTCCACCAGCGTACTCTTCCATATCACCTCATCTCTCGGATGCACCGAGCTCGTCGACTCTCTCCCGTGTTATCTTTCTCACTCGTTGCGTCCTTCGCTCGACCTCCTATGCTCCTAAGTTCCTGCACAATTAGACACAGGGTATCAAAACATAACAGGACATAACTTGACTTGGTTTGATCACATCAAAACTTCCACGGGGTACTTACAATCTCCCTCTTTTTAATATGAGCAATCCCAAGTTAAGTTAGGGTAAACCAAATAAAAATAGTAATAAATTTTGCATTTGTTATAAAAAAAAATTATGTAAAAAAAAATCTACCTCCCCCTAGACTTTACCTCTAATTCTCTCCCTTTAATCATATTAAAAATAGAGTACTTTAAAATGACTTGGAAATAAGTCATAAAACAAAATCTAAGGGAAACAAAGTCTAAATTGACAATTATCCAGAAAATTAGGAAAATATAAATTTTGAAAAATCAAATTTTGGAAAAAAAAATATTTTTAAATTAAACTCTTCTTTCTCGAAAAATTAAGATCAGATTAATTTCAATTAGAAATTTTGCAACACAATTTATTTGAAAGCATTAGATAGTTTAATAATAGTTAAATGCTAACAGTTAGTCAATTAAATATTCATTTCAGTAATTGGCTTCCAGGCTGTGGCGAGGTACTATGTCCTCTTAGTTATTAGAATAACAACCACTCCTAGACAAAGTCTCTTAAAGAAATTAAATATTTAATTTTCTTTTTGAAATCCCTAGGTTTAGCTTAAAACAAGTCATGCATAAAAAGATAATTTTTAATTTAAACATGATTTTGGAACCCAAAACATATTCCTTCCTACCAGATTTATCAAAAACTTTCTAGGAAAATACTCCTGTGATATTCTTCTAATTTAGCCCTTCTAGTATTTTGATTATCATATGTAAAGTTTCTTGATTTTTCAATTTGGTCCTTCAATTTTTTATTTTCATCTTTTAATTTATCATACATTTCTAAGGGGTATGTATTTTCTAGAATTGTTCTTAATTCAAAAACTTCCTTTTTCAAATTAATATTTTTTTTTTAGTTTATATAGTGATCTGGTCATGGATTTAATACCTGAATATAACTGGTTAGGGGTAGTAAATATATCTCACTTACTAGATTTGTTTTAAAGTTTGTTTCTTTCTCCTCGCTACAACTTTCTTCTGAGGAGCCTCCCCCTTCATCTATGCTCTCCTCTTGGTGGCTTGCCATTAGTGAAAGTCTAGTGTACTCCTCCAGATCTGATTCTGATGATGACTAGTCCCACGTCGCCTTCAAGGTTTTGTGCTTTGTTATGGTTGGTCCCTTCTTGTTGTCCTTCTTCAGCTTTGGGCAGTTATCCTTGATGTGCCCCTCTTCATTGCAGTTATAGCATCTTACCTTCCTTGCTCTTTTTTTCTTTGCTTGAACTTGATTAAACTTATTAGTTTTAAAAAATTTCTTGAATTTCCTTACCATATATGTTGTTTCATCATTGTCGAAGGAGTTATCGACGTCTGATTCATCCTTCTTAGCTTTTAGAGCAATGTTATTTGATTTCTCTATTTCATGAGAATCTATACAGCGAGATTCATGAAGTTCAAAAGTTAAAAATAAGCTTTCCAGAGTATATACCTTAAGGTCCTTAAATGTAGTAAGCATCTACTAAGGTTGACCATTGTTGAGTTCTCAGAAAAGAGTTAAGTATCTACCTTAAGGAGTCACAATTTGTTACCTTTTCTCCGAGGTTGTTGAGCTGGGTGATCAGGTCTTTGATTCTTGCATAGAGTTGAGCTACCTTCTCTCCCTTGTACATTCGGAGGTTCCTCAGTTGGCTTCGGAGGATGCCTCGCTTTACCAATTTGACTTCTAAAGTACCTTCATAGAGCTCCAAGTATTTCTCCTAGAGATCTTTCGTGAAGTCATAGTTTCCGATCCGGCTAACCTCCTAGGGCGGAAGAACACTGAGTAGATGGAACTTTACTTTTCCATTAGCCACGAAGTCGGCTTACTCCTTCTACGTCCATGTGTACTCTTCTTTCTCGGCTTTGTGTTGATCCGTAGGTGCTACAAAATCATATTTTATAATTAAGAGAATTTCGAAGTTGGTTTTGAAGAATACCTCCATGCGCTTCTTCCACATTGCGAAGTCTCCCTCAAATTTCAGCAGGTGGATGTTGGATCCGGCCATTTCTTTTACTTCAGATGGTAGTTAGTTCTTCTGAAGTGGACCTGGCTCTAATATCACTTATTAGGGCTCGTGCGGCCGGAAAGAGGGGTTGAATTTCCCTTCAAAAATGAAAATAGAACCTTTCTCAATCTTTTGAAATAATAAGACACTTGTATAAAAAAAATTGATAAACTAATAAAAAAGAGGCTACCGATTTTTACTTGGTTACAGCCAGGAAGGTTGTTAATCCAAGACTCTGAAGCACTACTCAAATTCTCCTTTCGTCATAGGAGGAAAAGCCTCTTATAAGCGTTGGAAGCACACAAAGTAGTAGAATACTTAAAGAAACTCGTATATCAGTGATTCTAGACTACTGAGATCAAGGCTATATTTATACCCCTGCTCAGGGTGTCTGGAGAGGGATAAAATTTTATCCCTATAGCGACAGTTTGCGCCATGTCATGTTTGGCTAAGTTTTCAACTCTAGGCGTCCAGAACCAAAAAGTCAGCATCTTGTTGACTTTTTGGTCCGGGTCTTCCGCTCCAGTTTTGCTCGCTTGGGTCCGGGTCATTCGTTTAGGTTCCACTCACTTGGGTGATTTTGGCCATCCGAAATAGGGTTCACCCGAACCCATCTTCAGGTCTTCTCGAGCAACCTTCCGCTCTAGTTTCTCATCCCTCAGAAATATCGCGTGCCTCCTTTTTGTCTGCCAGTGTACTCTTCCACAGCACCTTGTCCCTCGGACGCACTGAGCCCATCAACTCTCTCCCGTGCTGTCCTTCTCACTATCTGAGTCTTTCACTCGACCTCTTATGCTCCTAAGTTCTTGCACACTTAAACACAGGGCATCAAAATATAACAGGACCTAACTTGACTTGGTTTGATCACATCAAAACTTTCACGGAGTACTTACAAATTTCATTTTAAACCTCATGGTCTCTAGTCATTTTTCCGAATCTGGGATCATTACAACTTCCTAATAGGATGTAAGCTTGTTCAAATCAACAAACATTATATCATCATAGTCAGACAAGATAAATAAATATCTCTTAGGTTGACGACGTATACTATCAGATCTGTGTAAAGCTTGTTCTACTAGAATAGATTGTTGCTCCATAACTTCTTGTGGTGTAACAGATTCATTATCCACAATACATTGTGGTATCTATTTAATTCCATCAAGGCCTCAGTGCTAATTCATATATCTTGAATTTCTTCAAGATCTACTTTTCTCCCACTAATTTTTCTAGAACTAAATTGTCTTTCTAGAAAAACATTATTTATGGCAACAAACACTTTGCCTTATGTAGGATTATAAAAGTAATATTCCTTTGTTTCCTTGGGATATCATACAAAATAATACTAATCTGATTTGGGGTCCTAGTTTCTCTAAGAATTGACGTTAAACATAAGCCTCACAAACCTCAAATCTTCATGAAAGATATCTTGAGACTCTTCCCAGTCCATATCATATATGGTGTCTTTATAACTTTCTTAGACGGAATGGTTAATGTGAATGCAACCATCTCTAGAGCATGCCCCCGGAAATAAGAAGGAAGATCTATCTGACTCATTATCGATCGTACCATGTCTAATAAAATATGACTTCTCTGTTATGATACACCATTCCTTTGTGGTGTTCTAGGTGGAATGAGTTGGGATAGGATTCCTAACTCAATTAGATGATCATGAAACTCTTGGCTTAGGTATTCAATATCTCGATCTGATCAAAGCATCTTAATACTTTTACCAAGTTAGTTTTGTACTTCATTCTTGAATATTTTAAACTTTTCAAAAAATTCTAACTTATGTTTTATTAGATACACAAACATATCTACCTAAATCATCAGTAAAAGTAATGAAGTATTCATAACCTCCTCTAGGTGCTTTATTGAAGGGGTCATATACATCACTATATATGTGTCATAACAAATCATTAGCTCATTCTCTGTGTCCACTAAAACAAGGTTTTGCCATCTTGCCTAGTAGATAAGATTTATATACCTCATATGATTCAAAATCAAATAAGTCTAAAAGTCCATCCTTATGTAGTTTTGATATATGTTTCTCATTTATATGGACTAAGTAATAATGCTAGAAATATGTTTGGTTTAAATCATTAGATTTTAACCTTTTTGTATTTATATTATAGATTGAGTTTTCAAGATCTAGAACATAAAGTTCATTTATTAGTTGTGCACTACAATAGAACATGTTACTTAAATAAATATAAACATTTGTCCTTTATTATAAATGAAAATCCTTTCCTGCCTAAATTAGAAATAAAAATTATGTTCCTAGTCAAAGTATACACATAATAGCACTCTTCAAGTTTATAAACAAGCTCATTTGACAAAGATAAGAAATATATTCCTACAGCTATAGTAGCAACTTTTGCATCATTGCCTCCTTGTAGGTCTACTTCACCCTTTATCAATGATCTACTCTTTCTTAGCTCCTGCACATTAGTACAAATATGAGATGCACAATCGGTATATAATACACATGAAGAAAAAATAGATAGATTGACTTCTATAGAATATATACCTGAGGCAAAAGTCACACTTCTTGTTCTTTTACTTCCTCCTGGTACAGTTTATAGTTCCTCTTTCAATGTCCATTCTTACCACAATGGAAGCAGCTTCATTCCTTAGTTACCCTCCTTTAGGTTTCAATGTATAAGACTTGACCTTGTCTTTGGATTGGGTCTTACCCTTACCTTTGGGCGTCCACTTGCCTTTGTCCTTTTGTACCATCAATATGGTACAAGGCTTAGTCTTCTTTAGATTGAGTTCAGTAGTTCTCAATATGCTTAACATCTTAGGCAATGATTTATCAATTTCATTCACATTATAGTTATGACAAATTGATTATAACTTTTTGGCAATGATTATAGAACAAGGTCAATGGTTAACTCTTGGCCCAATGAAAATCTCAATCTTTCAAGATTTTCAATGTATCCAATCATTTTAAGTACATAAGTTCCTACAAAACTTCTTTCTTGCATCTTGTATTGAAATAAATCTTTGGATATCTCAAATCTCTCGTGCCTTGTCTACTCCTAACATAGTTGTCCAAAATGTTTAACTATATCGTAAGCATCCATGTTCTCATGTTGCTTCTGGAACTCAAAGTTCATGGTGGTAATCATAAGGCATGTTACATCTAATGCATCATCCTGATACTTCTTATGAGCATCCTTATCAACACAAATAGCATTAGAGGAGGGTGGTTCAGGAATAGGCTACTCTAAGACGTATAATTTTCTTTCTTACTTAAGAACAATTCTCAAATTTCTATACTAGTCTAAGAAATTAGCTTAATTGAGCTTGTCCTTATCAAAGATAAATCACAATGAGAGAGTATTAGACATGTGTGTTGACATGGCGATCTATAATAAGAAATACAAAAATAAGTATTACATTTAAATCACTTAATTAGGCCTTTAATTAAATTATTCTCCTACTAAACTATAAAGCTTAGTAGGAGCAAGTCATGAATGTAGACAATCGTAGTTACCCATACTACTAGCTCCAACCCCCAATAGCAATAATATTCAAGTGGGACAAGATTCATATTGTATCGCATCTTCAGTTAGCTTTGGCTAATTGCCCAATACTTGGATATATTAGGTAGGTAACAATTATCAATTGCATCGTATGCAACTCTTGGATAGTTATGTGAACACGACTATTTCTCCTTTTGCCCATGGAATGATCATATGCCCCTAAGTTCTCAATCCAATGAGGTAACTTAGTTAAGTCACATCCAAAGTTTAATAGTTGGACATCACAATTGTTCTATCGTACTCTACCAAGATAAATTAAGTCACTTACTTTGGCAAATTGTCTACAAGTGATCAAGGTAGTAGTGAGTATCAAACTTTGGTAAGCATATTAAATTGACCTAAATATTGTAAAACCACTAATTACATATGCATTATATACAAGCATGACATACATCAACATATATGCATAATAAGAAAATCAACGTGACATGATTATGGTCCGTCTGCTACGATCTTCTCAAGCCAATGAGAGGATCAAAAGTCAACCTAGGGAATTGCATCTTCTCCAAGTGCTTCCTTGATTGTCGTGTTTTGTTGACGTCATCCTTTTTCAATTGCCGTCTAGCATTTATGCTAATTTGTGTTGGTGTTACAAGGTTGCAAACATAGTCCCACATTGAAAATACATGGGAAAGATAATGGATTTATAAAGAGAAAGATATCTCCACAATGGTATGATATTGTCCACTTTGGGTCTGGGCCCTCATGGCTTTGCTCTTGGGCTCTTCCCAAAAGGCCTCATTCTAATGGAGATATCTTTCTCTTTATAAACCCATGACCTTTCCCATGTGTTTTCAATGTGGGACTATGTTTGCAACCTTCCAACACCAACAATCCCCCCTCAAACAAAGGACCACAGGCTTCCCATGTCCAATCCTCGACCCACCAGGTCTTTCTGCCCCTCGGTCCACCCGACCTACTAGGACTTCCTTACCTAGCCACAACTAGGACTTCCTGCCTGGTGTCTGGTCCTCTTGATCTGAACATAGGGTCCCCAATTTCTTTGTTCGAGGTCAATATTATACTCACATGGATTAATCAGACCATAGCTCTTGTGCACAGTCGATGTTAAACCTTCTGCCAGTCTGGGCTCTGATACCAATTGTTGGATCGAGAAGTACTAGAGGGGGGGTGAATAGCGCTCGTTGCTATTTTGTTCGATTTAAAACGTATCGAGTAAATAAACGCAGTGGAAAAGAAAAGAACAAACGCTAACACATGTTGGTTACTTGGTTCGGAGCTTGTGGGGACTCCTACTCCAATGCCCACGATCGTTGATCACTTCCGGTGGGCAACAACTATAAGCTCGGAAAGAGGTTATTACAAACTAAGTATAATGTAAAAGCAGTAAAGAGATTTTATACCGACAACAGTATACTAAAAACTAAAGCTCCAAGTTGTCGGGATGTTGTTGCAGCACTTCGGGATCATCTCATTAGCAGCTTGTAGCAGAGGAATAGCTTAGAATGTGATAATGCCACTGCTGCTTCGAACACCCCTTTTATGCACTGCTGGAGGTGCCTCCAACAAGCCGAGTCAGCCGCGTGGATCAGAATGGACATGGTCGCAACTCATCCACTTGAAGGCGCCTTCAAGCCAATCCAAGGCGCCTCCAATCTCTGGTCCAAGGCACCTCCAGCTCCATCCGAGGCGCCTCCAGCATTGCTTCACGGCTAGCTCACATTCTGCACCCGAGGCGCCTCCAAGCTCCATGGAGGCGCCTTGGACACTGTTCATCCGAGGTGTGACTTGCTCCTTTATTCCTACAAAATGTGTTAGTCCCAAACACATACCTTGCAAAATAAAGTTAGCACATAATAGTCATAAATAAAATATTGACAGTCTTCGGACTGTCCGAGTCTGACATCGGATTTCCTACCGGAAACCCTAGGTCGACTCGACGCCTACTGTTCCCTCTCAGGGAATGCGTCATCACCTACTCCTCTCAAGAGAGTTACCTGTCGCCAGTGCGATCCTCCAGATCGACTGGACTTTTGCTCAGTGCTTGATGCTTCCGGACTTTCTGTTGGGCGCTCACTCCCCGACCCGTTTAGTCTTCCACCTGGTTCACGACACCAGGACTTTCCACCTAGGGTTACCACCCCCTAGGACTTTTGCCTGAAACCCTCGACCCACCAAGACTTTCCGCATAGGGTTACCACCCCTATGACCTAGGGTCACCACCCCTTAGGGTTTTCCACCTACCTAACCGCAGCTAGGACTTTTGCCTAAGTACACTTAGGACTTTCCTGCAATCTCATTCAAACTGTTAGATCACAAAACAACTTAACTTTGAACCCTTTGTCATTATCAAAACACGGGTTTGATCATCGGATGCTTCTCGCACCAACAATCTCCCCCTTGTTTATTATGGCAACCGAAATTCAAAGTTAAGTAAAAGCAGACATAAGTAAACAGATGCATAAGTAACAATTTTTAAAGTTTTAGTATAATCAAGTATAAGTAAACAATTTCAAACACAACCAAGATGCAACCAAAGCTTAAGCTAAAACTTTAAAGTGTGAGGCTCCCACTTAATTAGAGCTTTCTTTTGAATTTTATGCTACTAGGCTCCCCCTTAATTAGAGTTTTCTTTTGAATTTTATGCTACTCTCCCCCTTTGCCATATATCAAAAGCTTACGGAGGGAAAGAGTAAGATGATTTTGTTTTCCGATACTTGGTTATAGAAAAACAACTTTAGATAAATGAAAAACCATTAAGTGTGTGGAAAACTTAAGCAACGTAAGATAGAAAAGTTAATCTTTTAAAGTTTGAAAAACTTGTCGTTCGTAAATTAGCATAGGCTTACAAAAAGGCAAAACTTAAGTTTAGCTAGCTTTAAAAGAATGCTTTCATTTTTAAAATCCAAGTTAAAAGAACTTAGATCATTTAAAAGATGAGTAAACAGCTTAACTTTGAATCCTTTGTCATTATCAAAACATGAGTTCGATCATCGGATGCTTCCCGCACCAATAAATTGTACATTACAAAGAAAAGAAACTACAAGTTATATTCGAGGAGAGTCTGGTGAGAAGAGAAATATAATCTTTCATAACTTGAAGTATGAAGTTAAAAGGCATGACTTGCACACCATATTTTAAAATTACAACATGCATACACATAATCCAATCACATTGGGTAATGGGTCATAACCATGCACATGACATACATCACATGAAAGCGGGCAAGGGTTAAAGGAGCAACACCCCTTGTGGGGGATGGCGGTGGAACCCTGAAAGAAAAATTATTTTACTGACTCATTGAATGAGTCGCTTCCCATCACCATAACCAGTAACCCTAAACCTTTCACAATAAATTGATGCATTATTATGACTAATAATTCATAATTTGTTGATAATAGATTGTCGATTAGTATCTCAATCTATTCCCAACATATTTTCATAACTGCATCAATTATAATGAAAATCAAGGATTTATGATTCGTTAAATGAAATCAGATTGTAGTACGCGTTCATATTTAGCATGAAGATGCCACAATTACTGCAGTTTGATCATCACCAATTGTTTCATTTTAGACAAATAAAAAATAGCACTTGTCAAAGCCACCCATAAATCATTCTAAGCAAATTATAATAAACACATATCCATTTATTTATATCAAATATAAAACAAGACATAAAACGTATTCGCAAGTGGCTCGATACCACTGTAGGGATCTATAGTGAAAAACAAACTAAAAATGTAGACAAAATTGATCCCTCCAAAGATCCATGCGAATGGAACTACTCTTGTAACTACTCTACTAGTTAGGATTGTTACCTTTGATGAATGAACAACTCCCAAAAAACTACTAGTTTGACTGATCTAAGTGCGATAAGAATATTCGCACCTCTACGGTATTCACACGACCGCGTTCTTCATTCATCTCACAAACTCAAAAATTAGAGAGTTTCAAATACTACCCTTCTCATAGAAGTTAGAGAATCTTAAGCATTGACCTTCTCCAGAAGTTGGAGAGTCTTCAACCTTTTACCTTCTCCGGAAGTTGGAGAGTCTTTCTAGCGATGGCATTTAAGGTAACAATCAAAAAGAAAACCTAACTATTAGAGTTTCTTGTAGTAGGATTTCTAGTTGGGTTGGGCTTAAATGAAAGAACAGGCATATTGGATTACCTCATTAAACTAATAAGCCTTTAAGATCTAATTGAATTAACTCATTAATCCAATAAGTCTAAACCCCAATTAGATTAACTTATTAATCTAATAAGCTTAAAGTTCAAAACCATAAAATAAATCATTCTCCAAATCAACATGCTCTTTATGTGTGACCCATTAGGTTCTCATAACATTGACAATATTTTTAAAACTATTTTAGATACACAAGAAATGAGTGTCATCTAACAATGCATTATTGCTACCCAAGTGATGAGAAAATTGAAATTTGACCTAACCTATCTATGACCATTATCTCGAATAACTCATTTCTTTTATGCTTGATATCTAAATTGATCCACGAAGCATAGACTGTGTTATTCTCTGATCAATCTATGTATTTCTGTATCTCTAAATAGACTCACTTAATCAAATAACGTTCATATCTCATATTGACTTATTTAAGCATGGTCATGCATTTTAGTAGTCCTACTCAATCAAGAGGTCCACATATATCTCTTCCATTATATGGAAAGAACAAATCTCATCAACATCACTCATATCTCTTTGCATAGCTCATTGCATACCTAGTGAATGACTTTATAGTCCACCTTATTATAGGTGACGTTTGTCGATGCCAAAGTACACAACTCCTTATGTAGGGAACCATAGTGACTTCAGATCTAAGGATTATTTATACTAATAATCACTATGAGAATATTTATAACACTCATATAATGATCCATGAAACTTCTCATGGAGGGTCAATTCAGTATATATTCTCTAATATATACCCACGTGTCAACTTGATATCTTATATCTATGACTTATGAGATTAAATCATCGGTTGACCCACATACTAGTTTCAACGCATTAATATTATCCTTGTTTATTTATACTTAACTAAGAATATTTAACAGTAATATATATATATATAGCTTCCCACAATCAATTAGAACCGACTATTCTAGGGCATTAGTATATTTATTCATATAGAACAAATATGAAGTAAATATAATAAACAAAGCATTATCTTTTATTGATAAATATGATACAATATGTCCTAAGTCAATCAACTTATGATTGGCTCTTAAGGCTGACACTAATAACTTCATCATCTGGCCCTTCATTTTCATGGGAAGAATCGTCAGCTAATAATAATGCAATGCAATCAATAATTTACAACAAGATGAATGTAGTTGATCATTCGAATATAGATGAAATAATAACACTTGAAGTTTAAATAACATAAAACATGTTAAAGACTAGTGAAAGAGAAGTGTGGAAAGACATTCCTTCTGGTCATTCCGAACTATCATCTACTGGAAGGGTATTGAACATCAAGACAAAACATCATTTCTCATTACGATGCTATGATGACATTTGTCAATTGATATCAGAGTTGCTCCCTACTGATAACATAATGATTGATAACTTTTATAGTACAAAGAAATTAATTAGGGGTTTAAGTTTACCTGTGGAAAAGAATGGATTATTATATAAATAATTGCATGATCTTTTAGAATGAAAATAGTTAGTTGATTAATTGTAAAATATGTAATCACCTTCGTTATATGTAGCGCAATCGCATATCAAGGAAGAAGAAGAAAATTTTACCATGGAAAGTTATGTATTATTTTCCATTAACTGCTAGACTGTAACTCTTGTATACCTCTACCGCAATAGCAAGTCACATGGGGTGGCATCATGAGCATGTACATGAAAAAGATATAATGTGTTATCCTTTTGACTCTCTTGCATGGAAATATCTTAATATAATATTTATCTCATTTGCAATGGAACTACGTAATGTAAGATTAAGACTTTTACCAAAAGACTATAGGCCTATTCAACTAGTTTGTTAACTGGTTAACCGGTTTACTGGTTCTGGTTAATTTCAATTTACCATAAATTATATAGAATCGGTTAACTGACCGGTATTCTTTCCAATTTAACCAGTTTCAGTTGAATCGGTTCTAGTCAGTTAACAGGTTCCAACTGAGAACCGATGGACCTGGTGGTAAGTGGGTTGGTTATTGGGTTTTTTTAATACAAACTAATTAACTAAAGAAAAGAAAACTCAAAACTCCTCCCGTGACCCCCATCTCTCTCTGTCTCTCCTCGACTCCGCCCAAATTCTCGATTTTTGCCCTAGCTGATTGGTAGGCATTGCCGCAAACATCGAGTCATAGACATTGTCCAAGAGTAGTCTCCGCCACCTACCATTTGGTGCGACTGTGTTGATCAGTTCTGGCGTGCTACTGTGTTTCCGACGTAGTCGACAATGGTTTGACCTTCTTTCAAGAAGAAGGAACAAGAAGCTCAATGGAAACAAATCAGAGGCCACCATGCCACCGCCGGTCATCATCACCAACTCTGTCAGATCGTGCAGAAGCAGTGACACTCACACAGGTTGCTCCATTATCACCGTAGCAGAAGAATTGAAAAAGTTTTTGTTTTCTCTTTTTGAAACTTGAACTTCAAACAAAAGTAACATGAAAAATTAATTGTGCTCAATATATTGTAGAATGACCCAATGGCAATTGAAGAATCTAACAAGAACACTGAGAGTGATGGTAGCTATGGCTCATGGTCGACTGAAGATATCAAGAACAAATGAAAAAGAGCTGGGGGTGGTGTTGGTTCTCGAAAGATGCATTCAGTCATCTAGGAGCATTTTGAAACTTATATTGATAAAGATAATGGAATTCAAAGGGCAAGGTGTTTGCATTGCAGTCATGTTTACTATGCGGATGCAAGCAAAAATGGCACTACATCTCTGAGGCAATATATTCTTAAGTGTCCAAACAATCCTCTCAACATAAAGGACTTAAAGGTAATACAAAGTCAATTAACTTTTGTTGGAAGACAAGTCGATGAGGTGTCTGGCAAAGTAAAGCCAATTTACAGGCTTAGAAATTCGATCAAACCACAGTTAGAAATGTTGTTTCTTATATGATCATAGTAGATGAGCAGCCTTTTAGATTTGTGGAGGGTAAGGGTTTTTAATACTTAAAGAGTGTGGTCTGTCCTTCATATTCTGTTCCATCTCGGTCTACTGTTACTAGGGATTGTTATAAGTTATATATGGAAGAAAAGGATAAATTGAAGTCGTTTATTAAAAATGAAAGTGGTAGGATTTGTTTGGCGACTGATACTTAGACTTCAAAACAAAAGAAATGTTATATGTGCCTAACTACCCATTTTATTGATATTAAGATGCATAAGTGGATTTTGAATTTTTGTCCTGTCTTTAGTCATAAAGGCAATGATATTAGTGAATTGATTTATAAATTCTTGCTAGATTGGGGCATTAATAATGTGTTCACCGTGACAGTTGACAATGCAAGTTCAAATGATACACAATTATGTATTTGAAAAGAAAATTTATGAATTGGCCTACTTGCATATTAAAGAAGGGGGGGGGGGGGGGGGGGGGAAATGTCTCATGGTAGGTGTTTATCACATATTCTATATTTGATTGTCAAACATGGGTTGAAAATAACAGATGAATCAGTGGAGAATGTAAGGGCATCCATAAAGTATATTAGAATATCTCCTACTAGGATTGGAAAATTCAAAGAAATAACTTTACTTGAAAACATTGAGTACAAGAAGCACCTTGCTTTGAATGTTCTGACTAGATGGTACTCCACATACATCATGCTTTCCTCATCTTTAAATTATATTCAAGTTTTTCAATCTTATGCTGAGAAGCATGATGATATGGTAGTAGCTCTAAAAGAAGATGATCATAATGTGCCTTCTAGTGAGGATTGGGATAATGCAAAGAACTTGTGTGATGATTTGGAATGTTTTTATCATGTCACTGATGAAGTTTCTGCCAACAAGTATGTCACTTCAAATAATTTTGTGTCTCATATTAGTGAAATTGATGGTTTGATAAAATAGTTGAAGAAGAGTCTTGATCTTAACACAAGTGAAATGGCATATTCTATGGGTGAGAAATTTGACAAGTATTGGGGGGATGTATCAAAGATGAACAAAGTTGTTTTTATGACTGTTGTTATGGATCCAAATGAAAGTTAGGAGACCTTTCTTTCATGATTACAAATATGTATGAGAAGGATATAGGTGGAACCTTATTTGATAGTGTAAACAAACCATGGAGGAGATGTATGATGATTACAAGAGATTGTATGGGTCAGGAGATTCTTCTGTGACATCATCATCAACTTCTGTTTCTTTAAGTTCATGAGATGTTTTTGTTTCAGATGCAACATATTCTTAAGTTTGTGCAAGAAATACAGAAAATGTTAGACATTGATTGGAAATGTAATATCAAAAATCGAAAGCCAATGTTGTAACTAAATCAACTTCAGAATTTCAAATGTATTTGGCTGAGCCAAACCATCCATATACAAAAGGGTTTGATATCTTATCTTGGTAGAGGAATAACAAGGCAAGATTTCATATACTTTCTGAGATGTCTCATGATTTGCTTGCAATACCAATTTCTACAGTAGTCTCAGAATCAACATTTAGCACTAGAGATAAGGTATTAGAATTTTTTAGGAGTTCTTTAACTCTTAGAATCGTGCAAGCGTTGATTTATGCTCAAGATTGGTTTCGGACTACTGGTCTCCAATGATAGTTGAGGAAAATTATTAAAGTTACATAAATTTGAAACAGATATTATGTTTGACTATTTTAGTTTTTATAATGTTTGATTTATATGAAATAAAGTATATACATATATTTTTGGTTGTAGAATTGAACCCATCAAAAAAGGATTGAACTTTCTTCGATAATTTGTAGTGGCTTCTCTCTACCAAGATCATTATGCAGAATTGAGAAGTGATTAGGCGAATCAAGTGAAAGGCATGTTTTATGGAAATTTTAAAATATATTCTCATTTTTTTTATTTTATATCTAAAAATTGGCATTCGTTGCAATTCTTTTTTGAATCTTTCATTCTCACGTTAACATTTCTGTTTCAACACGTTTGCATATTTTAGGATTTGAAGTTGAAGAGTGAAGAGTTCAATTTTAAATCCTTTAGAAATCTTGAATTTGTGTTAACCAAAGACACAATATTTGATGTGTAACATGTGTTGATGTATTTTTAAGATATTTTCGAATGGATAGATTTTAGTTATGATGGTTAATGGTTATTTGGAAGATGAAGATTGTTGTTATTTGTTAGTGTAACGTTAGATTGTTGGACTTGGATAAAACTTTTCTTGCTGAATAAAAGTTTGTTTGGCTGCCTACAACTACAAGCTGCTTTATTCAAGTAGTTGTGATTGCTTTCACGTAACTTATTTGGTTGATATAGTTTTTCAATATTGCAAGTGAGTTATTTAATTGGATATATCTCTTTTTTTGGGTGAAAATCTAACATATCATTTTGGTAGATGGCTAGTGAAACAGACGATTGAAAAGGAAAAAAAACCACTGATTCAATTTCTAGTTGTTCTACCAATGTGATCAATTTTTATTTAAAAGAATAAAGAGATCATACAATAACTTGTCAGGGATCAACTAGTTCTATGTACAACTACAATTTAATATTTTGTTGTCTGCTCAACTGGATGTTATTACTCGGTCCAAATCTTTCATTTCATGCGTTGGTGGCATCTGGTAGATTGCCTGCCGTTTAATTTTTACATCCATCAATTTGTTTCTACTTATCTACTATAGTGCAGTGCAGTGCAGTGCAGTGCAGTGCTTCGGGATATCTCACAGCCACATTGCATGTATCATATGCAAGTTCACACAACCACATTGTATTATAATGAATACAAGTATCATATGGTGGAAAAAGATGAATACGCTCGCCCTCAGCGCAACCGCCAACTCGTCCCAAGGCCAACACGGGAAGTTCACACAGCTGTTCAACATCAGTACGGATAAGAATAATTTAAATATTTTAAGGAAAAAAACAACATGACTTACCTTTTATAATTACATTTTTCTCTCCCCTTTATACTTTTCCAACTTTTGTAAGATAAAAGAATATTTTGATTCGAAATAGCTAGACTGATTTACCAGTTAACCGGTTTTAACTGTTCTAATTAATTGGTTTGTCGATTTACCAGTTAAACCGACCCAAGAAAAGTTCAAACTGAAACCAAACTAGTAAAAACTAATTAACTGGAACTGTTTAAAATTGATTAATTGATTAACCAGTTAACCATAACCAGTGAACTACCAGTTCAGGTCCAATTTTTGGTTTCCTGATTTTTTTTGCACAACCCTAAAAGACTACCCTTTTAGGCAAAATAAGAAAGAGTTTATAAAGAATACAACGGTCAGAAAACTTTCACCCGTAATCAATATTGGTGCAATTATCCTTGGGTCATGTTTGACTAGTGATATGAGTTATGATAAGTCAGCCTATGGGATGATGTGGAGGTTATGGTCAAGAGAGAAAGGAGAGGTTCATAGTTGGGTGAATGCATGATTAATAGGATAATAGTCGATCAAATAAAAGGTTTTCCGCAGGCGCTAGGTCAAGTGACACCTGACCGAGATTAGAAGTACTTAGCCTTATGAAAGCTTCTAGTATATTACCGGCTGAATAGAGGCCGAATGAGCACCAGCGTGCTTATATGCGCTCGGCCGGACAAAGCCCAACCGAGCTTAAAAGCACTTAGCCTTATATAGTTTCTAGTGTATTATCAGTTGAGTGAAGGCCGAGCGAGCACCAATATGCTTATATGCGCTTGGCCGGACAAAGCCTGACCGAGTTTAAAGGCACTTAGCCTTATACAGTTTTTAGTATATTACCGGCCGAATAGAGGCTGAGCGAGCACCGGTGTGCTTATATGCGCTCAGTCGGACAAAATCCAACCGAGTTTAAAGGCACTTAGCCTTATACAACTTTTAATATATTATTGGCCGAATAGAGGCCGAGCGAGCACCAGTGTGTTTATATGCGCTCGGCCGGACAAAGCTCAACCGATCTTAAAGGCACTTAGCCTTATACAACTTTTACTATATTATTAGCCGAATAGAGGCCGAGCGAGCACCAATGTACTTATATGTGCTTGTCTAGACAAAGCCCGATTGAGCTTAAAGGCACTTAGCCTTATACAACTTTTAGTATATTACCGATCGAATAGAAGCCGAGCGAGCACCAGTGTGCTTATATGCGCTCGGCTGGACAAAGCCCAACCGAGCTTAAAATCACTTAGCCTTATACAACTTTTAGTATATTACCAGCCGAATATAGGTCGAGCGAGCACCAGTGTGCTTATATGCACTCGACCGAACAAAACCCAACCAAACTTAAAGGAATTTAGCCTTATAAAGGTTATAATACATTATTGACTGAAACATGCTTAACAGAAGGTATTCCTAATATATACATGGCCAACATGAATGATCGGCCGAAACATATTTAACAGAGGATGGGGTAACAAGTAGTAAACAGCTTTATGATAGCTTGGCGAATTTGGTGGGAAATATTCTCTAGAAGCTTCTTCAGTTACAGGGACATGTTCTTATTCATATTTTATCAGGAATATGAGTCATAAATGACAAAAGAGGTACATCTGGAGTATAAAAAAGATTCCTTGAGGGATTATTGTACAAAGCCTAAAGTGGTACTTCATCTTCTAACAAACTCTAACAAACCGAGGACCACCTCATGACTACGGAGGTTATATGAGGTAGTATAAAAAGAGGAATCCTCTCCATTAGCAAGGTAGGCAACTATAGCATCCAAAACTCTACTTCACAAGGAATCCTCATGACTACTTGGCAAGGAAGACCTAGTTGGAAACTAGGCAGTGGAAGTCCTAACGGGTTATTTAGTGAAAACCTAGTTGGGAACTAGATAGTGGAAATCCTAGCGAGGCTAGGAAGTGAAGACCTAGTTGGGAACTAGGCAATGGAAGTTCTAGTGTGGCTAAACAATGGAAGACCTAGTTGGAAACTAGGAAACAGAAGTCTTAGTAGGGCTAAGAAAGGAAAAAGTCCAAGTGGATCAAAGGTTAATTTGACACTTGCTTATCATAAGTCCTAGCGAGGCTAGGCAATCAGAAAATTTAAGTGGATCAAAGGTTGATCGGATGTTAGGAAACAAAAAGTCTCAATAGATCAAGGTTAACTGGATGTTGGGCAAGGGAACCCTAGACTCAGATCAAGGAAGTTAGAGTTGGGTAATCGATTAAGGTAAGCTCTTCGCGAGAGCATAATAAGGGTCTGAATCGATTTAGCAATCGATTGGGGAGTGTTCTTCACAAGAGAATAGAACATGCTGGGATCAATTGACTAATTGATTCAGCACATCAATCGAGTAAGGCAATCGATTAAGGGTTGTTTCGCAAAGCACAGTAAGGTTAGGAATCTATTGATCAATCGATTAAGCCTTATGTTAAGTATTAGGGTACTCAATTAAGGATGTTTTTGCGAGAGCATATAATGTACTAGAATCTATCGGGCAATCAATTTAGCTTGGTCTAATTGATTAGGGTAATCGATTAGGAAGTATTTGTCGCAAGAACAAAAGCTTCGAAATTGATTGGGAAAATCAATTAGAAGGTACCGAATTGATTAGCGTAGCTCACCAATCGATTAACTAGGCAAAAAAAGATCATTATGCATGTTTGAATGATCGAGCTGATGTGGTAATTGATTATTTGGGGGTAAAGTTAATCGATTAGGAGAAGTCAAAGGAACCCTAGAAAAGGGTTTTCACGAATGTTTGAAGCAAGGCTCACTTATGACTATTCATGCCAATTCTTGAGGTTTTGGCGAGAAGTGTTCTTGTACTTTCCAAGTATCAAGAGAGTAATCCAAAATAAGAAAAGAGTAAGTAAAGTAAGGTTAATTATTGTAAACATTTTTTATTTCTTGTATAGCCTAGTTTACTATTTCTTTCTATATTCTTGTATTCGAGCTTGTACGAGGCTTTTCCACCTCAAGAAAGGAGGTTTTCATAGTATATCTGTGAGTGAGGAGTCGACCCTTGGATTATCTCAAGGAGGTGGATACTAAATAAAATCAAGGGTATTAGAATTGTGAAGATCTTCGCTTCGAGTATCCCCTACAAATCAAGTTCGAAGAAGTAGTTGAAGCTATTCAATCCCCCCCCCCCCCTTCTATCATTCTACATGTCCTAACAATCAAGTCAGGAGAGGAAATACTCGAGAAAATAGATAGCTATGGCTTTGTACAAGTAACTAAGATGAGTTCTGATGATTTAAATAAATATAATGTTAGGGTATTTAAGTGTAGTTGGAAGAAAAAAAGTACTTTTGAAACTATGATATTAGAAATATTTGCTTATTCGACATAATTTAGATATGATGTATATAATATCTTTAATACTTTGATGAATGTTCCTAGAAACTAAAGATAGCAAAATCACGTGAGAATTTGAAAAAATTAGTTAGCAAACTTGAGTTGTATCAGAATGAAACAACCAATAAATTTTCAAAGACTTATTATACATTGGACAAAGAAGGTAAACAAGCTTTATATAGTTATTGAAAGAAATCAAATTCCCTTATGGGTATACCTCAAATATAGCTCGATGTGTAGATATGAATAAATTAAAAATGTTTTGATTGAAGAGTCATGAGTGTCACGTGTTCATGCAAAGACTTGTACCAATAGTTTTTAATGCTTTACTTCCTAATAATATTTTGCAAACACTCATAGAATTGAGTTCATTTTTTAGAGATTTGACATTGAGGGTGGTTATGATAGCAGAAATGCTTCAGCATGAAATAGAAATACCTTCATACTATGTAACTTGAGCACATATTTCCACCTAGCTTTTTTGATTCAATAGAACATCTACCAGTTTATTTACCTTATGAGGGATGACTACCTGGTCTTGTGCAATACATATGGATGCAACCATTTGAATGATTTTTAAGAAGATTAAAGAATAATGTTCATAACAAAATAAGAATTGAGAGATCAATATATAATACTTATTTGGTTGAAAAAGCATCTTCATTCTGTTCATATTATTTTACTAAGAATGTAAAAAATAGACATCGTAAATGTTCTCAAAATTCTGATGATACTCAACTGATAGACCAGAGATGTTTTTTATTTTTAAATTTCCTGGTAAATCAATGGGTGCATTTGTTTCTTGATGGTTAAATGAAAAAGAATATCATGTTGTATCGTAAAGTTCGCTAGAGGGGGTGAATTGCAATCGTCAAAAATTCGTTATCGAGTAACCAGCGGAAACAGAAAATTAAACACAATGCTAATAAAAGTTAGCACAAATATAATAAAAATATAGTAGTAATTAGATTCTGTCTCCTCAAGACTAGAATCTAATCATGATCTCAACTTAGATTTCCAAAATGGATCTAAGTTGGATCGACACCTATAGTTTTCTCAAACGAGGAACGCGCCCTCAATAAGACACTCTTCTCCAGTGACTTACCTTAACTTACCATCCTGCTAGACATCCGATCAGGCCGTTGACCTATCTAGACTTCGTGTCAGCTATCCGGTCAGCCCGTTGACCTAGTTGGGCTTCGTACCAAATATCCGATCAGCCCGTCAACCTATCTGGACTTCGTACCAGCTATCCGGTCAATCCATCGACCTAGTTAGATTTCGTACCAGCTATCTAGTCAGCCCATCAACCTAGCTAGATTTCTTGCCAAATATTCGGTCAGCTCGTCGACCTATCTGGACTTCTCCTGCATACTTAGTTAACTTGTTAGATCACAATAAACCTAACTTAACTTACTTTGTCATTCATCAAAACCTGAGTTAGACCGTTAGTGCAACCTCCACAAACATATCATGCTGCAAGAACATGCATACTCATAAACTGTGATGGTAAAGTGAGTTAACTTCTATATTCAAACATTTATCCTTTTGTATTTTTTTAATCCTATATATCTTATAGTTACCTTCCTTGACCACTTGTACAAATAATAACTACAACTATAAAATTCATCATTAGGTTCAAGTGAGGTAGAGAAAAGTTAGGGACGGAATTTACATTCTGGTTTCAAATCTATGTAAGTTAGAGCTTAAATTCTTTCTCATGCTAGTGCATTATATAATCGATAATTTATATCATAACTACTTTTATATGTGAAGGATAGTAGAATAGTATATGTGTAAGATGAAAGGACAATGAATCTTACATCAAGATCTCTCCGCAATATAAGAGTATACTCTGATTACTATGTTAATAACTTCAAATTTCATAGGCATAACACGATTCACACACACTAACCTATAATTCATGTGTTTTCTTCTTGGTGGTCTTCTTCTTCTTCTTCTTTTTTCTTTTTGTTTTGTGTATAAATTCCTATATTTTCAATGGCATTTGGCTTTGATAAAGTTCCTCAAGAGAAACTCTATGGATTTCAATGTTTTAATTAGATAAGTTGCATAAAAGGGTTTACCATGTTCAAATTTTGTGTTGATGGTGTTACTGGAGGACATGACCATCACCATTACTTCCATACAGATGCAAAGGCCGCATTTGAAGAGCTAAAACAACAGGGCAAGACACCGACCATGAAATCTCACATGCTGCTCCTTTCTACCTACTCAAGAGCAGGAAACATTTCAAAATGTGAAGCAGTCATGAACCAGATGCATAAATCCGGGCTTGAGCTGGACACCTTCGGCTCTAACTCCATGCTTAACGCCTACGGAAGGGACGGTCGGTTCGAGAAGATGGAAAAATTCTTAATGGGAATGGAGAAGGGTCTATATGAATGAACATCAGTAAAAGAGAGAAAAGAGAATTACCAGAATTGATCGGATCAAATCACTAAATCAAATCAAATTAGTATTTAGATTATTCTAATAATTCTGTTATAATTATTAGAATAATTCTCATAATTATTCTTAAAATAATTCTATTATTTATTAATTGGTTAATTGACCAAGTACTTTTTAAACATTTTATATTGTATTGTCCTTAGGGCAAACATCAATGAACAATAGATTTTATTGCACTCATATTATTTCTTGCTCTCTCTCTATTCTTCTTCTTACATGGTATCAGAGTCATCTCTTTTTATCTTCCCTCAACTTCTTGAGGTGGAGATCCAATAAACGGTGAGCCCTTTTTAATTTTTTCCCTCAAGCCTCTTCTTCTCTCCTACATGTTTTAATTTTCTTGTTCTTCTCTATTTTCTTCCGCCACTAACCCCTTTGTTTCTCTTTCCTCTTCCTTAATCTCTGTGTTTTTTTTCTCTTCCAAAAAAGAAAAGTTTCCTTAACGATTCTGTCTTTGTGGTTTTTCTCCCACGGTCACCGACCACAAGGTAGAAGCTCTTTCTTATGACGCCGACCAACAGCTGCCGTCGGACAAGTTATTTTTACTTTAGATGTCAAATACTCAACGACATCAAGGAGGTCAAAAGAAAAGTTCAGACCAATGTCAGATTTGTTACATCGTTGGTCACACTGAAAATCTATGCCCTAAAAGTCTTGATAGATCTCGGGTAAAATGTCAAATTTGTTTCAGAAATGGACATTTTGGTATTTAATGTCCTAGTCAATTTGACTCAAATTTCATAGGTGGTCCTACAGCTTCAAGACAACCATCTATTTCATAAGTATATCCAAAAGTCCTCTCATCTGTGCCTACTTATGGTAAAATCCCAGGGTTTTAATCTATTGATTGGTATATTAACACTGGAGCAACTCATCATGTCACATCAAATTATAATATCCTTACAGACATAATGCCATATTATGGCTCAGATATGATTCAAGTAGGTGATGATTCAAGTTTACAAATTGCTAATCTTAGAAACACATATGTTCATTTATCTAATCGAACTTTTCACATGCACAATGTCTTTCATATTCCATCTATCACTAAAAATTTACTTTCTACATATCAGTTTTATCTTGATAACAATTTCATTTTTTGAGTTTTATCATAATCATTATCTTATGAAGGATAGAGGAACAAATGCTATTGTGTTTTATGGGAGAATCAAAAATGTCCTATACTATCTTTAGAGTTCTTTAATCAAACTTTTATTGGTGAATGCACAAATAAACCAGCTTGGCATTGCTCGACTTGGTCATCTTTCCCTTCGTATTGTTCAGTCAATCATCAATAGGTATTGTTTACGTACTTCCATTATCTCCTCTCCATCTTATTCATGTAGGGTCTGCATGAAATCTAAAGTCATAAGCTACCTTTCTCTTCATTTGATCATGTTTCTAATTTTCCACTTGAAATAATCTATTTTGTCTAATCAAGGTTTCCAATATTATGTTACCTTCATTGATCATTTTAGTAAATATATTTGCCTTTATCCTATAAGAAGGAAATCTGATTTATTTGATATATTCTGTAATTTTCAAATTCAAGTTGAATGATATTTTAATCGTAAAATACTCTCTTTTCATTCTGATTGGGGTGGTGAATATCAAGCTCTCCATCGTTATCTTGTCTCTTGTGGAATTGTTCATCGAGTTTCTTGTCCTCACACTTCAGAACAAAGTGGCTTTACTGAGAGAAAACATAGACATATAGTTAAAACTGCCTTAGCTCTTCTTAATCATGCATCGATTCTGCGTAAATTTTGGGATGAAGCTGTTAGCACTTCAGTATATCTCATATATCAACTTCCTACTCTATTGCTCAATCATAAGTGTCCTTTTGAAAAACTTTATAATCAAGACTCTCATTACACTTTCCTTCGAATTTTTGGTTGCGCATGTTATCCATGGTTACGCCCCTATTCTAAACACAAACTTGACTCTCGTTCACTACAATGTGTTTTTCTTGGTTATGGCAATTTGCACCATGGTTATCGTTGCTTGCATATACCAACAAGATGAATTTATATTTAACGACATGTTACTTTTGATGAGTCTCTATTTCCTTTTTCGGAAGCTTCTTCGATCTCTCCTCCAGATACAAGTAACACCTTCTTAATGCCACCTAATATTATCAGAAGTGATGACATCCTAGGTCCTGCTCCGGAGCTCTCTAATAACCTATACCATCAGAATCACCTCAGGTTGCTGCTCCAATCTTGGAAGCATCGCTGGTCGAAGATAATATGCTCTCTAGTTCTAGATCCTAGGATAATGCTAGCTCGTCATCTACATCACCGTGTTAGCCTACTTCCTCGTTGCCATCAACAAGTAATTCAGATGATAATGCTCCTCGTCGCATGCTTCCTGTTAGTGACATTTATGAGTGTTGCCCACAAAATGAGACTTGATATCCCCTTCCACGAGCTCTAGTGGTCTTTTCAAAATCTATTGAACCAACTTATTTTACACAAGTAAGCAAGGATCTAAACTGGCGTAGTGCAATGGCTATAGAATTTGATGCACTTCTTCGCAATAGAACATGGAGTCTAGTTCTACGCACTTCCTCAATGAATGTTATGGCTCTAAATGGGTATTCCGTCTTAAGCATTGATCTGATGGTTCTCTTGAACGACACAAAGCTTGACTTGTAGCTAAAGGATTTAGTCAATAATCAGGTATTAACTTTAATGACACTTTTAGCCTAGTCATCAAAATTATATCTGTCAGACTATTATTATCAATAGTTGTTAGTTCTAATTGGCCTGTACGACAATTGGACATTTCAAATGCGTTTCTCCATGATCATCTTGATGAAATTATATTTATAGAGCAACCACCTGGGTTCATTCATCCACAATTTTCATCTCATGTTTGCCAACTTAAGAAATCCTTATATAGTCTTCGACAAGCTCCTCATGCATGGTTTCATCGACTATCTAATTAGTTACAAGCTCAAGGATTTTCTAGATCAAAGACGGACTCCTCTCTATTTCACAAATATAATGATGGATCTATGATATTTTTTTTTATTTATGTGGACGACATTATGATAATCGGCAATGATCACAAGGGTATCATAACTTTATTAAGTCTTCTCAATCAAGAATTTCATAGTATTGAGCTTATTCCATATAAGGATGACTATCTTCTCTCTCAGGACAAATACATTACTGGACTTCTTCAAAAAGCCAAAATGGATGGAGCACGTCCGGTCTCTACACCAATTGCTATAAACAACTCTCCAACTTCATCCTCTCCTGCTCTGTCTTCATCCTCTCCTGCTCTGTCTTCATCCTCTCCTGCTCTGTCTGATCGATAGATTTATCAAAGTATTGTTGGAGCCTTACAATATGTCACTATCACACACCCTGATATTACTGTTGCGGTAAATCATGCTTGTTAATTTCATGAATGCTCCAACTGAACAAAATTAGGATAATGTAAAAAAGAATACTTTGCTATCTCAAAGGTACTATTCTACATAGTCTTCTTTTATATCACCAATCATCTCGAGATTTACATGCATATAGTGATGCGGATTGGGCAAGTTCTCCTGAAGATAAATGCTCTACTAGTGGATATGTAATATTTCTTGGATGAAATCTTATCTCATGGAATTAGAAAAAGCAACATACGGTATCTCGTTCAAGCATTGAGATAGAATATAAAGCTATAGCAAATACAATGTCATAAATTATTTGGCTTCAATTACTTCTCTCTGAACTTTATCTTACATCAAATATTGCACCAAAAATTTGGTGCGATAATATTAGAGCAACATATCTTACAGCAAATCCAATCTTTCATGCTCGTACAAAACATGTGGAAATTGATTTTCATTTTATTCGTGAACGTGTGGCAACTCAGCAGTTATCTGTCTCTTATATTTTTGCCGAAGATCAAATCGCTAATATCTTTACTAAGCTATTATCCAGACAACATTTCAACAAGTTAGCAAGCAAATTCAACATCAAAGATCTCCCGTTAAGTTTGTCGGGGGATAAAAGAGATAAAAGAGAATTACCATAATTGACCGGATCAAATCACCAAATCAAATCAAATTAGTATTTAGATTATTCTAATAATTTTATTATAATTATTAAAATAATTCTCATAATTATTCTTAGAATAATTCTATTATTTATTAATTGATTAATTGACCAAGTACTTTTTAAATATTATATATTGTATTGTACTTAAGGTATACATCAATAAATAATAGATTTTATTGCTCTCGTATTATTTTTTACTCTCTCCCTATCCCTATTCTTCTTCTTACAATCAGCACTTACAACATCTTGATTAACTTCTTTGGTCGTGCAGGTTTTTTAGCAGAATGGAAGATGTGTTTCATTCCCTAGCGAGCAAAGGGTTGAAAGCTGATGTAGTGACTTGGACTTCGAAGATGAGCGCTTACGCGTGAAAGAAACAGTACAGGAAATGCTTGGAGATTTTTGAAGAGATGAAAGATGCTGGTTGTTATCCAGATGGAGGAACTGCGAAAGTGCTGCTTGCCTCTTGTGCTACGGATGAGCAGATCGAACAGATTACCACTGTAATTAGATCAATGCATAAGGAAACAAGAAATACATTTGCTGCATGAATAATTTATTCGAGTGCAGATTCAAATTATATAATTTATCAGTAGCTGCTTGTCTATGCCATGTTTCCTACAAAAGAAGCAAGTAGCTAGGGGGAAAAATAGAAGAATCTCACAGGACATGATCATGGAATATTTTAATTGAGAAAAAAATAAGGTTTAAAATGTCATTCTGAGTTGAAATTTTGGTCCCCAATCAGAATGTGGAAGTCAACTTTCTTGTTTTCCTAAGAGGTAAAATATGGAAGGCAACCTTCCTATGCCAACACAGCAGCGGTCTCCGCGACTTTCATTGAGTTGTTTGCTTGGGCGTCTCATCTGCATCAGGAAGCAGCACTGCTTGAAAGTGAAATAGATACATCGAATGAAAACCATACGGTCCATCTCAGAATTTAGTTATCATTAAGATAATATTGGACAGAAATCGAAAACAATTACGAATGAATGGTCTAACTTGAATCCATCGCTTTAGCCATTAATCATACTTGTCGTCAGAGTTTATTTTCTATAAAAATGGACGATAATCCGTAGCCCTTCTCAATAGGGGAGAGAGGAGGAAGATGAAGCTCCCCTTGAATGCCAAGGTTCAAGATTATGCTCTAATTGGGAGCTTTTCCCTTATATACCAACTTCATCCTATACAGATCATCCACATAAATTTCATATATTAGTAATAACTCATTAATGTTAATAAATCGGATTAACAAATCTATAATCTAACGTCCTTCATGCTATAAGAATTAGATTACTTAACTGAGGTGAACCTCCTACTATCTAAGCAACCAGTAAACTCGGAGTCTAAATATCCAAGGATCTCCAAATGACTGATCTCCGATATGTGAGCATATAATCCTTCATTCTTTACAAATACCACATAATCCTCTCTACAACTTTCCAATACTTTGGTCCAAAGTTACTCAAATATTTGTCCAATATCCTCACAATGTTCTCAAGATCCAGACGCATATATACTCTTGAATATACATCAAACTCCCTACTATCGATGCATAGGAGACATTTCATTAATATCAAGTTCATGATGTGGACATTACTATAAGCTAAATCTATCACCCTTTACATAGGAGTGTTGCCAGGAACATAATTTTGTATGTCATACCGAATGACTACTTTTTTATATAGGTCTTTTGTAATAGTCCAAGTGTGAATAATCTTTTTTTGATAAATTTTAATTTTTTGGGTTATATAATTTGCAGGAAACTTATCAAACATCATTCCCACATTTCATTTGATGGTAAATCGTTTCTTCTTAAGTTGTAATTGTTGGGACCAAGGGGAACTAGACGAGGGTGAATAGCTCGCTCGCTTCATCGATGATGATCTTACAGCGGAAAACCGAAGCGAATACTGCACCAATGCTAACAAACGGATTTAATTTGTATTCACCTCAAGATGACGTAACTAATCCAAGGATTCACACTCAAGCACATTCTTCACTATTAAATACACTCCTTCTCGGAACAATCCAGAGGTGGAGAAACCTTGTATAACTCAATCACAAAGAAACAACTCGAAGTAAGAAGTAAATACAAGAATACAAATGAAAATCTCTTCTTTCTTGATCTCTTGTTGATGAAGATGCCACTGGACCAGTTGAAAAATGCAACAACGCTTGTCTTCCAAGCTCAAAGTCTAGCGAACAGTAGCAGAGTAGAATCGTGTAAGCATTTTTTGCATTTCAATCTCGCCAACGACTTTATCCTTCATGATCTAGCTAGGGCTCTCAATCAATTGGGTTTACTCCCAATCGATTGTCACGTAAGATCCAAACAATCCTACCCATCCATAGCTCGCAACACTCAACGATCATAATTCAATCGATCGGTTGATCGATTGAAGGGGCTAGATCAATTAACTGATCGATTTAGAGCGCTTCTGTACTCTTATGAGAAGTCCCACAATCGATTGACCAATCGGTTCTGCATGCCTTACGATATCGCGAGAAAGCCAGCTCCAATAGATTGGTTGATCGATTCGTAGCTTCAATTCATTACTTAGTCGATTTAAAAGCTCACTGTTCACTCACAAACTCTCCCAATCGATTATCCAATCGATTGGGGAAGATCTTGATCCATTGCCCAATCGATAAAGATATTTTTGCACTGTGCTTCGTCAATCAATCGATTACTTGATCGATTGATCCCACTAATCGATTACCTAATCGATTGGTAAATGATAAAATGTGTAAAGCTCTAAACAAGCTTCGTTCCCCATCCGAGATCACCTCATTTTGATATTCGAATTAAAAGTTATGGCATTCGGAAGTTTGCTACGTCGGAACTTCCTCGTTTCATATCAACTCCCTATTGGACTTGCGACTGCCAAATGTCCGGTTAACATTTGACCTACTTGGACTTGCCAACTTTTCATTTGACTTTCAATCACGAAGTGTAGTCCTCCTCGACCCACATGAATATTCCTCTTGCCTAACCTCCAGTTAGGACTTCCTAGTCAAGCATTTAGTCAACCTTGACATACTTGACTCTTCTAGTCAATTTTTAACCATCAATATCCGGTATGGACAATTGCACCTATAATCTCCATATATTTTCAAACATCAAAACTCAAATATCAAGACTCAAGCTTGAGTCGACTCAAGTTTAATCAATCTGGTCAACTTTGACCTAGGGGAAATTGCACCCCCTCTAATCCTAATATATTATTTATAGGTGATTCTAAATGATATATTTAATATCAGACAAAATATATGTTGTCTTTATTAGGCATTAGCCGAGTATTTATGATACATGGATAGAAGCATCTAGACAAGTTAAAGACTGAAAAATTTAGAAAAGTGAAAGGTATATTGGAAAAGATAAAGCAACAATTAGATTCTCTACAAATAAGTAATGAAGAATATTATGGTATTTAAAGTTGTAGTGTTTATAGGTCTTTTGACTTAAACTCTTCCATGATGTATTGATTCTTGGGGTTTACCCCGCCATGCGCCTATGGCCTGTGTACCTACATGAACCTCCCTCCATATCCGTGGGGCCGGCACTAGGAGGGCCG
Source organism: Zingiber officinale (assembly GCF_018446385.1). Lineage (NCBI taxonomy): Eukaryota > Viridiplantae > Streptophyta > Magnoliopsida > Zingiberales > Zingiberaceae > Zingiber > Zingiber officinale. Next base: position 102,708,520 of record NC_055987.1, on the reverse strand, counting down.
CTAAGATAGCGGATCTACCTTTTTATAAATAAATTAGTTGTGAATAATAGACATTTCAATTTATCCTGTTGTCATTGTTTCTATCCAATATTATAGATCACATGTTTGATTGATACAAGTAAAACAATCTTTTCTTACAATGTGAGAGGCATTGCTGGCAAGAGCGAGAGTGACAGAAGATAGCGGCAAAGGAAGGGGATCGAGAGTAAGAGAAATTTAAATGTGGGAAAATTGAGAGAATAAAAGTTGAGTGAAGGTTTTAAATTGAGGGTGAAAGGAGAGAGAATAAAATAAATTTACTATTATAAAAAAAAGGAGCTGGTAACGCGACTTCAGTGCATCATTCACGATCACGTAGGAGGCATCGGGCAAGATATCAAATCATATGTGTGTGTGTATGAAAATGTTATACTGAGCAACAGTTTCTACATGCCTCATTGCGCCTCGCCTTCATGTAATTTTTCCTGTTTGGTTTTTTTAAGCTTCGGATTATGCCTATAAGGTTTCATCTTTAGAATTTAAAAGTTGAATTATAGTATTAAGCACATAAAAAAATTTTTATTCAAAAAAATTTTTAGGAGTGCACGAGGTTTGCGGCGTGCACTCCTTACACTGCACACCCGTGCACTCATAAAAAATTTGTTCAATTTGAATTTTTTTTACTTAATATTATAATTCTACCTGTAAATTCTAAAAGAAAAAATCTTATTAATATTAATATAACTGGAAATTTAAAATAAATAAATAAATAAACAAATGCAGAGGCCCATAGAAACCTGTCACTCGTAATAACATTTTCCTATATATAAATTTAGCCTGCTCATCCAAGGTGAGCGCCATGCATTTTATGTTTTTTTTTTTTATTTTTTTTACGTACAAGTTATACAATAAGATTTTATTTTTAAAGTTTAGAAGTTGGGTTATATTAAATATAAATAAAAATAAAATATATTTGAGTTATATTAAATATAAATAAAAATAAAAAATTAAGATACTCACAGGATGTACAACATAAGATGTGTGTAGAATATCGAAACTATATATATATATATATATATATATATATATATATATATATATATATATTTTGATAACTTTAACCACGTACAAATTAAATATACTTAGCATATGCAGTTGGCTTGATATTTGATCCATTAATTCCTTAGCTCATCTATGCAGTTCTCACCTCCTCCCTCGACTTGTATACTATAGCCTTGGGCTCCTCACTCGGCATGTATTATAGCGACGGTAATAACTCTTATCTTCAGGAGCCCATCTATTATTGTCCTAAGCGATCTGGAATGAAATTAAATCATTAAAAGTTTCGTCCAACATGGTGACACGGGTAAGGTGACCTGCGACATATATGTGTATATCTCTCTCTTGTGTTTCTTTTGTTTTAATTAAGACCAACTAGAGGTGACTTCAAATCTCATGAATGAGTTTTTTAAGATACCACCCAAACCCCAAGATTAAACCACTTTATAAGTTCCTTTAATTTATTTTAATAATTTATATATAAATTGTATCATATATATTATTAGTCATATTTTTAATAAAGAAAAAATATAGTGGAGGAAGAATTCCTAAGACGGTAAATCAATAATCATGGACAATTAGGATTTTTATTGATTTCAGACTTTTAGATTCGTGCTCATGTTGAGCACCATCTGATTCCATCACATGAAGAGAGTGGCTTAGCTTTGATGGAATTAGGTTTTTATTTTTAACAAAATCTCTCCATGCTTAACCTTAGTGATTATTCAAAAATCTTACACAATTAGGGGCAAATAAAAGATTGGTCAAACATAATTAAATTAAAAGTCAGTCTGTTAATTTATAATTTTATTTTTTAAAAATAAATATTGATTATTTTAATTAAATATCTCTATTTTAAAATTTTAAATTTGATTGAACGGATTAAATCGAATTCGGTGAATCAAAACCCGTTTAAAATTTCTAATTCTATAATTTATGACTCCCCTCTCCTCCCATATCGAGTCTAACAAAAAAAATCAAAAGTTTAATTATTTTAGTTTTTGACTGATTTAATTAATATTTTATCAATTTACCCCTACCGACAATTCAAATGTTCCATAATTTTATATAAACTTTGTTGTTCACCATAAAAGTTATAATCCTAAACAATTAAGATTTGATTTATCTCTAGATAAGATTTAGTGAAATCTCTACATCAGTCCCTTCGTAAATCTGATAATCCTAACTAATTAATTAATAATTATCTATTAAACTAAAAGCAATGCTAATTATTCCTCCCATTTTTATTGTGGGTTAAATAATGCTTATAATCATTATTTTTGAATTTAAGAATGAAGACAAAGAATCCTCCACTCCTCTCTGAAGAGGATAGAAATTTTATGCTTGTCTTATTTAAAAGAGAGTCCTCCCACAGAAAGATATATTTTAGAAAAAAAAATTCAAAAAACATAACAAAAATCGTAGTGATATACAAAATGATTAAAGTGTGAAAAATACTACAATACTTTTAAAACCCAAAACTGAACAAGACATTCACATAGCAAAAGAACACTTAACAGTACATTTATCCATTAGTTTATCCACGTGTCAATTAATAATTATTTATTTATTATTTAATTAATTTCTAAATTTTTAATTATAGGAACAAACGGTTACCTATAATTTTTTTTATTTTAAGTTGTGTGTTAAGTAGATGTTAAAATAGGTTATAGTATTAAATTATCTATTTTACTCAGTTGACAAGTATAAGAAAATTATTAACGACTGAATTAATGACCGAAATTTTATTTAGTCGCTAAATAGCGACCAAATAAAATTTTTGATGACAAATTAATGACCGATTAAATTTTCGGTGGCTAATTAATGATCAAATAAATTTTCGGTAGCTAAATTAATATATGAAAATTATTAGATTAGTAAATATTGTTTAAGTGGGAAGCGTCTTCTATTTAAAAGTAGTGATTAAGGACCTTGTGAATGATACTATCTATGTTTTTACTTGTGATTATTAAAAGGAAAAACATTAAAATTTGATCAACTTGTCAGAAAGGTTATATTTATTTATGCTGAGTGAACTTATACAAAAGCTAAGATTATTTCAGTGTTCTAGTTCAAGAAATTCAAATCAATTTGCTAAGTCACCTTTTGGGTGTAGCAAAACTTCTCAAATTAAATGGCTATTGAAAGAAGGAATATGACAGGTTTAAGTTTAAATTTTATATATTTGTGTCAATCTAGAACTAATTAACATTTAACGAATATATTGATTAAATATTAAAATTTAAATCAACTTGAGATTAATCAATCTAATCAATCTTGATTAGAGGTTAATTGTACTAACACCAACACAACTTAAGATTTTAATTCATGTTTAAAAGATTAATCAAAAATAATTTAGGAAGAAAATTTAGTTTTTAATTCTTTTTAATTTAGATTTAAACTCATGCTCACATTAGCTAAAAACAATACATAAGAAATCTAGAAAAGATTTCCCTTTTTCCTTCTCTTTCGTTTTCCAAAAAAAGGAAATGAAAAGTATCACTTTATTTGTTTCTCCTTTTCATTTTTACTGTTTTCCTTGTTTATGATATGCAAGATATGTAAGTTAACTTTCCTCTCGCAATCATGTATTTTAATTAAAATTTTAGCTATTTTTCATATTATGTTTACATGTGTATACATAATAAATTTAATAAATTACATATTATTATCTAAAAATATATATAAATTATAGCTTTTTATAATTTACCATTTAACTAAAAAAATACATTTAAAAGTATATGTTCTGTTTCGAATTAATATTTTATACCTTTAAAAGTGCAGTTATAGTTGTAGCATAAATTTTCGAGTCAATAGTTTAATCAGTCAACTTATTATTATTATCATTAAATACATTTATTAAAAATATAAAATATTTCACACATATAAATAAATTATATTTAACCAGTTTGAGCGGTCAAACTAATGATCCAGTAGTAGCCAAGCCTAAGTGGCAACGTGTGAAAGTTTTTTTCTCGATGTTCCAAACAATTCCCTAACCAAAGTATTATTATTATTTTTTAATCCTATTATCCAGGTTTCACCAGGCTAATTTCAAAGTAGTCTCTTGCTTCAGCTATCGAATACATCTAAGACACTATTTATTCACACTAAAAAATTAACCTCTAAAATATTTATCCATTTGAAATTCAAATTGCTTATTATTTTTCTGAATGTTTTACTTATTGCATTACATCTATTCAGCCACCCCGAAGTATCTTATTATTTATACGTAGAATTTTTTGTTTGTTTGTGCGTGTTTTATATATCATTTCTGTGATTTTCCCAATTATCTTTCATTGATTAATCCCTCCACTACTTTGACAATCACTAAGGACAACAAAACATCATTTTCTTAACTTTAACCACTTGAAAAATCCACTCCACTTCCAAATTAAAGGAACAGTCCGCACTTACTAATTTAATCATAAAACAACACGAAACTATTTAACCTGTTCATCATATATACACTTTCTCAAGCAAAGGCCAAATTAAAGGAACAGTTCGCATTTACTAATCTAATCATAAAACAACACGAAACTATTTAACCTGTCCATCATATATACACTTTCTCAAGCAAAGGCACATTTACTCGAGATAGTTGTCTACATGTTAACAAGAATGTGAATTCCAAATCACCAAGAAGATTGATATATAAGAGAACACGAATAAAAAGGGAAAAAAAACATGGAAGAATGAGTGGTAAAGCTTTGTGTTATGCATCTCTTGTTTGTCTATGCAAAAACTGAATCAAATCTACCTGAGTTCTTGATCTCCTGCAAGTGTTCTTCCAATTTCTTTGTCAACAGTGAATGGCATCCTTGGAATCGCAAATCAGTTAGGAATGGAGGCAGTCTCTTCTCTGGTAAGGATTGTATCTCAGGGCATTCGAATAGGGCCAAACTCTTAAGTGATGGAAGAGAATGCAACTCGGTCGGCAGGGATTTGAGATTCTTGCAAAGGCCAAATTCTAAACACTTGATAGCTGTGAGACTTTGCAACAGACCTTGGTCTTCTCCATCAAACATTACAGCTTGATAAGAGGAAAAGATATAAAGAAAATGGATGGATGGTAATGAATGTAATATTGGTGATACTTTGAGTAGAGCTGTGTTGTCGACCCTTAGTTCAAGCAGAGACGAGCATTTTCCTTCTTCAACCATTCCATTCAGCAGAAGCTTGGGACAATCTGCAAGTTCGAACCTCGTGAGAGTGCTGAGAAATGTTATTCCGCCTATTGACCTCAATTCAACACAACTTTTGATACTCACGTCCCAGAGTTGTTTCAAATGAAGCATAGCTTCCCCTGGAAGAGTTTCCATGTGTGGACAGTTACTTATACTCAATCGAGTTAGCAAACTGAGGCTGTACAAGCATCCAGGTAGAGATTTTCCAAATGATGCGCAATTGCACAATCCTAATATCTTGATAGAGGTTGGAAGCTGGAGATCAATGTCCTGACTTTGTGTCATCATGAGCTTGGGGCAGTGCCTTACTGAAAACATCTCGAGGGATGTGAGTTCTGCAAACTTCTTAACTGGTAGAAACATGAGTTCAACACAATCCAGTATCAGAATTGAATTGATGTGTGGTAGGTGATTGGATAGCAATCCTTCTTCTAGATTTCTCAAACTTGGACATTCTGATATATGCAACCTTGTAACAGATGAAATTTTACTGCTGCTATTTCCATTAGTTCCTTTCCATAGTCCTGGAAGCTCTGTCAATCCAACATGTATCAGTTCAAGTTCTAAGAGGCAGGCAGGGAGTGAAGGCAACTGCTTCAGCTTGGGGCATTGTGCAATTTTGAGCCTACGCAAGCATGAAAAATGTTCTCCACCCTCAGCCCAAGACCACTCCTCCCATGCTGGCATGTCTCTGAAGACAAGCTCTTCCAACCTTGAAAAACACTTGATCTGCTCAGCAGTGAAAGTGCAGCCTTGGCGAATAGCTTTCACTGATGTCATCCCATCAAGGTGAAGAACTGTGAGGTGCGGAAGTTGTTCAAGGGAAGGGAGTTCCTGATATCCTGGTATGCCCTTGAGCTCTAACTTTTCTAGCTTAGGTAACCAATTATTTTCTGAAGGCACTCTAAAGAATCCATGAGCTATCTTCTTTACATCTAGTCGAAGATACTTAACATGCGGAAGTCGTCCAAGACATGGGAGCTCCTCCAACGACAGCATGTTCTCCAGCACCATAACTTCTAGTGTGGAAAACCAATTCCTCTCGATAGAATCATAATGTGCATGATATATATGCTTCAAAGCAGGCATTTGCCTTACGTCAATAACCTTGAGACATGGAAGATGTCCAAGAAACGGGAGTTCTTCCATTGCTTGCATGTTTTGCAGCCGTAGCTTTTCCAGTCTCAGAAACCAGTTGCTTCCATTAGCACCATGAAAACCATTTCCTATGCATCTCAGTGCATTCATGCCCTTCATCTGAAGACTCTTGAGATAAGGGAGTTGTCCAAGATCAGGTAGTTCCTCCAATGCCAGCATATCCTCTAGCACCAGCTCATGTAGCTGTTGGAAGAACTTGCTCTTTGTGTGACAACACAGACTAGGACTTATTTGTTTCACTTGAGGCATTCCCTTTATGTGAAGCACCTTCAGAAGTGGAAGTTCACCAGTACATGAAAGATCCCTGCATCTTTTACAATTTTCTAGTTTAAGAGTTTCCAATTTTAAAACAGGTGACGCCTGTAGCCAACTAGGTAACACGCCGCCATTAAACTTCCTTATTGTCAAACTTCTTAGGGAGTGATGTGGTTGGAGACCTTCAAGTACTTCCTCAGAAACATGTTCTTTCTCCAAGTTAGACTCCTGGCCTGATTTCCATTCTAACTTTAATGCATCCAGGTATTTTTTGTTCTTCAGTTTAGCCAGACTAGCTTCTTCTTCACTGTTGACATTCTCAAGATTTGAAATTGTAAGTTCTCCATGGAGCTGTTTCAAGTCACAAAGTTGTGCAAGCTTGTGGCCATCATCGTACTTTAGCACTTTGAATATGGGCAACTCCTGAAGTGAAATTAACTTCCCCACTTCTTTTACTTTGGAAACTATCTCATCTGCTGCATGAAGTTGCCTTAAGTTGATCAGATTGCTCATACCTTGTGGGAAACCTTGTAGTTGACAACCACATAGTCTCAACACTTGCAAATTGTAGAGGACACATAATGATTCCGGCAACTTCACAATGCCGGAATTGTAGGATATATCGAGGTACCTGAGATGAATTATTTCACCAATAGTTTCAGTCAATTCTTTCATGCCACATTTCTGCAAACTCAGGACACGGATATCTTTTAGTCTTCTAAACAAGTCATCGGGCACCAAAGGGGTCTCAATTCTCAGCACAAACTGGTTCTGATTGTTCTGATAGTTGATCATGAGAGTCCGCAATTTGTGATAACCAGAGAACTCCATCAACTTCCTCTGTGCAGTTAATGTTGCTGATAGATGGCAGATCGTTTTAGGGATCTCCTCAGACTTATCACCATCTACCCTATGACACTCACCTACAGAAACGAACTGGGCAAGATCATGTATGAGATCGTGCATCACAAATCGCCCTCGCCGTTGAGTTTCTTGAAAGAAAGACCTGCTAACAAGCTCATGGAAGCAACTGCTTCCTACATCTTCCATCCTCATATTTTCTTGTGGTGCAATGAATCCTTCTGCCATCCAGATACTAACCAACGTGTGTTCACAAAATATGTAATCTTTTCGAAATACTGAACAAAAAGCAAAGCACTGCTTAAGATGTCCAGAAAGATAATGATAGCTCAATTGTAGAACTGGCAAAATTTCATTTTCCTGCTGGGGCAGTTGCCACACTTCACTCTCCATTATAGTCCTCCAGTGTTGTTCATTCAAATCTGATCGCAACAAACTCCCAAGTGTTTTTGCTGCTAGTGGTGAGCCCTTCAGCTTGCCAGCAATATCCCTACCAATGATCACAAGCTCTGGATGCTCCTCAACAACAATTTGAGAAGCAAATGCATGTTTTTTGAACAATTCCCAGAGAGCATCATCTTCTAAGCCATGAAGAAAGATTGTGCTCACCGTGCCAACTATGCTAGCGACCTTCGTATGTCGAGTAGTCACTATGATCTTGCTGCCGTGTGCTCCAAAGCTTAGAGGAGCACACAATTTGTCCCACTCATCCTTGTTCTCGCTCCACACATCATCAAGGACAAGCAAGAACCTCTTCAACTCAATCTTCTCCTTAAGCCTTGACTGAAGAGTGTCCAAGTTTGTCAGACCAGATTGTTCCTCCTTCGTAGTGGACTCTATCAGCTCTTTGGTCAGTCTCTTCACATCGAAATCATCAGATACACAAATCCAAATCTTGAGCTGAAAATAGTTTCCAACCCTATCGTCGTTGTAGACAAGCTGTGCAAGTGTAGTTTTCCCAACGCCGCCGATGCTGACCAGAGGCAACACGGAGAAGACATGGTTACTAGATTCAGAACCTTCGGCTGAGCCCAACAACAATGCAATGACCTTCTCTCTTTCATTGTCTCGGCCAAATACTATCTCTTCGGTCAAGAAGGAGCTTGTTTCTCTCCTTACCAACTTCCCAGTGGATTGTCTGCCTTCATCATCCATCGAAAGCAGTTGCATGATATCTATCATATCGGCAGCAATCTCACAGAGTTTTTCCTGAATCGCCCTCAACCTGCTTCCAAAATCATCGCCGTCGGCGGAGAACAAATTTTTTGCAGCATTAAAGGCGAGAGTAAAGAAATCACTCGCCTGGCCTTCGATCTTGTGCTTCAGAGTTTGGTACTCAAACTCGTCGAGCAAGTTCTCTGCGTCAAAAGAGGCGTCTTTGAGCTGCTTCATCAACTCGACCAGGTTGCTACTGTAGCACCGCCTCCTCTCGGCCATGTCCAGAAGGGCGTGTATCTTGAAAAGAGACGCCCGGAGTCGCCTCAGGTCGCCGTCGAGCCCGCGGAGCCCGGCAAGGCGTTGGACGGCGCTATCGCTAGCCTTGTCGAGGAGGGTCTGAATGAAGCCTTGGGCGAACCATCCGCCGATCGCTAACGCTGTCGACATTTGAGCGAAGAGGCGATGATGAGACTTTGCCGGCAGATGAAGAGACTAACTACGTAAACTAGTAAGTGAAGAAGGAGAGAGTAGAAAAAGAGGAGAAGAAGATGAAGATCGATGGACGAGAGGAACGCCGTAAAGACGGGGAGAAGTCATCGATTTTTGATCGATTTACCAAAATAAGTACATATCTTAATTGATAGCCGTATGTTCTTTGGATATTTATGAAAAGATGTATTTTTTCAAGTGCACTTTTCATTTTCATTTTATCCTTTGATATAAATTCTTAATTCTTAATTCTTAATTCCTAATAATGTTATCTTGATCCGTAAAATACAAATATCGAAAAAAGAAAGAGCAAAAAATATTACCGCTTGTCCGTAAAATACAAATATCGGAAAAAGAAAGAGCAAAAAATATTACTGCTTGTCCATTTGTGATAGGTGAATAATAAAAATTCGAACCAAGGCCCTTAGATCTATTTATTTTTATTTTGGCGAAAACCGACAAAATTCTATGAATTTTTCTTTGTTATTTTTGTGAGGTTCAAGTCTGACGGGAATAATATTCTACGAACTAACAACTCATTTATTTTCAAACCAATCCATTTATTATCTACTATTTGATTTACTACTCCTTTATATTGGAATAAGTCAAAAGTCAAATGTTTTGGCAATTCCTCGTGAGGGGATAAAGAAATATAATTTTTAATCAGAGTTTTCGATATTTGTTTATCCTTCGTAGTAATAATATCTCTCAGTTTACAACGATAACTTGATATAAATATTTTTTTTTCATTTTCTTTTCTCCCTCTTTTCTTTCCTATCTCCTCTCTAATCTCTCTTATGCATGTTGTTTTTTTATTTTTTTTTTCTTCCCTTTCTTTCCTCTTTTTTATTTGCATGCGTGCATAGCATATGCTTGATATCATATCAATCTAATGACATTTAAGATATAGTTAATTTTTTGTTAATATTTTAATACATTTAGAGAAGTTAAAATAAATCATGAATAGTAAATTTGAACTTCTTGTAATCTCAGAAATCCATAGGAATTGAAATAAGTGCAATCGGAGCTCTCTAGGTCCACCAATGAGTTTCGACCATCAGAGCTCTCTAAGTCCATCAGTGAGTTTCGGTCAAAACTCACTGATAGACCTAGAGAGCTCCGATTGTACTCATTTCAGTTCCTGTGGATTCTTGATATTGCAAGGAGTTCAAATATGCTATGCATTTTTTATTTTGACTTTTAGAAGATGTTAAAATATAAGAAAAAAGAATCAGCAAAAAAACTTACACGTTACGCCTGAAATCCACTGATGGACCTAAAGAGCTCTGATTGCACTTATTTCAATTCCTGTAGATTTCTAAGATTACAAGGAGTCCAAATTTGCTATTCATGATTTATTTTAGCTCCTCTAAATGTATTAAAATGTTATCAAAAAATTAACTAAATCTTAAATGTCGTTGAACTAATATAATTTGTATATCAGGCCTATGCTATGCATGCATGCAAATAAAAAAGAGGAAAGAAAGAAAATGAAAAATAAAAGAAGCAGCATGCATATGAGAGATGAGAGTGGAGATAGGAAAGAGAAGATGGAGAAAAGAAAAACGTCAAAAGAAATTAGATTTGTCAGAAGGATAAAATGGGAAGTGCACTTGAAAAAGTGTGTCCTTTGGTAAATACCAAAGTAACATACACCTTTTGGTCAATTAAGATTTCTAGGTGCGTTATTTGGTAAATTGCCGATTTTTTTATTGATAACTATATGCATCCATTCCATGGTCGTTTGACGATAAGCGATACTTGTGGATCACCCGTGGCGGAGCAGCATGATGTTAGGCAGTCATGATACCGCGACATGTCACGTTACCGTTAGCGTCAACCGCGGTCGCTTTTGAACATCATCATCAATGAAATTTTAGGGGAAATTGAAATGGCGATGACATTTCCTCGTCCGCTCAACGTCGTCCTCCTCGTCATCACCACCGATTCAACGACACACTATCCGTCCCCTTCAACTCCTCCCTCTCACTTTCCTTGGATTTCTCCTCTTTCCCTCCTCCCCCTCCGCCGCACTTTCCTGAGGATTTGGCAAGGGTTCTCATGGCTAAGCAGGGGTGGGATCCGGAGGCAGAGGTCAGGATCGCCAGGGTCTCCTTTGGGCAGAGGTACGGGTTCCGCCTCCGGGTCGGACGGAGGGCATCGAGTGGCGGAAGGTGGATGACGTGCGGTTGTTGAGCTTGCGTCGGATTTGATCGTCGGCGATGGGGTCTCGAGGCTCAGGCCAACCGTCGGGGAGCTGGAATTGTTACAACCGCTCGAATTGAGAGTTGCTAGTGGTGGTGGAGTTGGCGATCAGACGCCACCTCATTTGGCTGCCATGACTTTTCGATCCCTATAAGAAATTATTATGAAAAGGTGCCCTTTTATGGTTCTTTGTTATTCAAGCATCAGCGGTTCAATCATCTAAGATGCGCTTGAACAGATCAGTCATATGAGGATAGTCAATAAGACTAATTAAATTTATTATTTTTTTATTAGTCTTTAACTCATCCTCTCGGGGCGATATGGTGGTTAAGACATGGGGTATTATCACATTAGGTCACAAGATCAAAATTCTATTTACCTTGGTGATCGGTAAGAAAATTTTGTGGGAATGGACCGGTCACCCCAGGGCTAATTTTTTTTTGTTGACTTTTACCTCGTCCTCTCGGGACGATGTGGTGGTTAAGGCATGGGGTGTTATCACAGTAGGCTATGGGATCGAAACTCAACGCGTTCGAATATGTCTTCCCCTATGCTAGTAGTCATCTGTGATTTACCTCCTCCGTTTTAGTATAGAGACGAATTAGCGAGGACATTGAGACAAGTGAATCATCTTTTATCACATTTGTTGGCCTTTAACTCATCATTAGAGACTAAACTAGCATGTCTTGATTGTAAGTATCCCGTGATAGTTTTGATGTGATTAATCAAGTCAAGTTAGGTCATGTTATGTTTTGATATCCTTGTGTCTAAGTGTGCAGGAAGTTAGGAACACAAGAAGTCGAGTGAAAGATGCAACTAGTGAGAAGGACGACACGAGAGAGAGTCGACAGGCTCGGTGTGTTCGAGGGACGAGGCATTGCGGAAGAGTACGCTGACAGACAAGAAAGAGGTGTGTCGTGTTTCCGAGGGACGAGAAGCCGGAGCAGAAGGTTGCTCGAGAAGTCCGGAAAATGGGTTCGGGTGAGCTCTACTCCGGATGGCCGAAATCACCCAAGGGAGCGGAGCTGGAACGGAAGACGCAGAGGAAAAGTCAACCTAAGGTTGACTGTGCTCCGGGTACCCAGACCGCCCGGACCAAGGGCGCCCCAGTTTCGTGCCCTGGTTGAGCCAGTTCAACCTAGTCCGGGCGCCCGGAGCGGGTTCAGGCGCCCGGACCAGAAACTTTATCAAAATGCCAGCTGTCGCAATCCATTACAGCAGGGATAAAATTCTATCCCCTTCCAAGTGCTTGGAACTCTTTCAGGGGCCCCGAAGAGGACTATATGTAAAATACCAGAAAATAGGTGAATATTAAGGAAGGAATTTTCCGAAATTTTTAGAAATTTTTCGGGAATTTTTCGGAGCTCGTACGGGCGAGTTAACGGAGATAAAAATGGGGTCCGGAAAAGCCTGTTTTGGTTACCCCTTTAAAGGAGGAAATGTTTAATTTTCTTTTTAAATTTTCTATTTCTTTTGATTTTGTTTCTTCTTTTTCCTTCGTTTTCCCCTCTTCCGTGTGCTTTCCTCTGCCGAAACCGCTCGCCCGATGCCGTCTCCCCCTGCCCTAACTGCTCGAGCGTCGCCGGCCACCTCCTCTGTACCGCCGTCAACCGAGCCCTCTCCGCCGCTGGGATCAAGACGCGCCGCTCGTCCTTGTGAGCCGACGCCGACTGTCGGCCCTCCTTCTGATTTCCGCGACCCTGAGCCCTAGTCTTTGAGCAGCCGTCGTCGCCTCGGCATTCAGGAAGAAGTCACCGCCGGCCTCCCTTGTGATCTTGCGCCGCCGATTGCCACCCACAGCCGACTGGCACAGTGTGTCCACCACGTCGAGCCTAGTTCTTCCTCTCCTCTGTGCGCTACCCTGAAACCCACCGCCAGCATCCTACGTACCTGACCGCAGCCCTTAGTGCCCTAACTGCCACGGTCAGAGAGGTTCTGTGGGTTCTCCAGCAAGGAGGAAGCTGTCGACACTGAGTTGAGGTAAGCTGCGGCTGAGAACAGATTTGGTAGGAAATGTAGTTTGCATTTTCTGTATAGGTTTGTAGAAATTAGGTAATGTTTGGTTTGTAATCGTCACTGCTTGATCTGACCTTTTGATACCTTTCGATCCGATGTTTTCAGTAGGGTGTGCTGTTTGGTGGATCTGGAAATTTGGGGTATTGTGGACTGCTCTTTGGTCCAGCAGCCACTCCTTTTGGCAGTAGATCAGTGACCACGACAGGGATATTGAGGTAAGGTTTAGGGTTTTGAGTTTCGTGTAGATTGATTGTGTTTATGTTGGGAATAGGTAGATTGGATCTTTAGACTTTTAATCTAATGATATGATTTGGGTTAAAGGAAATTAACCTTAGTTAATTATGGATTTAATTAAGGTAGGTTGAGATTATGATTTAGGGTTTTCCCCTAAATTATTCTTAAGGATTTTTATTTAGCTATTCGTTTAATTTGTAGCTAAATAAAAATGTATGTTTGATATCACAGGACTTTGACGCGAGACGAGTATCTCGACGTCGTATTCGGACCAGATTGGACATTTCTATTGGAGGCGGGTACTTTTGACTTATGTCATTTGATATGCTTAGTAATTAAATTAACATGTTGCATTAATTGTGTTTCTTATCTGTTTCGGTTAATCACTACCCAAATCTTACATGCTTGATTGATCGATTGGTTTTGCATCTCAGGTATATTTTTACCTGTTTATACATGCTTATAGGGGTAGTGATATACCATGTTTCACCATGTTCAGGACCTAGGTTTTATACCTTCTGTATACCTTTGGATTGTTTTGGATTCGTTGACCTTTGATGCATTTTTATATATATATGGATTAGGTCAGGATATTCTTGTGGTTAGTGTCATGCACCATTTGCATGATTGCATGTTGTGCGATAGTCCGCTCCATTATTGTTGAGCACATCGCCAATTACATGGATCTGCACACACCACCACTCATGGGTTAGTGGTCGATTCAGGCTGAGTGTGTTGCAGCAGGGACTCTGTTAGGCACCGTTGGTCCGCTCATGGGTAGTGTGACACAACGTGTTATCCGGCAGGGATTCCTCCCCGTCTTTGAGTACCGGGAGTTGAGAGCATTGCGCTCCCCCATCTATGATTTGGGGTAGGAGGATAGGTGTACTCCGACAGCATCCCGTCCACTCGGTCACTCATCAGGAGTAGTGACGACAGAGTGCACGGTTGTCACAACCCTACCCACTCGGCCTCACTTTTGTATGAGATGATCGACTGGCGTCAGGGGTGACCAGGACGCATCATTGGCATCATATGCATGATGCATTTATTGCTTGTGTTTGTGTTTGCTGCATTTATATGCTGCATATTGTTTGGATACCTATGTTTGACATGCATACAGGATTTCCTTATCCCTCGGACTGTTTGACCTTATACTCAGGACCTGGTTAGTACAGCATTCTCCTGTTTACTTCAGATGCATTTTTATCTTTCTTAGCAGGAGACTGTACGCATGATTAGTGCTAGGTGTTGTTTCTTTACTTTGCATATCAATTGTACCTGCTGAGTGTTGGACTCACCCCGCCTCCATTGTTGTTATTTTCAGGTTGATGCTGTCAGGAGGGAGTTCCAGTCGCTAATCCTCACTGCACGTAGTGCTGGTCCTGCAGACCTCCAGGATATGTTTGGTTTTCTTTGGTTTCTTTCTGTTCGAGACTGTTTGAACTCGTTATGTTCTGGATTTATTTGCTTATGGACATGATATAGATTTTATTATATCGATGGATTTGGATTTGGTTTTTATTCTACTACATGCCTGCCTGGTTGGCAGAAGAGGTGAGTTCGTCGGTTTTGAGCTTTATGAGTGTAGTTGAGTAGGGTGGTTTTTGAGTCAGAGTATTATTACTGCATGGTTATGTCAGCCAGAGGCTGAATATATATATAAACTGCATGGTGATTGATTTTTTATTATTGTTATGATTCCAGCCGCCTGTGGCTGAGTATTTAGTGCTTGTAGAAAAGTTTCAGATTGTCCACCGTACAGGGGAGATGCTGCCGAAATTTTCTCGGACAGTGACTCCTCTGGGGCGTGACACTATAAATACAGCCCTGATTTCAAAAGCTCAAACAACACTTGTAATTGATCCTAATTGAGTTTAGCTTTGTAGTTTTGAGTTTTGACTATTGTAAGAGGTTTCTCCGCCTGAAGGAGACATTAGTGAGCTTTCAAACGTCTTGGATTAGTAATTCCCTAATTGTAAACCAAGTAAATTATTATGCCTCTTTTTCTTGTCTATTAATCAATTTCTTTTTATACAAATGCTTTATTTCTAAAGTTCCAAGAAAGGTGTTTATTTTTATTGTGCATGGCTATTCACCCCCTCTAGCCGGCAACCAAGGGACCAATAAGTGGTATCAGAGTGAGAACGTTTCAGAAAGACTAACCACTGACCAAAGCACAAGAGATAGCCGGACCGAATATCTACCCACCAAATTTCGAGGAGGAATTCACGAACTGAAAGAAAAAGATGGAGATATTCTTTAAGACATATTTTGATTTATTATTAATTATGAAATTTAGTTTTGTAGCACCAGAGAACAAAGAAGAATACCAATGGACGAAAAAGGAGCAAGTCAACTTCGTGGCAAACGACAAAATAGAGTTTCATCTGTTTAGTGTTTTACCATCTCAAGAAGTCAACCAGATCGAAGCCTACGAGTCAGCCAAGGAGCTCTGGGATAAATTCCTGGAACTACACAAAAGAACCTCGGAGGCAAAACTAGCGAGACGGGATTTACTCCGGAACGAGATCAGCAACCTCCGTTAGAAGAAGGCGAAATTGTTGCACACCTTCATTCAAGGATCAAGGAACTCATCACCAGACCCACATATCTCGGAGCAAAGGTAACCAACCAAGATTCTCTAAGGTACGCGCTTAACGTCTTTTCTAGGACTTCTGAATGAGTATCCTTAGTAGACGCTTATTACATCTCTAAGAATTTAGTGGTAAGTACTTTAAAAGAATTATTTTCTATATTTGAAATTCATGAAACTAGATGTTCAAATCTGAAGAAGGAGCTCAAGCACAACATTGTCTTAAAAACAAAAATGGATGAACCAAAATCTGAAATGTCCCTCGACAATAACGAAACTGCATTCATGGTAAGGAAATTTAAAAAGTTATTTAAAACTAATACATTTAATCAAGTGCGGGATAACAGAAGAAAAAGAATGGTGAGATACTACCACTGTAATGAAGAGTGATACGTAAAATATAACTGTCCTAAATTAAAGAACAAGGACAAGAGCAAGGACAAGAGACCAGCCCAGACAAAGCATTGAAATCTAAAGACGACGTGGGACGAAACATTGTCCGAGACAGAGATCAAAGTCATCGCTGAACTTGCGCTAATGGTAAATCACCAAGAAGATGAAGACGGAGCAATCACATCTGAAAGGAGTATCGAGAGCATCGATAAAGAGAGAGCAACATCAGAAGGAAACAACACTTCAGGGGTAGCTTCAGATTACGAGATCAACAAAGTAAGTCAGGTACGATCTCTACCCCCTGATAAGTTATTTCAGTTTATAAAAATATTATCAAAAAATACATGTAAATTAAAAAAAGAAAATAAAGAATAAAATTAAACTCATCAACATCTTGTCCACTAGAGGATTTCGACAAGATAAAAATTGAAAACAAGAAATTAAAAATAGAAAGAGAACCTAAAGAATTTTACATGTTCGAATATAGATATTTCTAATTTCAAAAATTATTAAGGATTAAACTGACACTTTAAATATCATAAAGGACAAATCAAAAAATTATTAATAAAATATATCTCTAAAAAATTTTTGATTAATCCAATTAGAAGAAACATATATTGGATTCCAAAATCATGCTTAAATTGAAAAATCATTATGCATGTTTTATTTTTAATTTGATTTCATATTCTTACTTCTAATTATTAAATAAATTATTCAACATAATTTATGTTAGAAATTAATTAAAATTAATTTTTTTTTCAAGAAAGAGAATTTCATTACTCATTTATAAAAAATTTTGAATTTTTTGACTGTTGTATTATTTTTTTATGAATTTTTTTTAAAAAAATTCATATTCTTCGATTTAAAAATATCTTGCAGTGCTATTTTTTGTAAAATTTATTTTTCTATTAAACTTCATCTTTTTCTCTAGCTAAGAAAATTTTTCTAAAATTTTTTTACTATTAGTGAATTTTCTATGAAATATTTATCCAAATAAAATTTTTTAATATTAATTTTTTAAAAAAAAATAATTCTTTAAAATTTATTTTTTTTATAGAAATTACTTACTATTATACATTCTTAGAAAATATTTCACAATTTTTCAAGATTAATAACTATTTTTAAATTTTTTAAGAAAAATGTATTTATACCGAAAAGAATTTATTTTTACTTAAAATAATTTTAATCTTTTATGAAAAATTTTATATCTGCGGTTCCCGATCCACCCTTTCTTCTCTACTATTTGTAAATATTTTCGTATTTCTCTCCATCAACTAGTGCCAAATTCATTTCGGCTGCTGTGCGGGGTTGTCGTTCTATTCCACCTGCACGACATTCCTCTTACTCCTCGGCTCTTCCACTATTTCTATTACCCTAAATTGTCCGAGCCGAGGATTTTTCTCTTCCATGCCCGAGTGGGCCTAGTCTTCTTTGACAAGATGTCATCCTCCAACAAGCATTGGAAGGACTACTACTTCTTTGTTCGCTTTCCCGAGCAATCAAACTTTTCGACCAACTGACAATTAGAGGTGTCGAACCCTCTTGAGCTCAAGAAATATAAGAGTCGACCGGACTACCTCCATTCAGCTTCCAGCTTGGTCGGCCAGAACCATATCCACAAGTTGTTACTGAAGGGTGTCCTCTACGTGTTCGGCCTGAGCCCGATCC
Source organism: Zingiber officinale (assembly GCF_018446385.1). NCBI lineage: Eukaryota > Viridiplantae > Streptophyta > Magnoliopsida > Zingiberales > Zingiberaceae > Zingiber > Zingiber officinale. The sequence continues at coordinate 102,690,262 of NC_055987.1, read as the reverse complement.
GCACAAGGCTTCTGTCCAGCCTAGTTATGCTTTGTCTTTTCCCCAACCTTTGAATCTAACTGATTTTTCTCCCTTCTGTGCAGCTCAAATTATGTTGCGAGTGTGTCTGACCGGTAAGTGTAAGCTTGCGGATGCAGACATTAATGTTGCGGTCGTGGCTGAGCTAGAGAGCCGTGACTTGCAACCAGTTAGCTCCTACGAAGATCCGCTCGGAGAGAGCACAGGAGCCCTAGCTCAAGGAAGCAAAGAAGTAGCTAGTCGTATGGTTGGTGGTGAAGCGATTGGCGCAGTGAATCCTTCACTTGAACAGCTTCCGGTGATTCCGGTCGATGAGACCTCGGAATCGGCTTCTTCTGGGGAGTCGTTGATAAGCCGAAAGAGGCACCGCGCAAATATTATCACCCAATCCACCACCTCCGCTACACAGACTCCAACCAGGACCAGCCCATGTCTTCCATCCGAGCGAGGTGAAACCTCCACACCAGCGCCCGAGCAAGCAACGTCCATCCCACATACTTCGCTTTCATCCGATCGAACGTCGTCTTTGTCGGGGCTGCCACAAGGAACAATCTATGCAACACCGGTTGCTTTCATACCACCTCCACCTCTGCTGAAGGCTCAGAAGTCTCACATCTAACCGGCGCCAACATCTCAATCGGCCAGCAGAGCAACTTCAGTCTTGTCCGCTCCGAGTGACCGGCGTCATATTACGGCGGTCATTCATCTGCCTACAGATGAGTGGCACGACTCTGACAGCGCTGAATCCCGAGCCCCGAAGCACTAAATAATTATTCAGGGGCCGTTCACACAGATATGGGTTGACGCCCGGGCCAGTGCGACAGTCATGCCTCCAGGGGCGCTCAATAATAGTCATACCCAGATATCCACTGGGGTAAGTATTTTACTTGTATGTTCTTATTTGTCGTCGCTTGGCCTTAATAAAAATTTTCGCTTCCTCGCAGTATTGAGTAGAAAACCTGACCATATGCTAAAGACTCGCCTTTTTGGAGCAAGAAGTTAAATAGCTGCGCGCCTCGAGCGGCCAATCAACGGCTTCTCAAGCGCAGCTGGAGCAAATGAGCGCTGAGATGACTCAATTAAGGGTTGATCTAAGTAAGAGCTCCAAGTAGCTCAAGGCGGAGAAGAGCAAAGGCGCCGAGCAGGCTACTCAATTGGCTCGGCTTGATAAACAGGCCAGCTCCTTCAAGTACATGCTTAACTTGGCCAACACTAGGAAACTCTGGGCTATCAAGGACTTGGAGATCAAAAATAAGGAGTTTCTGGTGCTGACTCAAAACTTGAAGTATGTGGAGGCCTCACTAAACGCCGAGAGGGAGAGTAGGTCAGCCGAACACTCCGCCACGAAGACCAAGCTCGATGCCAAAGATGAAGAGCTGGCCAAGTTCAAGGAAAAGCTGGAGACCTCCCTGTTAGAGTGTATACTAAAAGCCTAACTTTTGGTATAAACATTTATCTAGAAATAAGAATCACATTGGTCAAATATCTACATTTATGATAAATGTAGTTGTTCAATTAATTTATATTGTAGATAACATGGTGTGTGGTGTCACACACAGAGGATCATGTTATCAGTATCTTATAAATTATAAATAGTAGCTCACGACCATAATGGAAAGGAACAAACCATTGGAAGGTCGTAGTGTAATTAGGTATCAGTTTATCTTGACTGTATAATTACACTAGTACACTCAGAGTGTATTGAGTAGAACCATTTGAGGTCGTTTCTTTTATACTGACTTTATAAAGAAACAAAGACCTCGGTTATTATGGAAGTGTGTGAGCTTAATCCTAATATAATAACAAGCACATATATTTGATATTTATTTCTTTAATTTATCAATGGGTGAGATTTAGTTCGATAAATCAATAAGCCCGATAAGTTGGGAAATGGTATCACTTATAGTGTGTGTTGTTGATTATAAAAGGAAACTGTGTCCTAGAGATACTAGGTTGATAATGTCCTCAAGAGGAGCTCATAAGGATTGTCATGTTAAACCCTGCAGGTGGACTTAGTCCGACATGATAATAAGGTTGAGTGGTACTACTCTTGGACTAAGATATTAGTTAAATGAGTTGTCAGTAACTCACTTAATTAGTGGACATTCGATATCTTAAACACAGGGAGACTAACACACTCATAATAAGAAGGAGCCAAAAAAATGTAATTTGGAATTGGTGCGGTAGTTCAATAATAGTTCTCTAGTGGAATGAATTATTATTGATAAAATTAAGTTGTGTGTTCGGGGCGAACACGGGATGCTTAATTTTATCGGGAGACCAAAACCAATTCCTCCTCTCAGTCCCTATCGTAGCCTCTTATTTATAGAGTACTATACCCACCTATACCCACCTTCGTACCCATGAGAAAGGGGTCGGCCAAGCTAGCTTGTGGTTCAAGCTAGGGCCGGCCAAGCCTTGGTTCATGGGTGGCTGACCCAAGCTTGAGGGGCCGGCCCCATTAAATTAAAAAAAATTTTAATTTTAATTTTTATTATGTGGAAGATATAATTTATTACAGAGAATTAAAATTAAAATATCTCTCTTTAAAAAGATCTACAAAAGGATTAAAAGAAAGAGATTAGATCTCTTTCCTTATTTGTAGATTGGAAAGATATTTTATTTTTTCTCTCTGAAAAATTATTCACATGTTGAAAATTAAAATTATAGAAATTTCTTTTTATCAACCATGAAGGGATTTTAAAAGGAAATTTTATTTTTTTAAATTTCCAAAGACAAAAAAGGAAGTTTTAATTGTTGATTAAAATTATCCTATTTGCTCTACATGAGGTGGCCGACCACATACAATTAATTAGGAAAATTTATTTAATTTTTTCTTAATTAATTGTTGTCAAGGAAAGTTAAGGAAATTTTATTATAAATAAATTTTCTTATTTTCCAAAGCCAAGGAATATAAAAGAAGGGGTAGGGGTGCCTTCATGGTGTACAACCTCTATTATTTTTCTTCCCTCTTTTCCTTGGTGTGGTGGCCGGCCCTTCCCTTTCTCTCTTCTCCTCTTGTTGGCCGAAACCTATCTTCTTGGTGGAGCTTTTGTTTGTGGCCGGATCAAGGAAGGAGAAGAAGGAGAGAAAGCAAGTTTCATCTCTAGCATCCCTTGGAGCATTGGTGGTGGCCGAAATTATTCATCCTTGAAGAAAATTATTGTGGCCGGCCATCCTCTTTCTTTCTTCCTCTTTTGTGGTGGCCGAAACTTATCTCTTGCTTGGAGTTCTTGTGGTGGCCGGATACTACTTGGAGAAGAAGAAGAAGAAGGAGAGAAAGCTTGTATCCCTTGGAGCTTGGTTGGTGTTTTGTTCTTCGTCCTTGGTGAAGCTTCTTTGTGTGGGCCGAACCTAGCTAGGAGAAGAAGAAGATGCTTGGTGGTTTCTCATCTCGGAAGATAGTTACCCACACAACGTCCGAGGTTAGAAGAGGAATACGGTAGAAGATCAAGAGATTTTTCTACAAGGTATAACTAGTAATTTTTCTTTCCGCATCATACTAGTTATTTATGGAAATAATACCAAATACAAGAGGCTTACGATTCTAGAATTTCGAATATGTTTTTCAATGTTGTGTTCTTTTGTTTTTTCTTTTCCTTGTGATTTGATTGTTCTTTTCGGTTAACCTAAAGTTATTTTAGGAAATCAAATATTAGCTTTCTATAAAAGGTTTTGTCTAGTCGGTGGTGGTTGCTCCCATATCCAAGAAGGCCGTGTGCCTCGCCACGTCAGTACTGGGAACCAATTATGGAAATTAATATTTAATGGAATTAATAACTTAAGGTGATTTGGGTCGAACGTGTTAAGTTCCGTAGGAGATCCAAGTCAACACCTAAAAGAACAAATAGATTAAGTTTTGGATCAAACGTGTTAAGTTCCGCAGGCGATCCAAAATTTAATTTAAAAGAACACATGGTAGCTAGGAAAAGGTTCAGACCTTTGTACAAAATTTTTGTACAGTGGAACCTCTAGGTTTTCCGAGAAGCAACCAACACTCCCAAGTGACATTAGAGACTTATCAAGTGTTGGTGCAACCTTAGGTCAAGGTTGACCTGGTTGACTTGACTCGAGTTGACCTGACTCGAGTTGTATTTTGATGTTTGACGAGAATAGAAAAGTTCTATTCTGATGTTTGACGAGAATAGAAAAGTTCTATTCTGATGTTTGAAGAAAATAGAAAAGTTGTATTCTGATGTTTGACAGAATACAAACTTGGGAGATTGCGGGTGCAAGCTTTGGTCAAGTTTGACCTGGTTGACCCGAGGTGAGTCGACCTGATTTGGGAAAATCCTGGTGAGTGAAGCCAGGTGAAAATCCTAGTGAGTGAAGCTAGGTGAAAGTGGAAGTCCTGGTGAGTGAAGACAGGCAAGGGAAATCCAGATGGGTCAAGGTTGACCAGACATCTGGTGAAAAGTCCAAGCAGGGAGCTTGGCACGGGAAAAGTCCAAGTATGGAGACTTGGCACGGAGAAGACCAAGTTGGAGACTTAGCACGGGAAGTCGGAGAGAGCTCGGTAGCTCGGTAGCTCGGTAGCTCGGGAGCTCGGTAGCTCGGTAGCTCGGTAGCTCGGTCTCCGGACGAAGTCGAAGAGAGCTCGGTAGCTCGGTAGCTCGGTAGCTCGGGAGCTCGGGAGCTCGGGAGCTCGGGAGCTCGGTAGCTCGGTAGCTCGGTAGCTCGGTAGCTCGGTCTCCGGACGAAGTCGGAGAGAGCTCGGTAGCTCGGTAGCTTGGTAGCTCGGTAGCTCGGTAGCTCGGTAGTTCGGGAGCTCGGTAGCTCGGTAGCTCGGTAGCTCGGTCTCAGGACCAGGTAGGATTTAGGGCTGGAAGCTCTAAACCTGGATCAGTCTGGAGACCGATCAGGAGAAAATACCGCAGAAGCAAAAGGGTGGTGGATCGGTCTATGGACCGATCCACATCCAATCTGATCGGTCGCCACGACCGATCAGACCATCCTCAGACCGATCAGGCTGTTGTCTGATCGGTCCAAGGATCTGCGATCAGTCTGCTGACCGATCCACAGTTAAGATCATTGTGCATGCGCTTTCTCTGATATTTTCTGATCCGCACTTCTTTTTGTCCATATCTGTTTAACCTTCTGCTGTGAGTCTTTTGGAGATACAGGTTGCAGGTACCATACCAGTGCTTAGTTTCAAATTAAGCTTCATCAAAGGAATGAGACAAAAGATCTTTCCACTGCTTTCTTTGCGTCAAATACATTTGAAGCAGCAACGGCTACAGGTTGCGATTGGCTGTGTTTCTGACAGTGATCAGGCGGCGATTGGCTTAACTCCTGGTGATTGGTTCGAGCTCAGAGGCACCAGTGAAGACCGTGGTTCTATTGGTGTGAGCTCAGAGAATCAGAAGAGGAAGAGAAGCGATTGGCGAAGCCGTAGCTTGCAGCAGGGATTCGGTGCAGATTGGCAGCGATCTGGTGCAGGCTGATCGAATGCAGAGACATAAGAAGCAGTGTATGCTGGAAAGAAAAAAGAACAAGAACAAGAAAAAAAAACAAGAAGCAAGAAAAAAAAAGGTGTGTGTGTTTCGGTTGAGAGCTTGCTGTGCTCTTGGACTCTGTCTTCATCATCTTCGTGGCTGTGAGCTTACTTCGATTTCCTTTGAGCCACTGTGATCTGTAAGTCTTGTGTGCTTCATTTTAAATCTGTTCAAGACTTTGTGGAGAGGTTTCTCCACCGAGAAGGAGAGCTTCATTAGCCGGAGTCATCCGGGGTGTGATCTACCGAAGATCAAGGGCTCGTCCACCTTACGGACACGCCGAGGAGTAGGGGCAAGTTATCCCCGAACCTCGTATATCCGTGTGTTAGTGTGCTTGTTTCCTTCTTGTTTTAGTTTCCTAATTCCGCTGTGCTAACAAGTTTCTTTGTAGAAATTTGTGTTTAAGTTTTTAAGAGGCTATTCACCCCCCCCCCCTCTAGCCATCTAAGATCCTAACATCAAGGAGTCGAGTCAAGTAGGTTCGATCTCATGAAGTAGACCTACATCTGCTCAGATGCTTTTAATGACAAGGTCGCCAATTGGGCACTCCATCTATTCAACCTTGCTATAGACAAGATGCTTGATCAACTGAAGGCATCTAGTGTTGGATCGTGAAACGTCGATAGAGGGGGGGGTGAATATCGATTCGAAAAACAACGAGTATAAAAGAGTTAAGCGCAGCGGAAATGAAACAGCTTAGACAGATGAACACAATGTTTTTTACTTCGTTCGGAGCCTGTGACGACTCCTACTCGAAGGCCCGTACTCCGTGAGTACTTTCGTTGGGCAATTCACTAGCAATTCGAAATAATGATTGTAAAGACAGTACAAGGAATGCTAATGAAAATTAAAACAAAGCTATACCAACAGAAAGAAAACCACAAGGACAAGAGAACGTTGTCGGAGCTTCGTTGGCGTCGTTGGAGCGCAAAGCAGAAGAGCAAGCAGTCTAAGAGTTCTGAGTTGATTCTGATCTCTGCCTCCGCCCCATCTTTTATATGAAGCTCGGGGTGCCCTGGATCCCTTCCAGGCGCCCTGGTGAGACGTGGCAAGTCCAACCAGCGAGCTCCAAGTGGCGACGCGCGGTCAGGATAATTTTTGCCTCCAGGGCGCCCTAGTGCCTCCCGGGCGCCCGAACCTCCGGGCGCCCGGACCACCTTTTTCCAGCGAACAACTTTCCTGCAAAACAAGATTAGTCCGAGACAAAATAGATCCTGCAAAACAAAGTGTTAGCATAATTAAAGTTCAACAAAGTAATAGCAAAGAGTATGACTTAGATTCCGTCTTTCCGAGACCGGAATCTAGTCACGATCTCGACTTAGATATCCGAAATGGATCTAAGCCGGATCGACGCCTAATGTTCCCTTCCCGGGAACGCGTCCTCGCAGTCACTCCCCTCCAGTGACTTACCTCACTTACCTGTCAGACGTCCGGTCAGCCCTTCGACCCGTCTGGACTTCTCGCCAGCTATCCGATCAGCCCGTCGACCTATCTGGACTTCTCGCCAAGCGTCCGGTCAGCTCGTTGACCCGCTTGGACTTCTCGCCAGCTATCCGGTCAGCCCGTCGTCCTAGCTGGGTTAAATCGCCCGTCGACCTGTCTGGACTTTTCCTGCACACTCGATCAGAGTGTTAGACAACAACAAGCTAACTTAACCTGATTTGTCATTCATCAAAACCTGGGTTAAATCGTTAGTGCAAACCGCACCAACAATCTCCCCCTTTTTGTTGGAATGACAACCTGGTTAAGTTAGTGTAAACATATGCATAAAACAACATGCATTTAATGTGATTTTTAAGTTAGTTTGTATTTTCAGTTTGGTTGTTTGGTTCAGCTAACTTAACCACCTAACCCTCCCCCTTTGGCATTCATCAAAAATAAGCATGGATTAACTAAGCATACACTTTAAAAAAAATGTCAAGATAATCTGGGGGAGTTTAAACTGTTTAAAGCATTAGCTTTTGGATGTTAGAAAAGTAGCTAAGTTTCGAAAAAATCTCACACACAAGTGTATAAGTTCTAAATTTCAAGATCAAATTTTAAATTTTTCAACACAAGTTTCAATTTTGAAATGCTTTTCAAATAAGTTTTCAAAAATTCCAAAACTGAGTTTGAAAAAGATTATATTTCAAAACTGATTGAAATTTATTTTTCAACACTAAGTTTGTAAAAGATTTAATTTGTAAACTTTTTGAAAAATCTCATTTCCACAATTTTCAATAACAAAGCAATTTTCATCAAAAATCTCATTTTTAATTTTCAAAACTAAGTTAAATTTAATATTCAAAATTAATTTTAAAAAATGAACCCAAAACAACTTGATTGTATAAGAGTTAGTTTGCAAACATAGTTTTAAAATATTTAAAGTAGACAAAGGATTTTTAAAAATTCTTTTTCAGAATCAACTTTTCAAAAAAAATTTGCATATTTTTAATCAAGTTGAGTCAAAAATAATTTTAACGTTTAATTTGAAAAACTGAAGTCGTTTTATTTCTCCCCCTGAACCTGACATTAAATCAAATGTCTAACCAGTTTGTTACTGACTGACTTATCAAAAGATAGCAGCTTTCACTTGGTTAGTCAAGTTAAGGTCAACCTTAACTTGATTAATATATATTTTGTATTTAACGCACAGACTTATGTCGATGCACTGAAATAAGCATCTTAAGTCTTAGGCAAGTGGCCTATGCATCTCACCCCTTTCTATGTTCGTCAAACACAAGCAAGGTAAGCCTAGGGTTTTGGTGAGATACTCAAAACTAGTCCTATGGGTACATGTTCTCTAAGGATTTTAAACTAGTCTAAGGCTAAAAACATTTTGAGCAAAAAGGCTAAAAAAAAGAAGGTTTTAAAAATGACACATGTTTGAACCTATGAGTTGAAAACAATCATTTTTGAAATTTGAAACTCCTAGTCTATTAGACACATTCCTAGTTTTCTACGTAAATGACTAAATTTATTTTCAGGGAGTGGTTTAGTGAATATGTCAGCTAAGTTTGACTTGGACTCAACGTATTTGAGCTCAATGTCACCCTTAGTAACATGATCCCTGATAAAGTGGTGCCTGATTTCAATGTGTTTGGTTCTTGAATGATGCACTAGATTTTTTGTTAAATTTATTGAGCTAATATTGTCAATTAAAACTTTTACATTTGTGATTTTTAAGTTGAAATCTTTTAAGGTGTGCATCATCCATAATAATTGGGCTACACATTCTCCTATGGCTATGTATTCTGACTCAGTTGTAGATAGTGCAACACAATGTTGCTTTCTACTAAACCAGCTAACAAGTGATGGGCCTAGTAGTTGACATCCACCACTTGTGCTTTTGCGGTCTAATTTGCATCCAGCATAATCTGAATCAGAATATCCTATTAATTCAAAGTCACTGGTCCTAGGATACCAAATTCCTACGTTTGTTGTTCCCTTAAGATATCTAAAAATCCTTTTGACTTGAATCAAATGAGATTCTTTAGCACACATACTAACTGCAAATAAGATATCAGGTCGGCTTGCAGTTAAGTAGAGTAGACTGCCTATTGCACTTCTATAATACTTTAGATCTACTGGTTTTCCATTTGGATCATTGTCTAAGATTGTGTTTACTGTCATGGGTATTTTTATTTCTTTTGTATTTTCCATTCCGAATTTTTTAAGTAATTCTTTAGTGTATTTATGTTGATAAATGTAATTTCCTTCATTTGTTTGTTTAATTTGTAATCCTAGAAAATATGTCAATTTTCCTACTAAACTCATTTCAAATTCTTGTTCCATTAGGTTGATAAATTCTTCTAAAAAGTCTGAGTTAGTTGAACCAAATATTATATCATCTACATATATTTGTGCTATAAATATGTCATTTTTTAGTAATTTAACAAACAAGGTTGGGTCAATTTGACCTTGGTTGAATCCTTTGGATGTTAAGTAAGATGGCGCCTTTCATACCATGCCCTAGGTGCTTGTTTAAGTCCATATAATGCTTTCTTTAATTTAAAAATAAAATCAGGATGTTCTAGATTTTCAAATCCAGGAGGCTGACCTACATAAACTTCTTCTTTTATTAGTCCATTGAGAAAGGTTGATTTAACATCCATTTGATATAGTTTGAATCCCTTATGGGCTGCATAACTTAGTAACATTCTAATGGATTCTAATCTGGCTACTGGGGCATAGGTTTCATCGTAGTCAAGTCCTTCAACTTGACTGGACCCTTTGGCAACTAGCCTAGCTTTATTCCTAGTAATTTCCCCATATTCACTTAATTTGTTTCTAAATACCCATTTTGTTTCTATTATTTTCTTATCTTTGGGTGGTGGTACTAGATCCCAAACTTCATTACGCTCAATTTGAGCTAGTTCCTCTTGCATAGCGATGATCCAATCTGGATCAAGTAGGGATTCAGCTACAGTTTTGGGTTCAATTTTTGAAATCAAGGAAATTTGACTTAGGTTCCTAAAGGATGATCTGGTCTGAACCCTTAGGTCTGGGTCACTAATTATTTGATCAGTTGGATGGTTAGGGTTGATTCTTATAGTTCTAGGAGGTTGATTTGCTTGAGTGTGTTCATCTTCTTCATGATCTAGGGATTGATTGGTTTCTTCAGAATTATTATTTTCAACAGGTTGAAGTTGAGTTTGTTCTTGGGTTTCTTCAAATTTTACATTTGTGGTTTCCTCAATTTTTAGCGTAATTTTATTATATATTCTGTAACCCCTACTGTTTAGAGAATATCCTACAAAAATTCCATTTTCTACTTTAGATGTAAATTTTCCTAAGTGTTCTCTAGTATTTAAGATGTAGGCTGGACACCCAAATACTTTAAAATATTTTATGTTGGGTTGTTTGTTATAAAATATTTCAAAGAAAGTTTTATTATGTCTTTTATTTAATGTTGTTCTATTTTGCACATAGCAGGCTGTACTTGCAGCTTCTGCCCAAAAATATTTAGGTAGGTTATATTCATTTAACATAGTTCTAGAGGCTTCTAGTAAAGTTCTATTTTTTCTTTCTACAATTCCATTTTGTTGGGGGGTTTTAGGACACGAAAATTCGTGATGGTAGCCATTCTCAAGACAGAACTTGTTGAAATTATGATTTTTAAATTCTCCCCCGTTGTCACTCCTAATTCTTTTAATTTTAATATCTTTTTCATTTTCAATTTGTTTGCAAAAGTTTGCAAAGATTTCAAAAGTTTCGTCTTTATGTTTTAAGAATTTAACCCAAGTAAACCTAGAATAGTCATCTATTATTACTAAGCAGTATAAGTTTCCATTTATGGATTTGACCCCATGGGAGTCAAAAAGGTCTAAATGTAGAAGTTCTAATATCGAGTAGGTTTGTGGTTGATTGGTTGGTTTGTGAGTGGATTTTGTTTGTTTACCTTGTTGACAAGCATTACATATGGTTGAATCTAGGTTAGGTAATTTCGGTAAGCCTCTCACTAGTCCATTTAATTTGCTTATATTTCTAAAGTTGGTGTGAGACATTCTCCTATGCCATAACCAACTCTCTTCTTTTTGTGTTAAATAACACTTACTTGAAGAGGTGGTTAAGTTGATAGCATAGATGTTGTCTTTTCTAAAACCTTTTAGGCTTATAATAGGATTATCTAGATGTTTAATTAAACACTCTGTGGATAGAAGTTTAACCTTATACCTAGTATCACACAATTGACTTATACTCAGGAGATTGTATTTAAAATTCTCGACAAGTAGAACATTTGTAATTATGAAATCTATTTTTAGTTCAATATTACCTATTCCGATCACCTTGAGTTTGCCGTTGTTTCCAAAGGCAACTGTTCCTAAGCTTTTGTAGGAGAGTTGAGTGAACTTTGTGTGATCTCCAGTCATGTGTTTGGAGCAACCACTGTCCAAAATCCACTTGGTTTCCTAAAATGAGTAGGATTTAAGGTTAGTCTTAAAAATAGTTTTTCAGGTTAATTTGGTTTTAAAATAATTTGTAAAATAGTTTTTAAAGTTAATTTAAAATAATTTTTTTAAATAGTTTTTAAAGTTAGTTTAAAATAATTTTTAAAATAGTTTTTAAGGTTAATTTGGTTTTAAAATTAAAAATAAATAAATCGTAATTCATTTTAGTTATTTAATTCGAAATTTGATTAGTTCAAATTTTAACTTAACTAATTCAATTCGAAATTTAATTTGATTAATTTACTTTGAAATTTAATTTAATTAACTTAATTTGAATTTTAATTAATTTGATTTGAATTTGATTTTGATCCTTAGTCATCTCACCCGATCTAAGTTTTCAATCAGGGAATCCTATAATTTTGTGAGATGAATTGGATTTTTAATTATGGAGTTTTGGTTTAACTTGTGTTAGATTCAGGTTTAGCTTTGATCTCTACAAACAGGCATTCTTCGGATAAACTTCTAAGCTTGGTGAGTCACATGGACGTCATTAGAAGTAACCAACCTTTCGAGGTTTTCCGAATAGTCCTATCCACGGAGATTAGTACTAAACCTTGGTCTCACTAGTTAGGATCCATTTAAGGGTAGCTTCGGTCAGTTCCACTTGGCCAAATGCACCAGATCGAAACCATATCTTTCTAGACATGCGATGCCCAAGCTTCCCTAACGTACTATCATCCAAAAACTTCACCAGTACCATAATTCAAGTTAAACTTGGTCTCTTTTTAACTAATCCTAATTACCCTGCCGGGTTAGTTTGTTTAGGTTACCCTATCGGGTAAGTTAGTTTTGGAGGTGCCAGTTATTCTGGAGCCTCCTCCTGAATTATTGGCCATTAATTTAAATTTTTGTTTTAGGTTTGTGTCGATTCCTTTTATAGTTATAATTAACTTGGTGATAATTTATATTTTGTTGAGTTTTAATATTTTTAAATTTTGATTTCTTTAATTTGTGTTTTGTTTTTTGATTTAGTTTATTCGAGTTAATATAGTATATTTTTTCTTTAGGTATGTAATATTGATTAATTCCTACTTGCGTGGTCAAACACGCTTTCGGAACCCAAGCTTGATTAGTTGATTTGTATTGGGTTATTAATGACTTAAAGGTTTTATTTGAGTTCGACTTGTATCCATGTCCGGTTTTATTATAACATGCTTTTTGATTGTTCAGGATTAAGTCTAGATTTTTTGATCTTGTAGTGAATTTTTCTAATATTTCTTTTAAGTTATTAATTTCTGATTTTAATGATGAGTTCTCTTCAAGTATTAGATCTTGAGTTGGATTTAAATTTTTTATTTGTTCCTTGAGGTCTTGATTTTCCTCAAGGAGTGATTTGTTTTCATTTTCTATTTTAATTAACTTACTATTTAAGCAAGAAATAATTTTAAAGAATTTTTTGTTTAAATTAAAATATACCTCATCCGGGCCTTCGGAAACGAGTACGGACTCGTGGCTTGATTCGGGTTCAGACCCGTCTTCATCTTCCGACTCATCTTCCGTTTCAGCTTCGCGGGCCATCAGCGCATGATGGCTCTGGTGTTTCTGCTCTTCTCCCTCCGATTCGTCCGAAGAGTCGTCCCACGTTGCTTTGAGGGCCTTCTTTTTGGTTGGCTTCGGTTTGTCGAACTTCAGTCTTGGGCATTCGTTCTTGTAGTGCCCCTTTTTGTTGCATCCGAAGCACGTCACGTTCTTTTGTTCCGAGGGAGAACTGATCTTTTGAAGGTCCTTCTTGCTGAAGCTTCTTTTTCTCCTGGTGAACATTTTTCTTACCAGGTTCACCAGGTGTTCTTCATCTTCGGTATCTTGATCAGAGTCTTCTTCAGATTCAGGCTTGTTCTTCTTTTCTTTGGATGAGCCTGCAAATAAAGCAATACCTTTCTCGGCTTCAGCATTAGTTTGTTCATGTAATTCTAACTCACAAAAAAACTCGTCTAATTTTAACATAGATAAATTTTTCAAAATTTTGTAAGCATCTACGATTGATGCCCACAAGCTATTACGAGGAAAAGCATTTAGTGCGTACCTTATTAAATCTCTGTTTTCCATCTGGTGGCCTATTGCGTGGAGTCCGTTGAGGACGTCCTTGATTCTTGCATGCAGTTGACTTGCCGTTTCCCCTTCCTGCATTTTTATATTAAATATTTTATTTAAAAGTAGGTCTCTTTTTGTTACCTTCGCGTCGCTTGTTCCTTCGTGCAACTCAATCAGTTTGTCCCACAATTCTTTAGCATTCTGATGTGGTCCGACGCGATTCAGCTCTTCTCGTGTTAGGCCGCAATGTAGCGTGTTGATTGCCTTGTTTTCTGTTGATGCCTTTTTCCTCATGTCCGGAGTCCACTGTTCCAGGTCTAGTAGATTTCCGGAGTTGTCGACTGGAGTTCGGTACGCCTTTATAACGCTGAACCATTGATCGTAGTTTGTCTTTAGGTACACTTCCATTCTTTTCTTCCAGTACGAGAAGTCATCCCCGTTGAATAAGGGAGGTCGTACTGTGCTAAATCCTTCTAGTTGAGACATGCTGCACACAAGTAACTAACGAAAAAATATTCCAAGACTTGGTCTTAGATTAGTAGTGCGGGACAAAAAAAATAATAGTTGTATCTAAATTGGTGTTGCACCAATTTAGATTTAATTGCAACGAGAAGAAAGAAAAAAAATCCTAAATTAATAGTAATATCAATTTAGAATTAAGCGTAAAAAAAACAAAAAAAATATTTTCACCCCCTGTCTGATTGGTGGTTGCACCAAATTAGAGCGGTAGCTACTCTGATACCACTTGTTGGATCGTGAAACGTCGATAGAGGGGGGGGTGAATATCGATTCAAAAAACAACGAGTATAAAAGAGTTAAGCGCAGCGGAAATGAAACAGCTTAGACAGATGAACACAATGTTTTTTTACTTCATTCGGAGCCTGTGACGACTCCTACTCGAAGGCCCGTACTCCGTGAGTACTTTCGTTGGGCAATTCACTAGCAATTCGAAATAATGATTACAAAGACAGTACAAGGAATGCTAATGAAAATTAAAACAAAGCTATACCGACAGAAAGAAAACCACAAGGGCAAGAGAACGTTGTCGGAGCTTCGTTGGCGTCGTTGGAGCGCAGAGCAGCAGAGCAAGCAGTCTAAGAGTTCTGAGTTGATTCTGATCTCTGCCTCCGCCCCATCTTTTATATGAAGCTCGGGGCGCCCTGGATCCCTTCCAGGCGCCCTGGTGAGACGTGGCAAGTCCAACCAGCGAGCTCCAAGTGGCGACGCGCGGTCAGGATAATTTTTGCCTCCAGGGCACCCGGGTGCCTCCCGGGCGCCTAGACCTCCGGGCGCCCGGATCCCCTCCGAGCGTCCGAACCACCTTTTTCCAGCGAACAACTTTCCTGCAAAACAAGGTTAGTCCGAGACAAAATAGATTCTGCAAAACAAAGTGTTAGCATAATTAAAGTTCAACAAAGTAATAGCAAAGAGTATGACTTAGATTCCGTCTTTCCGAGACCGGAATCTAGTCACGATCTCGACTTAGATATCCGAAATGGATCTAAGCCGGATCGACGCCTAATGTTCTCTTCCCGAGAACGCGTCCTCGCAGTCACTCCCCTCCAGTGACTTACCTCACTTACCTGTCAGACGTCCGGTTAGCCCTTCGACCCGTCTGGACTTCTCGCCAGCTATCCGGTCAGCCCGTCGACCTAGCTGGACTTCTCGCCAAGCGTCCGGTCAGCCCGTTGACCCGCTTAGACTTCTCGCCAGTTATCCGGTCAGCCCGTCGTCCTAGCTGGGCTTCGTGCTAGACATCTGGTCAACCCGTCGACCTGTCTGGACTTTTCCTGCACACTCGATCAGAGTGTTAGACAACAACAAGCTAACTTAACCTGATTTGTCATTCATCAAAACCTGGGTTAAATCGTTAGTGCAAACCGCACCAACATCTAGCTCCCCTCCGATCTGACAAGCAAGGTCATCAGTCGAGACAAGCTGCCTAAGTCGCGACCCGACGATGTTTTGAATTTTTTTGGAGTGAGCTTGTTCGTGCGCGTTTAACCCATGTTTTTGCTTTTGTAATTTTTAGAAGTATCAATGAATGATCATTCGTCTAGCGAACCCTTGTTTATTTATCCCCTTCTTGTCGTTCGGTATTTTCGGTTTGACTTGCATTTAGCGTAGTCGTGCAAACTTGAGCGAAACCGAGAGTTGCTTATACCCTCAAGTGTGGCTTCATGATCTTTCAATCGGTAACGGGCTATCTGTCTTCATAGTCGATCGATCAGTTCCGGGCTTAAAGTTGCTGCTCGATTGTTGATGTTGATAAGGATTTAAAGTCACCGCTCGACCATTGATGTTAACAAGGATTTAAGGTCGCCGCTCAATTGTTGATGGCGACAAAAGTTTAAGGTCGCCGCTCGACCGTTGATGGCGACAAGGGTTTAAGGTCACCGCTCGATCGTTGATGGCGACAATAGTTTAAGATCGCTGCTCGACCGCTAATGGCTACAAGGGTTTAAGGTCGCCGCTCAACCGCTGATGGCGACAAGGGTTTAAGGTCATTGCTCAATAGCTAATGGCGACAAGGGTTTAAGATTGTGGCTCGACCGCTAATAGCGACAAAGGTTTAAGGTCACTGCTCGACTGCTGATGGCGACAAAGGTTTAAGGTCACCGCTCGACCGCTGATGGCAACAAGGATTTAAGGTCACTGCTCGACCACTAATGGAGACAAGGGTTTAAGATCGCCGCTCGACCATTGATGGCAACAAGGATTTATAGTCGTCGCTCAGGTCAAGAGTCTGAAAAACTTTCATTGTTTATTCATGTCTGTCATGCAACCAGAAGGCATATACACAAGTACATTTATATTTGTTCATGCACCTCTCACCCAACCCTGTAGGGTTGGAGATGATTCGCGCTCCATGGTCGCTGGAGCTGTCTTCTGTCTTCGTCCTCTAAGTAGTAGGCCCCCCAGCGTAGCTTCTGTACGACCTTGTAGGGTCCTCCCCATGGTGCTTCGAGTTTGGTGACATCGCTAACCGGCTTGACTTTCTTCTACACCAAATCTCTGACCTAGAAAGTGAAGGCGCTGGAATTCCGTTCTATTTAAATTTCCCTGTACAAAAATTGTATAAGTACAGAACTTTTCCTAGCAACCCGCATGTTCGATCAGACATGTGTTTGATCAATCAAGCAAGTTCTTGATGGATCAAAGTACACCTTGATCGAAGTACAAGATCGTTGGTCTCTTGTGTTGGTATTCAAAATCGATACAAACAAAACCAAACTAATTACGCAATGAAATTAAAGAACTAGTTGTACCTTCTCTTTGTAGCTAAAAACCTCTTGATCTTCTGCCGTATTCCTCTCCTCTTCTTGGACGTCGTGTGGGCGACGATCTACCAAGACAACATCACCCTCCTTCTCTTCTTAATTTCCAAACCGCTGGCTATAAAAGGAGGCTTTAGGATGGGGCACATTCTAATCTTCTTCCTTCTCTTCTTCTTCCTCTTCTTCAAGCCACCGCCCACCAAGGAGTAGAGGGGTCGCCGGCCCTTAGCAAGGTGGAGGAGACCGTCGGCCCTAGGTAAGGAGGAAGGGGTGCCGGCCCTTGGTGGAGGTGGCACCGACCCTAGGTGGAGAGGAGGTGGCGCCAGCCACAAGCAAGGGAGAAGGGAATTGTGGAAAATTAGGTTTTAGGGGGCACCATCTACTCCTTTATAACCTTTGCCGTCGGTTACAAAGAAAGAAAAATAACAGAATTCTGTTCAGAAAAAATCTCCCTTTCTATAACCAAGTTAAACCAAACCAGGTTATGGATGGGTGGATGCGAGGTTTTATATAGAGACTATAACAGGGACCTAGAGGAGGGATTGGTTTAGACCTCCTGATGAATTTAGACTTCCTGTGTTCGGCCCGAACACCCAACCCAAGTCCATCAATAATAACTCATACCACTAAAGGGTTATTATTGAACTATCACACCAATCCCATATTACAATATGGGTTCATTCTTATCATGAGTGCGTTAATCTCTCTATGTTTACGTTATCGTATGTCCGTTAATTAAATGAGTTACTAACAACTCAATTAATTAACATCTGATTCCAAGAGTATTACCACTCAACTTTATTGTCATGTCGGACTAAGTCCACCTACAGGGTTTACATGATAATCCTTATGAGCTCCTCAAGGAGACATCATCATCCTAAATAATTAGGACACAGATCCCTTCTATAATCAACAACACACCATATAAACAATATTATCTCCCAACTCATCGGTCCTATTGATTTAACGAATAAATCTCACTTATTGATAAGTTAAAGAAATAAATACTAAGTATACGTGCTTGTTATTATATAGGGATTAAGAGAACGCACATCCATAATAACAGAAGTTCTGTTCTTTTATGTAGTCAGTATAAATCGAACAACCTCATATGATCCTGCTCAATACACACATAGTGTACTAGTGTAATTTTATAGTCAAGACAGACTAATACCAAATTACACTACAACCGTTCAAATGGTTTGTCCCAATCTATCTTGGTTGTGAGCTACTATTTATAATTTATAAGGAACTGATAGCATGATCTTCTGTATGGCACCACACACCATGTTATTTACAATATAAATTAAATAGACAACTGCATTGACATATATATAAATATAAAATGCAGACATTTGACCAAAGTGATTCTCATTTCAAAATATTTCAAAACAGATGTTCATACAAAAGCTAGGCTTATAGTATACATCCCAACAGAAAGACCTCGGGATCACATTCGGTTGTAGTTCTTCCTCATCCGCTATCGGTATGCCATTAGCCGGACGGAGGCTTTATCCCGCGATTCATCCACCAAGTTGAGCTCCATTAACCTCCGCTCGGTATTTCTCTCGTCGTAGAATTGCACCCAATCGGATTCTACTCCAACCTGTACGGGGACCGCTGCATCTCCTCCATACACCAGCTGGAATGGTGTTATGCCGATCGCTTCTTTTGGAGTCGTGCGAAGTACCCATAAGACATTCGAGAGCTCGTCGACCCAGCTGCCTCCTGCATGGTCAAGCCAAGCTTGTAAGCCTCTAAAGATCTCCCGGTTTGTGACTTCCGCCTAGCCGTTGCTCTAGGGGTAGGCTACTGAAGTGAAGGTCTACTGGATGTTATAGCCTTCGCACCACTCCCTGAGCCTATTACCCGCAAATTACCTCCCGTTATCCAAGACGAGCCGGTGGGAGATGCCGAACCGACACAAGATGTTTTGCTAGATGAATTTGATGATTATTTGCTCATTTATCCTTGCTAATGGCTCGACCTCCCCCCACTTTGAGAAGTAGTCCACTGCGATGAGCAGGAACCTTCGCTGATCGGTAGCCATGGGAAACGATCCCACGATGTTCATGCCCCATTGGTCAAACGGGCAAGACACCGTGGATGTCTTCATCTCCTCAATCGGTCGGTGCGGGATGTTATGATACGTTTGGCAGGATAGGCATGTGGTTACTGTTCGAGCGACATCTTCTTGGAGAGTTGGCTATAATTTTCCGACCAGGAGAATCTTTCGAGCCAGCGAACGGTCATCCGTGACTTCCACAGGAGCCTTGGTGCACTTCATGCAGGATGTACTCTGCGTCCTCTAGTCCAACGCACTTGAGCAGGGGTCTGGAGAAGGCTATCTTATACAGCTGATCTCCGATCAAGGTGACCCATCCGACCCTCTTTTTTAACAATCGTGCTGCCTCTTGGTCAGCCGACGTGATACCTGATTGGAGAAATTCAATCAGCGGCATTCTCCAGTCGTTCGAGAAGACTGCTCCCTCCATCTGGTCGAAGTGCACCACCAATGAGACATGTTCGATCGGCTGGCTGATCACGACTGGTGATAATGAACTAGCTAACTTAGCTAGTTCATCTACTGCTTGATTATTCGATCGAGGGATCTTCTGTATAGTGACCTCTTGAAAATTTGCTTTCAGTTTCTCGAAAGCTTTTGCATATAACTTGTTGGAGCAATCCTAATGGTCTGTGTGACCATATGTTTTGGTGTTTGGGCAAAGGGTTTAAGTTAGGTTCACCCTTGTATTTGATATGTGTACTTGAGTTGTGCAGGACTGCAGGATACACATGTGACTCAGGTTGATGGCTTTGGGTCCGGTGAAGGATGGAGCATCCGAGGGACCGTGGACAAGGCAGCGAGGACAAGGGCCGAGGGAAGCGACTTTGAGGCATACACGAAGGATGGCATTGGGGACGAGTCGTGGGCTTGTATGCATCCGAGGGACGAGAGCCAAAGGAAGTAGGCTTGAAGGCAAGAGGTCAAAGCTGCAAAGGAAGCGTCAAATGAGTCGTAAGGATGAGGGTACGAGTGCATGAGAGATTATACTCGGAGTAAAATCCTAGTTTTAGGGTTTTACTGTAGCAGTACTGTAGCAGTAAACTGCATGTTTTAGCAGTCGACTGGTGCAGTCGACTGGGGCAGTCGACTGGCAGCGAACAGAATGTCTCTGTTCGTATGGAATCGAGCCGTTGGGATGTAACAGTCGAATTTCCACTGAGGGCAGTCGACTGCATGTTTTGGCAGTCGACTGGTAGGCGGGGTTTTCAACCCGCGGCCTATACAACCAAAGCTTGGAAGCTTGGTTATCCCTGATGAAATTAGACTTGGTTAAGGTCTAATTAGTAGTCTACAAGTGCTCAAAGGTTTCCCTTGTGTCCAAGAGATCTTGGTGAGTTTGTGGCGAGGTTTCTCCACCCACAAGGAGGTTGAGCTAGCCGGAGTTTACCGGGGACTAATCCACCGATGGATTGAGGGATCGTCCACCTTACGGACACGCCGTGGAGTAGGAGTAAGTTATCTCCGAACCACGTAAACGAACGTGTAGCTTGGTTTGTATTTCCTTTCTTTGTCTTGTATTTAGTTTAGCTTGTTTGTATTGGTTTGTATTTCCGCTGCGCAAGCTAACTAGTGTAGGAAGCGAGTGATTTGGGGGCGCCGTCTATCCAACCCCCCTTCTAGCCGGCCACCGATCTCCAACATAACTTGAGTCAGGAGCTGCTAATCTCGGACGTCCCTGATAGCTGTTGGGCGGCCAGCTGAGAGTCCGAGTGAATGAGGACTTTTGTGGCTCTGACATGTCGCGCTGCCTGTAAGCCGACTATCAAAGTTTCATACTTGTCTTCGTTGTTGGTGGCCCGATAATCTAACCGAACGGAAAGTTACATCTAGTCTTCTTGTGGTGAAATGAGCAGAATGTCAATCCCGAGTTCAAATCCTCTGTCCCCAATATCACCTGTCCCCGTGTCCCACTCATCGCCCCAGCCCACTGTCGGCGGCCTCCGGTTGCCACCCCGATCAATACTATAACCCTTGGGGAAGGTGAACCCAAGGGGGTCACCATCGACACGATCGGCGCCAAAATCCAACCGGATCTGAGCAAACTTTCCTCTATCGTCGATCTAAGCTCCTGCTCTGATCCGGCCGGATTCCGGCGCCGATCGTGTTGATGGCGATCCCCTTGGGTTCACCTTCCCTAAGAGTTATAGTATTGATCGGGGCGGCAGCCGGAGGCCGCCGGCAGCGGGCTAGGGCGATGAGTGGGATACGGGGACAAGTGATATTGGGGACAGAGGATTTGATTTCGTCAATCCCGCTTCCTTGTCAAGTGAATGAACTATCGACATATATTCTCCAAGTTGCTGCCGACTCGGTGTTCTAGACCTCTGTTACAAAATCAGCCAAGGCTTGAGCTTTGATCGCTGTTCGGGGTTGATATTGAATATCAAACTCGCTTAGTTCGGTTGTCTATTTGATTAACCGCCCGAATACCTCTGGGTTGAGCAGGACTCTTCCCAGGGTACTGTTGGTCATGACGATAATCAGATGAGCGAGAAAATATGGGCGGAGTCTCTGAGCGGCAAGCATCAAAGCGTAAGCTAATTTTTCCATACCAGTGTAGCGGGATTCGGTATCTTTCAATATATGACTTAAAAAATATATGGGTTGTTGTTCATGGTCATTCTGCTTGGCTAATACTGAGTCGACCGCATACTCGGTGGACGACAAATAGATCCAAAGAGGTTCCCCGGCGCTCGACTTAGCTAACACAGGCAAGGAGTTAAGATACTCCTTGAGCTCTTCCAGCGCCCAGTCGCACTCCGCATCCCAATGAAATTTAGTCGCTCGGCGCAACACCTTGAAGAATGGCGGGTTTCAATCGGATGACTTAGATATGAATTTGAACAACGCGATGATCCGTCCGGTCAGCCGTTGGGCCTCATTCAAGCTGCGCGGCAGTGACATGTCTTGAAAGGCTTTGATCTTGCTCAGATTCGCCTCAATCCCCCGTTCGGTGATGATATATCCAAGGAAGAATCCACTCTTAGCACCGAACAAATACTTGCTTGGATTCAGCTTCATCCCATATGTCCTCAAGGTTCGAGATGTTTCCTCGATATCTGCACACAGATCAGTAGTTCGGACCGACTTTATTTATATATTGTCAATATATACCTCCAAGTTGCGACTGATTTTCTCCCAAAACACCTTGTTTGTGAGCCTTTGGTAGGTGGTGCCGACGTTCTTCAGTCCGAACGGTATGACATTGTAGCAAAACATTCCATCGATCGTGATAAAGCTAACCTTTTCTTGATCTTCTTTGGCGAGCGGCACTTGGTGATATCCTTGATATGCGTCTAGCATGCAGATCAGCTCGCAACCCACCGTATAGTCCACCATCTAGTCTATCCAGGACAATGGATGGAAATCCTTTGGGCACGCCTTATTCAAGTTGTGGAAGTCGATGCACACCCGCCATTTGTTGTTTGGCTTAAAGACTAGTATCATATTAGCGAGCCAACTTGAGAACTGGACTTCCCGGATGTGGCCAGCTTCCAGTAATTTCTCTATTTCTGCCCAGATGATTAGATTCTGCTCTACGCTGAAGTCCCTTTTCTGCTGCTTCACGAGTTGGACATTTGATCGAATATGAAGCTCGTGCTGGGCGACGTTCGACGAGATCCCAGGGAGCTCGTGGGTCGACTAGGCGAACACGTCATAATTCTACTTGAGGCAAGCGGACAACTCCACCTTTTTCTCACTCTCTAGATTGGCGGCAATGAAGGTGGTCTCATCCGACCAGTTCAGGTGAATCTGGACTTCTTTCTTTTCTTCATAAACCCTTGCAGGGGGCTTTTCATTGATGGTGTTCACCTCTAGGCACGGGTTTTTTCGAGCGGTCCATGCTTCTGATCTGACCATCTCGATATAGCATTGTCGAGTGGCCAATTGATTACCTTTGACTTCTCCCACCTTGTCGTCCACCAGGAACTTAATCTTTTGGCAGTAGGTGGACACCACCGCTCGGAACTCGTTTAAGGTCGGTCGGCCTAATATAACATTGTATGTTGATGGTGTGTCTAACATAATGAAGTTTGTGATCCTTGTCCTCTTCAGGGGCTCCTCACCAAGTGAAATGGATAGCTTGGTCTGACCGATCGGCAACACCTCATTGCCCGTGAAACCGTAGAGCGGGGTCATCATCGACAACAATTCACTCCTATCAATTTACAACTGATCGAATGTCTTTTTGTATATGATGTTCACCGAGCTGCTTGTATCAACAAAAGTTCGATGGATTGTATAATTAACAATTACCGCTCGGATGATCAGTGCATCATCGTGAGGAATCTCTATTCCCTCTAAGTCTTTAGGGTCGAAGTTGATTTCGAGTCCTTCAACTTTCTCCTTGCTGCAGCCAACAGCGTAGATATCGAGTCGTCGAACATGCGCCTTCCTTGCTCTGTTAGAATCTCCGTCGATCAGCCCTCCTGCGATCATACCTATCTCCCCCTGAGCGGCGTTACTCCGGTTCTCTTCCTCCCACGCCAACAGTTCGTTTCGCTCGGCAATGCATCGGGTGAGACTTCGATTGTTCCAAAGCTGAGGCTAATGGTGGCGTGGTTCGGGCGTTATCCTTTCTCCCTCCCTTCTGAGAGTTGATCGGCGCCTTTGTCACCGATCAGGTGATGGTGATCGACGACAATATCCCCGCAGGACTAGCCTGCTAGCTACCAGGTCATAGCAGTCTCAGGTGTTGTACATCGCCGACTTGTGGAAGGAGCAGAACATCGGCGTCCACACCTTGTCTTTCGCAGCCTTTGGACGAGCGACTGCCACATGCTGTACGGCATATGTCCTGGGCTCGTGTGGCAAGGCTCCTCCTGATTGGGGCCCCTTGGAAGGTTGATGGTTGCTCGGCTGATGTCGTTCAAATACTCCTGCGGGCTCGGTATGTGTATCCTTCTTCCTTGCTGTCTGAGCTTCTTCCACGTTAATGTATTCTTTTGTAAGTGGCCAAAGTCTCTTGGCAGCCTCCGAATGAGCAATCGGAAGAACTTTCCTTCGGTGAGCCCTTGGGTGAAGGCATTTACCAACACGTCTGAGGAGATTGTCAGAATGTCCATCGCCACCTAATTGAAGCACTGAATATATGCCCTTAACATTTCTCGGGGCCCCTGTTTCAGTGAGAATAGATTTACATTCGTCTTCTGATGGCGGCGACTGCTAACAAAGTGATGTAGGAAGGTCGCTCGAAAGTTCTTGAAACCGCGAATCGAGCCGCTCGGCAACCGTTTGAACCAACGTTAAGGCGATCCAGATAGCATGGTGAGGAAGACTCGTCATTTCACCCCATCAGTGTACTGGTGTAGTGTTATCGCGTTATCAAACTTAGCCAAATGGTTGTCAGGGTCGGTCGCTCCATTATATTTCCCGATATTCAATGGAGTGTAATTCTTCGGCAGAGGGTTGTTTAGAATCCCTTTCGAAAATTATTGATTAACCCATTCGGATGAATAATCCTTTATAAGTGTCTTCCTTTTCCTTGTGTCTCGAGCGGGAGCCTAATCCGAGGATGATCCCCGATCTCTTTCCGCTCAGCCCCTCTCTTCCGCTGGAGTCCATAATGGCGCCTGGTGGAATGGGACCAGCGCATGAGGGGCTTCCCCATAGGTGTTGATCGACCTCTTGTTTGGTTCCTAAATGTCTCGGTCCCCTCGCTCAATCTAGCGGCCTACCATGGAGTTTGTAGGCTCCTGTGCTTGACGTTCAGATAATACCTGTTGGCGCTCGGCCAGCGCCTGATGTTGTTGTTGTTCCACTATCTTCGCTGCTCGGGCCTATATCAGCGTGTCGAGTTCCTCTTGTGTCAGCGTCACCGTTGTGATTCATCCAGTGGCTTTCATCTTCTCGTTCGGATGCAAGCTATGTTCCCACAGATAGCACCAAAATGATCTTGTCCGAGAGCGTGAAGTTGGAAAGTCGAGGAGGTGGTTGTTTAGCTGACTGGATGAAGAACTCGCTCCTATCTACAAAACAAACCAAACCAGGGAAGGGGTCCCTAATGTTGGCCCTCCGACGCTCAAGTTAGAAACAAAAGGAGAGGAATCGAAAATAATAGGGGCATAGATCAAAACTTATCTTTCTTCATACCTATCATACTCTTTTATACCTATTTTAGTGACCCTTCATATACCCTTGTTTAATGATATTAATAGCAGACAGAAGATATTTTTGTCTTAACTTCTTCGTATTCAATGATAGATAGAGTGTTCTCTTTTATTTTCTCCTCCCCTTATGAAGTATATGTAGGAGATCGGTGGCCGGCTAGAAGGGGGGTTGGATAGCTAGGTCACCCCAACTTCGATTTCTTCTCTACAAAAGATTAGTGCGTAGCGAAAATATGAAAACTAAAGCAAACAAGAGAGAATACAAACGCTAACACAATTCCTTTACGTGGTTCAGAGATTGCTTGCTCCTATTTCACGGTGTGTCCTTGAGGTGGACGAACCCTTGATCTTTCGGTGATCAGTCCCCGACAATCGTCAGCTAGAGCTTACTCCTTCTTGGTGGAGTACAACCTTTTCACAAAGTACTCTTCTTCTTCTTTTACAAGATGAAGATTGAGAGTAGGAAGCAGAATATGGCTTGGAAATTTTGGACAATGACAAAAGAGTGATTCAACAAATAATTAGTAACCTTCTTTATGCCCCAAAGCTCCTCTTTTATAAGTGGAGAGAGTTGATCAACAAATCAACTCAACTCGACATCAGTTGACTGGTCCATACACCAGTCGACTGATGTAGCCGTTAGACATAACTAACGGCTCTCTGCAGAACTCATTTTCTGCCAACGGCCATATACCAGTTGACTGGTGCCAACACCACTCGACTGGTCTTCGCAGCCGACAAGCACAGAAGCATTCTGTGCTCTTCGTGAATTTGGACCAGTCGACTGGTCCAAGTACCAATCGACTAGTACCTTACATTCACTCCCACTCATCCTTTCCGGAGTCACCTTTGAAGCCCTCTTCCTTGGCCTTCGTTCCTCATATGCACCCGAGCCTGCGGCTCCTCTCCGTGTCATCCTTCACGTTGCCTTGAAATCCACTTCCCTCGGCTCCACTCCACTGCTCCTCGTCCGGCAGTCCCTCGGATGTCTTCCACATCATCCTTCACCGACTCAAGGATCCGAGCCCTTGGATGAGCTTCCCAAACTTGGTCACACCAAGCTCCTCATGTGTGTTTCACCAAGTCCTGTATAACTCAAACACACATGTTAAACCAATATGAAAGTTTAACTTAAACTCTTTGACACACACATCAAAACCATGATCATACCAATCAAACTTGGGTCGATTGCACCAACAGTATATGTTTTTTCCTCTTTTATTATACCAGTTCATTATTCACTATCAATGGCATACCCTGAGCCCGATGGGTGGCCCACTCGGCCCGCTCTACTGCCGATTGGGCTAACTAGACGGTGTTTCCTCCAGATGGTCGATCGAATAGCAGTTCGTCTGACCGACCTATGTAGCCCCTTCTCGCTCGGGCGACGCGGTTGAGCCTCTGAGCACTGACGTTGACCATTTTGACTTTGACCTCCATCGTGACCCGT
Source organism: Zingiber officinale (assembly GCF_018446385.1). NCBI lineage: Eukaryota > Viridiplantae > Streptophyta > Magnoliopsida > Zingiberales > Zingiberaceae > Zingiber > Zingiber officinale. The sequence continues at coordinate 102,663,882 of NC_055987.1, read as the reverse complement.
GCCAAGTGGGCTCCTCCTTACCGCCACATCACTGTGGTAGTTTTGATGTGATCAACCAAATCAAGTTAGGTCCTGTTGTGTTTTGATATTCTTGTGTCTAAGTGTGTAGAAACTTAAAAGCACAAGAAGTCGAGCGAAAGCCGCATCTAGCGAGAAGGACGGTACAGGAGAGAGTCGATGGGCTCGGCGTGTCCTAGGGACGAGGTGATGCGAAAGAGTACGTTAGCGAATGAGAAGGAGGCGTGCGGCGTTTCCAAGGGACGAGAAGTCGGAACTGAAGGTTGCACGAGAAAGTCAGAAAATGGGTTCGGGTAAGCCCTATTCTGGATGGCCGAAATCACCCAAGTGAGCGGAGCGGAAGACCCGGAGGAAAAGTCAACTGGAGGTTGATTGTGCTTCGAGCGCTCGGAGCTATTCGGAGCACCCAAACTGCCCAAACCGCCCGGATCGCCCGGACCTAGGGCGCCCCAAGCTCGCACCCTGGTCAAGCCGGTTCAGCCCGCTCTGGGCGCAGGCGTCCGGACCATAAACTTTATCGAAATGTCAGCTGTCGCGATCCGTTGCGATGAGGATAAAATTTTATCTCCCTCTAGACACTTGAAACTCTTCCGGTGCCCCAATCAAGGCTATAAATACAATCCTAATCCCCAAAACTAAAAACAACACTTGTAATTGATCATAATTGAGTTTAATTTTATAGTTGTTAACTTTGATTGTTGTAAGAGATTTCTCCGCCTGAATAAAACATTAGTGAGCTTTCAAACATCTTGGATTAGTAATCCCCTGATTGCAAAGTAAATTATTGTGTCTTTTTTCTTGTCTATTAATCAGTGTTTTTTTATACAAGTACTTTATTTCTAAAATTCTGAAAAAAAATATTTATTTTTATTGTACAAGACTATTCACCCCCTCAGCCTCAGCCTCAGCCTCAGTCAACTAGCTTAAACTGCTTAAGTTCAAGCTAAGTTCATTTACTTTTCTTGTGTCTTCACTCCCTCTCGCACTTCCCTCCTATCCATCCAAGGAAACAAGCCATTTTTGCTTTCTGCTTTTTAGCTCACTTTGAAGCTCAGTGGACAAAGGGGAGTTTACTTTGCTTCAAAGTTGAACTGAACCATGGTTCTAATCAAATTGCGGTTGCAGCTCGAAAGTGATAACAGAAATGACGATAAGAGTTTGGAAGAGCCATCGGCCTGGAAACAGAAACCCACCGGAAACAGAACCCAATGCTGAACAAGCTAAGTCTGGCTGGAGATAACAGCAAGAATGGCGGATGGAAGGCAGCTGAAACCTGTGCTTGTCAAAAGGCTAAAGAAACCTTTTATTGTCAAGGATGGATTATGTTTCTTGAGTAGTTTGTTGAATGTTTCGTTCACAAAACTGCCCTCTTTCATGGTACCGCCTGAGGCCTTGACATTGGATGTGAAGCGGTAGGAGGAAGATGTACAGTTTGTTGTTTTTTTTTAATCTTTTCCTGTTTGACTAGTTTTTGAAATCTTTAAAAGGAATGGAAATGAATGCATATGTAGTCTGTTTTGTATGTGGCAAGAAGAGTTTGCAGTTGTCCTTCAGAGCCGGACAGGACGGGACAATGCGGTGGTTAAGATATGGAGTATTATCATATAAAGTCTTGGGATTGAAATTTAACGTGTCCGAACATACCTCCCCCCATATCTTACCACATACATTAATGACTAATAGTCATTCGTAATTTATCTTTTTCCGTATTAATCTAGAGACGAATTGACAAGGATAATAGGAGCAAACGAATCACCATAGCATAAGAAGAGGTTGCAGTTGAAGAATACGATGTTCTGTTTTGTTCATGGTTTTTAACTCTGATACTTCTGTATGTTTTTTTTAATAATCACTATTCCTAAAGGTGAGCCCATCAAATTTAAAGTTCGAGCAGCTCTGACTGCAATACATAGAATGCTACTTTGATTTTTTTTTAACCAAACAAAAAAAAATCTTTGACAATTCTAATAATTAGAGTTGGTTTTTACCCTTTCCATTATTTGTCCAATCTCACATGGATTGCCTGTTGTGACCAGACCACTTGATTTCATCTACCCGAACTCACTCTGGCTTGCTTGACCTACCCGATGCCTTCGATATTATATAGGTCAACTCAGTTAGTCCAACAATTAAATCCTATTGGTTAACTGGATCATTCGACCCATGTCTCCTACCCAATCTGCCTGGCCTATTAAGTCGTCCATCCTAACCCACTTGATCTGTTTGACCAATTTGGCGCCTTTGCCTGATTGGTCTATTTGATTTTTCTAACACATCCACATGGCCAACCTAGACCAATGACATGCTCCGTTACCCATAGATAGTCAGATTAACTAAATTTATCATATAGACCAATAGCACTCAACCCACCATCTCTACCAAATTTGCCCGACCTATAAATTCATCCATCTTAACTCACACAACTTACCTGACTTATCTAGTGCCTTTGACACGAGTCAACTTTCTATAATCAATCTGATCAGCTTGACCAATGGCCTCGGCCTACCATATCAAACTTGCTTGACTCGCCCTAGCCATACTCATCTAACCCATTCATCTTATTCCACTCTATTTTATTTTTATTTTTTACTTATTTTGGCTTGTTTGATCCAGATTGTTTTGACCTGCTAAACTTGTTCGTCCTGCCACCATCTAACTCATCGAGAATATGTATTTCAAAGGAAATAGAATTTAATAGCAATAGATATTCCGAACAAGGAATAGTAATTTCATGAGATTTAATATTTTAAATTGATTTCAACAACCAAGCATAAGAAATATTATTCCAAGGAAATTCATATGAGCAGTATCTATTCTACAAACCAAATGTACTATAAAACAATTGCATAACATTGGTAACATGCATCAGAAAAAAGGGAATGTAAATAATGTTATCTCCTCAATTGTAACATGGAATATAGATACAACTTATCCAACAGAACCATACAAAATTCGATTCAATTCCGAATCAGTCTAAACTCTGTGCAAGCGAGATTTATAACTGGGATGACCAGGCTAAAGAAATGACAACTAGTGGTACTTTCAAGATGCAGTAACAATGCGTCAGAAATAGAATGACAACTGGTAGTATTTTTAAGATGCAGAAACAAAGAGTCAGAAATAAAACTCGCTACCGTAAGCGCTGCCCCTTGCTTGCCAAGTCGCTCGAGCAACATTTGGCAGGTGAGCGTGCAGCAGATAATTATGCTGGTCTATGGCAAGCAGAAAAAAGCTGCCAGCTGATGATGGCCATCACCAATGAAGAACTCAATTCAAAAGCCACTAGCTTTGGAGGTTGCCACCCTAGAGCCCTTCTTAGATAGCTGGGAAGTCCATAAAAAGTGTTTCAATGCGGTTGTCCAATAAAAATAAGCTATTTCTCAAGTCAAAAATCACAGATCTGAACATTTTCAACCATTAATGCAACATGCAACTTGTTCCAAAATTTGAACTCTATTCTAACTTTATAAGTAGGGTTCTAAATGAGTTGAGCCAAGACTCGCTTGATGGTGTTCGAGCTGCTCAGAATTAACGTAAATAAGGAGTTTACTAGTTTGCAACCTTCTTTTACACACACACATGCTGAATGAACATAAACAACCATCGAGCCAAGTAATGTTCTTATTCACCACCCCAATTACAAGGAAAGGTGTACCAAGTCAGAAAGAATGCATAGTAATATATCATCACATTCAACATACAAAGCACATTATCTACTTGAAAAAAGAAATAAAAAGTAATGTAACATTAAGAATGTGTCAAATGTTTCCACATATGACCAATTTTTCACTTTCATAATAATGAAGTATAATATAAAGAATGACTGGTATTTAGTGTAAAATATATAGCTTGGCATTCAACTTTCAAGAATGCAATTGCTCACAATTAATAACATATTATAATCCATATATGACATTAATTTAATCTTACAAGGAATCGATTCGACTATCTTCACTGTTTTTGAATGTGCAGACATTAATAATCGCATTTTACAGCTAACATAATTTCCATATGTTTTTCTAGGCAAAACCATATTCATGCCCACCAAGTTATGGGTGAAATTTATAAAATAAGATCATAAATTATCTATTCTTTCAACTAAATTAAATTTTAAAAAAAAACAAAAGAAAAAAACTTAAGATGGCTATTAGAACTGTCAATTTGACTTTGCTTCGAAATATAGAAATAAGTATGCATAAAAAAATGACACACTCAGTAGAGAGGGAAAGAACCTTATGATAGATGGCATTGTTGCAAGAATACCAGCACATGCATAAATGATTGGTATCAAGGTTTTGGGCTTGTTCCTCCTGAGCCACATCAACGACCCAATTGCTGCCAGAGAGAGATTTAGTACCTGATAGAACAAAACAAAAGGAGTAAGACCACCTAGTTTAGTAAAATGATGTGGCATGTCTGGAGCAGGTGGAATTAGGAAAAATGGAATCACTGTCCTATTTTGGATACTATCCTATGGAATAGTTGACCTGCTAAGTATAAAGAATCATCCATTGTTTTAAAAATAATCAAATGTGTACATCTCTGCTTTAACTATCCAGTCACTTCAATCTTCATTCTACTACTGAAACCCGAATATATGGAACCAGTCATTCTATTGCTTTCCACCATTTTATTCATATCATGGTCATTTGACAACAAGTTGTGGTAGTTTTAATGGTAATATTAATATGTCTTGGACCTGAATATAGGACTCACAGCCAGATGACTACAAGTAGCACGGAGGTGGAATGTGGCTCTGTCGAGTTCGGCCATAGTGGAGACAGTCAGACTGAAGTGGAACTGGGACTGGTTGGGCTGGTCTGAGGTGGACATAGTTCAGCTAAGGTGGATGTGGCTCAACCAAGGTGGTCAATGGTTCTCTGAAGTGAGGCACTAAGTTGCTGAGAGGTGGAGTGTGGGTCAAGGTGTCTAGCTTAGCTTTAATGGAGGGAGATCAAATGCATAGTGTAAGTCAACCTACGGAAGCCACACTCTACCAGTAGCTCTCAAAGGGCTCTACTAGGGCTGAAAAAGATCTGTAAAAACTACATTTGTTATTATAATGCCACCCTTAGAGGCCTTATTGAGAGGAGTGTCTTCTAATGATGTTTGGCCATGTGGCGGTTGTTGATGGGCATCCCTTTTCCCCAGAGATTGCCCTGCGTGTACACTATTATTCTCTGTGAGCCATACACATGTGAACCATCCAACAGGATCACTGCGGCAGTTACATGTTTACCCACATCAGGTCTGATTCTATTCCATTACACCATACGAAGCAAACTTCATATCCTATTTGTAAACTGGAAAAGTTGATGGAACCACATCAGGATAAAGACCTCATAGCAGAAAGTTTTATGACTACATGTTTATTATCCTTCAACAAAATTGATCCAAAGTCCTAACGAACGGATGTCATAAAGTGAACAACATCAGATTAGCTATTCCAGTTCTATAGTTCTGTATCAAGCTGACAATGAATATAGTAACTTTACAAAGATAAATAAGAAAACCATATATACCAGATCTGCATTTGCTTCAATGCCTTGAAATATATACTCCCATGTGAACTCTAATCCTCTAGCTCCCACCCAGAGAGGTACCAATCGGTGCAAAACGGAATCTGCAAAAGCCCAACCTGCATATACAATAATTTCATATCCTGAGAACTACAACATGATTGAATTTATAAGTGAATCTAATGAGCTGTGTGGCATGAATAAATCTACAAGTGAATTAAGGGATAGTTGGAAGTACACAGATCACTATTATGATACAAACAATGAACTAGCACCAACAGCATAAAAGTTGTTCAGATAAAGATTTGGGTAGTCATAGTTGAAAATTGCACTCAGGAATCTGTAAATCTAAAACTCATTTGTTAGAGGTGAAACAAGAGTTTTTCGATTATTTTCTCTTTAACAGTAAAGAGGAAAGTGAATATAATTACATTAAAACATAACAAGGTACTAAAATAAGCATATGTTAACATACTTGTAGTAGAGCTCAATGCAAGGATAGGTAGTTGAACCTAACTATTACAAACAGTCAAACATGATGTTTGAGTCTACTTGTATGCATATAGAGAATATCTTGAAGATTGACAGATAGTCATACTATAATCTAGTTTAAAGAAATTACAGGATTTATGGATTTAAATATATATAAACAAAAGCAAATCTAGAAGAGATGCTATAATTAAGAATAAATTTAGAAGAGAGGCAATAATTAAAAATAAATTCAAGTTTTGGTGATTGTAAGGGTGCTGAGGGAGTGAAAGGAAACTATTAATGGCAGTTTCTGTTTTATATTTTTGAAAGATGGCATTATCAAATAAAATTACTAACTTGATAACTATTAAATGGATAATAATAGTATTATAATGTGATATTTTTTATATGATAATATATAATGCTTTACTAATATAATTTTATCAGTAATTACTATTTATTATAATATAGGTGTTAAGAATCTAATATTAAGTGAAACATAGTATACATATTTATTATGATTGATGATCAAAGGTGCCTTCCACGAAGTTAGTAAAGGCCTTGGAAGTTGTTTCCTGATTATCTCAGTTTTAAAGCCACCTTCACCATACACACACACTCACAGTCACACACTATAATAGAAGTCCTGGCCTTCGGCATTCCCTTTTCCTCTGAAGATATCATCATTTGTTATCTCATGTCCTTATGTGCAGAATTATTTGATTGTTCTTTTTGTTTTCTTGGTAATCTTCCATAACGAATCTGCTTTCGCTAATTCTCACAATCCAGGATGTAAGTTTTTTTTATCATTTAATCCCAATACCAATTTTGACGGTTATAGTCCTCACAACAACAAAAAATGCCAAAAATAACTAGAAGGCAACTGATTGCATTTACTCACCAAGACCAACAGCCTGGAACTTATGATTTTGAGAAATGTTTCTGTGAGTCAGCTGTGTCAATGCAAAATAAAGTCCAGCTACGTCTATAAACCCAATTAGTGCCTTGAGTAATTCCTAATTAATCACATTCAAACAAGGAATTAGTGACTACATCAAGGAAGTCTATGTCATATGCATTAACATGCAGCTGTGTGCTAAAGATATGAAATACACTCAAAAGCCACCTGATAGGGATTGAAGCTGTCACTGTCAGATACTTCAAGAAACGTTGCCAGGCATATAAGCTGCATACAGATTAGCTTGAGTTTCGCATAGAAAAGGAATAACAGGAATACAACGTGGCTGTGGCAAGCTTCATTATAGTACTGACTACTGAGTGAAGAAAGTTGATACAAACTAAGACAAATAACTATTCATTAAGGAAAAGGAATTAATAATTGTGAAAGATTGATAGTCATGAAGTTGCTTAACCTTATGTAACCATAAGTAAACTAGTGATCAAAAGAATATGAGATTTGTAGGAAATATGAGATCACAATAACCAATGGAGACTAACAGTGGATGTCAAAGCAATTAAACTCAAATGCAACAAGAATTACTGACACTCTGAAAAATATGTTATCAGAAATGTCTAAATGGTTCTTCTGTATTGACTATAACACTCAGACAACGGTTTGTTCTAGATTTACAATATGATGGACGAGCATAAAGTGAATAATCATAGAGGAATATTTGCTAGGAATACTAAAACAAAAGATGAGTTTTATAGCAACAATTCATAGGATCTTGGTATGAAGTACACTTGCCACCAAGGCATAGCTGAGCTGGTCATGACAAGGTAGATTTACAGAATTGGTATGAAGTACACTTTGAAGGTTTTAGATTTTGAAAAGATGTGAATTGGTGGGTCAACTTGGTTATCATTGTGAATGGCTTTCATATGTCTTCAGAACTTAGAGGTCGCTTTTCTTTTCAAAAACACCATAACAATAAATCAAATAATATTGACTAAATTAAAAAAAAAAAAAACTGTATAGGTAAAATTATGTCAGGAGATTTAAGTTCACTTTAGTCACATATCAACATGCTAACAAGTAACGGTACTAAATTTCACATACCTTTACTAAAGCAGTTCCTAGATAAACTATAGCAGCTTTGACACAAGTTCCAATTGTATCATACTCAGATCTGTATGAAGATAAACAGAAAAAGGCATAATTCATAACATGGAGTATGCTGCAAAAAATAACGTCACCATGTATGATGTGGCAACACTTCTATTTTATAGAAACCTGAGACCTCCATTTTCAATGAAAGCAAACGGCCATCATTGCATAACAAACAGTAAATATGTCAATGAGTTTATAAAAGAAGACAAAAAAAAAAGGCAGTCCGGTGCACGAAGCTCCCGTCATGCGGGGTTCCAGGGAAGGATCCATTGTACGCAGTCTTAGATCTAATTAATTGAAAATTAGCATAAAGTAGTATCTAATTCAGTCGCTTCAACTCCACATTAATAACATCATTCTATATTTCTATGACCAGAATGATGCTGCAGAAACGTCAAGTCTCAGTCCCACATCTCAAATCTACATTGAAACAGCATGGCACATACCTTAACTGCCAAACAAGACTGATAAATATATAATCTACCAAGTGCTTCAACTATTTAACAGATAACTAATCATTAAAAACCAAAGGACAGGAAAAAAAACGCAGGCCAGATCGACTACCCTAGCTTGTGAAGAAAAATGCTAATCCGTCAATTCGGCTTTTATAAGGAACAAACCAGCCCCATTCTCACAGAGGAAAGACATACTGGGATTCCTATACAACCTCTCACCTGTTTCGTCTCAAGTAGCCCAAAGAAGTTTAATTTTCCAGAGCGGAGAACAACCAAATCGAAAAACCGAACAAGTACAAAATTAAGTTTAAAAAAAAAAAAAATCAAGCAGTAAAACCATAAATAGCTAAGAGTAGAGCAGATCTGAATCTTAGCGCAAACTACACCATTATAGTAATTCAATCGACGATGGATCCTAAGGTCATGGAGATTAAAAAAAAAAAGGCAAAGAACTTGATGGTGAGGGAGGGAGAAAACGAAGCTTACAGAGGAGTAGCGGTGTAGTAGACGGCGTGAGGGCCGAAGGTGAGAAGGGCACAGTTCAAGAAGTGGAACAACGTCATCCTTCTCTCCTCCGCCCGCTGCTGCGCTTCGAGATGGCGAACCGAGCGATCGAGAAGACGACCTGCTTTATTTCGTTTTCGATCACTTAATGGGCCGTAAATTTTAATGGCCCATCCTTGACTTTATTTATTTGAGTAAGATATATGATTTATAGAAATAGCTAAATTATTTTTAAAATAATTATTATAAAAAAATTTCATGAAGCTAATTCTTATCTTCAAAATTAATCAGTCCAAATGACTGAATACTTTATACTAGTTAAAAAAAATAAAAAATAAAAAATAAAAAGTGAACCATCATAGAGCTAAACAAATCTAATACATTGATCCGACATAGCAAGACTTGGGACAAACTAGGTAATTCATGCAAATAGAGAATTTATCATTATAAAAATACATGTCCCTTAAAAATTATTATCTCATTATAATAATTCTGTCACTCTACAACCAATTGAACACTCATGGAAACGAAAATAATACAATACAGATGAGAGTATACATAGCGAAAAAAACGCTCTGCAGATACAAGTCACTCGAATTATATTAAATAATGCAAAAATGAACGGTTTAAGATACAAGTCACTCACAAGTATCACATGCTTTAAGAGAGCAAAATGCGTCTCATTGTATCTTAAGCTCGCACGCTATAAAGGCGGTTTCATTACTTCGCCAGTGAGTTTTCCATCACTTGGCGCTCTCTGTTGGATTCAACTACTTCTATTTGTGTCTTTGCCAGTCATCTCTCGTTTGTTGAGGCCGAAACCTTCAGTTCTGGCATGGAGAATGCCACTATTTACAACAATCAGATTCAAAGAATATATCAAACACATCAGCGTGGATGATGTTTTTATGATCCAAAACACAAGACTACGTGAAACCTATATAATATGATTTCTATTTCTAATGACTTCCAGCAAGTTTATGCTGAAAATGACGGGCAATCGCAACGCAAACAATCTCTTCAGGTTACCATCAGAAGCATAAGGTCCCTTAATCACATAGAGTAACAACATAATTTTTTTCATTACAAGAAAATGAGATTTCTTTTTTTTTCCATTTCTCCATATATACATGGTAGGCACATTATATTGTGTTGTTTATTATCTTATTTTCAATGTCCTGTCCGTATCTTTATTGGCTGAGCTAATTAGCAGAAGGCATTTACTACTGTCTAACCACAATTAGCGAATCTAGTGAATAAGTTTGAAGTTCTCATGGTACTAATCCTGAACTTTGATTTCTTTTTTTTTTTTTTTTTTTTTTGACGGCCTTACAGATACAATTTCAAATTTCTAAAAAATCTAAATCACAGTTAGTAGTCCAAGTTAATAAATAGTGTGTAGTAGCCTTAAACTTGGAATGGATATCAAAAGTATCTTCACTTCTGATCAATCAAAAATAAATTCAAATAGATCTACAACAAGATTTCAAACAAGCTATCATAGCGCAAGGAATTGGAAAAACAAACTCTTTGCACATATTTAATTGATCACATGAAACTATGTATTTTATCCTACTAATCGAACATTATGAAATTCTTATAAAAGAAATCAATTATTTAGCAGATTTAATGTATTTCATTAATCAATAAAAAATAACTTCAATAAACTCTCTTAGGGGGCGCTTGGTTCAAGCAAAGGAATGAAAATGAAATTGATAAAAGTGGAGAATGGAAATGGAAGGTTTCAATCTGAAGTGTTTTATTTCCATTCCTCTCATTTTACTCTGTAATGGTCCATTCATATGAGGGATTGAATCCGTGGGACCCACCACCAATTCCCCAAACCAAACACCAATTTTCAATCTCTTTCTCATTCCCCACTCCCATTCCATCGAATCAAGCACCTCCTAAATGTTTATCCAATCCAATATGGTTAAGTTTCTGAGGTGCGAAGATAAATAATCAGCTTCAACTCAAAAAATAAGAAAAAAAAAAGAATCTAATTTTAGAAATGTCAAACAATATGCAGATGGTGATAGCCTACAGTGAAACGTAAGAGCAGGAGTTGTCATGTTACCTTGGTTCCAAGACAATTGTATTTGCTGTGGACTTGGTAACCCATCTGTTTGTTGCTAAATCTACTTGACTTGCACAAACCTTAGCTCTTATGAACTATATCTAAATCACTATGACAATGATCTGAAAGAGATGCAATCCAAGTGGCCTCGGTATTATAGTAGAAACACAACTTCCTGAGACGAATCCTATAAAGAAAAAAGATTTACAGAAGAATATGTGCTGGCCAAAGTTCCATTAGTGATAATTCCCAGCAACTTATGCATCCTAGACTTGGTTTCTGCTACCTACACTTCCACAAGCATTACATTTTACTTTTGATGGAAGAGGTTAACATTACTGAAGACACAACAAGGCTATATAGAAGTCAAAGTTTCTGCAGAAGAATTAGAAAAAACACTTTATTTCATGTGCACTTATTATATGAACCAAAAAGCCACGAAATATCTCAAGTTTATTTATTGTGCTCTCATCTTCTTCAAGTTCTGCACCAGAGTTTGTAAAGCATCTTGTATTTTGGTTCCATTTGTTTGTGTCGCTTCCCTGGATGCTTGATGCAAGCTTTGAAGACCACGACCTAAAGACGCAATCATTGGAACAGATGGAAGTGACTCGGCAGCACATTCAATCCCATCCCCATAAGCTAGAAGCCCAGTGCATGCAAGCATGCTGCAACCAAAGGTAGCCAATGGAGTAAACCCAATTGGTCGAACACCTCTGTTCCTCATAATTTCATAAAATGAAGTCCTCATAGCAAACAAGCTTGTTCTTTCAGCTGATGCTATCATAGTGTGTGTCACAGCACGAATTTTTGATGCTGATGCTGTCAACTTCATAGCGGAGGATTTGGCTCCTGCACTGGCAAGTCCTTGGGCAAAGGGATTCACGAGGTTACTGAGGCTCATAGTGGCTGTTCGTTGCAGCTGTGCTAAGCCTAATTTGAAAGCAGCAGGAACCTTATATGTGGCGAATTTAATTAATGTGAATGCAGGAACAGCTTTAGACAATGAAGATGCACCAAGAACTGCTGTAGCTCCAGCACCAACTGCCACTACAGGCCTATCTGCCAGAAGACCCTTCCGTCTCATATTTTCTATCATCTTTTCATGCTCAAGATCATCACCATAATAATCAGTACAAGATAAATCAGTTGAGTCTACCACCTTGGGAGGCACAGGTGTGTTCCAGTGCTTACGCAGACCAGCCAAGCAACGTGTATCTACTATAGCCACCACAATTCCAAACTTTCTTGCCTGGTTCCTCAAAGCGTGTGCAAAAAGAACATGGGATTTCTCTTCCAATGAGAGATCAAAAAAATCCAATTCATTAGGATGGACTTTCTCTCTTCTTTCCATTGGACATCGTGCAGCATCATTTAACGCTATCCTTAAGCCCTCAACTGCAATTCTGAAGCTGTATACATTTGATAAGGTTTTAGTATCAACCGGCCTTCCCTCATTAATATCAGCAAGCATTATCTGTACAGAAACCATAGCTTTTCCAACAGATGGGAGGTCGATGAATATGTCATGTAGATCTGCAAATAAAGGGTAGAAAGACTGTGCAAATGCAGGCACTTTGTAGTCTAACTTTGGCAGATAATTTTCTGATCCTTCTTCAAAGTTATGGCTAGGTTGACCTCCTCTTGAGATCGCTAAATCAGGAAATGGAGTCACCATCTTAGCCACCTGTGACTTAATTGTATTATCTAAGCAGAATCTTTTAGAACTAGTATATGCTGTTGAAGTAACTTTTGCAGGTAGCAAGTTGCTTGGTTGAATGCACAATCCCAAGCTTCTACTTCCATCTTTGTTGTGGTCTAGAGATGCTTCAGTATGGGCATCTTTATTATTGTCGTATGGTGACTCCAGTAACATAAAATGTGAACCTATATCCTCTGCAGCTCTCTTTGCAGACAAGAAGTGGCCATAAAATCCAACCCCAAAAATCTCTTGCAAGACCTGACACCCAGCAACACTTTCATAATGATCCTTGTTGAGTTTTTCAATGAAACATCTTTTAAGCACCCCAATTGACGAGGTTGGAACATGGTTTGCTTGGCCATTTTTTAGACATTTCTCTTCTTCTTGGACATCAGCCACTACCAAAGGGGAAATCTGAGCCACAACAGCCTTAGGCTTAACTTCTTTGATCAGATCATCTGCATCTATGGCAGATTGTAGTGACAAGTTCTGTGCAGCTAATATATATACTACAGCATCAGAATTAGGTTCCCGCACAGCAAAAACAAATTGCTTTGTCTTATCTGAGATTGAAAGTTTGTGGACTAGTCTATTGGAAAGTTTCAGATCATCAGCCTTAAATGTTGAGAATGGCCATAAGTTTTGCAAATAAGAGATTAACGCTGATGCCATGTACAAAACATCATAAAATACAGATGCTCTGTTAAGTTCAAAGTGACAATTTCCAAAAATCTGCAATAGGCGAAATCAGATAAAATCAGTTATTTTGGCAATCATTAAAAAAATCTCAATTATAGAAATATCAAGTCTAACATAAGACTACAGATGCAGTTTCTTCGATAAAGAAAGATTAAATGACAGAATATGTAGAAATATCAATAAGGTACAATCCCTGATCAACCCAAATCCTGTATTAGAAATAGAAATGGTCACTTGGATTGCATCTCTTTCACATCATTTTAATGCACAAATAGAAATGCCCTGAAATCCTAAATACTGAACCATGTGTCTCTACTTATTTGAGGTTGGATATTTGGATCTTATTAGCCACCATTTAACTCTCATGTAAATCTATGCCTTCAGTAATGCTTAGGTTTTTCAAATCATTTTTATATTTTAATTACACTACGCAGTATGATGAGTTCTTCTGAAATACTTTTGCACTTATTACCAATAACTCTAATTGATTTAACTTCTCTGACAGTAAAATTATGATAGCCTCGATAAGTGCGCCCTTGCATGTTGATTGCGGGCAGGCTCCAATATAATCATAAATTATCTTGCAGGAGAAGTATTTATAAAATTTATGTTGCAAGATGTAGAAAAGTGTAAAATGGTTTGGTTATTTGGTTATAACACAAGGAAAAACAAAACTCCGGTTTCAAAATAGTTTTATTATGTGATTATGTCATTTTTCAATGTACATCAAAACAAATAGACACTCATAGACGGTTTTTAATGTTGACTAACAAGAAAAAAGTATGCATCTAAGCAAGGATAAGAGAGGAAATTTAAGTTGAAAGAACAGGTAAACAAAATTCACTCAACTAGCAAACAGTTGAAATTTCAGTTCAGGTACGGAAAATAGTAAAATTGACTAAAATTCAACACATTGGTGATCAGGTTAACCATGATAAAGCATGTGGGTTAGTATGTGAAACTTCATTGCTAGTCTTTTGAATGGAGTATAAATGTTGCCATTAGGTGGAGTAGGGTATGCTAAGTTCATGCAGAAGAAGCAAGCCAAATCTTGTTAAAGAATTAGTAATCATTTTGCCTGTAATATGATGGACTTTACTTCTTTATTTAATGAGCTATTGGTCCATTGGTTTGCATCTACGTACAGTGTGTATGATAAAGTGTTGAACAGTTGAAACGTGATCTCTTTGATCGTGAGAAATACAAAACTTTGCAAAGATAAAAAAAAACAAACAAATTGTTGTCAATTTCCACAAGTCATTAGTCACCAAAATATCAAACACAAAAGATGTAGTAGATCAAAATGAAGTGAATCTTCATTAAAAAAAATAAATAAATAAGAGGTACATTGTTTCCATCTCCAACAAGGATGTTATGTTAACTCCAAATGGTGTTGTCTAGAAGAAATCTTCCAACACATCACAAAAAAGTTTAATTAAGGGGGAACGAAATCTATCAACCATCTAGCAATATGTTTGAACACATGGAAAACAAACTAAAGTTAGATTGCCACCTATTAATACCTAAAATCAATATAACAAATCTGATGTTGGCATCATATCAGGTTGATATACTTGCAAACGACACTATTACCCCCTTTCTGTGAGACTGTTAAGGTAGACATAAGTACCGAGGCCTTAATTACTATGGCAATTCATTCTTCAATTCTCAAGTATCTAAGCAAATCCCAATCCATCCAAACTAAATAGCCAAGTTGGGTATTTTATTTTGACCTGCTGCCCTCTACCCTCGCACATAGAGATCGGCAACAACCGAGGATAGCAATGAGCAAATTCATTCAATTGTACTTCTCTATTCTTTTATTTCCGCAATATCTCCTGCTATCCATGTTTCCCTCTCATGTTGAAGAACGGCAAGGACAACATGACCTAGCAGACCTACTCGCTCAACAATTAACAAGGAAAAAAAACAACGACTAATACCTAGAACCAACGCGCGCTGAAGAAATAGGAGAAGAAGGATCGCCTGGGTTGAAGTCGGGGAGTCGACTAGGGTTACCGGAGGCGATGCCGGCAACGAATAGGCTTCGACTCGTCCGACGAGCTTCTGTCGTTTGGTTCGGCCCTCCCTGGTTCGACTGCCAGACCAGCTTGATCACTCTATCCTAACGGATCAATTCATTTGGGATCGACCCATTAAACTTGTGTCTTATTTTTGTTCGCTCGGGCCGTCTTACTTGTCCTATGGGCAAAAATTAAAAGAACATCCCACATTTAACTAAGAATTAGGGTTGGACAAATTCCCGAAAATCCCGACCCTTCCTGAATCCCATTCCATTTCCGACCCGAAAATATCCCGACCTGACATTTTCCCGATCCGAAGGTTCGAGATTTTTCCCGTCCCGATTACTATCGGGAAAGGGATCGGGAATTTTTTTTCTCCCGACGGAAATCCCGTCCTGACCCGATTATATTATAATATTATTTTTTATATTAAAAATATTATATTTTATATTAAAAATATTATTTTTTATATTATTTTTTTTTTATATTTTAAGCAACTAACTATTATGTTTATTTTTTTTCTCTTCATTTTTCTCATACTTCATCATAATTTTGTTTCTAAATAATTTATTGGCAATGTGTGAAGAAGATAATCAATTAATTTATTTTAGCATATGAAAATTGATAAAATGATATAAAGAATAATTTTTATGATCTTTTTTCTGTAAGTTGAATCCAAGCATTTCTAAGGACTAAGGTCATCATATCATCAATTCATTATTGATACAATGGTTGACATGACAATTTTTATTTTTGGATTTTCTTGTATTAGGTATAAAGTATAAACTAAGTAGTAGTTTTAGTTTTTTTTTATTAGTTTTAATATATTTATGATGTCCTAGGAAGATATTTTAGCTTTTAATGGTTAAGTACCACGAAATCGTTTTAATTTATTTGTATTGTACTAAAAAATTGTTTGAGTCTCTATAGATTTTTTTTTTAAATATTTTTCAGGATATTCTTACGGGTCCCTACCCGATCCCGAATATTCGGGATCCCGAACATTCGGGTCCCGACACTTTTCGGGTACGGGATCGGGAGAAAAAAAAAATCCCAATGCTTATCGGGACGGGTATTGGGTAAGGGGATTACGGGACGGGTCCCAACCCTATCCCACCCCTACTAAGAACACCTCTCGTATAAAAATTATCTTCGAGTACTTTTATTTCATGCATTGTTATAACAATTACGACCAGAACTATAACGTGTACTAACTATTCTATAACTATTAAAATGCGATAATAATTAATTATTTTTAAGATACATTTGGTTTAAATCATCATATATAATCTTGATTATCTGATTATCAATTAATTTTATAACTAAGATTATAAAAAATACAATATAATCTAATATTATTTGATTTAATCTTAAATAATATAATAAAAATTTATTTAGTTGGACATTGTATGTATAACCTAGTTCAACATTTAGTTTATTACTCTTATGAGATATTTTTATAACTAAATTATTTGATATTTGATTAACTGTTTAAAATAAAATAAAATAAATTATTAATATTAATATTAAATTATTATTATTTTTATTTTTTATTTTAACTTAACTTAGATATTTTTACAACTAAATTATTTTATATTGATTATTTTTTAAAAATAAAATAAAATATTAATATTAATATTAAATTATTATTATTAATGATTAATTTTTATTTTTTATTTTTTGTTTTTTATTTTAACTTAACTTTACAAGGTCACAGGAATTTAATTCCCCATTTATCATAATTTTTCTAAAAAAAAAAAGAAAAATATTATTCACGTAACAATATTATTCGCGTAAGATTACCATGAATATTATGCAATCTCAAAAGCTAGCTACTAACAAAAAAAAATAAATCCCAATGGTCTATTAAGGTTTGCAAGTACAAACAATTGATTGATTGCTACGATGATTTTTTACAATATCCTCGATACAACAAAATCATATCTCAACCATATCTCAATAGTAGGAAAAATGAAAAATAGATGTGATATCAAAATGAATTGAATTAAGTCAATAAGTAATTTTCTAAATCCTATCATCCTTTCAGAGATCATGACATGCAGCCATTTCAAACGTGACTTGGATATACTGAACACTCAAGCAAGTGTCAGCAAAGAATTTGGTGCTTAATTGCGTAAAAATTAAGAGAAGAAAAAAAATTACTCATATTATTGAATCTAAAATTGATACTTAGAAATATAGAGTATAAGGTCTTATATAGTTAAGTTAAGAAACCCTAAACTCTATAAAAAAAAAGTCAAAAGACAAAATTATCCTAAAAGTTGTAAACAAGTAAATATATAATCTAACATCCTCCCTCAAACTCACGATGCTACAGCTATAAGTATTGAGAGTTTGTCATATAAGAAATGAAAACGTCAAGCAGAATGTGCCTTGTTACACATATCAATAATTTGTAGCTTTAAAGGAACAAAAGGCAAGTGATGGTGCCAATCTGAAGATGGTGACAAGTGATGTGACAATCAATTTCAATATATTTCGTCCACTCATGAAAAATTGAATTGCGTGTAATTTGAATAGCACTCTGATTATCACAATATAACAAAGTATGTTGATGAAGAGAGACACTCATATCCGCAAGCAACCAACGTAACCAAACTATCTCATAAGTAGTTGACGTCATGGCACGATACCCAACTTCTGTAGAAGATCTAGAAATAATATCTTCCTTTTTACTCTTCCAAGAAATGAGGGAATTACCAAGAAAAATACAAAAGTCAGTGGTAGATTTGCGATCGTAGGATCACCAGCCCAATCCACATTAAAGTATGCACGCAGCTCAAGAGATGAAGTAAAAGGAAATAAAAGGCTTTGAAATTGAGTGCCCCGAAAATACCTGAGAATACGAAAAACAATAGCACAATGAACTGTAGTTGGTGCAGCGACAAATTGACTAACCATATGAACAGCATACGCAATATCTGGACGAGTCGCGGTGAGATAAACCAAGCTTCCAACAATAGTTCTGTACAAACTAGGATCTGACAAAGGTGAGCCATCAGATGGAGAATATCGAGCATTAGTCTCAATAAGAGTATCAATAACTATATTATCAGTAAGACGAATACGCTCAAACAGATCAGATATATACTTTGACTGAGATAAAATATAACCTTTCGGGGAATAAGTAACCTCAATGCCCTGAAAGTAGCGTAGTATACCCAAGTCTTTCATAACAAAATAATAAGTCAACTCAGACTTCAAGAAAGTAATTCCATCATAATCATCACTAGTAATAATCATGTCATCAACATATAATGATAAAAGAATACAATCTGCACTCGTATATCTAACAAACAATGCTGAATCATGATTACTAGGATGAAAATCAAACAAAATAATCACTGTAGAGAACTTATCAAACCAAGTATGAGGTGCTTGTTTGAGACCATAAAGCACTTTACGAAGCTTACAAATTTCACCAGATTAGTGTGAAATACCAGGAGGAGGTATTATATAAACTTCTTCATGAATATTATCATTTAGAAATGCATTCTTGACATTCATCTGAGATATTCTCCATCGACAAACAGAAGCAACAACAATTAGAGTATGAACAGTCGTCATTTTTGCAATAGGAGCAAATGTTTCTTCATAATCCATGTTATACTCCTGAGAATAACCTTTAGCAACAAGACGAGCTTTGTATCGTTAGATAGATCCATCATATTTAGTTTTGATCTTATATACCCAACGAGAACCAATAGTATGTTTTCCTGGTGGCAATGAAACCAAATACCATGTATGACTCTAATGCAAAGCAGTTACTTCCTCGGCCATAACACTTTGCCAAAGTGGGTTACAAACAGTTTCTCTATAAGATACGGGCTTAGAAATACAATGAATAGATGCAACAAATGAAGTAAAAGAATGAGAATAACAGGAGTAAGCAAAACCTAGTAGTTTACTAGACTTACGAACATGAGTGGATTGACAATGGTGGAGAGAAGGATCATCTGCAATCTTAGGAGATGATTGGGTAGTGGTAGAAGGAGGAGCATGTGGAGTGGATATATAGGGAACCAAAGTACCAGATTCAGTTGAGCCACCAGTAGGAGCTGTGGGAGAAGCTTCCTTAGTGTCAGTGTTGAAAAGATCAATGCAAAGTAGATCCGACTTTGTCATATTATGCGAACTAGCATGAATAGAAAAGAATGGAATATGTTCAAAAAACACAACATGACGAGAGACATACAATTTTTTACTAACGGGATCAAAGCAACGATATTCTTTTTGACTAACATCATAACACAGAAAGATACAAAGAGCAGACCGAGAGGCTAATTTATTACGCTCGACATGTGGACGAAGGATGAAGTAAGTACAACAAAAAACACGCAAAGAGGAGTCGAGAGGAGCATGCCCATACAATTTTTCAAAAGGTGACAACCCTGCATTGTGTGAGGTTAGAATTCTATTAATCACATGAGCAGTGGTAAAGATTGCTTCCCCCCCCCCCCCCCCAAAAGGTAATAGAAACACTGGTAGACAATTAAAATGAATGAGTTGTTTCAACAAGATGCCTACGTTTTCGTTTAGCCACACCATTCTGTTCAGGAGTATCTGTACACGAGGTTTGATGAATAGTACTATCAGAAGCAAGTAACTGTGAAAAATGATTCGAAGTGTATTCGTCCCCCCCCCCCCCCCCCCCTTCCCCCAAATCACAACGAAACACTTTATGACACTAGAATGTTGAGTTTTTCATAAGAGCTCTGAAATTGTCGAAAATGGTAAGATAAATCAGACCAATGTTTCATAAGATAAACCTAAGAGTAATGAGTGCAATTATCAATAAATGAAACATAATACCTTGATCCCCCTTTTTTAGGAATAGGAGAGGGTCTCCACACATCAGAATGGATAAAA
Source organism: Zingiber officinale (assembly GCF_018446385.1). NCBI lineage: Eukaryota > Viridiplantae > Streptophyta > Magnoliopsida > Zingiberales > Zingiberaceae > Zingiber > Zingiber officinale. Next base: position 102,643,452 of record NC_055987.1, on the reverse strand, counting down.
TCAAATGGGGCAGAAGAAAAAGATAGACTTTTAGAAAATGGTAAGGAAAAAAATTTAACTAGTTTATAACCATTACAATAAGAAATATCAAAACTTTTTAAAGGTCCTAATACTCCTGTAGAAGCTAAAAACTACAAATGAGACGTTGAAACATGACCTAAACGAGAGTGTCATAAATAAAAATCAGAAGATAGACGACTCAAATGAAAAGATGATAAATCCACACTTGAAGTTACAACTTCTGACATTTTAAGTTAATTTAAAACATAGAGTCCTCCTTAACTATGACCGGTCTCAATCAACCTCTGAGATTGCGGGTCTTGAACATAACAATTAGACGAAGAAAAAGAGACTAGGTATCCAGACTCACATAATTGACTAACAAAAATAAGATTTAAGTAAGACTCAGAATATAATAAACATAAGTAAGAGATAAAGAAGATGTAATAATTGAACCAACACCTACTAATGACATAGGAGTACCATCAGCAGTCACAATAGATATAGATGAACTGGGAGAAAAAGAAACAAAAGATGATAAATTGGATCATATATGATAGGAGGCACCAAGTCCAAAATCTACAAGGATGAAGATATATATGAAATACCAGACGATGACAATCCTATATGAGAGGAAGCTGACATGACAGAGGACTGTGAAGAAAGGAACTGTTGAAGTTGCTCAAACATATATGAATCAGATTTTCATGAAGTATCTGCACGATCATGCAAGATGAAAGAACAAATAATTCTCAGAATAATCAAACTGTAAGGATACACATTTGTATGATTCGTAAAAAACTAATGTCAGGACGACCCGTGGTCACACAAAGAATCTGAGGCAGAAAAGGATGTCAAATGTAGAAATCTGTAGCACAAGGTGTCGGTGTCAAAAATAGTAGAAAAGGACGTCAGTGCCGAGAACGGCAACATAGGGCTTCGACATCGAAATCAGCAGAAAGAACGTCGGCACTCAAATCGATAGAAAATAACGCCGGCATCGAAATCAATAGGACATGACATTGACACCGAAATCAATAGAAAAAAAATGTCGATGCTAAAATCAACAGCAGGACAGAAAATAGATGTCGGCGTCGAAATCAATAGCAACAGTAGGAGACAGCAATGGCAATAGGAAGCAATAACGAATTAGGTCAGAGAATGAAAATTGCTCTGGTACCATATAAAAATTAAGAAAAAAAAACTAACCATATTATTGAATCTAAAATTGATACTTAGAAATACAGAGTATAAGGTCATGTATAGTTAATTTAAGAAACCTTAAACTCTATAAAAAAAAGAAAAAAGTTTAAATTATCCTAAAAGCTATAAACAAATAAATATATAATTTAACAAATTGAACCAAAAGTTGCTCGTAACAAAAGGTACAACATCAATTTTGCAGAAAAGGAAATCATATAAATTATTAATGTCTTCTTTATTGGTGGCAAAAGGCGAATACGCTTGTTCCCAGCGCCTCCGCCAACCCATCCTAGGGCCAACACGGAGGAGGTAAATCACGGGCGGCGACTACTAGCCTTTGGAATAGTGACTAGCACATAAGGAAGACATTTATCTCGGCTTTATCAAGATTCGAACCCCAGACCTCATTGATGGCAACACCTCATGTGCTAACCACTAGACCGATCTGAGAGGACTATTAATATCTTCTTTATGGATATATAGAAGATTGTGTGAAATCTTTCTCAAATCCAAAATCTTAATTGCATACTTCAAACCAAACTACATGCAAAGTTGACAAGCGTAGGTGCTACAGCTTCTCTTGTAGTATACATATTCAAACAGAAAGCTAACATATTAGTGATTGAATCTCTACTAAGCTAACATATTGACGCGGTGATACCGCAGTGGAGGTGCCTTTGTTAGTTGAGATTGTAGTGGCTAGACCTACTAGAAGGAGGCAGAATCCTTTAATTTGTTCTTCTGAAGGAGCTACATAGCACTGGTGACATTAGTTTCCATGAGCTTCACAACTTCCAGCTCGAAGGTTATGCTGTCATCTGAACCTGAATGTCTGCACCACCTTGCCCTTCAGAGGATGATAGGAGAAGACTGCTAGAGCCTTATGGAATTGATTAAAAAAAAAGTTGAACAAAAACAAGATTATACAATGAAGCTGATCTGAGGAGATCAATGTAACAGAATGACTAGATGTACGTAGTTACTTAGTACTAAATATACACATTTCAAATTGAATGTCTCTCATGTGTTTGTGTCTGTATATTTTTTTTGTTCTTGCCCATGATGTGCCTTCACACTACATTGGATTTGAGATGTATCTGTCGTTTGATTCACAGAAACGAATTGATAAAATAATTGTTTTATGGGAATGAAATAAAAATATGTATTTAATATTTCATGGACTGGTTATTCCAGGTTTATTCTTTAATCAAACATAAGAAAACTTATTCCATTGTAATTCATATAAATGCAATAAATGGTTGTGATGTAACGACCCAATTTTCCTCATTAGGAGTTCTAAAAGTTCTTAAAAATATTTAGAAATATTCTAGAGATTTTTAGAGTATTTTTATGTAATTTTTGGAGGTCGTTTGGTATTTTTACTAAACGAAGGAAGTTTCGACAAAAAACATCCAAGCCGAGAATTGAACCCACGACCTTTGATTTGGTCAAAACCCAGCTGACCAGGTGGGCAAACAGATTTTTCTATTTAGAAAAGGTAGCGAATTTATTTAAGATAGTTAACAGAATATTGGATTATAAAAGGGATAAGTTGATCTTGGATTTATCTGTTAAGAAAAGGTAGCGAATTTATTTAAGATAGTTAACAGAATATTATAAAAGGGATAAGTTGATGTTGGATTTGTCTGTTTAGAAAAGGTAGCGAATTTATTTAAGATAGTTAACAGAATATTATAAAAGGGATAAGTTGATGTTGGATTTGTCTGTTTAGAAAAGTTAGCGAATTTATTTAAGGAGTTAACAGAAATATTAAGTTATAAAAAGGGATAAGTTGATGCTCTGTTTTCCCGTGACTTAAACCATTCTCTCCTTCTCTTCTGCGTACGATGGCGGAGCTCAGGCAGAAAATGAAAGGGAGTTAGGGCATCATCTCCGGCGATCGGCTAAGGTCATAGAAGCCCTTTTTGTTCGGTTGTGAGTCCAAGAATCAAGGTAAGTGCTTCTCACCTGCAGTAGGAGTAGTTTCGGACCTTTGTTCTTCTTGAATTCGAAGCATAAGAAGCGCTTATAGTGCATATTTTTTAATTAAGCCTATAGTACAGATTTTAATTAAGCTTATAGTGCAGATTTTTATATAGGCTTATAGTGCAGATTTTAATTAAGCTTATAGTGCATATTTTATGTTTGCATAGTATGCAGAAATAGTGTAGCATAGAATGTAGAATCTTGATTAGAATAGTATGCAGAATTTTGATTAGCATAGTATGCAGATTTTTGTTTATGCATTTCAAAGTTAGAATTTGTTTAAACATTTCAGTTTTTAAAGAAACATTCTTTTATTAGAGGTATTAAAAAGTATAAGAAAGATAAAGAAAAGAAAGAAAAAGGCCAAGGCCTTAAGTAGATCCCAAAGTCAAGACTTTAGGGATTTTGGCACACAAGGTGCTCGTTAAAATGCCGAGACATTATATATTAGAAGTATTAAAAGATAACAAGTATTTTACTTTTATCAGTGGCACTTTGCTGGACTCTCAGTTGTCCTTGGGTTGGGCTCCCATAGTCGTCCCTAAGTTTAGATAACCTAGTAGTAACGGCACGGCCGACGGTCGACGGTCGACGACCCGAGGTTCGCCAAATGGGCCGCCAAATGGGTCGGGTCGTTACAAAAGTAAAAGCAAGTACAGTTGCCGGACCCAAGAGAAGTTGATTACTATTTTGAAATATTATAAGTATAAGTTTTTGAACAAGTAAAGTAAGTTTTACATAAGTATAAAAGTATTAAAGAAGAAGTTTTTAAACAAATAAAATAAAAGAATAAGTTTAGAAAAAATGAAATAAGTTTCATTTTGTTTTAAAAGCAGCAAGTTGAGTTTTCTTTTATGCTAGCATGTTATTTAAATTAGCTTACTGTTCTTTGCTATTTTCTGAGCATGAGTAGCTTTACATGTTTAGCATTTCAGCCTGTTTGATTCCTTTATTATTAGATGAGCATTCAGTTTCTAGATTTCTTTCAACTTACATGCATACTCGAGTTTTGTGAGTTAGATAGCACTTACTAAGCAATTTTGCTTATAGATGCATTTCCTCTTACTGCAGATAAAGGAAAGGAAAAGCTATAGTAAAGGAAGGCGACAAGGAGGTGCGGATGGATGTGTGATGCCTGGACTATAGAAGCATTGGGATTTAGCATAAGAATTTATTAACAAAGAGTTGAGTAGAATGTATTAGATGAGTCATTTAGTCTTCCGCTGCTAGTTAATTGTATGTTTTGAGTTCTCTGAGAGTTTTAGGAATTACTATCAACATGTGTGCAATGTTAGTTAAGTAAAGTTAGTAGTCCAGTAGCGCTCCGCCTGGCTCCACTCCCTCACAGACTAGTAGTAAGGAGGGTGGGGTGTTACAGTTGGTATCAGAGCAGTTTCTATTCTCCAATATCACACATCAGCACCAACCTTGCCATCTTCAAGTAAGAAAGTATTTAATTTTTAGTATGCTTTTCTTTATTCTTTATAGTAAAGAGAAATCCTTAGAAGTATTAGATTATATGTATAGAATAGGGAGATGTTTAGAAGTGCTTATAAAGTTAAGAATTCTGCTTAGTTTCTTTTACATAACAAGATGTGTTCTGGGATGGTGGTATGATCCGGGGACCTAAGCCCGGTGAGCGCGCCAGAATCAAACAAGATATGTTCTGCGATGGTGGTATGATCTGGGGACCTAAGCCCAGTGAGCGCGCCAGAATCAAACAAGATATGTTCTGGGATGGTGGTATGATCCGGGGACCTAAGCCCGGTGAGCGCGCCAGAATAAAGGGGAACTCCGGTCCTAAGTTCGGACCCCTACCAACCTAGCGCTAGGGTAGTTATCTAATCAATAACTTATGTTACGGTACTACTAAGTGCAACTAGGCCACCACAATAGTATGTTTATAAGTATACATGCAAGTATGTTCAAGTCATGTTATATTTATATTTACGTTTATGTTTAGGTCCACGTTATGTTCATGTTATGTTCTTGCCTATGCATATGGACATGCTTGTGATCGAGTCTATCATTATGTTTAGTTCATCTACCATGCTTACGTTTATGTTGTCATGCTTATGTCACTGCTTATGCTTATGTTCATTGAAAGTAAGTTAGGAGGTCCTAAGATACCTTTGATGTGGTTTTCCTTAGTACATTAGATTATAGACGCTAACTAATGCATGTACAAGGTAGAGAACATGCTATAGAATTATTCTAAGTTCGAGGACGAACTTTTTATAAGGTATGGGGGATTGTAACGACCCAATTTTCCTCATTAGGAGTTCTAAAAGTTCTTGAAAATATTTAGAAATATTTTAGAAATATTCTAGAGATTTTTAGAGTATTTTTATGTAATTTTTGGAGGTCGTTTGGTATTTTTACTAAACGAAGGAAGTTTTGACAAAAAAATGTCCAAGCCGAGAATTGAACCCACGACCTTTGACTCGGTCAAAACCCAGCTGACCAGGTGGGCAAACGGATTTTTCTATTTAGAAAAGGTAGCGAATTTATTTAAGATAGCTAACAGAATATTGGATTATAAAAGGGATAAGTTGATCTTGGATTTATCTGTTTAGAAAAGGTTATTTAAGATAGTTAACAGAATATTATAAAAGGGATAAGTTGATGTTGGATTTGTCTGTTTAGAAAAGGTAACGAATTTATTTAAGATAGTTAACAGAATATTATAAAAGGGATAAGTTGATGTTGGATTTGTCTGTTTAGAAAAGTTAGCGAATTTATTTAAGGAGTTAACAGAAATATTAAGTTATAAAAAGGGATAGGTTGATGCTCTATTTTCCCGTGACTTAAACCATTCTCTCCTTCTCTTCTGCGTACGATGGCGGAGCTCGGGCAGAAAATGAAAGGGAGTTAGGGCATCATCTCCGGCGGTCGGCCAAGGTCCTAAAAGCCCTTTTTGTTCGGTTGTGAGTCCAAGAATCAAGGTAAGTGCTCCTCACCTACAATAGGAGTAGTTTCGGACCTTTGTTCTTCTTGAATTCGAAGCATAAGAAGCGCTTATAGTGCAGATTTTTTAATTAAGCCTATAGTACAGATTTTAATTAAGCTTATAGTGCAGATTTTTATGTAGGCTTATAGTACAGATTTTAATTAAGCTTATAGTGCATATTTTATGTTTGCATAGTATGCAGAAATAGTGTAGCATAGAATGTAGAATCTTGATTAGAATAGTATGCAGAATTTTGATTAGCATAGTATGCAGATTTTTGTTTATGCATTTCAAAGTTAGAATTTGTTTAAACATTTCAGTTTTTAAATAAACATTCTTTTATTAGAGGTATTAAAAAGTATAAGAAAGATAAAGAAAAGAAAGAAAAAGGCCAAGGCCTTAAGTAGATCCCAAAGTCAAGACTTTAGGGATTTTGGCACACAAGGTGCTCGTTAAAATGCCGAGACATTATATATTAGAAGTATTAAAAGATAACAAGTATTTTACTTTTATCAGTGGCACTTTGCTGGACTCTCAGTTGTCCTTGGGTTGGGCTCCCATAGTCGTCCCTAGGTTTAGATAACCTAGTAGTAACGGCACGGTCGACGGTCAACGGTCGACGACCCGAGGGTCGCCAAATGGGCCGCCGAATGGGCCGCCAAATGGGTCGGGTCGTTACAAAAGTAAAAGCAAGTACAGTTGCCGGGCCCAAAAGAAGTTGATTACTATTTTGAAATATTATAAGTATAAGTTTTTGAACAAGTAAAGTAAGTTTTACATAAGTATAAAAGTATTAAAGAAGAAGTTTTTAAACAAATAAAATAAAAGAATAAGTTTAGAAAAAATGAAATAAGTTTCATTTTGTTTTAAAAGCAGCAAGTTGAGTTTTCTTTTATGCTAGCATGTTATTTAGATTAGCTTACTGTTCTTTGCTATTTTCTGAGCATGAGTAGCTTTACATGTTTAGCATTTCAGCCTGTTTGATTCCTTTATTATTAGATGAGCATTCAGTTTCTAGATTTCTTTCAGCTTACATGCATACTCGAGTTTTGTGAGTTAGATAGCTCTTACTAAGCAATTTTACTTATAGATGCATTTCCTCTTATTGCAGATAAAGGAAAGGAAAAGCTATAGTAAAGGAAGGCGACAAGGAGGTGCGGATGGATGTGTGATGCCTGGACTATAGAAGCCTTGGGATTTAGCATAAGAATTTATTAACAAAGAGTTGAGTAGAATGTATTAGATGAGTCATTTAGTCTTCCGCTGCTAGTTAATTGTATGTTTTGAGTTCTCTGAGAGTTTTAGGAATTACTATCAACATGTGTGCAATGTTAGTTAAGTAAAGTTAGTAGTCCAGTAGCGCTCCGCCCGGCTCCACTCCCTCACGGACTAGTAGTAAGGAGGATGGGGTGTTACATGTGATAGCACTACTGTAAACAAAAAGACGAGGTTCACTAGTGCCACAAAAGGATAAGAAAAACTGAGAATAGGCTTGAAGCATGTTGATATCCATTCTTCAGAATGTTAAGTAAAAGTGTGGAAACTTGCACAAAGACAATATGGACTATGATTGAAATATTGAAAAATAAATGATAGAGCACCTCAGTTTGAGATGCTGAACCAATTGAGATGACTTGGTTCAGATATTAAATAAGTTGGCTAAGATAGAGAATCAAATAATTTCCTAATCTAGACCAACAATGCTGCTCTACATCAAAGCCTTAGAATTCGTCCTTCATTAAATAATTGTTGGCAAAATTAGTTTCAGTGCAAGTGAATAATTACCATAATATAACTATATAAGAGTGCCTCTATGTGTTTTATACAGGAGATTAACAAACATGGCGGAAGCAGAATAGGATAACACAAGAAAAGATCTCCAGTAAAGTAAGGAGCTTAAATAACATACAAAGTAAGGAGTAAGGACGAATTAGACATTAAAAAAATAAAATAAAATAATAGCATCCACACACTCCCATAAAAGTAAGTTGCAATCACACCAATTCTATCCAAAATTAGAAATCATCCAACAAGTTCAATCCAAAATGACATTCATCCAATAAGTTTGTCTTAAATAATACCATAATTGTTCAAAAGCATATCAAAATATAAGATTTAACGGCCTAATTCAAATATCTAATTGATTTTCTAATTGGTCGCCTATGGATTTATCTCGGAGAGCTGCTTCATCACATAATCCCTTATAAATGCCTTTGGCAATGCAAAGAAGTTATTAACCTTGTATTCATCCTTGAAAATGTACTCTCCAACATCCATAATTTCTTGTTGAGAAAAATTAGAAAGTTCCATTAACTCATCATATATCCTCATTTTTCTATCATTATTCTTAGTTTGTTTCTTGAAGAAGTAGAAATTCCCTTCATCTCCTCATTCGCCTCTATAATAACGGTGGCATACTTGCTAATCTCTCATACCAAGTCACCTAAAACATCATCAGACTTCCTTTTTTTTCTTTCTAGTGTCTTCCTTCTTGCTTGATGGACAAACTGATGAATCTTGAGTCTCCATCTCAGATTTCTTTGTTTCCTCTCTGACATATTCTTCATCTTTGTGAAATTCAGCATGCTCATCTATTTTACACTCAAATTTGTCAATTTCTTCATCGCATAAATTTATCTCTTCCACTGCATCAGCTGGAGTTTCTGCACCAGCTCCTATGACACGATCTTTCCCCTATACAGATATTAGGTCATCAAGGTGGGGGTACTCTTTGTTCCTTAAACCAGTAGCAGCCAGATGACTCTAAATTAAAAATATATTATTAGAAGAAAAAAAATCACAATCATCAAAGAAATGAAAAATCTTATGAAATTATGGAAAAGTTACCTTAACCCAATCCTCAAATACATCCTTTGATACAGTGATACATTTTTTAACATCGTTCCGCCCAAATCCACTACTATGATTTATCATCTCATTGATAGCGTGGAATTGCCTCTTCAGTAGCTTCTACCTTGACTCGTTATTGTAGGATCGGAAAGAACGTTAGAGGGGGGGGGGGTGAGGTGAATAGTGATTATTGAAAATTCGATTTAAAACATATATGCAGCAGAAGAATAAGAAGCAATTCTAACACGATCAAGTTTTTACTTGGTTTGGAGCCTTCGATGACTCCTACTCAAAGTTTCACACTCGTTGAGTGCTTTTGTTAGGCAATCCACTAATAGTTCAAAATGGTTATAAATTACAAGTACAAGAACTATATATAAAAATTATCGACAATAAAAAAACTAATTAAAGCTGAAGTCTGGTTGTTGGTGGAGCGTAGCAGTATTGCGTGAGCCTTTTCGGAGCACCGAGTAGAAGAGAACGTCGTTGCAGTTGATGTTCTGAAGCTCCAAGTCAAAGGTCTTTAAATAGGTCTATTCCGGGTGCCTGGAACCCCTCCGGGTGCCTGGACCAAGTGGCTCGGTCAATCGACGCACTCCACGTAAGCTTGTAGATCAATGTTTGGGTCCGAGCGCTCGGACCGCTTGGGCGCCCACGGCCCTACCCAGGTGAGCCTGGTTCGGGTGCCCAGACCCCTTTTCTTCCGCCTTTCCACTTGTAAGAAAAGGTTAGTCCAAATAATCAAAAAATATATTTTACCCTGCAAAACAAAGTTACCACAACAAAATAGATTATGAGTAGTAATTAGATCTTATCTCCCCGAAATCAGGATCTAGTTAGGGATGTCAATTCGGGTGGGTCGGGTTGAGTTTTTTTTTTAAACCCAACCCGAACCCGACTCGAACCCGAGTTCAACCCAAAACACCTCAACCCGAACTCGAACTCGACCAACCCGATCAACCCGACCCATATAACCCGAAAATCCTATTCAAAATGACTTTTTTGGGCTATTTTCCTATAATTCTTCACTTTTATCTCAATACTTCATCATGATCATACAAACATGATATTAATATACATAAAAACATCTAAATTTTTAGAATAAAATTTGATTTAACGCCAAAAAAACCCATAAAATCCTATATTTAAGTCAACCCGGGTCAACCCGAACCCGACCCGACCCAACCCGAAACTTTTTTACTCTCCAACCCTCCAACCCGAACCCGACCCAAACCTGAAAATGTCCAACCCGAACCTGATTTTTTTCGGGTTGACTCGGGTTGGGTCGTCGGGTCGGGTTCATTTTTGACACCCCTAGATCTAGTTAAGGTCTCAACTTAGGTTTCTCAAATGGACCTAAGATGGACTGACGCCCATAGTTCCATCAATGGGGAATGCGTCCTCACTGGATCTTTCCTCCAGTTACTTACCTTTACTTACCACTTGCAGTTACTCGATTTGCCTATGACCCACCAGGTCTTCCCGTAAGTTGTCAAGTTCGCAGACCTAACTGGACTTTGGCCTATTGTCAGGTCCCACGAACCTAACCAAACTTTCCGCTAGATATCGGGCCTCGCAAACCTATCTAGACTTCGCACCAGCTATCGGGCCCTATAGACCTAGCAGGATTTCCCACTAGCTATCAGGTCCCGCGGACCTAGTTGGATTTCATCTTGATGTGATGATGTCAGGTCCTTCAGACCAGTCAACTCTTGCAGACTTGGTAGAAGCGTTAGACAAACAACTCATCTAACTTTAACCTATTTGTTATACATCAAAACCAGACTATTAGTGCAACCTGCACTAACAATCTCCCCCTTTTTGATGTAATGACAACTTGAGTTAAAGTTAGAAAAAAATGCAATAAAGCAATAAAGCATAAAATGTTTTTTAAAGTGTTTAAAAGTGAGTTCAATTTTTCTAACTTAACCCACTATCCTCCTCCTTTGGCATACATCAAAAAATTAAGGCATAATGCATAAAAAATAATTAAGAAAATATTGCAAACTGAGATCTTCAAGCAAGTTTCAAAGAATTATGACAATGTAAGGAATTTTCAATACTAATTACTTTAAATAATTTTGTAACAAAACAGAAGTTCAGGTTAATTGGAGGGAGGAATAAATATTTTGAGAAATTTTACAAGTAAGATTTTCGAATATTTTAAAAGTAATAACTTTTCAAAATATGATAAAGTTGTTTTTCAAAATGATTTTAAAAAATTTAAAGTTTTCTAAGACTTTCAAAAAAAATTGAAGAGAAATGTCTCAGTAATATTTTCAAATGAAGTTTAAAGCAAAACTTCTAAGGAATTATGTATATAAAAGCATTGTTGAAGTAAAGCTTTGTAAAAACTTCTTTTAAAAAAATTTCAAAGTGGAATAACTTTTTAAAATATTTTTCAAAATATTTTTCTGAAGTTTTTCAAAGTAAGTTTGTCAAGATTTTTTAAATAAACAATTTATATTTTTCTTCAAAAATCCAAAGTATTTGAAAAATATAACTATGTAAGGTTAATTTCGAAAGTACTTTCAAAAAAATAAGAAAAATTTTCCAAGCAAGAGAGATGTTTTTAAGAAAAAAAAACATAGAGAGATCACTTTTAGAAATTATTTTTAATTTATATATATAAATTCTCCCCCTTAATCTGATAGCATTTTAAGAAAGTAATCATTCAATTTTTAATATGGATAACTGTTAGTTACTGACTAGCTATACAAGGATAGCAGTGTTTACCTAGTTAGTTAAGTTAAGCAAGATTTGATCCAACTCATTATTTACTAAGAAAGATTGCTTAGCTTGATCACTGTATTTTACTATTTTACGCCCATACTTATGTTAATGCACTGATATAAGTATCTGATGTCCAGGCAAGTGGCCTACGCATCTCAAGACATTCTATGTTTATGAATACACAATCAAGATAGACCGAGTGTGTTTGTGAAATGCTCGTTACTTAGATCTATAGGTTCATGCTTTCTATGGGTTTGATCTAGACTAAGGCCAAAATAATTTTTCAACACTAGAGAAATGGAACATTTTTGAAAACATACGTAAATGATTTTCCTAGAATTTGCAAAATATTAGAAAATTTTCCAAAAAAAAAAACCTAGTCTATCATGCACATTCCCATTTTTCTTTGTAAGCTGCTGAATTCAGATTCAGGTAATGGTTTGGTGAAAATGACAGTCAAATTTAGCTTGGACTCAACATAGTTGAGTTCAATATCTCCTTTGGCTATGTGATCTCTAATAAAGTGATGCTTTATTTCAATATGTTTGGTTCTTGAATGATGTACTGAATTTTTTGTTAAGTTAATTGAGCTGATGTTATCAATATGGATTTTTATATTTTTATATTCCAAGTTAAAGTCTTTTAATGTGTGCATCATCCATAATAATTGTACTACACACTCACCCATTGTTATATATTCGACTTCAATAGTAGATAAAGTAACACAGTGTTGTTTTCTACTAAACAGTTGACAAGTGATGGTCCAAGTAATTGTCATTCACTACTTGTACTTTTACGATCTATTTTACAGCTGACATAATCGGAGTTAGAGTAATTGATTAGTTCAAAATTGGGAGTTCTGGGGTACCATATTCCTACATTTATTGTACCATTTAAATATCTAAATATTCTTTTTATATTAGTTAAGTGAGATTCCTTAGCATAGGTTTGGTATCTAGCACACATACTAACTGCAAATAAACTATTAGGTCAGCTTACAGTTAGGTATAAAAGACTGCCTATGGCACTCCTATAGTATTTTAGGTCTACGAGTTTTCTAGTTGGGTCACTATCTAAGGTTGTATTAGTTGACATTGGTGTTTATAATTCTTGGTATTTTCCATTCCAAATTTTTTAAGTAATTATTTAATATATTTTTGTTAGTAAACATAATTTCCTTCATTAATTTATTTAATCTGTAATCCTAAAAAATAAGTTAGTTTACCTACAAGGCTCATTTTAAATTCTTGTTCCATTAAAGTTATAAATTCTTGTAAAAATTCTGAGTTGATTGAGCCAAAGATTATGTCATCTACATATACTTGGGCTATAAAGATATCTTGTTTAACTGATTTTACAAATAAAGTTGGATCAATTTAATCTTGGTTGAACCCCTTAGAGATTAGGTAGAAGGTCAGCCTTTCATACCAGGCCCTAGGTACTTGTTTAAGACCATACAATGTTTTCTTGAGTTTAAAGACATGGTTAGGATGATCTATATTTTCAAACTCAGGAGGTTGACATGCATAAACTTCTTCTTTTATTAGCCCATTTAAGAAAGCAGATTTAACATCCATTTGATAAAGCATAAACTTTTATGGGCTGCATAACTCAGTAGCATTCTGATAGACTCAAGTCTAGCTACTGGAGCATATGTTTCATCATAGTGAAGTTCCTCTACTTGACTAAATCCTTTGGCTACTAGTCTAGCTTTGTTTCTAACAATTTCTCCATTTTCACTTAGTTTGTTTCTAAATACCCATTTTGTTTTTATTACCTTTTTATTATCAGGTAGTGGTACTAAGTCCCAAACTTTATTTCTCTCAAATTGGGCCAATTCTTCCTGCATGGCTATAATCCAGTCTGGTCGAGTAGGGATTCTTTTATTGTTTTAGGTTCGATTTTAAAAATTAGTGATATTTGACATAGATTTCTAAAAGAAGATCTAGTCTGAACTCTTAGGTCTAGGTCACCTATAATTTATTCAACCGGGCGATTTGAGCTAGTTCTTATTGTTCTAGCCTCAGTTTATGTTTGTTCATTTTATTGTGGTATATTTTGTTCAATTTCATATTCGTTAATTGGATTTTCACTTGCTCCCCTAGAAAGTGCTAGCTCTAGTGAAATGAATTGGTTGGTATTGTGGTTGAGTTGAATTAGTTTCTTTAGTAATTTTGTCAAATTTTACATTGGTTGTTTTCTCAATTCTTAGGGTAGTTTTATTGTAAACTCTGTATCTTCTACTATTTAGGGAGTACCCTACAAAGATTTCATTTTCTACTTTTGATGTGAATTTTCTGAAATATTCTCTTGTGTTTAGTATGTATACAGGGCATCCAAATACCTTAAAGTATTTAATGCAGGGTAATTTATTATAGTTGATTTCGAATGGAGTTTTATTATATTTTCTATTTATTGTTATTCTATTTTGGACATAGCAGGCTGTACTAACAGCTTCTGTCCAAAAATATTTTGGTAATTGATATTCATTAAGCATTGTTCTAGTGACTTCTTAAAGAGTTTTATTGTTTCTTTCTACTATTCTATTTTGTTGAGGTGTATAGGGACATGAGAATTCTTGATGGTACCCATTTTCTAGGTAGAATTTTGTAACCCTATGATTCTTAAATTCTCCACTGTTGTCACTCCTAATTCTTTTGATTTTTGAGTCTTTTTCATTTTCAACTTGTTTACAAAAATTACTAAATATTTCAAATGTTTTGTCTTTATTTTTTAAGAATTTTATCCAAGTAAATCTTGAGTAATCATCAATTATTACTAGACAATATAGGTTTCCATTAATAGATTTAACCTCATATGAGTCAAATAAATCTAGATGTAACCTCATATGAGACAATATAGGTTTCCATTAAATTCTCCACTGTTGTCACTCCTAATTCTTTTGATTTTTGAGTCTTTTTCATTTTCAACTTGTTTACAAAAATTACTAAATATTTCAAATGTTTTGTCTTTATTTTTTAAGAATTTTATCCAAGTAAATCTTGAGTAATCATCAATTATTACTAGACAATATAGGTTTCCATTAATAGATTTAACCTCATATGAGTCAAATAAATCTAGATGTAATAATTCAAGTGGTGAGTTGGTTTGAATTTGATTTATTAGTTTATGAGTTGATTTGGTCTGTTTTCCTTGTTGACAAGTATTACTAATTGTTGAGTTTAATTTAGTAGTTTTGGTAGTCCTCTAACTAACCCATTTAGTTTAGTGAGATTTTTAAAGTTAGTGTGGGACATTCTCCTATGTCATAGCTAGGTTTCCTCTTTTTGTGTCAGATGACACATATATGAGGGGTTGGCTAGGTCAATTGTATAAATATTATTACTCCTAAGTCCTTTTAGTTTTATTGTAGGGCCTTTCATATGTTTAATTAAGCATTCAGTAGATGTAAACCTAACCTAATATTCCGATTTATATAATTGACTGACACTGAGTAAGTTAATTTTAAAATTCTCAATAAGGAGTACTTTCTTAATAAAAAAATTAGATTCTAACTCAATGTTATATGTTCCAATTACCTTCAGTTTGTCATTGTTTCCAAATGCTACTGCTCCTAGTATTTTGAATATTAGCTTTGTGAATATTGTTTGATCCCTTGTCATGTGTCGAGAGCAACTACTATCCAATATCCATTTAGATTCCTAACAAATTTAGGAGAAACAAAAAGTTCAACTTAAGTGTGAACTTATTTTAACTTGATTGATTTTATTTTAATTTTAACTTAATTTAGTTTAAATTTTATCCTTATTCATCTCACCCATTCTAAGTTTTCAGACAAAGGAATCCTATGATTTTATGAGATGAGTGAAATTGAATTTCAGGGTTTGGTTTAACTTTGTGTTAAATTCAAGTTTAGCTTTGAGTTCAACAAATAAATATTTTTCAGATAAACTTCTGGCTATGGTGAGTCACCTGGACATCATTATAGTAACTGTACCTTTGAGATTTTTCAAAGAGTCCTATCTGTTGAACCCTTGGCGACCGGCTAGAGGGGGGTGAATAGCCCTGTAAAAAGAAACAAAAACCTTCCTCGAACTTTTATAACTTAATTAACATTAACACTTGCATAAATAAAAATTAAGAAACTAAAAAGAAAAGCTACAATGGATTTACTTGGTTACAATCGAGAAGGTTGTTAATCCAAGGAAGATGAAAAGCTCAGTAAAAATCTCCTATGGGCGGAGAAGCCTCTTACAGCAATTAAATCTCGCAATTAGAAAGCTAAACTCAAAAGGAAACGATAACAAGTGTTGTGTAGTGTTCTCCCGTGTTCTGTTTGAGCTTCTGAGACCAGGACTGTATTTATAGCCCTAATCGGGGCACCTGGAAGGGTTCCAGGCTCCTGGGAGGAGATAAATTTTTATCCCTGTCGTAACGGAACATGCCACATCACGTTCAGGATAACTTTTGGTTCCGGGCACCCAGACCAAAAAATTAACTTTTTGGTCCGAGTCTTCCTCTCTAATCCCACTCGCTTGGGTGATCTTAGCCATCCGGAATAGGGCTCACCTGAACCCAACTTCCAGCCTTCGAGCAATCTTCCGCTTAGGCTTCTCGTCCCTGGGAAACGTCGCATGCCTCCTTCTCGTCCACCCGCATACTCTTCTACAGCACCTCATCCCTCAAACGCACCGAGCTTATCGGCTCTCTTCCATACCATTCTTCTCGCTAGCTGCATCTTTCGCTCAACTTCCCGTGATCCTAAGTTCTTGCACACTTAGACATAAGGTTAAAAACCAATAGGACCTAACCTAATTTGGTTGATCACATCAAAACTACCTTAGGGTACTAACAATCTCTTCTTTTTTGATGTGATCAAACCCAAGTTAAGTTAGGCTAAACCATAAACAAATAGCAGTTACAATTTTTGTAAAAAAATTGCAAGTACAAAAATTAAGTACAAAAATATAAAAAAAATTAAAATTATACTACCCTCCCCTAGACTTAACCTTTACTACTCCACCTTTTGATCACATTAAAGGTGGGGTACATTAAACATATAACTTGGAAAGACTAAAAAGTCTAAGGGAAAATTAAGAAAATATGAAAAGTTAAGTTTCAAAAATTTTGAATAAAAATAAATAAATAAAATTTCACATAAAGTTAAATTTTAATGATTAGAGCTTTTTAAATAAATTTTTCTAATAAAAATTTAAAGCATTAGTTGAATGTTTCTGTAAAATATCGAAAATGGGCGAATAATGATAAGGAAATTTTCTAAAATTTTTCAGGAATTTTTCGGAGCTCGTATGGACGAGTTTACGAGGATAAAAAAGGGGCCCCTGTTTAGGCTACCCAATTTAAGCAAGGAAAAAATTTGATTTTTTCCTTTTTGTTTTCTTTTTTTTTATTTTCTTTTTCTCCTCTCCCGTCGTCGTAGCCCAACCCCCCCCCCCCCGGCGCCTTCTCTTCTCCTCCCGTGCCCAAATCACTCGAGACGGTTTCTTCTCCTCTTCCCCTTTTTCTTTCACGACGCAAAGCCTTCCCTTCTTCTTCCTTGAGCTGATCCCCTCTTCCTCTTCTCGCGCTGCCGCTGACCTTCTCTGCGCTGATCCTTCTTTCTCTTCTAGCCACTGCCGGCCAAACTTCTTCTCCTCTATCGACCTGCCGACACCAACAACTCACGGAGCACCCCGAAAGTTCTTCCCTCTCCCAGATCGCCGCTCTACACAAGCAAATCTTTGGCATAGAGGGGAGATCCAAGCCCAAGATCCGATCCCTCGTTGTTGCAGTCACTCTTGCGCCGCGACTCCGACCATCGAGTCGTACCCTAGCGTGGATCCACTGCTCCTCTTCCAATCCGGAACCGTGCCCTAATTCCCCGATTCCAGCCTCCGCCGGTCTCACACCTCAGCGTCATTGTCCCTCTTCCCTAGCTCCGACCAATCTTTCCTCTGCCCTAGTTGCTATCTTGGAGAGCATCTTGTTGCTATATGGTGATCTTGGAGTGGCTACATTGGTTATAGGCAGAGAGGAGGTGATCAGTGTGAACTTAGAATAAGGTATGTTATGGGATGGTGGAAACCTAGATGTTGATTTCAGATAGGATTCTATGTGTTGATAGATTCATTGGTCACTGTAGCTTCCTCTATTGTTTCCAGCAACAACACCGTTCTTGTTCCGACAGCCAACGTCTTTGATTTTGGATCAACAGTGATACACCAAATTTAGGTGAGTTTCAGAGGTGATTCCATTCTTACATTGGATTGCATTAGTAGTAACGGAATAGTGGTATGATTAGGGTTAGTGAAGCTAACCCTAGTTGACCTATGCGTTACAATTTGTGGGTTAATTGATAGATTTGGTTAGGGATTGTATCGTTTATGGTTTTCCTTAACCCGATTAAGGGATTTCAATTAGTTATTTAACTTGCATGAGTTGTAGCTAAATAAAAATGTATATATATTAGTGACATAGGACTTTGACGCGAGACGAGCATCTCGACGTTGGATTTGGACATGATTGGACCTTCTTATTAGAGGTGGATACCTTGATTTATCTTTGATAATATCATGTTGATATGTTTAGTAGGTTATAACCTTTAGTAATGATTATGTTCATCTTTGCTTTGGTTGGTCACTACCCGATACCTGTTACATACTTGTTTTGTTTACTTATTATGCACTTCATGTTAGTACCTACCTGATTATACATACTTATAGGGGTAGTGACACAACCATGTGTTTATTATGTTCAAGATCTAGGTTTTTATACCTTGTCTGATCTGTGTACCTTTGATTTGGTTCATTGTCCTATGGTACACATTTTATATATATATGGATATTGCTATGATGTTCAGGATTTTACCATGCTTAGTGTCATGCACCATTTGCATGATTGCATGCTGCGCGATAGTCTGCTCCATTATTGTTGAGCACATCGCCAGTTTCATCTCTGTCGGTGCTCCGCTAGTCCGCTCATGGGTAGCGTGACGCAGCGTTGTAGCACGTCAGTTTTTCTCGGTGGTGCTCCGCTAGGACGCTCATGGGTAGTGTGACTGCAGCGTGGTAACACGCCTGGATCCCTCCCCATCATCGTGTACCGGGAGATGAGAGCATTATGCTCCCCCACTTATGATTTGGGGTAGGAGGATAGGTGTACTCCAACAGCATCCCGTTCACTCGGTCACTCATCAGGAGCAGTGATGGCAGAGTGTACGGTTGTCACAACCCTAACCACTCGGTCTCACCATCGTGTGTGAGATGGATGACTGGCAGTAGGGGTGACCAGGACATGTCATTGGCATCATACGCATTTATGCATTTACTGATTATGTTTGCTGCACTTATATGCTGCATTTGGATGGATGCATATGTTTGACATGCATACAGGATTTATGATACTCTCGATCTGACGACCTGACTATTCTGATAGGAGGCCCTGATGAGTACATTTTTCTTCAGCCTTTTCTATTGTGCATTTCCAGCTTTTGTTGAGGAGACTGTACTCCATAGTTATTACTATTTGTTATAATTTACTATACATGTCAACTAGGTATCTGCTGAGTTGTTGAACTCACCCCCGTGGACACTATCTTTTTCAGGTACCAAGTTGTTTATGGAGTCGCTTGGAGTATCATGCCTGTCGGTCCCCATATCACATCAGAAGACTTGTCTCCGCTTTTGTTTATTTTTATTTTGGTATATGAAACTTGTGTATTTAGCTTTGTTTTCTGGTTTTGTTTCTGGAGTGTTGTTTTGTTGTGTGGTGTAAGCCTAGCCGGCTAGCAGTCTTCATTTTTAGTTTGTATGTATTGTCCATTGTATTTTTGCTGTGTTTGGTTTTGGTACAATCGAATGGGTTATTAGATTTACATATAACTGTGTGATTGTGTTTTTTATTGTATTAGCCGAGTAGGCTGCATATAAACTACATGGTTGTGTGTATATTCCAGTCGCCTGTGGCTGAGGTATATTGTGTCTGTAGAAATGGTTCAGATTGTCACCCGTACAAGGGAGGTGCTGCCGGAATTTCCTCTGGCAGGGACTCCTCTGGGGCGTGATAATTTATTTGGTATCAAAGCCAGGTTTACGAGTCTTATTTCTTGTGTTTCAGATTTCGTGATTTGATTTTTCTCGATGTGACTTTTCGAGTTTTGGGACCTGGCAGCGATAGGACATCTCCAAGTTATAGGAGGTATGTTGGTATATGTTATCCTACCTTTTTGTTAGTATATGCACTGTGGACTATTATAGTTTATGACATGTATTAGCATTCTTTATTAGTACATGTCTAGTTGATATAGCATATATTTTATGTATTAGGTAGACCATTGATTTTTCATATAATACCACCAGTAGTTTTAGTTTCTGTTACTACTAGTTGGTTAGGAGATGGAGGCACATACCAGCCTCTGCTATTATTAGTTGTGTAGTGGATAGTATCTACATATTCATGTTGACTTAGTCAGTAGTATACCATTTTATCTTAGTTAATTTCATCAGTAGATAATTGATTTACTCTTGTTAGATTGGTCAGTAGAAGACTGATTTACGTTTGTCGACTTGGGTAGTCGTAGATCAATTTACCTTAGTTGCTTGCGGAGGATTAATGTACATTTGTTAGATTTAGATAGTCGATTACCGGTTCATTTTTTTTGTTGGTCTAATCAGCAGAGGATCGACTTACTCTATTTTATAAAGATGTTGATCTTTGGGTTATTCATGCTTAGTTGGATATCTTGAGCACATTGGGTACATGGCTTGTACTGACATGAGAAAGGACTGAATTAGCCATATACCATTGTCGGCTTGGTCAGTCTATAGAGGATCGATGTATCCTATTCTTTAATTTTAGACTGTATGTACCTAGTTGGATAACTTAGAAGGTAGCATAGGGAATGTCAGGTTGATTGGGTTAAATATGCTGATTATTCATATCTATGTTATGTATACATATGATTATTATGTTCCGATATGGTTATTGTAGGTTCCTTGTGAATTATAGCTATGTAGTTAGGTGTACGGTCTGATTGTATTATTGAAGGTATCATGTCGATTAAATCTGTGTTATGGTATGTGTACACGTGTTTGGTGTTTTATGGGAAGTATCTTGTTGATTATAATTGTTCTGAGTGTACACTCGTGTCTATTATGATTTGTTGGAAGTATTACGTAGTTTATACTCTTGGCATAGGTATATATATATGTTAGGTGAATGTTGTTGAGGTATATTATCGATTATACCTATGTTGATTTATGCACACGGGTTCGGTATGTATTGTTGGAGGTATCACACTGATTTATACCTGTGTTATGAGTGTATTGGGTGTGTACTAATTGGAGGATTATGTCGATCATATCTATATTGTGTGTGCACATGTGTCAGGTGTATTGTTGGTAGCATCATGATGATTCTACATATGTTGAATGTAGAATGTTAAGTGTCTACATTATGTCAATTGTTGTATTACCCTGTCAACTAATTCTCCTATTGGTGGGTGACCCACTAGGATGTTGATAGAGTTGACGATGGATTTGATTTGCTTACTAGGTTGTTATACCCTTGGTTGCCCACAGTGATATGTGGTTGAGTGATCTCGTGCAGTCTTTAGTTGGATAGTTAGAGGTCTTGTTCACTTATGGAATGTTTTGGTGGAGCGTTGCTCCCGTATATTATGGATTGTTTGTGGTGGAGCGTTGCTCCCACATATTTTGGGTTATTTGTGGTGGAGCGTTGCTCCCACATATTTTGGATTGCTTGTGGTGGAGCGTTGCTCCCACATATTTTGGGTTATTTGTGGTGGAGCGTTGCTCCCATATATTATGGATTGCTTGTGGTGGAGCGTTGCTCCCACATATTTTGGATTGTTTGTGGTGGAGCGTTGCTCCCACATATTTTAGATGGTTGTGGTGGAGCGTTGCTCCCACATGTTATGGATTGTTTGTGGTGGAGCGTTGCTCCCACATATTATGAGTTGTTTGTGGTGGAGTGTTGCTCCCACATATTTTGGATTGTGTGTGGTGGAGCGTTGCTCCCACATATTTTGGATTGTTGTGGTGGAACACTTCTCCCATATAGGTTGCCTTGTTGGTGTTAGTGCATTGCTCCCACATATATAGTATTTCTTGTGATGGAGCGTCGCTCTCACATTAGATGATCTATTCTTTGGTGATTTGTAGTTAGTGATCAGATTTCGGACTTATTATCAGGGATCTCTGGTTGAGAATGTTTGTTGTACAGACATTATGAGTTTTTGGTAATGTCATTTGGGCTTATCGATGCTCCAACGGTATTTATGGATTCGATGAACCGCATCTTTATGGAGTATCTAGATCATTTCGTTGTCGTTTTCATTGATGACATATTGATCTACTCGTGTTCTTAGGAGGAACATGCACAGCATCTTCGCATAGTCTTGGTGACTCTTCGACGACATCAGCTATACGCGAAGTTCAGCAAGTGTGCTTTCTGACTATCTTCAGTCGGTTTTTCTAGGTAATGTGATCTCTATCCGAGGTATTTCAGTAGACCCTCAGAAGATCGAGGCTGTCACCAGTTGGGAGCAGCCGAAATCAGTGCAGGAGATCCACAATTTCTTGGGACTGATAGGATATTACAGACATTTCGTCGAGAGTTTCTCCCATTTAGCTATGCCACTAACACGCTTGACCATGAGAGGCGTGAAGTTCACTTGGTCAGAAGCATGTGAGACCAGCTTTCAGGAGCTGAAGCGGAGGTTAGTATCGACACCAGTTTTGGTTTTTCCTTCTGGAGAGAACGGATTCGTACTCTACACCGATGCTTCTCTATAGTGTTTGGGAGCTGTTTTGATGTAGCATGGTAGGGTAGTCTCCTATGCTTCTCGGCAGTTGAAGGCGCATGAGAAGAACTACCCAGTACATGATTGGAGCTAGCTGTCGTCATCTTTGCTTTGAAGATTTGGCGACATTATCTATATGACATTACCTTTGAGATTTTCACGGATCATAGAGTCTCAAATATATTTTCACCCAGAAGAAACTTAATCTCCGATAGAGGAGATGGATGGAATTCCTGAAGGATTATGACTGTACCATTAGCTACCACCCGGGGAAAACTAATGTGGCTGCCGATGCACTCAGCAGGAAGTTCAGAGGGGCTTTGGCTTGCCATAGAGTTTCAGTTACAGACTTGGTTCAAGGTTTCTCTGAGTTGGGCCTTCAGGAGCAGGGACAGACAAAGCAGGGTATTCTAGTTACCAGGGTTGCTCAGTCGTCGCTTAAGACAAGGATCCGAGAGGCCCAGGCCGGTGATCAGCATTTGCAGTTTATTGGCAGCCAGATAGCTTCCGGGCAGCAGATCAAGTTCACAGGAGATGAGGAGGGTATTATATACTTCCGAGGTAGATTATGCGTACCTCAGTCTCACCCGGTCTTGCAAGAGCTACTTCAGGAGGCTCATCACTCCAGATTTACTATCCACCCAGGCGGTACCCGTATGTATCAAGATTTGAGGCGTTCCTACTGGTGGAACGGTATGAAGTAAGACATCACGGAATTTGTAGCGAGATGTCTTGTATGTCAACAGGTGAAGGCCGAGCACCAGAGACCTGCCGACTTACTTCAGCGGATTCCTATTCTTGAGTGGAAATGGGAACACATTACCATAGATTTTGTGATGGGTTGCCTAGGACACGACGAGGCTATGACGTGATTTGGGTAATCGTTGATCGATTAACCAAATCCGCGCATTTCTTAGCGATTCGGAGGACTGATTCCCTTGATCGATTGGCAGATCTGTATTGCCGGGAGATCATCAGATTACATAGTGTCCCTTGACTATTATTTCCGATAGAGACCCCCGGTTCACGTCTCGTTTCTGGCAGAGTCTGCAGCAGGTCTTGGGCACCCAGCTCTGTTTCAGTACAACTTTCCATCCACAGACAGATGGACAATCAGAGCAGACCATTCAGACTCTAGAGGATTTGCCGAGGTCTTGTGTATTGGATTTCGGAGGCAGTTTGGAGGACCATTTGTCATTGGTAGAGTTAGCCTACAACAACAGCTTTCATTTGGCTATTCAAATGACACCATTTAAAGCGTTGTATGGTAGGCCTTGTCGGACACCCACCCTCTGGAATGAGGTTGGGGAGGCCCAGTTGTTGGGACCTCATAGAGCTCATCATGAGGTATAGTTGGTCCGTACTATCAGACGGAGGATGTCAGAGGAGCAGGACCGCCAGAAGAGTTATGATGATCGGAGACGCAGACCCCTGGAGTTCTCTACTAGCGACCATATATTTCTGCGAGTTTCACCCACGAAAGGGGTGAAGAGATTTAGCTTCAGAGGTAAGCTAACTCCGCGGTACATTGGCCCTTTTCAGATTCTGGTGAGGATTGGAGCAGTAGCTTATCGTCTGGCACTACCACCGTCTCTGGCAGGCGTCCATGACGTATTTCACGTATCTATGTTGAGGAGATACATACCCGACCCGACACATGTGCTGACAGACATCTTAGTTCCCGTTCTGCCTGACGTCACTTATGAGGAGGTTCCGGTATAGATTCTGGATCGGAAAGAGCGTCAGTTGCGGAACAAGACTATCCGGCTGGTTAAAGTCAGATGGCAGCATCATACCGACGAGGAGGCTACTTGGGAGCTCGAGGATACTATCCGAGCTCGATACCCCCATCTTTTCACTTGAGGTATGTGATTTAATTTACCGCTCAACATTTATACTCATTACCTGTTGTTAGTATTTGTTGATGGTAGATAACGAAATTTGGGGGACCAAATTTTTATTAGTGGAGGAGAATGTAAAATACCAAAAATGGCCGAATAATGATAAGGGAATTTTTCAGAATTTTTGAGAATTTTTTTAGAATTTTTCGAAGCTCGTATGGACGAGATTACGGGGATAAAAACGAGGCCCCGGGAAAGCCTGTTTAGGCTACCTAATTTAAGTGAGGAAAAAGTTTGATTTTTTCCTTTTTGTTTTCTTTTTCTTTATTTTCTTTTTCTCCTCTCTCGTCGCCGTGGCCCAACCCCCCCCCCCCCCCCCACGCCTTCTCTTCTCCTCCCGTGCCCAAACCGCTCGAGATGGTTTCTTCTCCTCTTCCCCTTTTTCTTTCGCGATGCAAAGCCTTCCGTTCTTCTTCCCTGAGCCGATCCCCTCTTCCTCTTCTCGCGATGTCGCTGACCTTCTCTGCGCTGATCCTTCTTTCTCTTCTAGCCACCGCCGGCCAAACTTCTTCTCCTCTATCGACCTGCCGACACCAACAACTCACGGAGCACCCCGAAAGTTCTTCCCTCTCCCAGATCGCCGCTCTACACAAGCAAATCTTTGGCATAGAGGGGAGATCCAAGCCCAAGATCCGATCCCTCGTTGTTGCAGTCACTCTTGCGCCGCGACTCCGACCATCGAGTCGTACCCTAGCGTGGATCCACTGCTCCTCTTCCAATCCGGAACCGTGCCCTAATTCCCCGACTCCAGCCTCCGCCGGTCTCACACCTCAGCGTCATTGTCCCTCTTCCCTAGCTCCGACCAATCTTTCCTCTGCCCGAGTTGCGATCTTGGAGAGCATCTTGTTGCTATATGGTGATCTTGGAGTGGCTACATTGGTTATAGGCAGAGAGGAGGTGATCAGTGTGAACTTAGAATAAGGTATGTTATGGGATGGTGGAAGCCTGGATGTTGATTTCAGATAGGATTCTATGTGTTCATAGATTCATTGGTCACTGCAGCTTCCTCTATTGTTTCTAGCAGCGGCTCCGTTCTTGTTCCAGCAGCCAATGTCTTTGATTTTGGATCAACAGTGATACACCCAAATTTAGGTGAGTTTTAGAGGTGATTCCATTCTTACATTGGATTGCATTAGTAGTAACGGAATAGTGGTATGATTAGGGTTAGTGAAGCTAACCCTAGTTGACCTATGCGTTACAATTTGTGGGTCAATTGATGGATCCGGTTAGGGATTGTATCGTTTATGGTTTTCCTTAACCCGATTAAGGGATTTCAATTAGTTATTTAACTTGCATGAGTTGTAGCTAAATAAATATATATATATATATATTGGTGACACAGGACTTTGACGCGAGATGAGCATCTCGATGTTGGATTTGGACAGGATTGGACCTTCTTATTAGAGGTGGGTATCTTGACTTATCTTTGATAATGTCATGTTGATATGTTTAGTAGGTTATAACCTTTAGTAATGATTATGTTCGTCTTTGCTTCGGTTGGTCACTACCCGATACCTGTTACATGCTTGTTTTGTTTACTTATTATACACTTCATGTTAGCACCTACCTGATTATACATGCTTACAGGGGTAGTGACACAACCATGTGTTTATTATGTTCAGAATCTAGGTTTTTATACCTTGTCTGATCTGTGTACCTTTGATTTGGTTCATTGTCCTATGGTACACATTTTATATATATATATAGATATTGCTATGCTGTTCAGGATTTTGCCATGCTTAGTGTCATGCACCATTCGCATGATTGCATGTTGCGCGATAGTTTGCTCCATTATTGTTGAGCACATCGCCAGTTTCATCTTTGTCGGTGCTCCGCTGGTCCGCTCATGGGTAGCGTGACGCAACGTGGTAGCACGTCAGTTTTGCTCGGTGGTGCTCCGCTGGGACGCTCATGGGTAGTGTGACTGCAGCGTGGTAGCACGTCGGGATCCCTCCCCGTTATCGTGTACCGAGAGATGAGAGTATTATACTCCCCCATTTATGGTTTGGGGTAGGAGGATAGGTATACTCCGACAGCATCTCGTTCACTCGGTTACTCATCAGGAGTAGTGATGGTAGAGTGCACGGTTGTCACAGCCCTACCCACTCGGTCTCACCATCGTGTGTGAGATGGCTGACTGGCAGTAAGGGTGACCAGGACATGTCATTGGCATCATACGTATTTATGCATTTACTGATTGTGTTTGCTGCACTTATATGCTGCATTTGGATGGATACATATATTTGACATGCATACAGGATTTATGATACTCTCGGTCTGACGACCTGACTATTCTGATAGGAGGCCCTAGTGAGTACATTTCTCTTCAGCCTTTTCTATTGTGTATTTCCAGCTTTTGTTGAGGATACTATACTCCATAGTTATTACTATTTGTTATAGTTTACTATACATGTCAACTAGGTATCTGCTGAGTTGTTGAACTCACTCCCGTGGACACTATCTTTTTTAGGTACCAGGTTGTTTATGGAGTCTCTTGGAGTATCCTGCCTTTCAGTCCCCACGTCACATCAGAAGATGTGTCTCTGCTTTTGTTTATTTTTATTTTGGTATATGAAACTTGTGTGTTTAGCTTTGTGTTCTGGTTTTGTTTCTGGAGTGTTGTTTTGTTGTGTGATGTAAGCCTAGCCGGCTAGCAGTCTTCGTTTTTAGTTTATATGTGTTGTCCATTGTATTTCCGCTATGTTTGGTTTTTGGTACAGTCGAGTGGGATGTTAGATTTACATATAACTGCGTGGTTGTGTTTTTTATTGTATCAGCCGAGTAGGCTGCATATAAACTGCGTGGTTGTGTGTATATTTCAGCCGCCTGTGGCTGAGGTATATTGTGTCTGTAGAAATGGTTCAGATTGTCACCCGTACAGGGGAGGTGCTACCGAAATTTCAGGCGTCTTTTTATTGTAACGACCCGGCCCCTCGGCCCCTTGGGCGGCCCAACTAGTGACCCCTTGGCGGTCCCTTAGGCAACCACAATGGCGACCCAACTGGCGACCCCTTATGTCATCAACCGACGACCCTTGGCCGTGCCGTTACTCACTAGGACTTCCCACCCCTAGTTAGTGGATTTTTGTCTTCCCCAGGATTCGAACTCTAGACCTCCAGGCTAAGTATTAGAGTTTATGAATCCTGGTAGCCAAGTAAGCGGCCACTTGGCTACCAAGATTCATAAACTCTAGTACTTAGCCTGGAGGTCTAGAGTTCGAATCCTGGGGAAGGCAAAAATCCACTGACCAGGGGTGGGAAGTCCTAGTGAGTAACGGCACGGTCAAGGGTCGTCGGTCGACTACATAAGGGGTCGCCAATTGGACCGCCATTGTGGCCACCCAAGGGACCGCCAAGGGGTCGCCAAATGGGTCGCCAATTGGGCCGCCCAAGGGGCCAAGGGGTCGGGTCGTTACAGTTTCACAATTAAACATTCAATTTAGTAATTGACTTCTAGGTTATGGCGAAGCACTAGGCCTTCTTGGTTATTGGGTCATCAACCATTTCTAGACAAAGCCTCTTAAAGAATTTAAACATTTAATCTTCTTTCTAAAATGCCCTAAGTCCAGAAATACATTTAACCTAAATATGATTTTGGAATCCAGTACAGGTTCCTACCTACTAGATTAATCAATAAATTCTTAGGAATATACTTTTGTGAAATTTTCTTAATTGGTCCCCTATGGTATTTAAAATACCAATTTAAGCCATTGTATTTTCTAATATGTTGATTATTTGAGTATGTACAATGTTTTAAATTTTCTATTTCCTTATTCAATTTTTCATTTTCTAATTTTAGTTTATCAAAATCTTCTAACTGGCAAGAAACAGCTAAACTTGATTTTAACCTTTTATTTTCTTTTTCCAACATGCAGTAATTTTTTGATACTAATTTAAGAAATTGAAATAACTTGTCAGGAGGAATATACCGTACCTGACTTACTTCGGCGATCCCGCAATCTGAAGCTCCCCCTAAAGTGTTACTTTCTTTCGATGTCGCTCCCCCTTCCTTGATGCTCTTGATGCTCATTTCGGACGAGCTTGCTTCGTCTTCTTCTTCTTGGTGACTTGCCACTAGCGCAAGTCCGACGAGGGCTTCTATCTTCGATTCAGACGACGTTTCGTCCCACGTTGCTTTTAGATTTCTATGCTTGTTGGTTTGAGCTGGCTTCTTGTTCTTTTTCTTATCCTTGCTCCTCAATTTTGGGTAGTTGTCTTTTACATTCTCTTCTTCATTGCAGTTGTAGCATCAGGCCTTCTTTTTGTTATGATAGTGTTTTCTCATCTGTGATTTAAATTTATTAGTTTT
This sequence comes from Zingiber officinale, assembly GCF_018446385.1. Lineage (NCBI taxonomy): Eukaryota > Viridiplantae > Streptophyta > Magnoliopsida > Zingiberales > Zingiberaceae > Zingiber > Zingiber officinale. Next base: position 102,614,738 of record NC_055987.1, on the reverse strand, counting down.
ATTAAATTTATTAAATTTTCTTACTAAAAGTGTCACTTCATCTTCGTTGATTGACGCTTCTGAGTCTGGATTGTTCGTTCCTGCTTTCAAGGCAATGTTCTTATCTGTTCTTGAATTTCAAGATTTGGTTTAACTTTGTGTTGGATTCAAGTTTAGCTTTGAGTTCAACAAATAGACATTCTTCGAATAAACTTCTGGGGTATGGTGAGTCACCTGGACATCATTAGAGTAACCATGCCTTCAAGGTTTTCCAAATAGAGTAAGCATGAGTCGCAAGCACAGAGGCCTTCCCAATCGATCAGGCAATCGATTGGGAATCTCCAATTGATCGGTCGATCGATTGGAGCTGGGAGTTCTCGCGCGATCACGAGAACACAGAAAGCATCTGAATCGATCAGTGGATCGATTCAGACTGTCCCAATTGATTGGCCGATCGATTAAGATTCGACCGTTGCGCAGGATGCAGGTGATGGACGGCTGCGATGGAGCGGTGTTGACGTGACAATCGATTGAGGATGTTTTCAATCGATTGGAAGCACAGGATATAGCCGTTGCGGAGCGATTTCTCCGCAGATCTTTTGCGATCTTCTCTTGCGAGCTTACAGCGATCTTCATAGCAATTTCTCCAGCACTCATGCCAGTTCTTGAAGGCACTTGAGGAGCATCTTCAAGGTTCAAGAGGCAACAACAAGTAGCAAGAAGAAAGGTGTATTCACTTGTATTATTAGAATTTCTTCTTGTATTTGTGTTTGTGTTGTGTGTGAGTTTGTACGAGGCTTCTCCGCCTCTGACTGCGACCGAGAAGGAGTTGTTGTTACTGGAGATAGCGTGTCGTGTGTGGATCCTTGGATTAGTCACCTCTTCTTGAGGTGGATACCAAGTAAATCCTAGTTGTTAGCATTGTGAGTGTTTGTCTTCGAGTATTCCACTGCACAACAACAAGACGAAACAAACTGACACAAGCACAACGAAACGCTATTCACCCCCTCTAGCGGGCACGACGGTTCCATCATGGGTGACCTCCTGGGAAGTTTTCCAAGGTGTGTGCGAGTTGTTGGAACCCCAAGGTGTTTTGATGTGAACAAACAAGTTAAGTTAAGTCATGTTTTGTCTAACCCTTGTGTCTAAGTGTGTCGGAGCTTAGGAATACAGGAAGTCGAGCGGAAGATGTGACTAACGAGAAGAACGGCACGGGGAGAGAGCCGATGGACTCGGTGCGTCCGAGGGACAAGGTGACCACGGAAGAGTACACCGGTGGACGAGAAGAACGTACGCGATGTTCGAGGGACGAGAAACCGGGAAGGAAGGCTGCTCGAGGAGAAGGCCGGAACTTGTGTTCGGGTAAGCCCTATTCCGGATGGTCGAGATCACCCAAGCTAGCAGAGCCCGAGTTGAAGATCTTGACCGAGACGAGCTGAACCGGAGCAGCGGTCCTAGACTAAGAAAGTCAACTTTTGTTGACCTTAGGGCTCCGGGCGCCCGGAACAGCCCGGGGCGCCCGGAACCCTTTCGGGCACCCGGACCAATGTTTTTGACCGGATCGAGTCAAACTCGATCTGAACGTTGGTAGATAAAGTTTTATCCCCCCCAGGGCACCCGAAACTCTTCGGGGCGCCCTGACCAGTGCTATAAATATAACACTGATCTGCACAGTTTATTCAATTAACTTGTAATCCATTTTCTCTGTGCTTTATTATTCTTGTGTGCTGTCAACGCTATAAGAGGCTACTCCGCCCAGAGGAGATCATCAGATAGTGTGTCATCCTTTCCTTGGATTAACAATCCTCTAATTGCAAACCAATTAAACATTTTGTGTCTAAGTTTGTTTTATATTAGTCTCTTTTATTTAAAGTTACAAGTTTTATTATTATGTTGAAAATCCGAGAAAGGTGTAATTTATTTTTTCAGGGCAATTCACCCTCTCCCCTCTTGCCGGCCTCCAAAGGGACCAACAAGTGGTATCAGAGCAAGACGCTTCAGGAGAACTAACAGCCGATCGAAGCAACGAGATGGCCGGACCAAGCATTGTTCCACCAAAATTCGAGGGGGGCTTCGCACACTTGAAGCATCGTATGGAGGTATTCCTGAAAACTGATTTCGAAATTCGGTTAATTATAAAGTATGGCTTTGTAGCTCCGACGAATCAGAATGGAGAAGAAAAAGAAGAGAGCTAGTGGACAAAGAAGGAGCAAAATGATTTCGTAGCGAACAACCGTGCGGAATATCACCTGCTGAGCGTGTTGCTGCCTCAAGAAGTCAACTGCATCAGAAATTACTCGTCGGCCAAAGAACTCTGGGAGAAGTTCCTGGAACTCCATGAAGGAACATCCGAAGCCAAGCTAGCAAGGAGAGATATCCTTCGGAATAGACTGACGAACATCCGTCTGGAAAAAGGTGAGAAGGTAGTCGATCTACACGCAAAGGTAAAGGAATTGATTACTGGTCTCGAGAACCTCGGTGAAACGGTAACAAACCGGGACATCATACGCTACGCATTCAATGCGTTTCCCAGAACTCCAGAATGGATATCTGTTGGTTACTACTCGGAAAACCTAGAGGTTCTACTGTACAAAAATTTTGTATAAAGGTCTGAACCTTTTCCTAGCTACCATGTGTTCTTTTAAATTAAATTTTGGATCGCCTGCGGAACTTAACACGTTTGATCCAAAACTTAATCTATTTGTTCTTTTAGGTTTTGACTTGGATCTCCTGTGGAATTTAACACGTTTGATCCAAATCACCTAAGTTATTAATTCCATTAAATATTAATTTCCAAAATTGGTTCCCAGTACTGACGTGGCGAGGCACATGGCCTTCTTGGATATGGGAGCAACCACCACCGACTAGACAAAACCTTTTAAGGAAAGCTAATATTTAATTTCCTAAAATAACTTTAGGTCAACCGAAAAGAACAATCAAATCACAAGGAAAAGAAAAACAAAAGAACACTATATCGAAAACAAATTCGAAACACTAGAATCGTATGCCTCTTGTATTTAGTATTATTTCCAAAAATAACTAGTATGATGCGGAAAGAAAAATTACTAGTTATACCTTTTAGAAAGACCTCTTGATCTTCTACCGTATTCCTCTTCTAACCTCGGACGTTGTGTGGGCAACGATCTTCCGAGATGAGAACCACCTAGGCACCTTCTTTCTTCTTCCTTCAAGTTTCGGCCAAGCACAAGAACTTCCAAAGGATGAAGAATTTTTCACCAACCAAGCTCCAAGGGATGCATGCTTTCTCTCCTTCTTCTCCTTCCTTGATCCGGCCACATCCTCCAAGCTCCAAGAGATGATAGATTTCGGCCACAACAAGAGGAGAGAAGAGAAAGGGAAGGGTCGGCCACCACACCAAGGAAAAGAGGGAGAAAAATAGAATAGAGTCCTTAGCCTTGAAGCCTCCTCTACCCCCTCTTTTATAATCCTTGGTCTTGGCAAATAAGGAAAATTTAATAAAAACTTCCTTAATTCTTTTGCCATTCAAAAGGAAAATTTATTTAATTAAAACAATTTTCTCTTTTCAAATTACAATGGTCGGCCATAACAAATAAAATCTCCAAGCAAATAAAATTTTAAACACCAATTAAAACTTCCTTATTTGCTTCCGGAAATTTATAAAAATTTCTCCAATAATTTTTATCCCTTCATGATTGGTTTATAAAAAGGAAATTTAATAAATTAAAATCTTTCTTTTAAACATGTGGATAAAAAGAAAGTTATCTCTATAAATTAAAAACTCTTTTAATCTACAAATAAGGAAAGATATCAAATCTTTTCTTAATCTTTTGTAGAAACTTATAAAAGAGAATATTTAATTTTAAACTCTCTTTTAAATCATGAACATGGTTAAAAAAGAAAGTTTTCTTAAAATTTAAAATCCTCCTTTAATCAATAAATAAGGAAATATTTTAAATTTTAAACTTTCTTTTAAACATGTAGATGATTTACAAATTAGGAAAGTTTTTACCAAAAATTAAAACCATCATTTTAAACTACAAATAAGGAAAGAGATTAATCTCTTCTCTTAATCTTTTATAGAAAGCTATAAAAGGAAATTTTTAATTTTTAAACTCTCTTTTAAAATCATGATATCTACATAAGAAATAATTTTAATAAAAATCCTTTTTAATATTCTAGTGGCCGACCACCTAAGCTTGGGACCCAAGCTTTGGCCGGCCACCTACATGGCTCATCCACTTGGTCTTGACCGGCCCTAGCTTGGGTTCCAACCTAGCTTGGCCGGCCCCATTGGATGGGTAAGAAGGTGGGTATGCGGTGGGTATAAATCTCTATATACTAGAGGCTACGATAGGGACCGAGAGGAGGAATTGGTTTTGGTCTCCCGATAAAATTAAGCATCCCGTGCTCGCCCCGAACTCACAACTTAATTTTATCAATAATAATTCATTCCACTAGAGAACTATTATTGAACTACCGCACCAATCCCAAATTATATTTTGGGCTCCTTCTTATCATGAGTGTGTTAGTCTCCCTGTGTTTAAGATAACAAATGTCCACTAATTAAGTAAGTTACTGACAACTCACTTAATTAATATCTAGCTCCAAGAGTAGTACCACTCAACTTCATCGTCATGTCGGACTAAGTCCACCTGCAGGGTTTAACATGACAATCCTTATGAGCTCCTCTTGGGGACATTCTCAACCTAGATTAGTAGGACACAGTTTCCTTCTATAATCAACAACACACACTATAAGTGATATCATTTCCTAACTTATCAGGCTTATTGATTCATCGAACTAAATCTCACCCATTGATAAATTAAAGAAATAAATATCAAATATATGTGTTTGTTATTATATTAGGATTAAGAGCACACACTTCTATAATAACTGAGGTCTTTGTTCCTTTATAAAGTCAGTATAAAAGAAACGACCTCTAATGGTCCTACTCAATACACTCTTAGTGTACTAGTGTAATTATAGTTAAGATAAACTAACACCTAATTACACTACGACCTTTCAATGGTTTGTTCCTTTCCATCATGGTCGTGAGCTACTGTTTATAATTTATAAGGTACTGATTACATGATCTTCTGTGTGTGACACCACACACCATGTTATCTACAATATAAATTAATTGAACAACTACATTTATCACAAATGTAGACATTACACCAATGTGATTCTTATTTCTAGATAAATGTTTTATACCAAAAGCTAGGCTTTTAGTATATATTCTAACAATATCAATCGTGGATGTCTACTATATTTTAAAAGACCTAGAGGTAAGTACTTTAGAAGAATTGTTCTCTATTCTTGAATTAGATGAAACTAAGTGTGCAGGGACAACAAAGGAGCCAAGCCAGATGATCGCACTAAACGCAACTAAGAAGGATGAACCAGAGTCAGATTCAGAAGAGGATCAAGAAGCATATAAGGTAAGAAATTTTAAAAAGTTTTTTAGATCTAATAAATTTAAAGAAATGTAGAATAAAAAGAATCCAAGAAATAGAAGAATGATGCGGTGCTACCAATGTCAAAAGGAAGGACACTAAAAAGAAGACTGCCCAGAACTAAAGAAGGACAAAATCAAGATACCCAAGAAGCACAAGAATCTAAAAGCAACTTGGGACTATAGTTCATCATCTGAGTCCGAGATTCAAGAATATGTTGGGATAGCACTGATGGCAAGCTATGAAGGGCAAAATACATCAGAACCCAACATCGATGAAGGGGGAGGGATGTCAGATGAATGCAATGAAGTAGGGGGAGAATCAGGCTTCAAGTCTGATATGGTAAGTGAGGTATGCCTCTTACCTCCTGATCAGCTTTACTTTGGTATTAAGGATATGTCAAAATCCATGTATAAATTAGAAAATAAAAATACCAAATTAAAAAAATGAAATTTTAGAAACAAAAAGAATTTTGGCAAAATCATGTCTAATAGAGGATTTTGATAAATTGAAACTTGAAAATGAAAAATTAAAAGAAGAAATAGAAAGATTAAGAAAGTCTAACGGTTCAAATATTTCTACTTTTAAAAATTATAGAGGATTAAACTGGTACTATAGGTTTCACCAAAATCAAATCAGAAAAATATCAAAAGCCTATATACCTAGAAAATATTTGATTAACCTTGTAGGAAGAAACCTCTATTAGGCTCTAAAAACTTGTTTAACTTAAAAAATTAAAATTAGACTTGGCATTTTCAGCAGAAAATTAAACATTTAATTTCTTTATACAACTTTGTCTAAGAAAGTGGTTGTTGCTCCAATAATCAAGAAGACCTAGTGTCTCGCCACTAACTGGAAGCCAAGTATTGAAATAAGAGTTTAATTGACTAACTGAAAAAGTATTAAAAAAATACTTTAAAGGGTTATTCAATTTGTTTTAGAAAATATTTTCAAAAATATTCATGTTAAAAAAAAATATTTTTGGAAATTAGAATTTGTTTTTCTCCCTATGTTTTTAACTTAGAAATTTTGAAAGTTTTCCATTGCATAAAAATTATTTTTAAGTTTTTACTTAGAATTTTTTTTAAAAAATTTTTAACTTAAATTTTTTTAAACTTAAAAATTATGTTTTCAAAAACTTTGAAGATTTTTTTTCTAGTGCAATTTGCCTTAGAATTTTTTTTTACTTATGAAATTTTTTTTAGGAATTTGATTACTTAAAAATTTTTTGCAGATCCTTAAAATTTTTTTTGAAAACTTCACTTTATGTTAAGAAAGTGTTTAAAATTTTATTACATAGAAACTCTTTAACAAAGTTAAAATTTTCACCTTAGACTTGTTTAGGAATCCCAAATTTTTATGTGATCAAAGGGGGAGAAGTATGTTAAGTCTAGGGGAGGTATAATAATTTTTGAAAATTATTAGCAAATTAATTGTTCTTATTACATTTGTTTACCCTACCTTAACTTGCGTTGCTCACATCAAAAAGGGGGAGATTGTTGAAACCCCAAGGTGTTTTGATGTGATAAAACAAGTTAAGTTAGGTCCTATTTTGTAATGCCTGAAAATTCTCAAAGTAATTTTAGAAATATTTTATGATTTTTCTGGAATTTTAGAATATTTTTCTGGAATTTTTAGAATAGCCGAAGTAGCAAAATTAAATAAAAACGTAAAATAGTCTAAGTAGGAATCGAACCCGAGACCTATTAGACTCTACGCTTTATAGATGACTCTAGTAACCAAGGGGCCCCAGCAGGGGTGTGCTAAAAGAAGAGGAGAACAATTCTATTTAAGATTTAGTTGGGTGGTATAAATCACTTAATATAAATAGGGAATTAAGAGAGGAGTTATTATTTCTCAAACGACAACTCTCTTTTCCCTCACTCTCACTCGACGCCACCTCTCTCTCTCCCTCACCTCTCGGCGCCCAAGGCCAAGGAGACCTAGGGTTTCATCCTTAGGAGCGTAGGAGCAACTTCCGGCGACAATTCTGGCACGAGGACGCTCCCCTTCGCAAGAAGGAAAGCATAGACGTAACAGGATCGTTGAGAAGACCTTCTTCTCCGGAAACTAGCGATCAGATTCGTAAGAAAACTAGCGCAGGAAGTAAGTAACCCCTCACCTGCAGTATAAGTAGCAAATTTTATGTTTTTATGCCCTTAGTTCACATTTATGTTCTTAGTTTAGCCATATGCAAAATTAGAGCACACCAAGCGCTCGATAAAATGCCTAGAATCGTTAAATGCTACAGTAAGCATTTTAATAGTTCAGTTAAATGCCCTAGATGCATTTTAATTAGCAAATATAGCCTTGCTTCAGTGATATAAGACTATGGTCCAATGGATGGGCTCCCATAGTCGCCTCTAGGTACAGATAACCTAGCTCTAGGTTCAGATAACCTAATAAAAAGTAAGATATGATAAATCAGTTATAAAATCAGTGTTTTATTTTATCAGTGGCACTGTACTAGACTTCAGTTGTCCATGGGTTGGACTCCCATAGTCGTCCCTAGGTTTAGATAACCTAGTAACCCTACTAGATTCGGGATTTGCGATGTGCGCACAGCAAGTACAGTTGCCGGGCCCATTAGCAGCATGTTTAGTATTTTTATCTATTTACGAAAATAGTTTTCAAACTTCACAAAACAGATAAGTGAATTCAGCTTAGCTTCAGTTCAGTTTTCTATTGATATAGCAGATAGCTCTATGTTTAGTTCTTGATTGTCATGATTTACATACTCATGTGCCATGTTTTAGCATTTCTAGTATATTCTCAGCTTTCATATCAGCATAACATCTTTTTAAAAGCATGATTTCTGTAAATGCATGTTTTTGTGAGGTAGATGGTTTCTTAATAAGCTCCCAAGCTTATAGTTGCATTTTCCTTATACTGCAGATAAGGGTAAAGGAAAGATGGAATAGCGCAGGCTGGAGGCAATGCGATGAAGATGTGTGTGAGCAGGAACTTGGAATAAAGATCTTTGGAGACTAGCAAACTTAAAAACTTAGTATTTTCTTATGTTGCTACTTCTCTGCACTTTTAGGATGCTAAGTATCATAAATTGTGAAACTAGATTTTATGCCATGCTTAGACTGCTTGTTATCTTGATATTAGCTAGCAAAGTATAAGTGATAACCTGTCTAGTGGTATTGTGTTATGGTATAGTTGAGTTCTGACAATTCTGTATGAGTTCGTGGCTGATTTCAGTGAAATCAGAAACCCAATCGATCAACTGATTGATTGAGAAGTCCTCAATCGATCAGCCGATCAATTGGGAGGTGATTCCCCGCGAACAGTGAGCAGCTGAGTCGATCAGCTGATCGATTGAGAAGTCCTCGATCGATCAGCCGATTGACTGGGAAGCGGACTTCCGCGTACAGAAAGTTGATGAATCGATCAACTGATCGATCGGGAATTTAAATCCCGCGAACAGAGAGCCTCTGAATCGATCTCTGGATCGATTGGCCAGGCTGGATCGATCAGCCGATCGATCCAGACTTGACTCCGTGCACAGTAGCACGTCGAATCGATCAGTGGATCAATCAGCCAACTCCAATCGATCAGCTGATCGATTGAAGTGTCTAATTTCAGCCAGAAGTGCCTAACTTCAGTTTACGACCAAATAGAAGTTAAGATCCCTTCTTTAGCATATGTATAACTTCAGCAATGTATCTCGAACACAAAGTTCGAATTTTATAGCACACAACATAGAGTTGTAATTCATTCAGTTTATTTCCGCACAAGAATAGTTAGCATAATGTAACCCCCGGCCTTACAGCCTAGTTAGTAGAAGGCAGGTCGTTACCGAGTGGTATCAGAGTAAGTTCCATACTTCCTCCACACACACATCAGCATTGAACCTGCAGCTTCCAAGTAAGACTATCTCTCACTTTACTTATGTTCTTGCTTTCATGTTTATAAATAACTACAGCATGTTCCTATATGATAGCATCTAACAAGATAATAGTAGTTATGTAAACATGATTGTATTAGTTATGTATGTCCCCTATTTCTCTAGAAAATGGTACGAGGACGCCCAGCTAGAAAGACACCAGCTACTGAGCCCCAGCAAGAGGCAGGCAGCTCAGTGCCTCCCCCAGACCTTGCAGCAGTAGTGGCTCAGTTACAAAAGCAACTAGCTGAACAGTAACAGGAGATAACCATCTTAAGGGCTAATCAGCAGAACACTCCCACTGTTACTCCAGAACCTAACTTAGCAACTCCAGTAGTGATAGAGGTTCCACCAGTCCAACCTGCAGCACCAGTATCCCCAGCAGCAGGGGCAAGGAGGGAACCCTATCTGATCCAGTGGCATAAGATCAAGCCTGAGAACTTCTCAGGCACTAGTGAACCATGGGATGCTTAAGCCTGGTTCAAAACACTGGAGAGTTCGATGGAGCTTCTGGACTGGCCAGAGTATGAAAAGGTGAAATACGCCTCCTTCTGCCTGACAGGAGATGCACGTATGTGGTGGGAGAGAATTAAAGGGAAGCGCCCAGTGAACCAGATGACATGGGTCGACTTCAAGAGAGAGTTCTTTGAGGAATTCTTTCACATGCGGGTCACAAATCGCCACTATGACGAGTTCACCGAATTTCATCAGGAAAACCTTTCAGTTGAGGAGGCCGTGAAGAAATTCAACAGACTGGCTCATCTATGCCCTTAATTAGTCAGCAGTGAAAAAAAAATGAGTCCGGTTGATGCTCAAAATGCTAAGGCCAGAAATAGCAATGAACGTGGCCAGCGGCGTTCATAGGCCGCAAACCACAGAAGAACTGATAAGTATTGCTCTGACCACCGAACATTACCAGAACAGCATCAAGCAACAGAAACAAGCCTTTTCAGAGTCTAAAGGCCAAGGAGGCTCAGGTACTTAGAAACACCAGGGCCACAGCTCTAACTGGAAAGGGAACTCTGGTAACAAACATAAACCAGGGAGTTACCCAAAAAGAGGACCAGCCAGTAGACAGCCTAGCTACCCCAAGTGCTCTACTTGTGGGAAATTCCACCCAGGAGTTTGTCGCAAGGGCACACGAGGATGCTTCGAATGTGGCCAGGAAGGGCATATGGCTAAACAATGCCCGAACAAGACTAGTGTCCCTCCACTACAGCCGATTCAGTATGGAGGTAACCCAGCGCAGTTACATCATATGCATGCTGCTATAGATGGACCACACATCAGTCAGGGCAGACTAGAAGCCCCCGTAGCCACAACAAACGCGAGGATCTACTCACTCACTAGAGAGGATGTAGCAAATGCCTCGACAGTTGTTACAGGTCAGATTAGTATTTTACAGCAAAGTGCAACTGTCTTATTCGATACTGGGGCAACCCATTCTTATATATCCAGGACATTTGTCGAAAAGTTAGCAATACCTTCAGATGTACTCAGGGGTCAATTTTTGACGACACTACCTTCAGGAGAAATCATGGCATCCACGCACTGGCTTCGAGTAGTGTCAGTCATTATAGCAGACAGAGAGCTTTTTGGTGATCTGATAGTGCTAGATATGGCTGACTATGATGTCATCTTAGGAATGGACTTTCTGATCAAGTACGATGCCTCCATAGAGTGTCGTAAACAGAGAGTTGTATTCCAACCGGAAGCAGGACTATAATTTGGGTACATCGTAGAACCAAAGAGAAAGGCTAAGAAGTTTCTCTCAACTCTGAAAGCACAGAAACTACTGGATTCAGGATGTACGGGATTTCTAGCACATGTAGTCAGTACTAGTCAGGACAAGGATCAAGAGCTAGAGGAGGTCTGAGTCGTACGTGACTACCCAGCAGTTTTCCCTGAGGAGTTACCAGGCCTAGCACCAGACAGGGAAATTGAATTTGAGATAGAACTCATCCCCGGTACAAATCTCATCTCCAAAGCACCCTACCGCATGGCTCCAGCAAAACTGAAGGAACTTCATGAGCAACTACAGGAGCTGCTTGACAAGGGCTTCATACGCTCTAGTCACTCACCATGGGGAGCACCTGTATTGTTCGTGAAGAAGAAAGACTGGAGCATGCGCCTGTGTATAGACTACCGAGCACTAAATCAAGTCACGATTAAGAACAGGTATCCTCTTCCCAAGATAGATGACCTGTTCGATCAGCTAAAGGGAGCAACAGTGTTCTCAAAAATAGATCTCAGATCGGGATACCACCAGGTGAAAGTTAAAGAAGGTGATATACCCAAAACAACTTTCAGGACCAGATACGGACATTATGAGTTCGTAGTCATGCCCTTTGGTGTGACGAATGCTCCAGCTACCTTCATGGACCTCATGAACAGAGTATTCAGAGAATACTTAGATAAGTTTGTCATCGTGTTCATCGAAGACATTCTTATTTATTCCAAAACTCAGGAAGAACATGCAGGACACCTGAAGATAGTACTGCAGACCCTTCAGCAGAATCAGCTGTACGCCAAGTTCACGAAATGTGAATTCTGGCTCGATCAGGTATCCTTTCTGGGTCACATCATTTCCAAGGATGGTATCATGGTAGACCCCAGTAAGATAGAAGCTGTGAGTAACTGGAAAAGACCTAAGAACGCCAGTGAAATCAGAAGCTTTTTGGGACTAGCAGGATATTACAGAAAATTTGTAGAGGATTTCTCCAGGATAGCCTCCCCACTGACAACTCTCACCAGGAAAAATAGAAAATTTCAGTGGACAAAGGACTGTGAGAACAGTTTCATGGAGCTCAAAAGAAGATTGACCAGTGCACCCATTCTGACTCTGCCCGAAAACACAGACAGCTTTGATATTTACAGTGACGCCTCTAAATTGGGATTAGGAGCAGTACTGATGCAAGAAGGTAAGGTGATCGCCTATGCCTCCAGACAACTCAAGGACTATGAGAGGAACTACCCTACTCATGACCTTGAGCTTGCAGCGGTTGTCTTCACCCTTAAAATTTGGAGACACTATTTGTATGGAACTCAGTGCAAAGTGTATACAGATCATCAGAGTCTGAAGTACTTCTTCACTCAGAAGGATCTGAATATGCGACAGCGTAGATGGCTCGAGCTGGTCAAAGACTATGACATAGACATCCTCTACCACCTAGGAAAAGCCAATAAGGTGGCAGATGCACTTAGCAGGAAGTCCAGTGCCACCTTACTATCCCTAGCAGTCATCTCACCGCCCCTACAAAAGGAGATTACAGATTTCGATCTCGAACTTATAGTTGGGCAACTCTCTACTATGACATTAGCATCTACCCTACTTGGTGATATCCAGACAACTCAGGATCAGGACCCTGAAATCCAGAAAATCAAGCAAGGGTTAACAGAATCAGAAAGTGAAGAGTTCAGAGTATCTGATGGTGGGATATTATATTTTGGTGACAGACTATGTGTTCCAGATCAGGAGGAACTACAAAGGAAGATCCTAGACGAGGCTCACAGGACTCCTTATGCGATGCATCCTGGTTCCACCAAAATGTACCAAGACCTAAAGAAACATTTTTGGTGGCCTAGGATGAAAAGAGACATCGCTAGATATGTCAGTACCTGTCTAACCTGTCAGAGGGTCAAGGCGGAACACCAGAGACCAGGAGGAGTTTTGCAGCCTATTCAGATTCCAGAATGGAAGTGGGAGGATATTTCCATGGATTTCATAGAGGGACTACCCAGAACAACGAATGGTTTTGATGCCATCTGGGTAATAGTTGACAGATTGACTAAGTCAGCCCACTTCCTAGCTATCAGGATATCCTACTCCATGGAGCAGCTAGCTCAGTTGTATCTCAAGGAGATCGTCAGACTGCATGGAGTCCCACTGACCATCATTTCAGACAGAGACAGTAGATTCACGTCACACTTCTGGGAGTGTGTGCAGTCAGCATTGGGCACCAAATTAAAGTTTAGCATAGCCTTCCATCCTCAGACAGATGGTCAAACGGAGCGGGTAAATCAAGTACTCGAGGATATGCTCCGAGCATGTGCCCTAGACTTCAAGGGGAGTTGGTGCAAATATCTGAGTTTAGTAGAATTTGCATACAACAATAGCTATCAGGCCACTATCGGCATGGCACCCTACGAGGCTCTCTACGGGCGGAGGTGTAGATCTCCAATCTACTGGTATGAGAGTGGTGAACAGAAAGAACTAGAACTTCAGACAGATCTAGTCGCAGATCCGTCAGAGGATGGAGATAGCTCAGAGCCGCCAGAAAAGCTATGCTGATACACGATGTCGACCCTTAGAGTTTTCAGTTGGGGATACAGTGTTCCTCAAAGTAGCTCCCATGAAGGGAGTAATGCGTTTTGGGAAGAAGGGAAAATTGAGTCCCAGATATGTGGGACCATACCTTATCACCAGAAGAGTTGGCAAGGTAGCATATGAGCTAGAGCTACCCCAGGAGATGTCAGCTATCCATAACGTATTTCATGTCTCTATGCTGAAGAAGCATATCCCAGATGCCACCTAGGTGATTGAGCCCTAGTTGGTATCAGTCCGCGAAGACCTCAGCTATGACAGTCGACCTATTCAGATAATAGACCGAGCAGTTAAGAAATTGCGGAACAAGGAGGTACCATTAGTAAAAGTCATTTGGCAAAATCACAAAACAGAAGAGGTAACTTGGGAGACAGAAGTTAGCATGAGGCAGAAGTATCCAGAGTTATTCTAAGTTCAAGGATGAACTTTTTATAAGGTATGGGGGATTGTAACACCCGAAAATTCTCAAAGTAATTTTAGAAATATTCTATGATTTTTTGGAATTTTAAAATATTTTTCTGAAATTTTTAGAATAGCCGAAGTAGCAAAATTAAATAAAAACGTAAAATAGCCTAAACGGGAATCGAACCCGAGACCTATTAGACTCTACGCCTTATAGATGACTCTAGTAACCAAGGGGCCCCAGCAGGAGAACAATTCTATTTAAGATTTAGTTGGGTGGTATAAATCACTTAATATAAATAGGGAATTAAGAGAGGAGTTATTATTTCCCAAACGACAACTCTCTTTTCCCTCACCCTCACCTGACGCCACCTCTCTCTCTCCCTCACCTCTCGGCGCCCAAGGCCAGGAGACCTAGGGTTTCATCTTTAAGAGCGTAGGAGCACCTTCCGGCGACAATTCCGGCACGAGGACACTCCCCTTCACGAGAAGGAAAGCATAGACGTAAGAGGATCGTTGAGAAGACCTTCTTCTCCGGAAACTAGCGATCAGATTCGTAAGAAAACTAGCGCAGGAAGTAAGTAACCCCTCACCTGCAGTATAAGTAGCTAATTGTATGTTTTTATGCCCTTAGTTCGCATTTATGTTCTTAGTTTAGCCATATGCAAAATTAGAGCACACCAAGCGCTCGATAAAATGCCTAGAATCGTTAAATGCTACAGTAAGCATTTTAATAGTTCAATTAAATGCCCTAGATGCATTTTAATTAGCAAATATATCCATGCTTCAGTGATATAGAACTACGGTCCAATGGGTAGCCTCCCATAGTCGCCTCTAGGTACAGATAACCTAGCTCTAGGTTCAGATAACCTAATAAAAAGCAAGATATGATAAATCAGTTATAAAATCAGTATTTTATTTTATCAGTGGCACTGTACTGGACTTCAGTTGTCCATGGGTTGGACTCTCATAGTCGTCCCTAGGTTTAGATAACCTAGTAACCCTACTAGATTCGGGATTTGCTACCTCGGGCCTAGTTAGGGATGCGCGCACAGCAAGTACAGTTGCTGGGCCCATTAGCAGCATGTTTAGTATTTTTATCTATTTACGAAAATAGTTTTCAAACTTCACAAAACAGATAAGTGAATTCAACTTAGCTTCAGTTCAGTTTTCTATTGATATAGCAGATAGCTCTATGTTTAGTTCTTGATTGTCATGATTTACATACTCATGTGCCATGTTTTAGCATTTCTAGTATATTCTCAGCTTTCATATCAGCATAACATCTTTTTAAAAGCATGATTTCTGTAAATGCATGTTTTTGTGAGGTAGATGGTTTCTTAATAAGCTCCCAAGCTTATAGTTGCATTTTCCTTATACTGCAGATAAGGGTAAAGGAAAGATGGAATAGCGCAGGCTGGAGGCAATGCGATGAAGATGTGTGTGAGCAGGAACTTGGAATAAAGATCTTTGGAGACTAGCAAACTTAAAAACTTAGTATTTTCTTATGTTGCTACTTCTCTGCACTTTTAGGATGCTAAGAATCATAAATTGTGAAACTAGATTTTATGTCATGCTTAGACTGCTTGTTATCTTGATATTAGCTAGCAAAGTATAAGTGATAACCTGTCTAGTGGTATTGTGTTATGGTATAGTTGAGTTCTGACAATTCTGTATGAGCTCGTGGCTGATTTCAGTGAAATCAGAAACACAATCGATCAACTAATCGATTGAGAAGTCCTCAATCGATCAGCCGATCGATTGGGAGGTGATTCCCCGCGAACAGTGAGCAGCTGAGTCGATCAGCTGATCGATTGAGAAGTCCTCGATCAATCAGCCGATCGACTGGGAAGCGGACTTCCGCGTACAAAAAGTTGATGAATCGATCAACTGATCGATCGGCCATGGATCGATTAGCCAATCGATCGGGAATTTAAATCCCGCGAACAGAGAGCCTCTGAATCGATCTCTGGATCAATTGGCCAGGCTGGATCGATCAGCCAATCGATCCAGACTTGACTCCGTGCACAGTAGCATGTCGAATCAATCAGTGGATCAATCAGCCAACTCCAATCGATCAGCTGATCGATTGAAGTGTCTAATTTCAGCCAGAAGTGCCTAACTTCAGTTTACGACCAAATAGAAGTTAAGATCCCTTCTTTAGCATATGTATAACTTCAGCAATGTATCCCGAACACAAAGTTCGAATTTTATAGCACACAGCATAGAGTTTTAATTTATTCAGTTTATTTCCGCACAAGAATAGTTAGCATAATGTAACCCCCGGCCTTACAGCCTAGTTAGTAGAAGGTGGGTCGTTACATGTTTTGTCTAACCCTTGTGTCTAAATGTGCAAGAGTTTAGGAACACAGGAAGTCGAGCGGAAGACGCGACTAACGAGAAGGATGGCACGGGGAGAGAGCTGACGGACTCGGTGCGTCCGAGGGACGAGGTGACTGCGAAAGAGTACACCGGTGGATGAGAAGAACGTACGCAACGTTCGAGGGACGAGAAACCAGGAAGGAAGGTTGCTCGAGGAGAAGGCCGAAACTTGGGTTCGGGTGAGCCCTATTCTGGATGGCCGAGATCACCCAAGCTAGCGAAGCCGGAGTTGAAGACTCGGACCGAGACGAGCTGAACCGGAGCAGCGTTCACAGACGAAGAAAGTCAACTTTTGTTGACCTTAGGGCTCCGGGCGCCCGGAACCATTCCGAGCGCCCGAAACAGCCCAGGGCACCCGGAACCCTTCCAGGCGCCCGGACCGAAGTTTTTGACTGGATCGAGTTAAACTTGATCTGAACGTTGGGGGATAAAGTTTTATCCCCCCAGGGCGCCTGGAGCCCTTCGGGGCGCCCGGAACCCTTCGGGCGGCCCGACCAGTTCTATAAATATAGCACTGATATACACAGTTTATTCAATCAACTTGTAATTCATTTTCTCTGTGCTTTATTATTATTGTGTGCTGTCAACGCTGTAAGAGACTACTCCGTTCAGAGGGGATCATCAAATAGTGCGTCATCCTTTCCTTGGATTAACAATTCTCTGATTGTAAACCAAGTAAACCCTCTGTGTCTGAGTTTGTTTTTAATTAGTCTCTTTTATTTAAAGTTACAAGTTTTATTATTAAGTTGAAAATCCAAGAAAGGTGTAATTTATTTTTTCAGGGCAATTCACTTCTCCCCTCTTGCCGGCCTCCAAAGGGACCAACAAGACAAAGCATGCTGAAAGGACCTCCGATGGTCTGTGGAACTAGTTGTCAACCCAATGGATAATTCTGATGGCGTTCTTGGTTCGGTCCGAGTGGGGCCGCCCGGGCCGAGCCGTTACAGGTAAAATACAATTTCACTTGAAAGGAGGATATAAACTATAAAATCTAAACTGAAGATAAAGAGGAAAATAAAAGGACAATCAGATTGGTTGTTAATATGTTTTTCTTGTATTCTAATAAGATAGTCAAATACATCTTAACTACAAAGTTTCATGAGTTAATAAATGACAAAGAAGTGTTTGGGGCTGAGCTAATTTATTCAATGTAACAATTTGCCGATGTATTTTGATAAACCTTTGATCTCGAAAGATTCTAATGCATGCTGGTAATAGAAAGTTATTTTACTACTCCATGCATTACTCCAATCCTCATTTGAATAGCTTTTGCAGTAGCCACATATAAATTATACCCCATGGGACAGCAATCAGTGTCTATACTTCAAATAAAGAATATTCAAGGACTAAGTTTTCAACCCTTCATTTATAGAATTGTTGGTGGAGGTGATTTCTTTACACGGTCAGGCCATTTCTGAAGTCAGAAAAATGGTGGAGCTGCGACAACGGTGGAGGGTCGCGATGGAGATATGGATTTGCTTTCGTCGATGAAGGGAGGGGAAATTGGAGCTATTGCCGTCAACGAAGAGAGGGGAAGCGGGAGCTGCTTTCGTCGACGAAGGAAGGGGAAGCCGGAGCTACTGCCGTCAACAAAGGGAGGGAAAGCTGGAGTTGCTTTCGTCGACCAAGGGAGGAGAAGCCGGAGCTGCTGCCGTCGACAAAGGGAGGGGAAGCTGGAGTTGCTTTCGTCGACCAAGGGAGGAGAAGCCGGAGCTGCTGCTGTCGACGAAAGGAGGGGAAGCCGGAGCTGCTTTCGTCAACCAAGGAAGGAGAAGCCGGAGCTGCGGCCGACCACGTCGAAGATGGCTGCTGGGAGTCGCCGACGCCAAAGGCTTTTTAGGGCACAGAATAGTAAAAGCACGGGGTGGAATAACAGGAGGGTAAAGTATATAAGTCACGAGAAAAGTACATTTTTGACACTGCTTAAAATTTAGTCGTTTAGCAAGTGGGACAACAGGACAGATATTTCTCGAGACAGAAGGTTCGAACTCTATATTTGTGGGATCGATTCTATGGGACTGTTGATGTGACGGTTCCATATTCAAATTCAGAATAATCAATTCATAATTTTTTTAAAAAAAAAACATATAATAAGTGAGAACATAAACTATGTTTCCTCTTAAATCCAACAGGTGAGACATAAACAGCTAACACCAAGTACACTTAAAGAGAAATTAAATCTTCAATTATTTCGGTGGTTTACTTGTCTGACTAAACAAGGTTTCGAATCAAAAAGTCAAAGTAAATAGATTGAAAGGCCATGAAAAGTCGTCTAGGCCAGCCACGTACAAAAGCAAATTAAACATATTAATTATATGTTTTAATATCATATTCAAGCTCGTACACAATTCTTAATTATCGAATATCAATTAAAGAAAAAGTAATATGATAAAGTTACTTTTATTATTATTATTATTATTATTATTATTATTATTACAACAGCTTAATTTACTTCTTATCAATCTGTGAAGACCGGGACATTGACTAAAAGATTTTGAAACGTAACCTTATTACTGACCTCCGATAAATGCAGTTAACTCATTGATTAGTCATGAAATAATTAGTTTGATCTATGAAAATGTTTTATAGACAAACTAAGATAAATTAAAAAATATACAAATTATGAGCAATTCAAAAGTTTAACATCTTTAAATTATGTATCCTATTTAAAGAAAAAATTCTTATAAATATATCATAATAGTTGTGGATCGAACTACGAATTTAGATGATAATCTGGATGTCCTACCATGACACCATAATCCTAGCTTAGAGGCCGGGTGATCGATTCGGTCTTATGAAAATTTTCCATCGCTTGCTAAGATCAATCGAAAAATGCACACGACAGATAATCTTACGCGTCTTATTTGAATGAAAAATTTCTATAAATACGTCATAATTAGGGATTGAATCATGGATATCTTAGATGGATAATCTGAATATTTACCGCGACCTCCAAGTGTTCAGGATGATGTGATAGTTAAAATATAAATATTACTATATAAAATTCTTAAAGTTAAAATTCGGCATGTTAAACATATCTTCCTAGTACATTAACCACCTGAACTAATAATAATGAGTAGTCATATAGTCATGTTTTTTTTTTAACGATATGATGAAGGGAAAGCGTAGTCTCAAAAAGCCCCACGTAATAATAATTTTATTTTATTTTATTTTTAATTATGGACACCTAATCATTAAAACTTAATCAACTTTTAAAAATCCATCAACTAACTTTAAAAGCAATAATTAAAACAACATTCTTTGCTTAATAAAACACCATTATATTTTTCATATCAAAAATATTTTTCCTCTATAATAAATTAAAATAAATTATTTTTTTATTTAATAAAAAATATTTTATATATATACACTTTTATATAAAAAATTTATTGATCAATTTAATTAATATTATTTAAACTTGATTAACTTCGCTTTTAGAAACACGTCGATTCGTCATGCCAGTGCGGCAACAGATATGATGACATAAGACTGCATCAGCGTTACGTATAATGGCGTCACGTTCAAGATCTAGAAAGTGTTACCGCCTATCATACCGGCACGCATCCACGTGTCACTGTAACTTATCCCGCACATGTCAGCGGCTAATGGGCCAGCCCTAAAAGGTCTAGAAACTCTTACCATCTATTTACCTATAGGACCGAAATGTAAATAGGTCCAATGAGTTTCACTTTAGAAGCCCAGGCATCCACTTCGGTGTCTGAAATTTTTTCACCGATATAAATTTGAGAAGCATATGCATCATGGAAAAAAGTCCAGAGTGATTTAAACGTTACAAATGTTTATTTACACTGCGCTCTCGTTAATTATTTGAAAATTTCATTCGTCTACTTCGCACCAAACTCTAGGGGAGGCACAATGACTTCCAGTTGAACTTTTGTCGGGCGGCAGTAGATCGGAATCTCATCTTAAATACAAGGAAGAGATTGAAAGACACATTACATCGCTATTAATGGCCTTGACATTGTTTTTTTCGTGTTATTATCAACTTTTTAGCTCACTTTAGAGTTTGCTCCATTGGCGCGCGCAACCCTCCAATTTCAATGGGCGGCGTCCTCAACCGTCATCTTGTTCCACGCTAGAGGACAGCTCAGAGCTTGCAGTATTTTTACGCTGTGGTCCTTTTTATTAACAAATTTTCAATTCAGAGACAGAGGCCTGTTTTATGTTCACAAGTAATTACAAGATTGGGACAATCGCCGTACCACTGCCTCTTTTCTTCTCCTCCTCTTATTTTCGTTCAATCTCCACCTATCAATCACCTCGTGATTAGCCCATCTCATGCAAACGCGATTAATTTAATGCGCCTAATTTTTATAAAACTGAAAAAAATACGCATAATAGATATTTATTTAGCTATTTATTGCGTGGAAGCGTGCCTTGTGTGGCTGGTGGGTGACTGCCTGCCTTGATATATATATCATTGGCCTACCAATGGAGTCCCAACACGTCATCATAAAGGACTCGAAGGCAGTATGGCAATCTGTTTTGTATCGTGTCTAGAACATCCGATCTGTAAATATAAGAAAGCCGCAGCAGATGCGTCTACCGTGGAAACGGCCGGCCGAAAACCGGTTCTTCTCCACGCTGCGCTAGAACACCTTCCGTGCAATGGAAGTTATCTCTTCCCACGTGGCACCGCCGTGCGCCTTTCCTCCGCTTATTCATATGCGACGACGCCTCCGTCGTTCGTGTTTAGTACCTTACGGCTGTCTATTTCCTCATTTGGCTCTTGCACCTTACGCCTCTCTTCTTCCTTCGTGCCTAAATTACTGCGACCCCGATCCTTTGGATGCCGAATCGACCATGAGGGATCGAAAGGGCGAGAAATCGCACGGATCGAAGCTTCTCGACCTCTTCGACGCCGACCCTATGGCCCATTCCGAGGACGAGCTCCCCTCCGGCAGCGGCATTGGTACTTCCTCAGCCGTCGCCAGCCCCGGCTACTTCTCCGACCGCAACCCCACCGGCGGCGCCGCTTCCCCTCTCGATTTCTCCATCTGGACTCCTCTCAGCGTCGTCTCCCCTTTCGTCAAGTCTCCCTGGGCATACCTCCCCCTCCTCTCCGAAGCCGACGCCGACCCCGCCGCCAGCGGACTCGTTGGCTCCCTCGTCCGCAAGGAGGGCCACGTCTACTCCCTCGCCGCCGACGGCGACCTTCTGTACACTGGATCCGACAGCCGGAACATCCGCGTTTGGAGGGGCTGGAGGGAGCTGTCCGGGTTCAAGTCCAGCAGCGGCCTTGTCAAGGCCATTGTCATCGCCGGCGACAGGATTTTTACTGGTCACCAGGACGGCAAGGTTCGTGTCTGGCGAAAGTCCGCCACGAACCCCTCTTTGCATAAGCGAATCGGGACGCTCCCTAGATTCAAGGATTTACTGAGGAGTTCTTTTAATCCCTCCAATTACGTCAAGGTACGGCGCCACCGGAGAACCGTGTGGCTCCGTCACTTTGACGCGGTGTCCTGCCTCTGCCTCGACGAGGAGGCCGGCATCGTGTACTCCGGTTCGTGGGATAGGACCGTGAAGGTGTGGAGGGTATCGGATTTCAAGTGCTTGGAATCCATCAAGGCACACGACGACGCCGTCAACACGGTGGCGACGGGGATCGGCGGGCTGTTGTTCACGGGATCGGCGGACGGGACGGCGAAGGTGTGGCGGAGGGAGTCGGCGGGGCGTGGGGGAGGTGCCACCAGGCACGTGCTGGCGCAGGCGCTACTACGGCAGGAAAGCGCGGTGACGGCGGTGGCGGTGGTCGAGGTGGCCGGGGTTGTGTACTACGGATCGTCAGACGGCGCGGTGAACTACTGGTTGTGGGATGGGTGGCGGCGCCAGCTGGCGCACGGGGGGAGGCTCCGGGGGCATCGGATGGCGGTTCTGTGCCTTGCGGCGGCGGGGAGGCTGGTGGTCAGCGGGTCTGCCGATAAGACGCTGTGCGTATGGCGGAGGGAGAAGGGCAGCGCCGGCGGCGTCGGGGGGCACACCAAGCTGGCAGTGCTGAAAGGGCACGAGGGACCGATCAAGTGCCTGGCGATGGAGGAGGAGGACGCTGGCCATGGCGGCGGGCCGCAGGGGCCACGCTACCTGGTGTACAGCGGGAGCTTGGACCAGTCGGTGAAGGTGTGGCGGGTATTGGAGTCGGAGGTACCCAGCGGATCGACGCCGGCGGGGTCATGGGGAGAGGTGGAGACTCGCGGCGAGGATCGGTGGTCATCTTCTCTGTCATCGGAGAGAGCGGGAACGGAGGTTGCGCGGCGGAGGAGCGGCAGTAGCGAGGGTGTGAGGTCGGTGCGGTTCGCTTCTCCGATGCGGGACGAGTCAGGAAAGAGAGCTGCTCGTATGCGGGCCACTGCATGAATACATGGTGTACATACCATTAGTTTTTATGATTTTTGTAATAAAATAATTACATCTGATTAAGCTGAAATTTCTTTTCTCTTTCTTTTCTTTACACAAATGGAAAAAATAATGAAATAAATGATTATCATTACATATTTGCCTAAACTTTAAATCTAATTATATTATTGATGTGATGGGGTTGGGAGCTCCTTTCTTAAATGTCAGGAAGCTACTCCTCCTTACTTTTTTTTAAAATAAAAAATAAAATGAAATGATATATTAAAAATATCTTTTAAATAAAATATAATGAAAAAAATACGAAATAATAATAAAAGAGTTGTTGAGAGATATTTTAATTGAGAAGACAGGAATAAAAAATTTTATTTTCTCCTGCTTTAATAAATTGTTTTTACGCCACCTGGAAATACTATCACCTATGGAAATAGATATGTGAGTTATTTGTTTAGTAAATGTATTAATTAGGATTGTAATTCTTGTAAATAAATAGAGCAATTTACTAGACGGCGAGTTCGGAAATTCCCAAAAGGCATATTAAAGTTTTAATTTTCCCAACGAAACACACTTTCTTTTAACCAAAATACCCTTATTCAAAAAAATAAAAATTATAAAAATATTTCCCCTTGATCTGAAATGGATGGCCACCTCCATCTCGATTGACGCCGCGCAGGAGCCGCCCTACCCCTCACTTTCATCAAGTTGATCGTCTATGACGAGGTCCTCGTAGTTGTCGGCAGAAGATCAAGTGTCGGCGGCGGATGGGTCAAGATAATGGGCAGGGGAAGGGTTCCTTTGTGTTCCTCGAGTTCAATGACGCCTCCTGCCTCTCAAACTTCCAAGTGATTGTTGATGCGGTCATGTAAAAGGTTGTGATACGACAAATAACGTAGGCCTCCTAATGCGAGTGCATAAGTCAAGGAAGTTGACTAAGGTGATAATCAAAGTTAAGAAGGATGATCCTATCCGAATCATGAAGATGATTAATCAGGGATGTGACTTTTGAGTTACCGTGTGTAGAATTCGTTCCAATTTGTAACATAAGAAACGTTAATGTCGAGCCAAGGAAAGAGTCTCTGACATTGACCCTTCGACGCTCAAGTCAGTCACCGAAAAGATGAAAGAAAATAGAGCAACATCAAGCACAGACGTAAATAGTGAATAACGCATACCTCCGCCGATGCATAGATCCTCTTTTTATATAGTAACCTGATGGGCAACGTACACGCTCTCCAAGTCACAGACATGATTTCCCAACCATCCTATGAAAGGATATCTCAAAAAAATATTTTTGAAATCATACCTTAACAAGGCATGCAAATCCCTGATGAGACAGTGGAAGCTTCCGCCATGTGATCCCCCTATTGACCATGCCTTGTGTTGGCGACACTATCTCCCAGAAGGATACTAAGAGATATGTCAATGATCCCTTTACTCAGCCAAGCGGGGTAGCCGTTCTGCTGGGGACCCCTCCACTCGGTCGGCTTTGGCTGCTCTTCCCTGCGGTAACTCGGTCCAATAGACTGTCTCTGCCCGACCGGACAAGTGCTCTGGTCTCGTTCCTCGATCCGTACTAAGAGTCTGACGATCTGGCTATATCATTCTGCTTAGAGAAGTCATTTGTTGATCGGACATTGCCTGCCCGATCGACAATTGTAGTCGACCTCCGCTTGACCACTATGGGTGAGCCCGTTGACTTCCTAGCGTTGACCACCTTGACTTTGACCTCCACATTGGTAGCTAACCCCGCTTATGACCCGAGTTGGACGGGTCTCCCGTTACCACCACATCACAAGTCTTCCCCTCAAGTCTAATTGAAAGAGACTATAAGTCCGACTAACTAGACGAGTAGTATCTTAGGCAACCTTCCACCGATCGGGCATTCTCTGTGCTCGTGTCGCCGATCGACTTATAGCTTCAAAATTGCTACTCTGCCTCTTCTTATTAACTTGAGCCTGACGAGTTGTTTGGCTACAATGAGCATCGAAGCTTTCTTGCTAACTTGTGTTTGGATTCGCCGCTCGGCCATTCATTAGTCTGAGTTTTGTGCCAATCGGCAAGGCTGACGACAACACTTAATTAGCAAATTTTTCTATTTCTCTACGCTTTCTCGGATGAGCGCCCCTTGATAATGACTGACGTCATCTAAATTTCTGGAAGATTATGCAAATCTTTGATCATTATGGTCGAGCATGCTGTCCATGCCTTTTAATTAACCCCCATTAATGCTTCGCTGTAATCGACTGCCACGTGTCCACTTTCTACCACCGCATGCTCGACGTGACCGGTGGATATCCATTGATGATGTGACAGACACCTTTTCAAATTCCACAACCAGATCTTATCTTGGTTTTGTGCAACCCTTGATCAGACGGCTCGGAGCGATCGCCCGTGAGGCTTAATAAACCCTCATCTGTTCGTCGTCCCCTTCATACTTCCTTAAGTTTTCTCCTTCGCGTACGTTCCTCGACGTTCTTTCTTCATCTTCGCCGGCGACCTTTCTTAGTAAGTCTTCCCTTCCCTTCCTTCTTCCGTTGAGTCGACAATTTGCTTCTTCTTGATTTCCAATGGCTGACTCTTCGCAATCCCCTACATCCATCCTCAGACTCTAGTATACTTCTATCGAGTTTAAGTTCAACGGGGATGAGATAGACCAAATGAAACTTACATACCGCTTCCCCTCCGACTACCAAATCGTCATCCCTTCAGCCTACGATCGACCCCATTTACGCCCAGTCGGCTTCCTACCCTTTTTTAAGGAATAATTTTGCGTCGGCCTCCGTTTTCCTGTTCATCCCCTCTTCTCGGTCATTTGTAAATATTTTCGTATCTTTTTGTATCAATTAGTGTCTAACTCCTTTAGGCTGTTGTGCGGGGTCGTCGTGCTGTTTCATCTCCATGGTATCCCCCTAGTACTGTCACGCCCCAGAGGAGTCCCTATCAGACAAAAATCCAGCAGCATCTCCCTTGTACCGGTGACAATATGAAACATATAGACATACATCACAACATATAAATATAAACAACATACTCATCAGCCTACATGGCTGGAACATATATAAAATAGAAACAACATAACCACGCAATTAATATACGCAGCCTACCTGGTTGAACATAAATGAATAAAACAACCACACAGTTAATATTTAGCCCACACGGCTGTATCAAAAACACAGCAGAAAAATGAAGAGAAACCCCATAATCCACAACTAAAGTTTACTATCCAATTAGGCTTACACAACCACAAGATCACGAAAAGTAAAAAACACCACGAATCAAACTCCAAACACAGACCAATTCATACAATACTAAAATCGCTGTATACTAAAAATACAAGTAAAGCATAAATAAAACCGATATAATGCAGGACCCAGGACTGGCAGCCGACATCTCTTCAAGCATCCATGAATCATCTACTGCTACCTGGAGAAAGAAAACTAATTTGCGAGATGGTGAGTACTAGAACTCAGCGGGTAAAGGTAAGATAGTGCATGGACAAAATAAACCAATAGAGAATGTCAAAAGAAATACAGTCTCATAAGGGAAATAGCAGATACTAAAACAAAACCCTAATAAATGCTCATACCTGAAATCATATCCTAGGCTAGTAATAGAAGATCAGAAGTAGTACTAATCTGCTACAGTACTGCTCATAACTACAAAGGAAATATGTAAGGTATATACAAACTTCCAATAAGTAAACCAAGGACTAAACACCTACAACGAGGGTATATCTCAACATAAGCAAGCATAGCAACATAAGTGAGCAACAGTAGTAAGTAAGCAATAACAACATATGTAAGCAACAGCAGTCAAAGCAAGTATAATAAAAGCGTATGCACGGATGGTCACTCCCGCCCACCTCTTTGCACGATGACCCCTGTATGGTCGAGAGGCCGGGTCAGTGACAGACTGTACACCACTCTAGCTACCACTCTCTCGAGTGGCCGAGGGGACAGTTGTATAGTAGCTAACTAGCTACATCTGTGA
The DNA here is from genome assembly GCF_018446385.1 of Zingiber officinale. Classification (NCBI taxonomy): domain Eukaryota; kingdom Viridiplantae; phylum Streptophyta; class Magnoliopsida; order Zingiberales; family Zingiberaceae; genus Zingiber; species Zingiber officinale. The sequence continues at coordinate 102,587,959 of NC_055987.1, read as the reverse complement.
CGGGGGTCCCTGCTGCTCGTAACTCCAGCTACCACTACCCATGAGTAGCCGAGTGGCCACTCTCTCGGGTGGCCGAGGATGCGTCCCTGGTCAACAACTCTATCGACCGCAAGGGAGAATTGGTCGTTGACATATATGACATGATATGATGTGCCAAATGTAACAATCATCATACAAATATAAGCAGAAATTAGGTATGCTACATGAAGCCAGCATGCTCAATACGATACATAAACAAACAACAGTCATCATACCAATATAAGTAAAAATTAGGTATGCTACATAAAGCCAGCATGCTTAATATAGTACATAAATAAACAACAGTCAAAGCATACAAACATGGTATCTACTATCTGCTACTTATCATGGACAACAACAAGAGACTGTATAGATATGGAAACGAATATCTCAAAGATCACGTGGAAGTATCAAGCGCAGGAAAAATAAGAGTGGAGTCAGGATAAAACAGTCCTTATCCAAAATAGTTCATGCACTAAGTTCAAAGAACTACAGAATCAACGTAAGAAGTACCCGCTTTTATGTTAGTGCAGTAAGCATCCGACAATCGAACCTCAGTTTTGATAATGGCAAAGGGATTCAAAGTTAAGATTCCATGTTATCTAACGTGGTTAAATAAGGTTTCAGGAAAGTCCTAACTGCGGTTAGGCAGGGGAAAATCCTAAGGGGGGGGTAACCTTAGGTCATAGGGGGTGGTAACCCTAGGTGAAGGAAAATCCTAAGGGGGGGTAACCTTAGGTCCTAAGGAGTAGTAACCCTAGGTGAAGGAAAATCCTAAGGGGAGGGGGTAACCTTAGGTCCTAGGGGGCGGTAACCCTAGATGGAGGAAAATCCTAAGGGGCGGCAACCTTAGGTCCTAGGGGGCGGTAACCCTAGGTGGAGGAAAACCCTAAGGGGCGGCAATCTTAGGTCCTAGGGGGCGGTAACACTAGGTGGAGGAAAACCCTAAGGGGCGGTAACCCTAGGTCCTAGGGGGTGGTAACCCTAGGCGGACAGTCCAGTCGTCGGGTCGACCTAGGGTTTCCGGTCGGGAATCCGAAGTCAGACCCGGACAGTCCGGAGACTGTCATTATCATATCTATTATGTTTTATGTGCTAACTTTGTACTGCAGGGTATATTTGTTGGTGCAGCGGAGGCCGGCAAAAGGGGGGTGAATTGCTGAAAACACAAAATAAAAATACCCTCCTCGGATTTCAACTCAATTAATGCAATAGTAAATAAGTAAAGGCAGAAATAAAATTAAACTAAGCAAGGAAATAGAAATTAAGTAGAAAACAGGATTTAACTTGGTTACAACCAAGGAGGTTGTTAATCCAGGGCAGTAAGAAAAAGCTCAGTAGAAAAATCTCCTTTGCTGAAGGCGGAGAAGCCTTTTACACTTTGGAAGCTTAGAACTATTGCTAGGAATGGCTACACAATGATTGCTTGAGTTGTTGTTGAATTCCTAGCTCCAGGGGCCTTTTTATAGCTCCTGGAAAGTCTATCTCGAGGGTCCAAGGCGCCTCCAACAAGGTTTAAGGTGCCTCCAACTCGATCTGCGGATAAAACTTTATCCGCAGCTGGACTGCTCAAGGCGCCTTAAACAATCATTCAAGGCGCCTTTAATGTGTTTAAGGCGCCTTCAAGGTTACTGCTACAGTAATTTCTGCTACAGTAATTTCAGCCTCTTTTGTCTTCTTTTCTTCTCCTCTTTAGCTTCCGAAGCTCCGTTCTTTTGGGTGATTACGACCAACCGGAATAGGGCTCACCCGAACCCAATTCCCGGCCTTCTCCTCGAGCAGCCTTCCGTCCCGGCTTAACGTCCCTCGAACGCCGCGCACGCTCTTCACGCCCACCGGAGTACTCTTCCGCAGCTCTCTCGTCCTTCGGACGCACCGAGCCCGTCGTCTCCCTTCCCGTGCCGTCCTTCTCGCTAGCTGCATCTTCCGCTCGACTTCCTGTGATCCTAAACTCCTGCACACTCAGACACAGGGATCAAACACAACAGGACCTAACCAACTTGGTTGATCACATCAAAACTACCACGGGGTCCAATAATCTCCCCCTTTTTGATGTGCATCAACCCAAGTTCAAGTTAGGGTTAAAATAGACATAAAAAGTAATTTTAAAGAAAAAATTACTAAACTAACAAGTTAAGCATAATTTTTTGTAATTAGTAAAATTGCAACACTTTTTATAATAACAGAAATTTTAAATTTTTCTAACTCCCCCTAAACTACTTCACTCTCCCCCTTTGATCACAGCAAAAACGGGGTTAATAAAAATAGAGAGAATTATCCAACAATATGTTAGGTAAAATAAATGGTTCAAAAATATTCCAAGTAAGAATGAAATTTTGAAAAATTTTCTAGGTAAAATTTTGCAAGTCAAAAAGTTTCCACAAAAAAAATTTTCAAGTTAAAAAATTTTCCAAAAAAAATTTTAGTAAAATGAATTTTTGCATTTTTCAGAAAAAAAATCCTAAGTTAAATTACTTTTTAGAATTATAGAAAAGGCTTTTAACTTAGGCGAAAATAATATATATTTTTTTTATTATTATTATTAAAACAAAATTCATTCTCAAGTTATTGCCATTTCTCTAACCTTATTATGATATCTAAATTTCCACTTTAGTTTATCATAATTTTTTTTGGATTTAAGGAAAACAATATTAAGTATGCAAAAAATTGTTATGACAAAATAATTGATAAAAGATCTTTTGAAAATTCATTCGACAAATTATTTTGTAACTCACAAGAATCTTTTGGCAATGTTTTTAATTTCAGAAATTCTTTCAACAAAATAGTTGGTAAAAAATGTTTCGACGGTGTTTTTAATTGGAGAAATTCGTTCGACAAAATTTTTTCTAATCCAGAAGATTCTTTCGAAGATTTAATTTTTAATTCGCAAAAATTTTCAGGTACCTTCGCGATTAATGTAATTAATTGTTCAGAATGTGGAGACCATACCTGACTTACCTTGTCAGCTGTTGATTCTCCCCCTGTCGAGTTGCTTTCTTCCGAAGTCTCTTCCCCTTCATCGATGCTCATCTGGGATGAGCTTTCTGTGGCTTCAGGATGAAATTCGGCTGTTGGGGCTGTTGCGGCATTTACCTTGGATTCGGACTCTTCATAGATCTTTAAGAACTTTTCCCAAAGTTCTTTTGCACTATTGTACTCTCCGACTTTGTCAAGATCTTCATTTGGTATTGTGGTTAGAAGATGAAATTCAGCCCGCGCATTTGCCATCGACTCATCACGTTGCTTCTCGTTCCAGAGGTATTTCTCGAGCTCTTCTCCGTTTACTTTCTTTGGTGCTTCATAACCAGATTTCATTATTAAATAAATAGAAAAATCAGAGTTAAGGTATACCTCCATCTTTTGCTTCCATGAAGCAAACTCCCCCTCGAATGCAGGTGGGTAGTCACTATCTCCGGCCATTGTTTTGATCGTAGTGCTTCAGTTGGCGGTTAGTCCTTCTGAGGCGATCAGGCTCTGATACCACTTGTTGGTGCAGCGGAGGCCGGCAAGAGGGGGGTGAATTGCTGAAAACATAAAATAAAAATACCCTCCTCGGATTTCAACTCAATTAATGCAATAGTAAATAAGTAAAGGCAGAAATAAAATTAAACTAAGCAAGGAAATAGAAATTAAGTAGAAAACAGGATTTAACCTGGTTACAACCAAGGAGGTTGTTAATCCAGGGCAGTAAGAAAAAGCTCAGTAGAAAAATCTCCTTTGCTGAAGGCGGAGAAGCCTTTTACACTTTGGAAGCTTAGAACTATTGCTAGGAATGGCTACACAAGATTGCTTGAGTTGTTGTTGAATTCCTAGCTCTAGGGGCCTTTTTATAGCTCCTGGAAAGTCTATCTCGAGGGTCCAAGGTGCCTCCAACAAGGTTTAAGGCGCCTCCAACTCGATCTGCGGATAAAACTTTATCCGCAGCGCAAACGGTCAAACTGGACTGCTCAAGGCGCCTTAAACAATCATTCAAGGCGCTTTCAATGTGTTCAAGGCGCCTTCAATGTGTTTAAGGCACCTTCAAGGTTACTGCTATAGTAATTTCTGCTACAGTAATTTCAGCCTCTTTTGTCTTCTTTTCTTCTCCTCTTTAGCTTCCGAAGCTCCGTTCTTTTGGGTGATTACGACCAACCGGAATAGGGCTCACCCGAACCCAATTCCCGGCCTTCTCCTCGAGCAGCCTTCCGTCCCGGCTTAACGTCCCTCGAACGCCGCGCACGCTCTTCACGCCCACCGGAGTACTCTTCCGCAGCTCTCTCGTCCTTCGGACGCACCGAGCCCGTCGGCTCCCTTCCCGTGCCGTCCTTCTCGCTAGCTGCGTCTTCCGCTCGACTTTCTGTGATCCTAAGCTCCTGCACACTCAGACACAGGGATCAAACACAGCAGGACCTAACTAACTTGGTTGATCACATCAAAACTACCACGGGGTCCAAGAATATTTGGGATTAATGTATCTTGCAGGGACCAAAGTGCAAAGATTAACCTCGGATGAACAGTGTCCGAGGCGCCTCCATAGAACTTGGAGGCGCCTCCATAGAACTTGGAGGCGCCTCGGGTGCAAAGCTGAAGCTGGCTGCGAAGTGGAGCTGGAGGCACCTTCATAAGGATTGAAGGCGCCTTGGACCATTGATTGAAGGCGCCTTGGAGCTTTGATGAAGGCGCCTTCAGGTTGGGATAAGCAGCAGTCAGCGGACGTTATCACAGCGCAGGAATAGGGATAAGTTTTGGGGTTTAAGGCGCCTTGACTGACACTGGAGGCGCCTTCAACGTCCAATAAAAAGACATCTTGACCAGCAGCTTGATATATCTTCTTCCAAGCGAACTTTCTGCTACAAGCTGCATACGAGACGATCCCGAAGTGCTGCAACGACACCCCGACAACCCGGAGCTTCAGATTTAGTCTTTTATTGTCGGTATAATCTTTTTACTGCTTTGAATTGTAATTAGTTTGTAATAGTTTTTACGAGCTTATAGTTGTTGCCCACGAAAAGCGATCAAGGATCGCGGGCCTTCGAGTAGGAGTCGATCTAGGCTTCAAATAAAGTAAATTCTCCTGTGTCTCTGTGTTTACTTTTCTTTTCCGCTGCGTGATTTAAATTCCGATAATTTTACGAATCGAATGAATTAGCCGCGAGCGTTATTCACCCCCCTCTAGTGCGTCTCGATCCAACAATTGGTATCAGAGTAGGGTTGCTCTGAATTGGTACAACTACCGTTCGAGCATTTTTTTCGTCACTTTTTCGTTCGATAAGGGTAAAAATAAAACCTTACGCCTTTTATTTTTTTTTCCCCTCCAAAATTGTTTTCAAAAAATCCATTTTTATCTTTTCACCATTGATTGCAATTAGTGAAATATCGTGTTTTCAAAAACTTGTAGTAATATTTTTTTATAATATTTTATTATTTTCTCTCGAAATTCTTGAATTACTATTTTTATTTCTCTCCCGCACTACTAATCCAAGACCAAGTCTTGGAACAAGTTTTATTGTTTTTATTTTGCGAGATTCCTTCTAATGGCCTACGAAGATGGGTACAACTCCACATGCCTACCACTGCTGTCTGACGAGAACTTCAGATACTGGAAAGACCAGGTGGAGCATCAATTAAAGACCGAAGTAGAAATATGGACCATAATCCATATTGGATTCACTCTCCCTACCAAAGAAGGTGTACCCATCACCTGTGACAAGTGGGATGCACAAACAATAAGGACATACGAGGAAAATGCAAAAGCAACTTACATTCTCTTATGCGGACTAACAAATTCAGATCTTGATCGAGTTGGAAAGTTCAACAATGCTAAGGAGCTTTGGGAGAAAGTGCTCAAGCTTTATGAGATCTCTTCAGAGTTAGAAGATCGAATAAAACCTGAGTCCGAATTTGAAATTGAATCCTCAGAGTCAACCTCCGAACCAGACTCAGAAGAATCAGAGCAAACCGATATCATAGCACTGATGGCCAAAGACGAGATATCTGAATCTGAGTTAGAATTTGAAATGGCAACAGTCAAGGGGGAGGATCCTATCACGGATCTAAAAGGTAAAATTATAAATTCAAATTGTAAATATCTCATAATCTGTTTTAAGTGTAGGGAGAGAGGGCACTATAGAAACGAATGCCCCACTCGTAAGACTCGACCGGCACAATCGAAGGAGAAGGAGAAAATGATCAGGAGAGGGAAGAAATACATTAAATGCTCCAAATGCAAACTAATGGGTCACTGCAAAAGATAATGCCCAAAAAGAAGACCCAAGGATTCAGAGGGAGAAATCAAGGTTAGTACATTTACATTATATGAAAATCCAGTTTTTGCAACACATAATTGCACTAGCTTAACTAATCCTGCTTGCTCTAGTATAGATTTCTCTTCAAAATTAGATATGCATGCTAATAATGTAATGAATAAAATTAATTCAAATAAAAATAAGAAATTAACTCTTAGAAAAGTAGAAATACAAAATAATATTTTAAAAGATAAAATTGATAAATTAGAGAAGATTGTTAATAATTTAGTCAAATCACGAAATCTAGACTTGGGTTATAAGTCTAAAGTAAAACTTAAATAGTACAAACCAAGCTATAATCAAGTACCTTTTATTTACTTAACTTAATTTAAATAAAACGTAAATCAATAACATAGGAGGAGGCTCTAGAATAACTGGCACCTCCGAAATTAATCCACTCGATAAGGGTAAACAAGAGTAGATTACCCGGCAGGGTAATTAAGGTTAGATTAAAATGGGTTAGGTTTAACTTGACCAACGGTACTGGTGAAGTTTTTGGATGATAGTACGTTAGGAAAGCTTGGACATTGCATGTCTAGGAAGATATGGCTTCGACCCGGTGCATTTGGCCAAGTGGAACTGACCGAAGCTACCCTTAAATGGATCCTAACTAGTTAGACCAAGGTTTAGTATTAAGTTCAATGGGTAGGACTATTTGGAAAACCTCGAAGGCATGGTTACTTTAATGAGTTCCTTGTGACTCACCATAGCCCAGAAGTTTATCCAAAGAATGCTTACTTGTTGAACTCAAAGCTAAACCTGAATCTAACACAAAGTTAAACATAACCCTAAAATTGAACCTAATTCATCTCACAAAAATTATAGGATTCCCTGATTGAAAATTTAGATCGGGTGAGATGACTAAGGAATTTAAAATTCAAATTCTGAATCAAATTACTAACTATAATTAATTCAAATTCAAAATTAATATTTCTTTTCTTTTAAAACTAAAAATCATCTTTAAAATTATTTGAAAAATTCTTTAAAAAACATCTTAAAAATTGTTTGCAAAATTCTTTAAAAAACATTTTAAAAATCTTTCAAAACTTCATTACAAAATTATTTGAAAAATTCTTTAAAAATCATTTTAAAAATTGTTTGAAAAATTCTTTAAAAATCATTTTAAAAATTATTTGAAAAATTCATTAAAAAACCTTTCAAAAATTCTTTTAAAAATTATTTTCAAAATCCTTTAAAAAATTCATTCAAAATTCTTTTAAAAATATTTTAAAAATATTTTAAAAATCCTTTAAAAAATTCTCTTAAAATTCTTTTAAAACTTCATTTAAAAATCATTTAAAAATTCTTTTAAAAATCATTTCAAAATCTTTCAAAATTATTTTAAAAATCTATTAAAACTTCATTACAAAATTATTTGAAAAATCTTTCAAAACTTATTTTCAAAAATCATTTTAAAAATCTTTGAAAACTTCTTTACAAAATTATTTGAAAAATCTTTCAAAACTTATTTTCAAAAATAATTTTAAAAATCTTTTAAAACTTCATCACAAAATTATTTGAAAAATCTTTCAAAACTTATTTTCAAAAATCATTTTAAAAATCTTTTAAAACTTAATTTCAAAATTATTTGAAAAATCTTTCAAAAATTATTTTAAAAATCTTTTAAAACTTAACTTTAAAATTATTTTAAAAACTTAATTTCAAAATTATTTTAAAATCTTTTAAAAATTAATCTCAAAATTATTTGAAAAATATTTTAAAAAATATTTAAAAAATCTTTTAAAACTTAATTTCAAAATTATAACTTAATTTTAAAATTATTTAAAAAATCATTTAAAAATCTTTTGAAAATCAATTTCAAAATAAGTTGAAAAATTATTGGAAAAATCATTTGAAAAATCCCTTGAAAAATTAATTTCAAAATTACTTAAAAAATCATTTGAAAAATCACCTGAAATATCCTTTGAAAAATTAATTTCAAAACTCTTTTAAGAAGTTATTAAATTCTTTGAAATTTTAAACTCAATTAATTTTAAATCTTCAAAATAATTAAATGGTCATCAATTGCAAAGACAACTCCATTTCACGCTCACTCATATGTCAAACATGCTTGTTAATCTAGAATGAGTGAGATGGAAAGTTAGAAAAATAAATTTTTTTCTTCTCATACTTGAACCAAAGAATTAATTAAGGCATTAATTAAGGGGGAGAGATATTGAGTTGGTTTTAAAATTAGTTTTTCTTTAAAATAAAATTTTGACTTGACCTCAAAATTAAAAACTATTTTTGGCATGTCTTCGAAAATTCAAGTCATTTTTAACTTAGCTTTAAAATTTAAATTATCTATGACCTGACTTTTAAAGTACAACTCCTCTAGAATAGTTTCAAAGCTAAGCCTTTATGTAAAACCTCTTTATGCTAAGTACTTAATCAAGTCTTCTTTAACTAAACTTAGTTAGATTATACTCTAAACTTAGCTATTTGACTAGATGATTTCTCAAGGCAATCATTTTTAAGCTGTACATATAGCTAAGTATTTTCCAAAGCATTCTCAAAATTTCATCAAAACTATTTTTTTTTGAAAAACTAAGTCTTCTTAAGGTTAAATACTTAACAAAACTATTATCTTCATAAGTTTAGCTAAGTCTAAAAGTATTTTAAAAGTAAAAATCTTAGCTAAACTAAGTCTCAAATTTTTTTTTTTGGTTAAACTCCCTCTTTAAAAACTAAGAATTTAAAGTATCTCTCAAACTAAAGGAAGAATTTTCCTTTCAAAATTTATGATAACAATTTTGATTTCACCTAGCTAACAGTCTTACAATAAAAACTAAGTGTTTATCAAAAGTATGCTTAACCTTCTATTTTTTATCTTTGAAAGATAAGATTGAAAATTATCTTTGAAAGTTAAGCTAAGGCCTAGATTTTCTTCACTCTCTTGGGTATTTTGATATATGGCAAAGGGGGAGAGTAGGAAGAAATTCAAAGAAAATTAAAATTCAAATTAAAAAGAAATTTCTGTTGTGAATGTGCCTATGCTTTATTTATGCCTGTGCTTATTTATACGTATCATTATTGCATTTTTACTTAACTTTGAATTTCGGTTGCCATAATCAAAAAGGGGGAGATTGTTGGTGCAGTAAGCATCCAACGATCGAACCTCAGTTTTGATAATGGCAAAGGGATTCAAAGTTAAGATTCCTTATTATCTAACGTGGTTAAATAAGGTTTCAGGAAAGTCCTAACTGCGGTTAGGCAGGGAAAAATCCTAAGGGGGGAGGGGGGGGGGGGTAACCTTAGGTCCTAGGGGCTGGTAACCCTAGGTGAAGGAAAATCCTAAGAGAGGGGGGGGGGGGGGTAACCTTTGGTCCTAGGGGGTGGTAACCCTAGGTGGAGGAAAACCCTAAGGGGCGGCAACCTTAGGTCCTAGGGGGCCGTAACCCTAGGTGGTGGAAAACCCTAAGGGGTGGCAATCTTAGGTCCTAGGGAGCGGTAATCCTAGGTGGAGGAAAATCCTAAGGGGCGGCAACCTTAGGTCCTAGGGGGCGGTAACCCTAGGTGGAGGAAAACCTAAGGGGCGACAACCTTAGGTCCTAGGGGGCGGTAATCCTAGGTGGAGGAAAACCCTAAGGGGCGGCAACCTTAGGTCTTAGGGGGTGGTAACCCTAAGTGGAGAAAAATCCTAGAGGGCGGTAACCCTAGGTCCTAGGGGGTGGTAACCCTAGGCGGACAGTCCAGTCGGTCTGGAGGATCGGACTGGCATCAGGTAAATCTCCTGAGTAGAGTAGGTGAGGACGCGTTCCCCGTAGAGGGAACAGTAGGCGTCGGGTCGACCTAGGGTTTCCGGTCGGGAATTCGAAGTCAGACCCGGACAGTCCGGAGACTGTCATTATCATATCTATTATGTTTTATGTGCTAACTTTGTGCTGCAGGGTATATTTGGGATTAATGTATCTTGCAGGGACCAAAGTGCAAAGATTAACCTCGGATGAACAGTGTCCGAGGCGCCTCCATGGAGCTTGAAGGCGCCTCGGGTACAAGGCTGAAGCTGGCTGCGAAGTGGAGCTGGAGGCGCCTTCATAGGGATTGAAGGCGCCTTGGACCATTGATTGAAGGCGCCTTGGAGCTTTGATGAAGGCGCCTTCAGGTTGGGATAAGCAGCAGTCAGCGGAGGTTATCACAGCGCAGGAACAGGGATAAGTTTTGGGGTTTAAGGAGCCTTGACTAGCACTAGAGGCGCCTTCAACGTCCAATAAAAGGACATCTCGACCAGCAGCTTGATATATCTTCTTCATTACTTATTTTTTCAAAAATCATTTTAAAAATCTTTTAAAACTTCATTACAAAATTATTTGAAAAATCTTTCAAAACTTAATTTCAAAAATCATTTTAAAAATCTTTTAAAACTTAATTTCAAAATTACTTGAAAAACTTTCAAAAATCATTTTAAAAATCTTTTAAAACTTAACTTCAAAATTATTTGAAAAATTATTTTTAAAACTTAATTTCAAAATTATTTTAAAATCTTTTAAAAATTAATCTCAAAATTATTTGAAAAATCTTTTAAAAATTATTTTAAAAATCTTTTAAAACTTAATTTCAAAATTATTTAAAAAATCATTTTAAAATCTATTGAAAATCAATTTCAAAATAAGTTGAAAAATTATTAGAAAAATCATTTGAAAAATCATTTGAAAAATCCCTTGAAAAATTAATTTCAAAATTACTTAAAAAATCATTTGAAAAATCACTTGAAATATCCTTTGAAAAATTAATTTCAAAACCCTTTTCAAAAGTTATTAAATTCTTTGAAATTTTAAACTCAATTAATTTTAAATCTTCAAAATAATTAAATGGTCATCAATTGCAAAGACAACTCCATTTCACGCTCACTCATATGCCAAACATGCTTGTTAATCTAGAATGAGTGAGATGGAATGTTAGGAAAATAAATTTTTTTCTTCTCATACTTGAACCAAAGAATTAATTAAGGTATTAATTAAGGGGGAGAGATATTGAGTTGGTTTTAAAATTAGTTTTTCTTTAAAATAAAATTTTGACTTGACCTCAAAATTAAAAACTATTTTTGACATGTCTTTGAAAATTCAAGTCATTTTTAACTTAGCTTTAAAGTTTAAATTATCTATGACCTGACTTTTAAAGTACAACTCCTCTAGAATATTTTCAAAGCTAAGCCTTTATGTAAAACCTCTTTATGCTAAGTACTTAATCAAGTCTTCTTTAACTAAACTTAGTTAGATTATACTCTAAACTTAGCTATTTGGCAAGATGTTTTCTCAAAGCAATCATTTTTAAGCTGTACATATAGCTAAGTATTTTCCAAAGCATTCTCAAAATTTCATCAAAATGATTTTTTTTTTTTAAAAAAACTAAGTCTTCTTAAGGTTAAATACTTAACAAAACTATTATTTTCATAAGTTTTGCAAAGTCTAAAAGTATTTTAAAAGTAAAAATCTTAGCTAAACTAAGTCTCAAATTTTTTTTTGGTTAAACTCCCTCTTTAAAAACTAAGAATTTAAATTATCTCTCAAACTAAAGGAAGAATTTTCCTTTCAAAATTTATGATAACAATTTTGATTTCACCTAGCTAACAGTCTTACAATAAAAACTAAGTGTTTATCAAAAGTATGCTTAACCTTCTATTTTTTCTCTTTGAAAGATAAGATTGAAAATTATCTTTGAAAGTTAAGCTAAGGCCTAGATTTTCTTCACTCTCTTGGGTATTTTGATATATGGCAAAGGGGGAGAGTAGGAAGAAATTCAAAGAAAATTAAAATTCAAATTAAAAAGAAATTTTTGTTGTGAATGTGCCTATGCTTTATTATGCCTGTGCTTATTTATACGTATCTTTATTACATATTTACTTAACTTTGAATTTCGATTGCCATAATCAAAAAGGGGGAGATTGTTGGTGCAGTAAGCATCCGACGATCGAACCTCAGTTTTGATAATGGCAAAGGGATTCAAAGTTAAGATTCCTTATTATCTAACGTGGTTAAATAATGTTTCAGGAAAGTCCTAACTGCGGTTAGGCAGGGAAAAATCCTAAGGGGGGGGGGGGTAACCTTAGGTCCTAGGGGCTGGTAACCCTAGGTGAAGGAAAATCCTAAGGGGTGGGGGAGGGGGGGGGAGGGGGGGAGGGTAACCTTTAGTCTTAAGGGGTGGTAACCCTAGGTGGAGGAAAACCCTAAGGGGCGGCAACCTTAGGTCCTAGGGAGCGGTAATCCTAGGTGGAGGAAAATCCTAAGGGGCAGCAACCTTAGGTCCTAGGGGGCGGTAACCCTAGGTGGAGGAAAACCCTATAGGGCGATAACCTTAGGTCCTAGGGGGCGGTAATCCTAGGTGGAGGAAAACCCTAAGGGGCGGCAACCTTAGGTCCTAGGGGGTGGTAACCCTAGGTGGAGAAAAACCCTAAGGGGCAGTAACCCTAGGTCCTAGGGGGTGGTAACCCTAGGCGGAAAGTCCAGTCGGTCTGGAGGACCGGACTGGCATCAGTTAAATCTCCTAATTGGAGTAGGTGAGGACGCGTTCCCCGTAGAGGGAACAGTAGGCGTCGGGTCGACCTAGGGTTTCCGGTCGGGAATCCGAAGTCAGACCCGGACAGTCCGGAGACTGTCATTATCATATCTATTATGTTTTATGTGCTAACTTTGTGCTGCAGGGTATATTTGGGATTAATGTATCTTGCAGGGACTAAAGTGCAAAGATTAACCTCGGATGAATAGTGTCCGAGGCGCCTCCATGGAGCTTGGAGGCGCCTCGGGAAGTGGAGCTGGAGGCGCCTTCATAGGGATTGAAGGCGCCTTGGACCATTGATTGAAAGCGCCTTGGAGCTTTGATGAAGGCGCCTTCAGGTTGGTATAAGCAGCAGTCAGCGGAGGTTATCACAGCGCAGGAACATGGATAAGTTTTGGGGTTTAAGGCGCCTTGACTGGCACTAGAGGCTCCTTCAACGTCCAATAAAAGGACATCTTGACCAACAGCTTGATATATCTTCTTCCAAGCGAACTTTCTACTACAAGCTGCCTACGAGACGATCCCGAAGTGCTGCAACGACACCCTGACAACCCGGAGCTTCAGATTTAGTCTTTTGTTGTAACGCCCAAAAATTCTCAAAACTATTTTAGAAATATTCTATGATTTTTCTGGAATTTTAGAATATTTTTATAGAATTTTTAGAATAGCGGAAGTAGCAAAAATAAATAGAAAACGAAAATAGCCTACGCGGGAATTGAACTCGAGACCTATTGGGTCCTACGACTTATAGATAGCTTTAGTAACCGGGTGAACCCAGCAGGGCCATGCTGAGAGGAAAGGGAGACAATTAAATTTATATTCAAGTTAGGCCGAAATTAACCACTTAATATAAATAGGGAAATAAATTAGTGAAGAGTTATTTGATCGTAACTTTTCTCCTCCTAAAACCCAGTATCCGTCGACCCCTCTCCTCCTCCTTGCCTCGGCGCCAACCACCATCATACCTAGAGTCCCATCCCTAGGGTCCCAAAGGCTCCTTCCGGCGACATCTTCGACACGAGGACGCTTCTCTCCGCGAGAAGAACATGTAGACGCGAGGAGATCAACGAAGGGATCTTCTCCACCGGAAACCTAGCGCTTAGAATTGTAAGAAAATCCGAACAGGAGGTAAGAAACCCCTCACCTGCAGTATAAGTAGCTTTCGTGTGAATTCCATGTCTTAGTTTAGTAATATGTAGACAATCGACACAAAGGATGCGAATTAGCGCATACCAAGTGTTTGATTAAATTGTTTAGCACATAAAAATGCAACTTAGGCATTTTAGTAGCTTAGATAAATGCAAAAGAAGCAGTTGTACAATTTATTTAGTCTTGCTTCAGTTTTTACAGGACTAGATGTCCAATGGGTGGGCTCCCACAGTCGCCTCTAGGTTTAGATAACCTAGTTCTGGGTTTAGACAACCTAGTAAAAACAAGATAAGAATTTATTAGCTTATGTTCAGTATTTTACTTTCTTAGTGGCACTGTACTGGATTAGATATCCATTGGGTTGGGCTCCCACAGTCGCCCCTAGATTCAGATAACCTAGTAACCCTACTAAATTCGGGACTTGCAAACCCGGGTCTAGTTAGGGATGCACGCATAGCACGTACAGTTGCCGGGCCCAAACAACAGCATGATTATGTATTTTCACCTATTATATGTATATAGTTTTTAAACTTCCATAAAATAGCTAGGTAAAATCAGTACAGTGTTTGCATTTGCTAGAATTAGCTCAGTTTATGCTTCAGCTCAGCTCTTTCTTATGATTATGTATGATAGCTCTAGGTGCAGCTTTTGTTACACATGCTTTAGATGATAGTATGTCATGACTAGCTTTTGGTTTCCATGTATTGTATGATAGCATGCCATGTTTTAGTTTAATCAGTACACATTTCAAATAGCATGTTTTTAAAAGCATATTGAATCGAATGCATGTTTTTGTAAGGTAGATGGTTTCTTACTAAGCGAAAGCTTACAGATACTTTTCCTTATACTGCAGATAAAGGTAAAGGAAAGATGGACTAGCGGAGGCTGGAGGGAAATGCGATGAAGATGTGTGTGGATGGAACTTGGAATAAGGATCTAGGGAATTTCAGCGAGCTTGTTTTAAGCATTAGAACTTTTAGCTTTTCATTATTTTGCACTTTGGTATGTTAAATGCTATGAATTGGTAAATCATGCACCCTATCATGCTTAGAACCTTAGTTGTGTGAGATTAGAATGTTTTCCAATTGTTTTAGAACTCATATATGTAATCCTGGCACGAAACAATGTTGAAATCAGAGTGTTGGTGCGAAATCAGAAACCCCGATCGATCGGCCGATCGATTAGAGGCTTCTCAATCGATCAGCCGATTGATTGGGAAATTTGTACCGCGAACAGTAGGCGTCTGGATCGATCAGCCGATCGATCCAGCAAATTCTGTCGCGAACAGAAGGCTCTGGGATCGATCACTGGATCGATTGGTTAGCCTGGATCGATCAGCCGATCGATCCAGGATACGCCCGAGCACAGTAGCGTGCTGAATCGATCACTGGATCGATCCAGCTTAAGTCTCGCATACAGTAGCCGACTGAATCGATCACTGGATTGATTCGACCATTCCAATCGATCCGTGGATCGATTGGGAGGCCTGAAATTAGCAGGGAAACCTTTAGTTCAGCTCTTGACCATCAGGGATGTAAGATATGTCATATATACCTTAGATTACGTCCCTCAGCATATATAGAATCAAGAAATGATACTAGAAAGCAAAATTTTAATTAGTACAGTTTCCGCACTTAGATTTAATGATGGTCAGAGAATAGATTAGCCCAGTATAATGTGACGGTCCAGCCTTATAGCTTAGTTACTAGAAGGCGGGTCGTTATAGAGTGGTATCAGAGCACTGTTCCATACTTCCTACACACACATCAGCATTGAACCTGTAGCTTCCAAGTAAGAACATCTCTCACTCTCTTTATGTTTCTTGTTTTCATGTTTAGATATAACTAAAGCATGCTTGTTTATGATAGTAGTTAACATGGTAACAATAGTTACTCCATTATGATTGTATTAGTTATGTATGTCCTTTGTTCCTTTAGAAATGGCACGAGGACACCCAGCTAGAAGGGCACCAGCTACTGAGCCCCAGCATGAGGCAGGCAGTTCAGTGCCTCCTCCAGAGTTACAGCAGCAGCTAGCTGAACAGCAACAGGAGATAACCACCTTAAAGGCTAATCAGCAGAATACTCCCACAGTCACCCCGGAACCAAACTTAGCAACGCTAGTAGTCTTAGAGGTTCCACCAGTCCAGCCTACAGCACCAGTAGCCCCAACAACAGAGGCAAGAAGAGAAGCCTATCTGATCCAGTGGCAGAGAGTCAAACCAGAGAATTTCTCAGGCACTAGTGAACCATGGGATGCTCAAGCCTGATTCAAAACACTGGAGAGCACGATGGAGCTTCTGGACTGGCCAGAACATGAGAAGGTGAGGTGCGCCTCCTTCTGCTTGACAGGAGATGCACGCATGTGGTGGGAGAGAATTAGAGCGAAGCGCCCAGTAAACCAGATGACATGGGCTGACTTCGAGAAAGAATTCTTCGAGGAGTTCTTTCACATGCGGGTCACAAACCGCCACTACGACGAGTTCACTGAGTTTCGTCAGGGCAACCTTTCAGTGGAGGAAGCCGTGAAGAAATTCAACAGATTAGCTCGCCTATGTCCCGAATTAGTCAGCACAGAAAAAGAGCGAGTTCGGTTGATGCTCAAGATGCTGAGGCCGGAAATAGCGGTGAACGTGGCTGGCGGCATTCATAGGCCGCAAACCACCGAAGAGCTAGTCAGCAGTGCTCTGACCACCGAGCACTACCAGAATAATATCAAGCAGCAGAAGCAAGTCCTCTCAGAATCCAAAGGCCAAGGAGGCTCAGGTACTCAGAAACAACAGAGCCACAGCTCTAACTGGAAAGGGAACTCCAGCAACAAGCGCAAACCAGGGAGTTACCCAAAGGGAGGACCAGCCAGCAAACAACCTAGCTATCCCAAATGTGCTACTTGTGGGAAATTTCACCCAGGAGTTTGTCGCAAGGGCACACGAGGATGCTTTGAATGTGGACAGGAAGGGCATATGGCTAAGCAATGCCCGAACAAGACAAGTCTTCCTCAACCACAGCCGATACAGTATGGGGGCCAGCCAGCACATCTACATCAGATGCAGGCCGCCTTAGATGGTCCACACATTAGCTAGGGCAGATTAGAAGCCCCTCCAGCTACGACCAATGCGAGGATCTACTCACTCACCAGAGAGGACGTAGCGAATGCCTCGACAGTTGTTTCAGGTCAGATTAGTATTTTACAGCAAAGTACAACTGTCTTATTCGATACTGGGGCAACCCATTCCTATATATCCAGGGCATTCGCCGAAAAGTTGGCAATACCTCCAGAGGTACTCAGTAGTAAGTTTCTGACGACGTTACCTTCAGGAGAAATTATGGCATCCACGCACTGGCTCAGAGCAGTGCCAGTCATTATAGCAGACAGAGAACTCTTTTGTGATCTGATAGTGCTAGATATGACTGATTATGATGTCATCTTTGGAATGGACTTCCTGATCAAATACGGTGCCTCTATAGAGTGCCGTAAACAGAAAGTCGTATTCCAACCTGAAGTAAAAGCACAATTCGAGTTCATCGGAGAACCCAAGAGAAAGGCCAAGAAGTTTCTCGCAGCTATGAAGGCACAGAGATTAATGGATTCAGGATGTACGGGATTTTTAGCACACGTAGTCAGTACCAGTCAGGACAAGGACCAACAGTTAGCAGAGGTCTGAGTCGTATGTGACTACCCAGCAGTCTTCCCTGAAGAGTTACCAGGCTTAGCACCAGACAGGGAGATTGAATTCGAGATAGAGCTCATTCCCGGTACCAATCCTATTTCCAAAGCACCGTACCGCATGGCTCCAGCGGAACTGAAGGAACTTCATGAGCAACTACAGGAGCTGCTTGACAAAGGCTTCATACGCCCTAGTCACTCACCATGGGGAGCGCAGGTATTGTTCGTGAAGAAGAAAGATGGGAGCATGCGCCTGTGTATAGATTACCGAGCGCTGAACCAAGTCACGATCAAGAACAGGTATCCTCTTTCCAGAATAGATAACCTATTCGATCAGCTAAAGGGAGCAGCAGTGTTCTCTAAGATAGACCTCAGATCAGGTTATCATCAGGTGAAAGTTAAGGAGGGGGATATACCCAAGACAACATTCAGAACCAGATACGGACATTATGAGTTCGTAGTCATGCCCTTTGGTGTGACAAATGCTCCAGCTACTTTCATGGACCTCATGAACAGGGTATTCAGAGAATATTTAGATAAGTTCGTTATCGTATTCATCGATGACATCCTTATCTATTCAGGAACTCAGGAAAAACACGCAGAGCACCTGAGAATAGTACTGCAGACCCTTCAGCAGAATCAGCTGTACGCCAAGTTCATGAAATGTGAATTCTGGTTAGATCAGGTGTCCTTCCTGGGTCACATCATCTCAAACAATGGTATCATGGTAGATCCCAGTAAGATAGAAGCTGTGATTAACTGGAAAAGACCCAAGAACGCTAGTGAGATCAGAAGCTTTCTGGGATTAGCAGGTTATTACAGAAAATTCGTAGAGGACTTCTCCAGGATAGCCTCCCCACTGATAGCTCTCACCAGGAAGAACAGAAAATTTCAGTGGACCGAGGACTGCGAGAACAGCTTCAGTGAGCTAAAAAGAAGATTGACCAGTGCACCTATTCTGGCTCTACTAGAAAACACAGGCAGCTTTGATATTTATAGTCATGCCTCCAAGTTGGGACTAGGAGCAGTACTGATGCAAGATGGCAAGGTAATCGCCTATGCCTCCAGACAACTCAAGGACTATGAGAGGAATTATCCTACTCATGACCTTGAGCGTGCAGCAGTTGTGTTCGCCCTCAAAATTTGGAGACATTACTTGTATGGAGCTCAGTGCAGAGTGTATACAGATCATCAGAGTCTGAAGTATCTCTTCACTCAGAAGGATCTGAATATGCGACAGCGCAGATGGCTAGAGCTGGTCAAAGACTACGATAGAGACATCCTCTACTACCCAGGGAAAGCCAATAGGGTAGCAGACGCACTTAGCAGAAAGTCCAGTGCTACCTTACTATCCCTAACAGCCATGTCACCACCCCTACAGAAGGAGATCGCAGATTTCGGTCTCGAACTCATAGTTGGGCAGCTCTCTACTATAACATTAGAGTCTACCTTGCTTGGTGACATCCAGACAGCTCAGGAACAGGATCCTGGAATTCAGAGAATCATGCAAGGGCTAGCAGAAGCAGAAAGTGGAGAGTTCAGAATATCAGATGGCGGGATACTATATTTTGGTGACAGGCTATGTGTTCCAGATCAGGAGGAACTAAAGAGGAAGATTTTAGATGAGGCTCACAATACTCCCTATGCGATGCATCCTGGCTCCACCAAAATGTATCAGGACTTGAAGAAACGTTTTTGGTGGTTTGGGATGAAGAGAGGCATCTCTAAATATGTCAGCACCTGTCTAACTTGCCAGAGAGTCAAGGCAGAACATCAGAGACCAGGAGGAGTTCTGCAGCCTATCCAGATTCCAGAATGGAAGTGGGAAGACATTTCTATGGATTTCATAGTGGGATTACCCAGAACCACGAATGGTTTTGATACCATCTGGGTAATAGTCGACAGATTGACTAAATCAGCTCACTTCTTAGCTATCAGGATATCCTACTCCATGGAGCAGCTAGCACAGTTGTATCTCAAGGAGATCGTTAGATTACATGGAGTCCCACGAACCATTATCTCAGACAGGGACAATAGGTTCACATCACACTTCTGGGAGTGTGTACAGTCAGCTTTGGGCATGAAGTTAAAGTTTAGCACAGCTTTCCATCCGCAGACAGATGGACAGACGGAGCGGGTAAATCAGGTACTCGATGATATGCTCCGAGCCTGTGCCCTAGATTTCAAAGGAAGTTGGTGCAAATATCTGAGTCTAGCAGAATTTGCATACAACAACAGCTATCAGGCCACTATCGGTATGACACCTTACGAGGCTCTCTATGGGCGGAGGTGTAGATCTCCAATCTGCTGGTATGAGAGTGGTGAACAGAAAGAACTAGAACTTCAGACAGATCTAGTGGCAGATACCACAACAGCTATACAGCAGATCCGCCAGAGGATAGAGACAGCTCAGAGCCGCCAGAAAAGCTATGCTGATACACAGCGCAGACCTTTAGAGTTTTCAGTTGGGAATTCAGTGTTCCTCAGAGTAACTCCTATGAAGGGAGTAATGCGTTTTGGGAAGAAGGGCAAGCTAAGTCCCAGATATGTGGGACCATACCTTATCAGCAGAAGAGTGGGCAAGGTAGCATATGAGCTAGAGCTACCCCAGGAAATGTCAGCTGTCCACAATGTATTTCATGTCTCTATGCTGAAGAAGCATATCCCAGATGCCACCCAGGTGATTGAGCCCCAGCTGGTACAAGTCCGCGAAGACCTCAGCTACGACAGTCGGCCTATTCAGATAATAGACCGAGCAGTTAAGAAATTACGGAACAAGGAAGTACCATTAGTCAAAGTTATTTGGCACAGTCACACAGCAGAAGAGGCAACTTGGGAGACAGAAGTACCCAGAGTTATTCTAAGTTCGAGGACGAACTTATTATAAGGTATGGGGGATTGTAATGCCCGAAAATTCTCAAAACTATTTTAGAAATATTCTATGATTTTTCTGGAATTTTAGAATATTTTTATGGAATTTTTAGAATAGCGGAAGTAGCAAAAATAAATAGAAAACGAAAATAGCCTACGCGGGAATTGAACCCGAGACCTATTGGGTCCTACGACTTATAGATAGCTTTAGTAACCGGGTGAACCCAGCAGGGCCGTGCTGAGAGGAAAGGGAGACAATTAAATTTATATTCAAGTTGGGTCGGAATTAACCACTTAATATAAATAGGGAAATAAATTAGTGAAGAGTTATTTGATCGTAACTTTTCTCCTCCTAAAACCCTCATCCGCCGACCCCTCTCCTCCTCCTTGCCTCAGCGCCAACCACCAGCATACCTAGAGTCCCAAAGGCTCCTTCCGGCGACATCTTCGACACGAGGACGCTTCTCTCCGCGAGAAGAACACGTAGACGGGAGGAGATCAATGAAGGGATCTTCTCCACCGGAAACCTAGCGCTTAGAATTGTAAGAAAATCCGAACAGGAGGTAAGAAACCCCTCACCTGCAGTATAAGTAGCTTTCGTGTGAATTTCATGTCTTAGTTTATTAATATGTAGACAATCGACACAAAGGATGCGAATTAGCGCATACTAAGTGTTCGATTAAATTGTTTAGCACAGAAAAATGCAACTTAGGCATTTTAGTAGCTTAGATAAATGCAAAAGAAGCATTTGTACAGTTTATTTAGTCTTGTTTCAGTTTTTACAGGACTAGATGTCCAATGGGTGGGCTCCCACAGTCGCCTCTAGGTTTAGATAACCTAGTTCTGGGTTTAGACAACCTAGTAAAAGCAAGATAAGAATTTATTAGCTTATGTTCAGTATTTTACTTTCTTAGTGGCACTGTACTGGATTAGATATCCATTGGGTTGGGCTCCCACAGTCGCCCCTAGGTTCAGATAACCTAGTAACCCTACTAAATTCGGGACTTGCAAACCCGGGTCTAGTTAGGGATGCGCGCATAGCACGTACAGTTGCCGGACCCAAACAACAGCATGATTATGTATTTTCACCTATTATATGTATATAATTTTTAAACTTCCACAAAATAGCTAGGTGAAATCAGTACAGTGTTAGCATTTGCTAGAATTAGCTCAGTTTATGCTTTAGCTCAGCTCTTTCTTATGATTATGTATGATAGCTCTAGGTGCAGCTTTTGTTACACATGCTTTAGATGATAGTATGTCATGACTAGCTTTTGGTTTCCATGTATTGTATGATAGCATGCCATGTTTTAGTTTAATCAGTACACATTTCAAATAGCATGTTTTTAAAAGCATATTGAATCGAATGCATGTTTTTGTGAGGTAGATGGTTTCTTACTAAGAGAAAGCTTACAGATACTTTTCCTTATACTGCAGATAAAAGTAAAGGAAAGATGGACTAGCGGAGGCTGGAGGGCAATGCGATGAAGATGTGTGTGGATGGAACTTGGAATAAGGATCTAGGGAATTTCAGCGAGCTTGTTTTAAGCATTAGAACTTTTAGCTTTTCGTTATTTTGCACTTTGGTATGTTAAATGCTATGAATTGGTAAATCATGCACCCTATCATGCTTAGAACCTTAGTTGTGTGAGATTAGAATGTTTTCCAATTGTTTTAGAACTCATATATGTAATCCTGGCACGAAATAGTGCTGAAATCAGAGTGTTGGTGCGAAATCAGAAACCCCGATCGATCGGCCGATCGATTGGAGGCTTCTCAATCGATCAGCCAATCGATTGAGAAATTCGTACCGCGAACAGTAGGCGTCTGGATCGATCAGCCGATCGATCCAGCAAATTCTGTCGCGAACAGAAGGCTCTGGGATCGATCACTGGATCGATTGGTTAGCCTGGATCGATCAGCCGATCGATCCAGGATATCGCCCGAGCACAGTAGCGTGCTGAATCGATCACTGGATCGATCCAGCTTAAGTCCCGCATACAGTAGCCGGCTGAATCGATCACTGGATCGATTCGACCATTCCAATCGATCTGTGGATCGATTGGGAGGCCTGAAATTAGCAGGGAAACCTTTAGTTCAGCTCTTGACCATCAGGGATGTAAGATATGTCTTATATACCTTAGATTACGTCCCTCAGCATATATAGAATCAAGAAATGATACTAGAATAGCAAAATTTTAATTAGTACAGTTTCCGCACTTAGATTTAATGATGGTCAGAGAATAGATTAGCCCAGCATAATGTGACGGTCCGGCCTTACAGCTTAGTTAGTAGAAGGCGGGTCGTTACATTTGTTGTCGGTATAATCTTTTTACTGCTTTGAATTATAATTAGTTTGTAATAGTTTTTATGAGCTTATAGTTGTTGCCCACGGAAAGCGATCAAGGATCGCGGGCCTTCGAGTAGGAGTCGATCTAGGCTCCGAACGAAGTAAATTCTCCTGTGTCTCTGTGTTTACTTTTCTTTTCTGCTGCGTGATTTAAACTCCGATAATTTTACGAATCGAACGAATTAGCCGCGAGCGCTATTCACCCCCCCCCCTCTAGCGCGTCTCGATCCAGCACTTTACTTGTCGATCGTATCAAAATAAAATCCACATTGTGCTGCTCGCCCCAAATCAGAATCCTGCATCAATAGATATTATTTAGCTACTCTCACATGAATCAAATAACTAAACCAATCTCTAAACCAATTAGGATAGCCCTAATCGAACCATGATCATCGCTTAACCCTAATACAATCAACCTTTTTAACAACTTGGATCCCAAGTTGTCATCATCTACCCATTGATTGATACTTAATCAAAATAACCTTCATCATAACTGAATTAGCAAAAGGAATAACTATTCATCTCCTCCTGACTTCAAAGCTCATTCCTGGAGCAAAGTACAACTCAACCAAAGTAACGACACCAATTTTCCCAAACGGCAGAAGATAACACTAGAACAAATCATCTCACAACCCACGTATTAATCTTCTTCGATCTAGCAATTGAAACCATCCAAATTCCTACCTACCAAAATCCGATCAACTAGCAAGGGAAGGGAAACTTCATAGAGACAGTGCACAAATCAAACAAATACAGGCTACAACACCCAGATTCCTAAATTCAGATCTAGGTTTAGTGCATACCTTAAATCCGACTGCCGGAAATCCTAGACCAGCGATGGAAAGGAGGGTTCACACAACTTGGATCAAGCAGAGAAGGGAATTTCGTAGGTGAACTTGGGCCCAAGCCGAATCTCCATTGCTTGACGGCGATCCACTGGAGAAAAGGTAGGTCGACGGTGAAGACCAGTCTAGGGTAGAGGAGATGACGCTAGTGCACAGAAGAGGGAGGCGGTGGTGGCTTCGGCTTCCGACATGTGCTTGGCTCCTGTGATGAGAAGAGGAGGCGGCGCTGCAGCTTCAGCGCTAGGGCACAAGGACGGCAGTGCTATGATTCTCGCATGAGGAGGAGGAGGGCAGGCGGCTGTGGTACGAGAGAAGAAGAAGGTCGGCGATGACTTGGGGAGAAGAAGTTTGGCAGGGAGGGGAGAGGGCGACGACTAAGATCGGGAGGAGAGGATGTAATTCGGGCAAATAGACTTAGGGTATATATTTATAACCTAAGGTTTAATTAAAAAGACCTAGGTTATTTTCTCAATCAACTCCCAACTTAATGAGTATTCCAAACAGGCTTCTTCTAAGACTAATTGATTTATCCCCTTAAAATATGTCATACGACCTCCGTTTAAATTCTAGAAAATTTCTAAAAATCCTCAAAAATTCCAATAAGGTTATTACTTCAATAACCCTTTAATTGCCGGATTTTACAAGTACCTTGGGTCTTCCATTACTTTTACTATCCTAAATTGTTCGAGCCGAGGACCTTTTTGTTTCAAGCCCGAGTCGACTCCTTTTTTGATAAGATGTCGACATCCAATAAGCATTGAAAGGAGCATTATTTTTTATGCTCGTTTTTTTTATAGGCCCGACTTCCCGACCAACTGGCAAATGGAAGTGATGAAGTCATCGTTGCTTTGCCGATATTGAAGCTTATCGAACTATCTCTAAGTAACAACTATTTTGGCCGGTTAGAAGTATCATATCCATCAGCTGTTGTTGGAGAGTGTCCTCTACGTGTTTGGCCCAAGCCTGATCCACACGAGGCTACTGCTAACCCTAGGTATGTTGTTTCTTTTCCTCATCTTTGAATCTAACTGATTTGTCTTCGTATTTTGCAGCTCAGATCACGTTGAGGGCACATCTGGCCAGTAAGAGTAGGCTTGCAGACACAGAAATTAATGTCACAGGCGTTGCCGAGTTGGAGAGTCGTGGCCTACAGCCGGTCAACCAATTCGATGATTCGCTCTACGAGGTTGGAGAAAATACAGTTGCGGCCAGCGAAGAAGGCCATATGGCGACAAGCGATGTCATTGCTACTACAGCCGACCTTCCTCCCAAACGGTCATCTATGGCGCCAATCACTGTGTCGTTTGAATTTGCTACAACTACATAGGACGAGCCTTTAGTCTATGGCAAGAGGCATCGTGGGGAAGGTTTATCCCGCTCTGCAACCTCCGCGGCACAGATCGCTCGTGTTGGCCCCCCCCCCCCCCCCCGCCTCGAACGGGATGAGGCTCCATCACCCGCCCTTCTTGAGCAAGGAGCCTCCTGATAACTAGCATTTTTATCTATTATTGTGACTTTCATTTTTGGTAATTTTTACCTTTTCGCATGCTTAATTTTGTGTTTATATTATTGTTATGAGTAGGAATTAATTTTAGACTTAATTATAAATTTTATACAAATTTTAGAATTTAATCTCATGTTTTTATTATGATTATATAGGAAATCAAAAGAGCCATGAATTAGGGTTTGATCAAATCAAATCTGGCTTGATTTGGAGATCAAATGGAGGAGATCAAGTAGAAACAATCTGAAATGGTATGGACCATTGGATCTAAGCAAGAAGGCAGCTTGATCCAGACCACTTATCTCTTCATTAGCTACATCAAATGACCAGATCTTCATCTATCTCCCTTAAAAAGATGGATGGCCCAGATTAATGAAGGAGAAAACCCTTCTCCTTTGTCCTTTCATGCAGATGCACAACAACCTTTGGCTAGGGCTCGGGTTTTTTTCTCCTTCCTTACTGTTCGTGTTTTCTTCTCCCAATGTACGCAACCCCCAACTCCCTCTCTCGCGATTTCTCCAAGCGGCGATAGACGACGGCATCTCCGACGGATCCTGTGAAGGCGATGACCTCACCTCAGTGTCTTCTATCAGCAAGGGATTTTAATCCAGCGTGGCAAGTTTTTCTTCTGATTCTCTTCAATACAGCGATGACGGGGTGAGATTCAACCAAGGGTTCTCATCGGAGTGGTTCTGCTCAGGAGGTTCCTTCCCTTCACTTCCAAATCAGGGTATTTCTACTGATGAGTTTTCGAATGTAGAGCATCTCAGAGGAGGAATACGTCATCGGTGTTTATCTTCTTCTCTGGCTGGTTCTCGACGATTCTCTTCAATCTAGTGAGATCTATTCTGAAATTCCATCATTGAGCATGTGAAATCTTCCCACAAACGTGGTTGCAAAAGTAGGAGCATATCCAGCGTATTCAGTGTGTTCACCAGATTTTGACAGAAGCATCAGCTTTGCATTGTTGGGAGCTGCAATTCAGAGGTTACGTCATTGGTGTTGCTGTCCACCGGGGTTGGCGTTCCAAATCCGGGTCTCCGTGTGACGGCGGGGTAGTCAACTTGGTGGTTAATCGTAGGAGAGTGGTTTGGTTAGCTTAGTTGATTTACTTGTTTGTTTGGTTATGTTATTTCCTTGTTCATATTTGATTGTTGTTATTACACTTTGTTAGTTTTACTATGCATGATTGTTAATTCTGTATCATATTGTGACAATGTGATGTAAGTTATCAATTATGCATAACTAGGTTTTGTTTAATCACTGTTAAGTTTATTTAGTTTAATTGCACTTGTTTTACTACTATTTTTCCTTAATACATGTTTGCGCTTTTTGTTATATTTTTATGTTATGCCTATTGATAGATATTATTGTGTTATAGGGGTGACAATGCGGTGCAAGAGTGTCTATGATAGTTAGATAGAATAGTTGGTTAATTTCTTTACGCGTGTTTCTTTTATAGAAGGGATCCTTATAGCGTAGAGTGATACTTCGCTGTGAGTTCATTTTTGTTGATTATTTAGGATTTCATTTATTGCATTAGGTTTAGAAAACCCCAAAACAACTCCATTGTTTGATTTCGTCTAAAAACAAATGTTCTACCATTAGTTCTAAGAGAGATGACCTGATCCTCTACTATACTACCTAGTGTAGGTTAAAGATTTGGTAGATTAGAAATGAATTAATTTGATGTGAGCAAGTGACAGTCACTTCTCACAACCATCAAATTTTGACGTTGTTGCCGAGAAAAAATACTAGTGATGTTCGTTTGTTTTAGACTATATATAGTTTTATCTTTATCTTGTTTATGTTTTTCTGCTTTATTATTTTATTTTTCTTTTGATTTAATTGTTAGTACCTCCCTTTTTGCACTAGATCTTTGTAGGTTGAAGGAAAGGGGTGAGGGGAGAATACTAACAGCTTAGATAAAGATAAGGGGTGAGGGGAGAGGATCGGAGGGTGGATGCTTGTGCTACCGGTGAGGAGTGTGGTGGTATGTACGCGATGAGGGGCTCACAAATAGTCCCCGACGGCAGCCCAAACAGCGAGGGCATTTAGTTGGATGATAGTGAAGTTGGAAGAGTGGTGATGATGTGAGCGAGTGACAGTCGCTTCTCACAACCATCAAATTTTGACATCATTGCCGAGGAAAAACACTAGTGGTGTTCGTTTGTTTTTAGACTATATATAGTTTTATCTTTATTTTGTTCTTTCTTGCTGCTTTATTATTTTATTTTTCTTTCAATGTAATTGTTAATATCTTCCTTTTTACTCTAGTTCTTTGTTAGTATCTTCCCCACATTATTATTGCTCGTCTCGAGTAAGTAAACAAAACAATAAAGATAACTAAAATTGCATTCTCCTAGCAATTCTTAACCATGCTTAGAAAATAGTAAAAGAAAATTTCCAGAAATTTATGTGAGATGTACCAGAAATAATATCGATATCAACAGAGTATGAATCAAAAGATATATCACATTCAATACAATCAAAATGAACTACCTCCATGGAATTTTCTAGGAATTCAAAAGAAATATTGTCCTTACCATACCGAAAGATACCTGAATAGTCTAAAACAGTCAATGTGACATCATCTTGGTCAAGTAAAGGATCTGATGCTGGATCAAGAAGTCGTACAATCAACGAAAGTGATTCTTGAGTTTCCCCTACACTTTCATCATCAATAAGTAGAACTACAGGTTCAACTAGCTCAAATGGTAAAATAGTCATAGAAATTGATTCTTGGGTCTTCCTTACACTTCCATCATCAACAACAACACCTGCAACCTCAAGAATATCTGGAATAGTAATATCATCAACAAAAATATTATCAGGATCAACTACAACATCACGATATAAAAAACTAAAAGAGTCATGTAAAATAACATAATTAAGGTCAAAAATATCACAAACTCTACAATTTATCTTCTTAGAAATTGATGTAGTAGGTTGATCTGATAGAAATTATAATTATATTGATGAATGTATCCTTGGCTGGAACTATGTTTCTTGTTGTTGCCAGATTTGGTGCGACTACTTCCTAAAATCCTGCTTAGGCTAATGGTGCAGAAAGTAAGGCTGATAATACTGGGGTTACTCAGAAAGCCCTTGTTGTGTGTTCTCGTACCTGAATCCTGCAAATGAATTATACCTATCATGCTAATGAGTATAATAATATTGAGCATCAGGTTGGTGATACTGGATCCTGATCAGGAATACACTAGTAAAGGAATGAACATCTTTGGCAATCACTGGTCTAGTCCCATACTCTAATAATTTGCAGCCATAATCTCAATAAATTCTTTGGCCTAAGTAGATATCTTGTTAACTAGAGCCCCTCCACTAGTCGTATCAACCATACTCCTGTCTATAAGACACAATTCCTCATAGAAGTACATAATTAGTAGTTGATCACTTATCTGGTGCTGAGGGCAACTAGCAACAAGTCCTTTAAATCTCTCCTAATATTGTTGAAACAATTCTCCTATGAACTGTTAGACTCCACAAATACTCCTCCGAATAGCTATGATCCTAGAAGTAGGAAAGAACTTCGCTAGAAATAATTTCTTCATCTTGATCCAGCGAGTGATAGAATTGGGTGGAAGACAATACAACCAATCTTTTGCTGAATCCACCAGTGAGAATGGAAATGCTCTAAGTCTAACATCATCTCCTAATATGCTAAGTGGGTTCCATGTAGAGCATACCATATCCAGTTCATGTAATGTCTATTGGGATCTTCAACAGAAAGTCTATGAAACTTCGGTAATAATGTATACTAGTCCATAACTCGAAGTCTACCTCTAAATCAGAATAATGAATGAAGAAAAAATTGACTGACAAATCTAGTGCCCAAAGCACTCTGAGAGTTTTTTCAGTGTCGTTCTCCATGTTGCTTATCAAATGAGATCCTAAACACACTAAAACTCTGAAACTGCTAATATCACACAAGAATTTTCTTGGTCTTACCTGAAATACTCATGCAAATACCATCAAAGGATACAGGAAAATATACAAGATAACACGTATGCATACATGAAAGGAATAATGAAGCCCTAACAAGATTTTTGAATTTTTACAACCACCAAGGAAATAGAAATAAGAGAGAATAAAATAAAAAAAATAAAATGTAAAATATTGAAAAACTGAGACGGTGGTTTAAATGATGAGATTGACCCAAAATAAGTCTTTATTCATGGTGTAGTTGTTAGTATTCTCCCCTCACCCATTTCCTTCAACCTACAAAGATCCAGAGCAAAAAGGGAGATACTAACAATTATATCGAAAGAAAAATAAAATAATAAAGCAAAAAAAAAAAGAACAAGATAAAGATAAAACTATGTACAATCTAAAACAAATGAACACCACTAGTGCTTTTCCCCGGTAACGATGCCAAAATTTGATGATTGTGGCTTCTGGGATGGCTAGCTGGAGATGTGACTTCTGGGTTAACTGCGTGTAGAATCTGGTCTGCTCTGTAACACAAGAAACGTCAGTGCCAAGCTAAGGAAGTGGTTCCCGGCATTGGCCTTTTGACGCTCAAGTCAGTTATCTTAAATATGGAAGAGCAACAGCAAGCACATGCATGAATAGTCAATAACATACACCTCCGCCGATGCATAGACCCCCTTTTTATATAGTGCCTGGTGGGCAACGTACACACTCTCCAAGGTATGGGCATGCTTTCCCAACCATCCCATGAAAGGACATCTTTAAAAAGTATCTTTGACATCATACCTTAACAAGGCGTGAAAATCCCTGATGAGATAGTGGAAGTTTCTGACGTACGATCCCCCTGTTGACCATGCCTTGTGTCGGCGGCACTATCTCCCAAAAAGATACTAAGAGATATGTCAATAATCCCTTTGCTTGGCTGAGTGGGGTAGCCGCTCAGCTGGGAACCCCTCCACTCGGTCGACTTCGGTTGCTCTTCCCTATGGTAACTAGGTCCAGTAGACTGTCTCTGCCCGACCGGACAAGCGCTACGGTCTCGTTCCTCGATCCGTACTAAGGGTTTGACAATTTGGCCATAGCGTTCTGCTCGGAGAAGCCATCTACCGACCGGACATTACCTGCCTGATCGACAATTGTAGTTGACCTTTGCTCGACCACTATGGGTGAGCCCATTAGCTTCCTGGCGTTGACCACCTTGACTTTGACCTCCACGTTGGTAACTAACCCTACTTCTGGCCCGAATTGGATGGGTTCCCCGTTACCACCACATCAAAGTGGTTAACACTCGGGGTCAGCACAGGCGTACGACTTGGCCGCATATTCTTGCTGATAGAACCTCTGTCAGATCATATTCTAAGTCCTCCTAGCTTGACGGAATCCCAAGCTAAGTCCTAGTTCAACTCAGAATCAAGTGGCACAATCTCATGGACTAGAAGAATAATTCGCCCGATCGAACCTTTCTCCCGATCGGATCCTGAATCCTCCTAGCTCGACGGAAGCTCGAGTTGAGTCCTTGAGAAGGGTTGAGTCCTCAAAAGAGTCGAGTCCTCGAGAAGGCCAAATCCTCATAAGAGCCAAGCCCTTAGAAGAATCGAGTCCTCGAAAGAGCTGAGTCCTCCAAGGGGTCGAATCCTAAAATAAGTCGAGTCTTCGAGATGGTCAACACTCTTTAGCTGACCTGACCTTGTTCGAAAACAAAATCCTAGCGGATGTTAAAGGGGACTCGTTTGGCCTACCAGCAAAACGTATTAATGATCCCTCGGATCAACAACCTAATATTTCATTTTGGCATTTTGTATAACCATTGTCAGAGAATCAAGGGGATATGCTCTGTGCTATTAGTGTAATCAACCTCTAGGGTTTCAATGTTTGACAATGTACCTAACTCTGGTCAGTTTGACCAAGGATTAATCCAAACAAGACTTGATGTTTGAAAGAGAGAAGTTTAGTCAAGACTAGATGACTAGCAAGGGTAAGTCCTAACCGAAAGATAGGTAGGTGAGAAATCTACTAAGTGACTAGTTCTAACTAGAAGTTAGACAAGTGGAAGTCCTGGTGAGTGAAGTTAGGTAGTGGAAGTCATGATGAGTGAAGCTGGACCCTAGTGAGCGAAGATAGGTATTAGACGTCCTGGTGAGTGATTCATCGTCGTGAACACAATATCAAAAGAATTTTTGTTCTGAACCCCCTCTAACTACACTAATGCAGTATAGAAATGACTCAAGTCGTCTCCCAACGAATGGAACGATAGATGATAATCTAGGATTGTATGTTATTTCTATTTTTAGGGTTTTTGATGTAGAAATGGGGGTTTTAGATTTTGGATTATGAGCCTACGAAATGAAGAGCAATGCAAGTATGAAATCTAAATCTAATGAATAAAAGACGTCCTATCTAGCCATTAATAGCGAGCTCACAACGCATTGCCACTCTACACTACGATTTCACCATCAACGAAATTAAACTAAGGAATGAAATGATAAAGTATTAAATGAAACCTAATCTAGTAAATGGAAGACAATACAAGTAATAAAAGCTAAGTCTAACCTAATTACAATTGCAGAAATTAAAAGGGCAACAAGAAGTAAAGCATCAACGAAACTAAGCATGGAATGAAACCTAGAGCATTGAAGAAATCTAATCTAACCTAATGACATTCAAATGAAGAACTAAAACTTTAAGAAATAAGAAGAACAAGACAAGCAAGAATTAAGCTAAGTAAAATGCATCAAATTGAACATAACTACTTAAAGAGGCATTTTATCGAACACTTGTCATGCATAAATTAAATTGAACCAAATACGTGCAAAGTAAATATGGAAGATCAAGTTTGATACAAGCATTCAATCAAAATTCAGCATAAACATTAACATAAGCAAGAAAGAAACCAACTATCCAAACCACAATCCACACATCCACTTCCAATACCAAAGACTACCCTCGTCGTCACACGAAGACCCAGCGATCGAACCCTGAACTCCGATGAACAGTAGCTCACTGTCAGATTGCTGCACACTTAGACAACGATAAGGATGATAAGAATCCTCCAACGAAGAACCCCCTCCACTAGAAGTTGACTGGAGATGAGATTGCACTGAACTACCACTGCTCCTCTGCTCTGCCACCTGAACCCTAGAAGGCAGGAGTAAAGGAAGAATGCTGGAAGGTGAAGGTGTTGGAATGTATACTATAAGTCTAGCTTTTGTATAAACATCTGTTTTGAAATATTTTGAAATGAGAATCACTTTGGTTAAATTTTTATATTTTATATTTATATATATGTCAATACAGTTGTCCATTTAATTTATATTGTACATAACATGGTGTGTGGTGCCACACAGAAGATCATGTTATCGGTTCCTTATAAATTATAAATAGTGGCTCACAACCAAGATGGATTGGGACAAACCATTGGAACGATTGTAGTGTAATTTGGTATTAGTCTGTCTTAACTATAAAATTATACTAGTACACTATGTGTGTATTGAGCGGGACCATTTGAGGTTGTTCGATTTATACTGACTATATAAAAGAACAGAACCTTTGTTATTATGGATGTGCGTTCTCTTAATCCCTATATAATAACAAGCACGTATACTTAGTATTTATTTCTTTAACTTATCAATGGGTGAGATTTATCCGTTAAATCAATAAGCCCGATGAGTTGGGAAATAGTACTATTTATACGGTGTGTTGTTGATTATAGAAAGAATCAGTGTCTTAATTATTTAGGTTGATAATGCCCCCTTGAGGAGCTCATAAAGATTATCATGTAAACCCTGCAGGTGGACTTAGTCCGGCATGATAATAAAGTTGAGTGGTACTACTCTTGGAATAAGATGTTAATTAATTGAGTTATCAGTAACTCATTTAATTAATAGACATACACTATCTTAAACATAAGGAGATTAACACACTCATGATAAGAAGGAGCCCATATTATAATATGGGATTGGTGCGGTAGTTCAATAATAATCCTTTAGTGGTATGAGTTATTATTGATGGACTTGAGTTGGGTGTTCAGGCCGAACACAGGAAGCCCAAGCCCATCAGGAGGCCTAAATCAATTCCTCCTCTAGGTCCCTGTTGTAGCCTCTATATAAAGCCTCGCATCCACCCATCCATTGTTGCTACGGGAAGCATCCGACGATCGAACCCAAGTTTTGATAATGGCAAAGGGATTCAAAGTTAAGTTGTTTTGTTATCTAACATATGTGAATGAGGTTTTTTCAGGAAAGTGCTAATTACGGTTAGGCAAGTGGAAAACCCTAGGGGGTGGTAACCCTAGGTCCTAGGGGGAGGTAATCCTAGGTGGCTGAAAATCCTAAGGGGCAGCAATCTTACGTTCTAGGGGGTGGTAACCCTAGGTGGTGGAAATCCTAAGGGGGGGGGGGGTAACCTTAGGTCCTAGAGGGAGGTAACCCTAGGTGGCGAAAAATCCTAGGGGTGGTAACCCTAGGTCCTAGGGGGTGGTTGTTAGGATGTATACTAAAAGTCCAGCTTTTGGTATAAACATTTATCTAGAAATAAGAATCACATTGGTCAAATGTCTACATTTATGATAAATGTAGTTGTTCAATTAATTTATATTGTAGATAACATGGTGTGTGGTGTCACACACAGAGGATCATGTTGTCAGTACCTTATAAATTATAAACAGTAGCTCACGATCAAGATGGAAAGGAACAAACCATTGGAAGATCGTAGTGTAATTAGGTATTAGTTTGTCTTAACTATATAATTACACTAGTACACTTAGAGTGTATTGAGTAGGACCATTAGAGGTTGTCTCTTTTATACTGACTTTATAAAGGGACAAAGACCTCAGTTATTATGGAAGTATGTGCTCTTAATCCTAATATAATAACAAACACATATATTTGATATTTATTTCTTTAATTTATCAATGGGTGAGATTTAGCTCGATAAATCAATAAGCCCGATAAGTTGGGAAATGATATCACTTATAGTGTGTGTTGTTAATTATAGAAGGAAACTGTGTCCTTGTAATCTAGGTTGAGAATGCCCCCAAGAGGAGCTCATAAGGATTGTCATGTTAAACCCTGCAGGTGGACTTAGTCCGATATGATGATGAAGTTGAGTGGTACTACTCTTGGAGCTAGATATTAATTAAGTGAGTTGTCAGTAACTTACTTAATTAGTGGACATTTGTTATCTTAAACACAGGGAGACTAACACACTCATAATAAGAAGGAGCCCAAAATGTAATTTGGGATTGGTGCGGTAGTTCAATAATAGTTTTTTAGTGGAATGAATTATTATTGATGAAATTAAGTTGTGTGTTCGGGGCGAACACGGGATGCTTAATTTCATCGGGAGACCAAAACCAATTTCTCCTCTCGGTCCCTATCGTAACCTCTTGTATATAGAGATTTATACCCACCACATACCCACCTTCTTACCCATCCAATGGGGCCGGCCAAGCTAGCTTGGAACCCAAGCTAGGGCTGGCCAAGACCAAGTGGATGAGCCAAGTTGGTGGCCGGCCAAAGCTTGGGTCCCAAGCTTAGGTGGCCGACCACTAGAATATTAAAAAGGATTTTTATTAAAATTATTTCTTATGTGGATATCATGGTTTTAAAAGAGAGTTTAAAAAATTAAAAATTTCCTTTTATAGCTTTCTACAAAAGATTAAGAGAAGAGATTAATCTCTTTCCTTATTTGTAGATTAAAAGGATGGTTTTAATTTTTGGTAAAAACTTTCCTTATTTGTAAATCATCTACATGTTTAAAATTTGAAATATTTTCTTATTTGTTGATTAAAAGGTGGATTTTAAATTTTAAGAAAACTTTCCTTTTTAACCATGTTCATGATTTAAAAGAGAGTTTAAAAATTAAATAATCTCTTTTATAAGTTTCTACAAGAGATTAAGAAAATATTTGATATCTTTCCTTATTTGTAGATTAAAAGAGATTTTAATTTTTAGAGATAACTTTCTTTTTATCCACATGTTTAAAAGAAAGATTTTAATTTATAAAATTTCCTTTTTATTAACCAATCATGAAGGGATTAAAATTATTGGAGAAATTTTTATAAATTTCTAGAAACAAATTAGGAAGTTTTAATTTTTGTTTTAATTAAAACTTTCCTTGATTTGGGGAGAAGAGTGGCCGGCCAAATAAATTGGAGAAGAGAAAAATATTTTTAATTAAATAAATTTTCTTTTTCAATGGCAAAAGAATTAAGGAAGTTTTTATTAAATTTTCCTTATTTGCCAAGACCAAGGATTATAAAAGAGGGGGTAGAGGAGGCTTCATGATGAACAACTCTATTCTATTTTCTCCCTCTTTTCTTCCTTGGTGTGGCCGGCCCTTCTCCTTTTCTCTCTTCCTCTTGTGTGGCCGAAATCCTTTATCTCTTGAAGCTTGGAGGAGGTGGCCGGATCTAGCTTGAGGAAGAAGGAGAGAAAGCTTGCATCCCTTGGAGCTTGGTTGGTGAAAAAAGTTCTTCATCCTTTAGAAGATATGCTTGGCCGAAACTTGAAGGAAGGAAGAATAAGGTGCCTTGGTGGTTCTTGTCTCGGAAGATCGTTGCCCACACAACGTCCGGGATTAGAAGAGGAATACGGCAGAAGATCAAGAGGTCATTATCTACTAAGTAAGGTATAACTAATATAGTTTTCCGCATCATGTTAGTTTTATCTCCATGTAAAAATACCAAATACAAGAGGCATGCGATTCTAGTATTTCGAATTAGTTTTCGATGTTGTGTTCTTTATTTTTATTTTCCTTGTGATTTGATTGTTCCTTTTGGTTGACCTAAAGTTATTTAAGGAAATTAAATATTAGCTTTCCTTAAAAGGCTTTGTCTAGGCGGTGGTGGTTGTTCCCATATCCAAGAAAGCCATGCGCCTCGCCATGCAGTCCTGGAAACTAATTTTGGAAATTAATATTTAATGGAATTAATAACCTAGGTGATTTGGATCGAACGTGTTAAGTTCTGCAGGAGATCCAAGTCTAAACCTAAAAGAACAAATAAATTAAACTTTGGATCAAACGTGTTAAGTTTCGCAGGCGATCCAAGTTTAATTTAAAAGAACACATGGTATCTAGGAAAAAGTTCAGACCTTTGTACAAAATTTTTGTACAGTGGAACCATTAGGTTTTCCGAGTAGCAACCAACAGTGGTAACCCTAGGCAGAAAGTTCAGTCAGTCTGGAGGACCAGATTGACATCATGTATGCTCTCCTGAGTGGAGTAGGTGAGGATGCGTTCCCCGCGGAGGGAACAGTAGGCGTCGGTTCGACCTAGGGTTTTCGGTCAGAAATCCGAAGTCAGAACCGGGAAGTCCGAAGACTGTCAAACTTATTTTTCTAATATATTATCTGTTATGTTCTAACTCTGTTTTGTAGGAGACTAACATTTTGTGCAGGGGTAGAACTGACCGGGATCGGTCGATCGAACATTTGGATCGATCGACCGAACCCCCAAGCAGCAGGTCAGATTTCCAGCGAGTGGATGGGGCTTGACCAGGGGATCGATCGACCAAACATAGTTATCGGTCGACCGAACTGGAGATAGGAGTTGACCAGATCTAAGCGGAGCGAGCAGATCGGATGAGGAGGAGATCATCTGATCGATCGACCGAATGTGGGGATTGGTTGACCGATCCGCCTCAGGTCAAACCTGATCCCAAACTTTGAGGATCTGGATCAGTCCTGTGAAGCCTATAAAAGGAGCCTTGGGAAGCAGCTTCGACATGAACTCGAACAGAACATCCGGTGCACTTGTACGCTGCTCCGAACGCTCAAACGACGCTCCGCTTCTCCGATAACTGACGACAAACTTCCCTAATCTTTTGTGTTGTTGGTATTGTAATTCTTTATTCAACACTTGTATTTTTAAGTTGTAAAAGATTTATTCGATTATAGTTGTTGCTCAAAGTAAATGCTCAACGAGCGTGGGCCTTGGAGTAGGAGTCGCCCTAGGCTCCGAACCAAGTAAAACTTGGTGTCTTTGCTGTGTCTTGTTTAATTTTCGCTGCTCTTACTCGAATTTCTGAATACAAAACGTGTCAAAGCCACGAGCGCTATTCACCCCCTCTAGCGCTTCTCGATCCAATAATTGGTATCAGAGCGGGGTCGTTGTGATTTGGTGTAACCACCATTCAAGCAAATTTTTCGTGGTATTTTTCATTTTTTCGGAATCAATCAGAATCGATATTCTTATCATCTTCCAATCTAGTTTTTCGTAATCAAATTCTTGTCTCGAAGTTGGTGCAACACCACTCGAGATCATCTTTTATTCTTGTTTTAAACCACACTGCTAATCTAGGATCTATTCCTGGGACAAGTTTTTTGTTTGCTTTGTGTGCAAGTTTTATCGCAAATTTTCATGGCTCTTCAAGAAGGGTATTGCTCGCCCACCGCTCTTCACCGGAGATGACTTTGGTTACTGGAAGGGCCGAATGGAGGCGTATCTCCAGACTCACTTTGAAGTCTGGATTATCGTCAAAATCGATCTTGAACTACCAATTGACAGCGCCGGCAAGCCAATACCCTGCGAGAACTGGGATGCAACCCTAATCAAGAAGGTAGAAACAAATGCCAAAGCGACCTGCACCCTCCAGTGTGGCCTGACAAAGGAGAAACTCAACAGAGTAGGACCTTTCTCAAGTGTAAAGGAGTTGTGGCAAAAGCTGATCGAACTAAACGAGGGTACATCAGACACAAAGGTAAGCAAGAGAGACCTTATTTTAAATAAACTATATAACATTAAATTGCAGGAAAATGAAACGGCAAGCCAACTGCACGCCTGCATACAAGACCATTGAATGGACTCCACACAATCGGCCAAAGGATGGAGAACCGCGACATATTGAGGTATGCCTTAAATGCCTTTTCGAGGAATACCTTGTGGGCATCCATGGTTGATGCGTACAAGGTTTCTAAGGATCTCTCTTCAATTAAGTTAGATGAGTTATTTGTAGAGTTTGAATTACATGAACAGATTAACTCACGTCTGGCCGAGAAGGGTATTGCTTTGGTTGTAGGTACAAGTAGAACTTGGGAAGCTAAAACAAAGTGCAGAACCTAACTGGAATTAGAAGAAGAACTAGATTCGGACGACGACGACAACGAGCTCATGATTGAACTCGTCAACCTGGTGAGGAAACTCTATAGAAAGAAGAGAGGCTTCAACAATAAGGATATCAAAAAGGTAATCCAGTCCAAGGGGGCCCAACCAAAGGTGAAGTTCGAGGTGACGTGTTACGGATGCAACCAAAAGGGGCACACCAAGGTCAACTGCCCGAACTAGAAAGATGCAAAAAAATCAAGAAGGAAGAAGGCCTTGAAAGCGACTTGGGATGAGTCTTCTTCGGAAGAGTCCGACTGTGAAGAACTCGAACAGACGAGTTTCCTCGCAATGACGGCCCGGGACCAAATCAACGAATCCGGAAGCGAGGACAAATCAGAAGCTAAGTTCGAGAGAAGCCACAGATCCGTATCCGTTTTCAAAGGGTCGAACCCCTCTGTAAGTTCATTTCATTTATATAATCTAATAAATTACTTAATGCGTAAACTAGCTAAGTCTAATGTTCAGATCAAGTCACTTCTAAAGGAAGTAACATCCCTTAAAGAAGTGACTAATACCGAATCTTTGGTTGACCCTGTTCAGACTAGAACCTCAACTCAAGTCCAAAAACTTGAGGAAGAGAATTCCGGCCTGAAAATTCAAGTCAAGGATTTGAAAACTTCATTGGAACGGTTTACACTGGGTTCCAAGAATCTTGACTTGATTCTTTGAAAACAGAAAGTTGTATACAATCGATCCGGACTAGGATTTAAAGCTACAAAGAAATATTGGTCTTATTTATCGCTTGTTAATAGATCGAATAGAAAGATAGTCCAAGCATGGGTACCTAAGTCCAACTTGGTCAATCAAGTTGGACTTAGTCAATATTGGGTCTCTAAGGATCAAGTACATTACCTAAATAAACCATATCGAGGCTATGATCCAAGGGGAGCCAATAGAAAAACTATCTTAATAAATAGATAAAATTGCTTGATGCTTGTTTATTTTTTTCTTGTAATAAGCATGTTTAGACTAGGATAGATTAAGGACCTAGGCGTAATTTATACTTGTTTAGTTAAACATAGGGGTTTCAAAAGGGAAATTAAATATATATTTTCTTTGAAAGGCTCTGTCTAGAAGTGGTGGATGATCTCATACCCAAAAAGGCTTTGTGCCTTGCCACAGTCTGGGAGCTAATCTTCGAAATGTATATTTAATTAACCAATTGGAAAACCTAAGTTTAACTCAAATGTAAATTAATCCATAAAAATAATCTAAATTAAGATAATCATCAACTACTCAAGGTTCCCTGATTGATAAACTTAGAATCGGGTGAGATGGATCTAGGTTGAACTTAGTCTAATCTAATTAATTAACTTAATAATTTAATCAAATTAATTAACTTAATAATTTAATCTAATTAATTAACTCAATAATTTAATCTAATTAATTAACTTAATAATTTAATCCAATTAATTAACTTAATAATTTAATCCAATTAATTAACTCAATAATTTCAAATTAATCAATTTAATAACTTAATTAACTTTATAATTAACTAAAATCTAATTAATTAACTTAAATAATCAACTTAAATAAAATAAATTAACTTAAACCAATTAACTTATTAAACCATCTCACAAACACCCATAGGAATACCATGGTTGATCATCTAGACTGAGTGAGATGGAACATTAAGTTAATTTCAGTCAAACTATCTTCTAAATCCATCAAATTGACCCAAATCAAATATTTTATGTAAGAACATAAAGAATTGGATCAATGAATGCTAGATAGTGGATGCTCCAGGCACATGATTGGAGACAGACTGAATTCACTAAACTGAAACTCAAGAACCTAGGGTCGGTTATATTCGGCAACAACGGAACCCTTAAGGTAATCGGAATAGGTAATATC
Source organism: Zingiber officinale (assembly GCF_018446385.1). Classification (NCBI taxonomy): domain Eukaryota; kingdom Viridiplantae; phylum Streptophyta; class Magnoliopsida; order Zingiberales; family Zingiberaceae; genus Zingiber; species Zingiber officinale. The sequence continues at coordinate 102,547,870 of NC_055987.1, read as the reverse complement.
CAATTAAATTCCGATTTTTATATTCGAAAAGTGTTATTAGTTGAACAATTTAGTTCCAATTTACTTAGTATTAGCCAGTTATGTGACTCAGGATACTTAGTCACTTTTTCAAAAAATGAATGCATAATTAAGAATATTAATAATCCTAAAATCACACTTAAGGGAATTAGGAAAAAGAACATTTATACAATAGACCTATCTACCTCTTCACAAGAGTGTCTATTGACACAACAAGAGGAAACTGAGTTGTGGCACAGGAGACTGGGTCACACTCATATTAGACTCATTTCAAAAATGAGTCAAAATGGTTTAGTTAGAGGTCTGCCTGAATTAAAATTTATTGAAAATTCAATTTGTGATGCTTGTCAACAAGGTAAAAAAACCATGTTAAACCATAAGTTAACCAACCTAAACAGAACAACTACTATACTTGAGCTCCTTCACCTAGACTTTTTTGATTCACACGGAGCCAAGTCACTAAGCAAAACCAATATTGCTTAGTGATAATCAATGACTACTCAAGATTTACTTGGGTAAAATTCATAAAAACTAAAGATGAAACCTTTGAAGTTTTTAAAATCTTTTGCAAATTAATAGAAAATGAAAAAGACACTCAAATAAAAAGAATTAGAAGTAACCATGGGGGAGAATTTGAAAACCATAAATTTATTGAATTTTGTGAAATTAATGGCTATAAACATGAATACTCATGCGCTAGGACCCCCCAACAAAATGGTATAGTAGAACGGAAAAATAGAACCCTACAAGAAGCCGCTAGGACCATGTTGAATGAATACAAACTATCTAACCAATTCTGGGCTGAAGCAATTAATACAACCTATTATATACAAACTAGAATTTTACTTAATAAATATCAAAATAAAACACCTTATGAAATATATTATAATAAAATTCCTAACTTAAACTATTTAAAAGTATTTGACTGTAAAGTATTTATTTTAAGCACCAAAGACTATTTAGGAAAATTTACATCAAAAACAACCTTAGGAATATTTTTAGGGTACTCAACAACTAGTAGGGCATATAGGGTTTACAACAAACATACTCTAAAAGTTGAAGAAACTACAAATGTAATTTTTGATGAATTACATAATGTAGTAAATGAAAATATCAATATAGAAAATATTAACCCAAGAAATTTAGAAGATGATGAAGAAATTTCACTTGAACCTAGTGAATTACAAGAACCAATTACTGACCAAACTATAAGACCAACAAGAACAAATACTAATCACCTATCTGACCAAATTTTGGGTGATCCAACTCTAGCAGTTAGAACTAGGTCATCCTATAGAAACCTAAGCCAAATAGTCATGATTTCCAAAATTGAACCCAAAACTGTAGACGAAGCCCTACCTGACCCAGATTGGACACTAGCAATACAAGAGGAATTAGCCCAATTTGAAAGAAATCAGGTCTGAGAATTAGTACCTAAACCCATTAACAAGACCATAATTGATACTAAATGAGTTTTTAGGAACAAGTTAAATGATCAGGGTAAAATAGTTAGAAACAAAGCAAGGTTAGTAGCTAAAGGGTTCAACCAAGTAGAAGGGTTAGATTATGATGAGACCTATGCCCCTGTAGCCAGACTTGAATCCATTAGGATGCTGCTGGCCTATGCAGCACATAAAGGATTCAAGATTTATCAAATGGATGTAAAATCCACTTTCTTAAATGGATTTATCAAAGAAGAGGTATATGTAGGACAACCCCCCGGATTTGAGGACTTAGAATATCTAAATCATGTCTTTAGGCTAAAAAAGACCCTATATGGACTAAAACAAGCACCTAAGGCTTGGTATGAATGTCTATCCAATTATCTAACATATCTAAAGGGTTCAACCAAGGTCAAATAGATCTAACCCTATTTGTAAAAACCCTAGAAAATGATATTTTTATAGCTCAAATATATGTAGATGATATAATTTTTGGCTCAACTAATTCTAAATTTTTAAAAGAATTTACCAAATTAATGGAAAATGAATTTGAAATGAGTCTAGTAGGTGAACTTAACTTTTTCCTAGGTCTACAAATTAAATAAACCAAAGATGGAATTTATATTTTTCAAACTAAATACGCTAAGGAATTAATTAAAAAATTTAGAATGGATAATTCAAAAATTATTAATACACCAATGGCTACTAACATTAAAATTGACTCAGACTTAAAAGGAAAACCAGTTGACTTGAAATACTATCGAAGTGCGATAGGAAGTCTACTGTACCTAACTGCGAGTCGACCGGACATTCTTTTTGCAATAGGTATGTGTGCAAGATATCAATCTTGTGCAAAAGAGTCACACTTCACATACGTTAAAAGAATACTTAGGTATATTAAGAGAACCCTAAATGTAGGATTATGGTACCCTAGATCTTTCACCCTTGATCTAACCGGCTATTCTGACTTAGACTATGCCAGGTGCAAGCTAGATAGAAAAAGCATAAGTGACAGCTGTCAATTTCTAGGCCAGTGCCTAGTAAGTTGGTCAAGCAGAAAGCAACACTGTGTTGCTTTATCTACCACTGAAGCTGAATATATAGCCCTAGGAGAATGTGCATCTCAATTATTATGGATGATGCATGCCCTAAAATACTATCAACTAGAATATCATAAAACAAAATTTTCAATTGATAATATAAGTTTAATTAATCTAACCAAAACCCCAATTCACCACTCAAGGACTAAATATATAGAAGTAAAGCACCACTTTGTAAGGGATCACGTAGCTAAGAGTGATATTGTACTTAACTATGTTGAGTCAAAATCAAACCTAGTTGACATATTCAAAAGCCCTTACCTGAACTTAACTTTAGTTCACTTAGAAGACAAATAGGGATGTTCTTAGTAGAATAGAACTTATTTTCAGCTTACTATATTTTCTCAACTTGTTTTTAAAATTGGATTTAAAATCCTAGGAAAAATATTTTTCAAAATTCCAACTTTTGTTAGTTTTTTCAAAAATCTGGTTTAGCCTAGGATTTTACCCCTTAGAAATCATGTACCCCTAGTTTCAGCTAGAGCATCTCACAAGCACCTTAGGGTTAACTTGCTTGTATTTGAAAACACTTAGAATGGTGTGAGATACATAGGGTACTGCCTGGACTACAATATGCTTATGTCTATGCATCGATATAAGTCTGGGCTATAAATACTTAACTTACATTAATCAAGTTAAGTTATCCAGACTTAGTCAAATATAATTGGATCACTAACTTAATTTGACTAACCAAGTAAAAAACTGTTGTCCTCTAGGTAAACAACTAGTAGCTAATGGTTAGACATGTGGCCAAGAAAATTAAGTATTGAGTTTTATTTTTATTGTTGTTTCTCATGCTTGGACTATAGAACTTTTTGAATGTTTTTTTAGTGTGGCCTTCGCTAAAATTATTTAAATCACGTGGTGGTGCTAAAATTTAAGCTAAATTTAAATCAACTTCTTAACCCTAAAAATGTTCTTTTCTAGAATTTTTTTTAACATTTTATACTTTAAAGTTTTATCATTTACAAACTTGTTAGCTAAGTTACTTTTCAAATAAAAACTTTCCCTTAGCTAAATCTATCTCTAAAATCAAGTTTTGAGATTTTGAGTTCACTTAGCTAAAAAATCTTACATGAAAATTTCCTCTAAAAAGCTAAGTGTTCTTACAAAAAGCTTTTCAAATTTAACTAAGTATTTTGCAAAAGCTTTTTAAATTTGGCTAAGTATTTTTCAAAAGCTTTTCAAATTTATCTAAGGCTTTTCAAAATTTAAAAGAAAAAGCCTTTTTAAATTTATGATAAAACCTTTGACTTCACTTAGCTAAAATTGTTACAAGGAAATTTATTCTAAAAAGCTAAGTGTTTATCAAAGTATTTCTATTTCTCTATTTAAACGTTCTAAAAAGATAAATTATCTCTCAAAAAGAAGTTTTTCTTAGCTAAGGCCACTGATCACTTTCCTACGTTTTGTCTACTTTTTTGCTTATTTTGATATATGACAAAGGGGGAGAGTATAAGAAAATTCAAAAGATTCAAAAGTATAAGAAAATTCAAACAAAGAAATTCAAATTAAATTTTTAAGAGGAGCTTTTATTAAAGGGGAGTTTTTTGTAAGCTTTTATTAAGGGGGAGTTTTTTTTCAAAGTTTATGCTTGTCCTATTTTTATACTGTTACGCTTATGCTATCTTTGAAAATCCTTTATAGCATTGTTTTACTTAACTTTGAATTTTTGTTGCCATAATCCAAAAGGGGGAGATTGTTGGTATGGGAAGCATGCGATGATCGAACCCAAGTTTTGATAATGACAAAGGGATTCAAAGTTAAGTTGTTTTGTTATCTAGTATGTGCGAATGAGGCTTTTTAGGAAAGTCCTAACTGCGGTTAGGCAGGTGGAAAACCCTAGGTCCTATGGGGAGGTAACCCTAGGTGGCGGAAAACCCTAAGGGGTGGCAACCTTACGTCCTAGGGGATGGTAACCCTAGGCGGTGGAAATACTAAGGGGAGGGGGGTAACCTTAGGTCCTAGAGGGAGGTAACCCTAGGTGGCGAAAAATCCTAGGGGGTGGTAACCCTAGGTCCTAGGGGGTGGTAACCCTAGGCAGAAAGTCCAGTCAGTCTGGAGGACCGGATTGGCATCAGGTATGCTCTCCTAAGTGGAGTAGGTGAGGACGCGTTCTCCGCGGAGGGAACAGTAGGCATCAGTTCGACCTAGGATTTTCGGTCAGAAATCCAAAGTTAGAACCGGATAGTCCGAAGGCTGTCAAACTTATTTTTCTAATATATTATCTGTTATATTCTAACTCTGTTTTGCAGGAAATTAACATTTTGTGCAGGGGTAGAACTGACCGGGATCGATCGACCAAACGTTTGGATCGGTCGACCGAACCCCCAAGCAGCAGGTCAGATTTCCAGCGAGTGGACCGGGCTCAACCAGGGGATCGGTCGACCGAACCTAGTTATCGGTTGACCAACCGGAGATAGGAGTTGACCAGATCGAAGTGGAGTGAGCGGATCGGATGAGGAGGAGATCATCTGATCAGTCGACCGAACGTGGGGATTGGTCGACCGATCCTCCTCGGGTCAAACCTGATCCTGAGCTTTAAGGATCTGGATCAGTCCTACGGAGCCTATAAAAGGAGCCTCGGGAAGCAGCTTCGACATGAACTTGAAAAGAACATCCTGTGCACTTATACGCTACTCCGAATGCTCAAACGACGCTTCACTTCTTTGACAACTGAGGATGAACTTCCCTCATCTTTTGTGTTGTCTGTATTGTAATTCTTTATTCAACACTTGTATTTTTAAGTTGTAAAAGATTTACGCGATTATAGTTGTTGCCTAAAGTAAACGCTCAACGAGCGTGGGACTTGGAGTAGGAGTCACCCTAGGCTTTGAACCAAGTAAAACTTGGTGTCTTTGCTGTGTCTTGTTTAATTTCCGATGCTCTTACTCGAATTTCTGAATACAAAACGTGTGAAAGCCACGAGCGCTATTCACAACCCCCTCCTTTAGCGCTTCTCGATCCAAAATTCATAACTTGGTTTGGTTTAACTTGGTTTAGTTTAACTTGGCTTGGTTTAACTTGGATTGGTTTAACTTGGTTTGGTTTAACTTGGCTTGGTTTAACTTGGTTATAGAAAGGGAGATTTTTTTTATAAATAGAATTATATTATTTTTCTTTCTTTGTAACCGACGGCAAGCCTATAAAAATGAGTAGGTGGTGGCTCCTAAAATCTAATTTTCTCTGTTCTCCTCCTTGTGGCCGACACCCCTCCCTTTCCTCCTCACCTAGGGTTGACGCCCCTCCCCTCCTCTTTGCTTAGGGCCAGCGCCTTCCCCTTCTCCCTTGCTAAGAGCCAGCGGCCCCTCTCCTTGCTAGGGCCGGCAACCCCCTCCTTGCTAAGGCCAGCACCCCCGTCTTCTACTCCTTGGTGGGTGGCGGCTTGGAGAAGAGGAAGAAGAGGAAGAAGAAGAGATGGTGCCCCATCCTAAGAGCTCCTTTTGTAGCCAACGGTTTGGAAATCGAGAAGAGAAGGAGGGTGGTGGTTTCTTGGTAGATCGTCGCCCACACGACGTCCAAGAAGAGGAGAGGAATACGGTAGAAGATCAAGTGGGCTTTAGCTACAAAGAAAAGGTACAACTAGTTCTTAATTCCGCTACGTAATTAGTTAGTTTTCTTTGTATCATTTTGGAATACCAACACAAGAGACCAGCAATCTTGTACTTCGATCAAGGTGTGCTTTAATCTGTCAAGAACTTGCTTGATTGATCAAACACATGTCTGATCGAGCATGCGGGTTGCTAGGAAAAGTTCTGTTCTTGTACAATTTTTTTTGTACAAGGAAATTGAAACAAAGTAGAATTTCAGCACCTTCAAGTGGTATTAGAGCATGTTTTATGGTTCTGTGTGATTGGTTTTTGGTTAAATTATGCACTGTTCGTACATAAGTTTAGGTCGGATAATAGTAGGATGTGCAAGAAAGATTATGTAAAATACGGTGCCCAAATAATAATTAAATAATAAGGTTATTTGACAAATAATCTTATTGGAATTTTTAGGGATTTTTAGAAATTTTCTGGGATTTAATTGGAGCTCGTATGATGTATTTAGAGGGGATACACTAATGGACCCGATAAAAGCCTATTTGAAATACCTAAAGGTGGGAGTTGATCAATTTGATTAACGTATAGTTGATTTGGTCAAAACCTAAGTTATAAATAAAACCTTAATCTCCTTCCTCTCTTCATCGCCGAAACACCTCCTTCTCTAAACCCCTCACGCGGCTGATTCCCTTCGCGTCGAACCACCGCCGACTCCTCTCTTCCCTCTCCCTCCCGCGAGCTCCTGCAACCCAGCCGTCGGCCCTCCTCACGTAAGCACCAAGGTGCTGCCGGTCCTCCTTCCCCTCGGACGAGCATCCCTGGTCACCGCCGGCCTCTCCTCACGCAAGCACCACAGCCGCAACAGTATCTGACCCCATCGCCCCCACTCGCGGGTTGACCTTCGTCCAAGAGGGGGAAAGCCCGAACCCTAGCTTCGATTCCCCGTTGCCATCCCTACGGGTTCTAACCGGAGAGGACGGTGTGGACACCAAGATCGGGTAAGACATTTACAGTTTTGGTTTAGATCGATTCCTCTTGATGAATCGAGCTCCGGGATAGAAGTTTTGGGAGATTTCAGGTATAGCTAAGGATGTTTGTTCTTCTTGCTACTTCGATTTGTTTTGGGGCAGCGATTGCAATGTAGCTTTGGCAATGAATCCTCAGCAACAACTTCTTCGGTGGTGGATCAACAGTGGTACATCCGGATTTAGGTGAGTTTTAGAGGTGATTCCGTTTCTACATTAGATTGCATTAGTAATGCTGGATTGTATTGGTTGATTTAGGTTACTAGTTTGATTAGGGTTAATGTAAATGGAGGTTTGTGATAATGCATGGATTAGTGGGTAGATTTGTGGATTTGTAGAGGACTTATTTGGAGATTTACTTGATTTATTCATTATCCATGTTAGTTGATTAGTTCTGCTACACGATTAGTCGTGAGTGGACAATTGGATGAATTATGTAGGGTTGATTCATGGTGTGTTGTAGATGGTATAATGGATTGGTTCAATTAGAGTTTTTCGGTTTGGATTGGATTTAGGTAGCTAGTGGAGATATGAGGGGATTTCGTTGTAATCATATGATTTGTTGCAGGACACTGCTATGAGCCAAGTGTTCCGAAGTGGAGATAACCTAGCGCGATCGACAAATAAAGGCGGGTACTTCTTGCTTTGTTTTCTTTTAGTACTTTGACCTTAGTGCATGAATCATTTTGGATAAGGACTATTTACCTTGACTCCACTCTTATTTCTCTTGTGCTTGATACTTCCATGCAATCTTTGAGAAATTCGTTCCATATCTATACAGTCTCTTGTTGTTGTCCCTGATCAGTAGCAGATACTAGATACCATGTTTGTATGCTTTGACTGTTGCTTATTTATGTACGATATTGAGCATGCTGGATTCATGTAGCATACCCATTTCTGCTTATAAATATATGATGACTGTTGCATTATTCATCATGTCATTGCATGCATGCCGCATCCTCGGCCACTCGAGAGAGTGGTAGCTGGAGTTGATGTCGCTTGTCCTGTCGTGCCGCACTCGGCCACGCGTGGGTAGTGGTAGCTGGAGTTGCGAGCAGCAGGGACCCCCTTTCGCTGTGTAGCTAGTTAGCTACTCAGCACCTGTCCATCCGGTCACTCGCGGGAGTGGCGGCCTTTGGGTGGTACAGTTGTCATTGATCCGACCTCTCGACCATACAGGGGTCATGGTGCAGAGAGGTGGGCGGGGTGACCATCCGTGCATACGCTGTTATTATGCCTGCTTTGGCTGCTGCTGTTTACTTATGTTATCATTGCTTACTTATGCTGATGTGGTATATTTATGCTGCCGTTGTTTCTTACTGTGGTTCACTTATGCTGATATGTTGTCTTAGGTTGAGATATATTCTCATTGTAGATGTTTAGTCATTGGAAATATGTATATATCTTGCTTATTATCTCTGTAGTATGAGCAGTACTGTAGCAGTTTAGTACCAGTTCTGACCTACTATATCTAGCATAGGATATGGTTTCAGGTATGAGCATTTATTATGACTTTATTTTAGTGTCTTCTATTCCTTTATGAGACTGTATACTCTTGGCTCACTTCCTAGTTGTATGTTATATTCATGCACTATCTTTCTATACCCGCTGAGTTTCAATACTCACCACCTCGCAAATTGGTTTTCTTTTGCCAGGTAGCAGTAGATGAGTCATGGATGCTTGGAGAGTCCCAACTGTCAGTCCCACGACACACTCGAGGATAGTTTCTTTTTCTGGTTTTGGTTGCAACCGCTATTTATGTTTTGGTTTTGTGAACTTGGTATTGTATGCTTCGATATGGATTTTGGAGTCTAGTCTGGTGGTTGCAGGTAAGTTATTTAGTGACTTTGTTGGTCATACATTTGTTCCCTTTTTGTGATTTCCGCTGCGTTTACATCCAGCCGTGAGGGCTGAGTATTTATCGTTCTGTCTTTCGCTGTGTGTGTTTCTATTTTGTTCCAGCCGTTTAGACTAATGGTTATAGATGGTGGTTATGCGTTATTTCATTTTGTCCAGCCGGGTAGGCTGAGTATATTAAACTGCGTGTTATGTTGTTTCTATTTGTGCATATATTCCAGCCGAGTGTGGCTGATGTATATTTTGTATGTAGTAATGCTTCATATTGTCCGCCGTACAGGGGAGGTGCTGCCGAAATTTCCTCGGACAGGGACCCCCCCGGGGGCGTGTCAGATTAACTCTGTGGTTGCAGGCCTCCTAAGTCCAACTATTATGGCTTTGTGTGTTTGTGTATGATTTGAACCCTCGGGCATGTCGAGGTTGTTGTGTGTGTGTGATTGTAATAATTAAATACGGCTGGTTGTTGTATTATTATTATTTTTTACATTCTGTTCGATTTAGATTACATGTAAATTTCTTTGTGGAATATAGGATCGATAAATGTAAATTTTTTATTTCTTTCTTTTGCGGCTTGTATCCTTGCTATGCGTGGTGCTATTTTGAGGACTGGAGGCGCGGCAGAGAAGGAGGCGAGATAGACGCGGCGGCTTGATCCATTGGCGGCATATTGGAGGACAACGTTGGATGATGCCATAATTGTTGGAAATTTTATTTTCATATTTATTGCCTTTATATGATGTTTGCATTGTGTGTGCTGTGATGATGGTTTTATGTGTTGTGATGTGTGTGCATGTTAAAATTCCTAAATTTAAATAACTAAGTAGGAGAGGGATTATTTAAATAAATTCCATAGTCTCCATTACTGGTTTGTAAGTGATGCATTCAAACTTGCGCATTAGCTTTGAGTGCCTTCCTCCATATCGGATGAGTTTGTTTACGGATCACTAGATCAAACTTCTTCTATGGATGATTATAGGAAATTAATTAGGTATGTGTGATCTTCTCCATCTGAAGGGGCACAATCCAAATTAATGGACTAAGTATCAAGTAATGGTATATACTTAGGTGCATTTAATAATATCCTCCCCATCGGAGTCACTGCAATTATTTGTGTGACCGAAGATGAACCAACTATTAATTTTATTTGGCATAAAGTTAGGTTGACAAGATAATAAAATTAATGGGTAAAACCTCCTATTACAAATGTTTGAATTAATATACGTCCACACTATTGTGGCATACGAAATTCACGATATTTTGAGGTGTTGGTGAATTTAAATTATATTATTTGAGGAATCAATATTAATTTAAATTCTAAAGTTTTGACCAATTATTTTGTGATTCTCAGGATTTCAAAATAGCTTTCAATCCTTTTGCTGTTATTTTAAAAGAAAACAAACTTACTGGTCCAAATTATATTGATTGGAAACGGAACTTGGACATTGTCTTAACTGCTGAAGAATATAAGTTCGTACTTCTTGAGGTCTGTCCTAGCGTGCTTGGTAAGGATTCTAGTGAAGAGGAGATAGAGAGACATAGGAAATGTGTCAAGGTAGATGAGATGGCGTGGTGTTATATTTTGGCTTCTATGTCAAATGTGCTGCAACATCAGCATCAGGCCCTACCCACTACCTATGACATGATGCTCAATCTCAAGAAACTCTTCAGATACCAGAATTGGATTGCCAGGCAGGAGGCCATGAGAAACTTAATGACGACCGCCATGACTGAGGGGGCACCCGTGAGGGATCATATCCTCAAGATGATGGCTCATTTGAATGAGATGGAAGTCCTTGAAGCTGAAATCGATAGGGAAACCCAGGTCGATATTATTCTCCAAACGCTGCCCAAAAGTTTTGAGCAGTTCCGCCTGAATTACAACATGAACAAAAGGGTTTATTCGTTGGTGGAACTTCTGACAAAACTCCAAGTGGCAGAAGGGCTATTTCGTCAAAGTTCTCAAGTTCACATTGCTGAAAACGTTTCTGCTTCTAAGGTGAAAGGCAGAAAGAAGAAGAAGAAACAAGTTGGTTCGGCAAAGAAAGTGATTCGACCTCAAGGGACTGGGCCGCAGACAGGTGTGAAGAAGCCAAAAGGCAAGTGCTTCATATGCAAGCAGTCTGGACATTGAAAGGTGGACTGTCCTCACAGAAAGGAGAACAATAAAGGTATATCTTATTCATTAGTTGTTGAAAAATGTTTAGCGGTGTTATCTACCTGTACCTAGAGTGTAGATACGGGAGCCACTGACCATGTCTGTAATTCATTGTAGGGGTTCCAGGAAACTAGACAACTACATAAAGGAGAGATCACCATCTATATGGCCAATGCTACGAGAGTGGCGGCTGTTGCAGTGGGAGATGTTTATCTATCTTTTGATAGGAATAAAACTTTGATTTTGAAAAATTATCTTTACGTATCATGTTTTAGAAAGAACTTGATTTTAGTTTCTAAATTATTTATGGATGGATATTCTATTTCTTTTGATGACAAAGTGGTTGTCAAGAAAAATAGGATGATTATCTGTTCTAGTGCGTTAGTTGACAATTTGTATACTCTTAATCCAATAACTCCAATGATGCAACAAATGGAAATTAATAACACATCTTCTAATTCTAATAAGAGAAATCAACCTTCAGAAATGAATCAAACATATCTTTGGCATCTAAGGTTGGGTCATATTAACTTGAGTAGGATTCAAAGGTTAATAGTTGATGGACCTTTGGGTTCATTAGTAGTGGAAAACTTTCCGACCTGCGAGTCTTGCTTGGAAGAAAAAATGACCAAGAGGCCTTTTAAGGCCAAAGGGGTATAGAGCTAAAGAAGTGTTGGAATTGGTTCATTCTGATTTGTGTGGGCCTATGACTATCCAGGCAAGAGGTGGTTTCGAATACTTTGTCTCTTTTATAGATGACTATTCGAGATATGGGTACATTTACTTGATGTGCCGTAAGTCTGAGTGCTTTGATAAGTTCAAAGAGTACAAAGCTGATGTGGAGAAACATCACGATAAAAGTATCAAGACACTATGGTCTGATCATGGTGGAGAGTACCTCTTAGGAGAGTTTAGAAGTTACTTATCAGAGGCCAGAATTCAATCCCAATTGTCTGCACCTGGTACACCCCAACAAAATGGTGTGGCGGAACGAAGGAATAGGACTCTTATGGAAATGGTTAGATCAATGATGAGTTATTCAAAATTACCAAATTTGTTTTGGAGATATGCTTTGGAAACGGTGGCGTATATTCTGAACTTGGTACCTTCTAAGTCAGTACCCTCTACTCTCACAGCATTGTGGAATGAGCATAAGCCTAGTTTGAAACACATTCGGATTTGGGGTAGTCCAGCACATGTGTTGAAGGGAGACGCTGATAAGTTGGAATAATGTACAGAAGTTCGCTTGTTCATGAGATATCCTAGAGGAATGAAAGGTGGTTTGTTTTATAATCTTAAAGATCAGAAGGTCATTGTTAGCACCAATGCCCGATTTTTAGAAGAGGACTATGTAATGAACCACAAGCCCATGAGTAAAATTATTCTTGAAGAAATAAGAGAGGACACTTCTACTTTAGTACCAACGGTATAAGATGAGATACCATAAGTAACTGCAACATGTGTCATAAATGATGTACAATTACAGGTAGTGCCTCGTCATAGTGGGAGAGTTGTTAGGCAACCTGATAGATTCATGTTTTTGGGAGAATCTTCAGACTTGATCCCTGGTGACCATGAAGTTGATCCCTGGACATATGATGAAACACTCCAAGATAAAGATGCAACATCTTGGCAAAGTGCAATAAACTCTGAAATAGAATCATCTACGTATCAAATAGAATCATCTACGGATACCCTTATAACTTTGATCCCAAGAATGTGTGCACACTCTCCTAAGTCCTTCATATTAAATTGTTTGGACAACCATACCCTTACATCTGATAATACCTTGACATTGTTGCCAATTAACAAAATATCATCTACGTATAGTACAAGAAATACCACCACGTTTCCGTTACACTTCTTGTATACACAAGACTCATCTGGACACTGAATAAATCCATATGACTGGATTACTTCATTAAACCAGATGTTCCAAGATCTTGAAGCTTGCTTCAGTCCATAAATGGACCGATTGAGCTTACACACTAGATGCTCTTTGCCCTTTTCAATGAACCCTTCTGGTTGCTTCATATGGATGTTCTCATCAAGACTTCCATTAAGGAAAGTTGTCTTGACATCCATTTGCCAAATCTCATAATCCATATGAGCAGCAATGGATAAGAGTATCCGGATAGACTTAAGCATGGCCACTGGTGAAAAGGTCTCCTCATAATCGATTCCCTCTTTCTGAGTGTACCCTTTCGCAACAAGCCTAGCTTTGAAGGTTTCTACCTTCCCGTCTATCCCTCTTTTCCTTTTGTAGATCCACTTGCATCCAACGGCTTTTACACCATCAGGTGGTTCTACAAGCTCCCAGACCTTATTAGAGTACATAGACTCTATTTCGAATTCATTGCCTTTTGCCAAGATCTTGCATCTTTATCTTGGAGTGCTTATCATATGTCCGGGGATCGGGTTCATGTTTACAGGATCAAATCCGAAGACTCTCCCAAAAACATGAATCTTTCAGGTTGCCTTACAACCCTCCCTCTACGACGAGGCACTGTCTGTGGTTGTGTATCATGTGTGACACGTGTTGCAGTCTCTTGTGGTACTTCATCTTGTACTGTTGGTACTGAAGTAGACGTGTCCTCTCTGAGTTCTTCTAAAACAACTTTGCTACTGGGCTTGTGATCCATTATATAGTCTTCTTCTAAAAACTGGGCATTGGTGCTAACAATGACCTTCTGGTCTTTAGGACTATAAAATAAACCACCTTTCGTTCCTTTGGGATATCCTACAAACACGCGAACTTCTGTACGGGATTCTAACTTATCAGCATCTAGTTTCAGCACATGTGCTGGACTACCCCAAATCCGAATATGTCTTAGACTGGGCTTTCGCCCATTCCACAATTCTATGGGAGTAGAAGAAACTGATTTAGAATGTACTAAGTTCAGAACGTATACTGCTATTTCCAGAGCATATCCCCAAAACGAATTTGGTAATTCTGAATAACTCATCATTGATCTAACCATCTCCATAAGAGTCCTATTCCTTCGTTCGGCCACACCATTTTGTTGGGGTGTTCCAGGTGCAGACAATTGGGATTGAATCCCGGCCTCTGATAAGTAATTCCTAAACTCTCCTAAGAGGTATTCGCCACCACGATCTGACCGTAGTGTCTTGATACTTTTACCTAGTCGTTTCTCCACATCAGCCTTGTATTCTTTGAACTTATCAAAGCACTCGGACTTGCGGTGCATTAGGTAAATGTATCCATATCTTGAATAATCGTCTATGAAAGAGACAAAATATTCAAAACCTCCTCTTGCCTGGACAGACATATGACCACACAAATCAGAGTGGACCAACTCTAACACTTCTTTGGCTCTATACCCCTTGGCCTTGAACGGCCTCTTGGTCATTTTACCTTCCAAGCAAGATTCACAAGTTGGAAAATTTTCCAACTCAAATGAACTCAAAAGTCCATCGGCTATAAGCCTCTGAATCCTACTTAAGTTAATATGACCAAGCCTTAGATGTCAAAGATATGCTTGGTTCATTTCCGAAGGTTCTTTTCTCTTATTAGAGTTAGAAGATGAGTTATAAATTTCCATGTTTTGCTTTGTGGAAGAAATTAGATTTAAAGTATACAAATTGCCAACTAATGTACCAGAACAGATAATCACTTTATTTCTTTTAATAACTACATCGTTACTGAAAGAAACTGAATATCCATCTAAAAACAGTTTAGAAACTGAAATTAAATTCTTTCTAAAACTGGGTACATAAAGACAATTTCTTAAAATCAAATTTCTATTTCTACTAAAAGATAAGTAGACATCTCCCACTGCAACAGCTGCCACCTTAGTAGCATTGCCCATGTAGACGGTAATTTCTCCTTCAGATAGTCGTCGGGTTTCCTGGAACCCCTGCAAGGAATTGCAGACATGATCAGTGGCTCCCGTATCTACACACCAGGTGCTGGTAGATAACACCGCTAAACATGTTTCAACAACTAGAGTATGAGATATACCTTTGTTTTGGTTCCTACGAGGACAGTCCCCTGACTGCTTGCTGATGAAGCACTTGCCCTTCGGCTTCTTCATTCCGCTTTAAATCCCGTGCTCTGAGATTTATTCACTTTCTTTCTTGAACCGACTTGTTTCTTCTTCTTTCCTTCGGTTTAGAAGTAGAACCATTTTCGATAGTGAATTTGAGCATTGTGACGAAATAATCCTTCTGCTTCTTGAAGTAGTAGTTCCGCTAATGAATAAACCCTCTTATTCATATTATAGTTCAGTGCGCTCAAAACTTCTAGGTAGCGTTTGGAGAATCATATCGATCTGGGTTTCCCCATCAATTTCTCCTCCAAGGATTTGTATCTCGTTCAGATAAGCCATCATCTTTAGGATATGATCCCTTACAGGAGTACCCTCTTGCATGGTGGCTGTCATTATCTTTCTCATGGCTTCTTGCCTAGAAGCCCTATCCTGATGACTAAAGAGTTCCTTGAGATTGTTCATAATATCCTATGCTGTTGGTAAATCTTGATCTTGATGTTGCAATACATTTGACATTGAAGCCAAAATGTAACACCGCGCCATCTCATCTGCTTTTACCCATTTCCTATGATATTCAATCTCCTCTTGGGTAGATTCACCAGTAGGTGCTTCAGGGCAAGGCTCAGTCAGTACAAATTTATAGCTTTCAGCAGTAAGAACAATGTCCAGGTTTCTTTTCCAATCTATGTAGTTTGGTCCAGTAAGTCTATTCTGTTGAAGTATGATGGACAGTGGGTTGAAAGACATCCTAAGAATCACAAATAACTTTTGGTCAGAACTCTAAATTTAGAATAATATTGATTCCTCAAACAATACTATTTTAAATTAACCAACACCTCAAAACACCGTGAATTTTGTATGCCACGTTAGTGTGGACGTATACAAATTCAACATTTGTAAAAGGAGGATTTTAACCCATTAATTTTATTATCTTGTCAACCTAAC
The DNA here is from genome assembly GCF_018446385.1 of Zingiber officinale. NCBI lineage: Eukaryota > Viridiplantae > Streptophyta > Magnoliopsida > Zingiberales > Zingiberaceae > Zingiber > Zingiber officinale. The sequence continues at coordinate 102,531,773 of NC_055987.1, read as the reverse complement.
TTTTTGACAAATAAAATTAATAGTTGGTATCTTTTGGTTACACAAATAATAGCAGTGACTCCGATGGGGAGGATACTATTAGATGTGTCTAAGTGTATACCATTACTTGACACTAAGTCCATTAATAAGATTATGCCCCTTCCGTTGGGGAAGATCACACGCTCTTAATTAACTTCCTATAGTCATCCAAAAATGGAAGTCTGTTCTAGTGATCCACAAACAAGCTCATCCGTTATGGAGGAAGGCACTCAGAGCCAACGCGCAAGCTTGTTTGCATCACTTACAAACCAGTAATGGAGACCATGGAATTTATTTAAAAATCCCTCTCCCACTTAGTTATTTATAAATGAGGAATTTTAACTATGCTAGCCTACTAAAACTTGTAAACTAACATGCACACACAGCATAATATAAAAGCAATAAATAGAAAATTTAATTTTCAACTATTATGGCTTTTATCACTAATTGTCCTCCGTGTATTGTCATCCCTAGCTGCTGCCATATTTAGGTGTCGCATCCATCTTGCTCCTAGTTCCGCTGCGCCTCTGGTCCTTAGAAGGTTCCACGCTTTGCAAGATTCGATCCGCGACATAAATAGAATTTTACATTTTGATCCTATATTCCATAAAAGGAATGTACATGTATCTAGATCAAAAATAAAATCCTAATAAAACTAAATACAGCTCCTGCTGTATTTTAATACAATCATGCACACACAGATAAATGCCCTTGACATGTCCAAGGGTCCAATCACACACATAATAACTAAAAGCCATAATAGTTGGATCCTGCATCCACAAAGTTAGCACATCCTACTATTAACCTGCCTAAATTATGTATGACATGTGCATAATTCTATACCAAATACCAAAGAGGCAAAACCGTTGCTGATACCAATTGTTGGTTGCTACTCGGAAAACCTATAGGTTCCACTGTACAAAAATTTTGTACAAAGGTCTGAACCTTTTCCTAGCTACCATGTGTTCTTTTAAATTAAATTTTGGATCGCCTGCGGAACTTAACACGTTTGATCCAAAACTTAATCTATTTGTTCTTTTAGGTTTTGACTTGGATCTCCTGCGGAACTTTACACGTTCGACCCAAGTCTCCTTAAGTTATTAATTCCATTAAATATTAATTTCCATAATTGGTTCCCAGTACTGACGTGGCGAGGCACATGGCCTTCTTGGATATGGGAGCAACCACCACCGACTAGACAAAACCTTTTATAGAAAGCTAATATTTAATTTCCTAAAATAACTTTAGGTTAACCAAAGAGAACAATCAAATCACAAGGAAAAGAAAAACGAAAGAACACAGCATCGAAAAAAAACATATTCGAAATTCTAGAACGTAAGCCTCTTGTATTTGGTATTATTTCCATAAATAACTAGTATGATGCGGAAATAAAAATTACTAGTTATACCTTGTAGAAAAACCTCTTGATCTTCTATCGTATTCCTCTTCTAACCTCGTACGTTGTGTGTGCAACGATCTACCGAGATGAGAAACCACCAACCACCTTCTTCTCCTCCAAGCAAGGTTCGGCCACAAAGGAAGAACTTCACCAAAGAAGAAAATCAAAATACTAACCAAGCTCCAAGAGATGCTAGCTTTCTCTCCTTCTTCTTCTTCTTCTCCAAGTAGTATCCGGCCACCACAAGAACTCCAAGAGAGATGAAGTATTCGGCCACCACAAGAGGAAGAGAGGGAGAGGATGATGGCCGGCCACAACACCAAGGAAAAGAGGGAGAGAAAACAATAGAGGTTATCTCATGAAGGCACCCTCACCCCTTCTTTTATATTCCTTGGCCTAGGCAAATTAGAAAATTTAATTACAATAAAATTTCCTCAATTTCCTTGACATGATTTAATTGAGAAAAATAAAATAAAATTTCCCAAATAAACCTACATTGGCCGGCCACATCATTGGAGAACAAATTGGACAAGTTTCAATCAACAATTAAAACTTCCTAATTTGTTTTCAAAAATTTTAAAAAATAAAATTTCTCTTTAAAATCTCTTCATGGTTGATAAAAGGAAATTTCTATAAATTTAATTTTATCATCATGTGAATAATTTTAAAGAGAAAATAAAATATCTCACCAATCTACAAATAAGGAAAGAGATCTAATCTCATTCTTTAATCTTTTGTAGATCTTTTATAAGAGAGATATTTTAATTTAAATTCTCTTTAATAAATTATTTCTTCCACATAATAAAAATTAAAATTAAAATTCCTTTTTAATTTCATTTGGCCGGCCCCCACTAGCTTGGGTTCAAGCTAGGGCCGACCACCCAAATTCATACCTAGGCTTGTTCCTATAGAAGCTGGGTATATGTGGGTATAGAACTCTATAAATAAGAGGCTACGATAGGGACCGAGAGGAGAAATTGGTTTTGGTCTCCCGATAAAATTAAGCATCCCGTGTTCGCCCCGAACACACAACTTAATTTTATCAATGATAATTCATTCCACTAGAGAACTATCATTGAACTACCGCACCAATCCCAAATTATATTTTTGGGCTCCTTCTTATTATGAGTGTGTTAGTCTCCCTGTGTTTAAGATATCGAATGTCCACTAATTAAGTGAGTTACTGACAACTCATTTAATTAATATCTAAGTCCAAGAGTAGTACCACTCAACCTTATCGTTATGTCGGACTAAGTCCACCTGCAGGGTTTAACATGACAATCCTTATGAGCTCCTCTTGGGGACATTATCAACCTAGTATCTCTATGACACAGTTTCCTTCTATAATCAACAACACACACTATAAGTAATACCATTTCCCAACTTATCGGGCTTATTGATTCATCGAACTAAATCTCACCCATTGATAAATTAAAGAAATAAATATCAAATATATGTGCTTGTTATTATATCAGGATTAAGAGCACACACTTCCATAATAACCGAGGTCTTTGTTTCTTTATAAAGTCAGTATAAAAGAAACGACCTCAAATGGTCCTACTCAATACACTCTAAGTGTACTAGTGTAATTATTCAGTCAAGATAAACTGATACCTAATTACACTACGACCTTCTAATGGTTTGTTCCTTTCCATTTTGGTCGTGAGCTACTGTTTATAATTTATAAGGTACTGATAACATTATCTTCTGCATGTGACACCACAAGCTATGTTATCTACAATATAAATTAATTGAACAACTACAAACAAATGTAGATAATTTGACCAAATGTGATTCTTTATTCAAGACAAATGTTTACAAAAGCTTAGGCTTTCAGTATACACTCCAACAAGAAGATCATGTTATCAGTTCCTTATAAATTATAAATAGTGGCTCACAACCAAGATATAGCCTTCCATTCACTCGTTTGATTTTGTTTCCTACCCAAGAAAGAGGTTGGCCAAGCCTTGCTTGGTGCCCAAGCAAGGGGCCGACCAAACCAAAAGAAAAGAAAAGGAAAAGAAAAGAAAAGGAAGAAAAAAAAGGGAGTTGTAAAAGAGAGATTTTTTCTCAATAGAATTAGAGATTTTTCTTAAAAGAATTATGTTAATTCTTTCTTAGAATTTTCTAAAAAGAATTATATTAATTCTTTCTTAAGAAATTTTTCTAAAAAGAATTATATTAATTCTTTCCTAGAGATTTTTTCTAAACAAAAATTCTATTAATATTTCTCCTCTTTTATCTGGTGCCAAAGGTTATAAAAAGGGAGGAGACCATGCCACCATAACCTAATTTCTCTTGAGTTGTTTTCTCTTGCTTGTGGTCGGCACCTTATCTCTTCTTTTCTCTCTTTTCTTTTCCCCTAGGGTCGGCGCTCACCTCCTCTCTTCCTCCTAGGGCTGGCGCTCCACCTTCTCATCTCTTCCTCCCTTTCTTCCCTCTAGGGCCGGCGCAAATCTCCCTTGGTGGTCGAAGCTTGGAGGAGAAGAAGAAGAGAAGAACCACCCTAGTGTTAGGATGTATACTAAAAGCCTAGCTTTTTGTATGAACATTTATTTTGAAATGAGAATCACATTGGTCAAATATCTGCATTTAGTAAAATGTAGTTGTCTATTTAATTTATATTGTAGATAACATGGTGTGTGATGTCATACAGAAGATCATGTTATCAGTTCCTTATAAATTATAAACAGTAGCTCACAACCAAGATGGATTGGGACAAATTATTGGAATGCTTGTAGTGTAATTTGGTACTAATTTATCTTGACTATAAAATTATACTAGTACATTATGTGTGTATTGAGTAGGACCATTTGAGGTTGTTCCTTTTATACTGACTGCATAAAAGAACATAACCTCTGTTATTATGGATGCGCGTACTCTTAATTCCGATATAATAACAAGCACATATACTTAGTATTTACTTCTTTAATTTATCAATGGGTGAGATTTATTCGTTAAATCAATAGGCCAGATAAGTTGGGAAATAATATTATTTATATGGTGCGTTGTTGATTATAGAAGGAAACTGTGTCCTAGTTATCTAGGTTGATGACGTCCTCTTGAGGAGTTCATAAGGATTGTCATGTAAACCCTGCAGGTTGACTTAGTCCGACATGACAATGAAGTTGAGTGGTACTACTCTTGGAGCTAGATATTAATTAAGTGAGTTGTCAGTAACTTATTTAATTAATGGACATTTGATATCTTAAACATAGGGAGATTAATGCACTCATGATGAGAAGGAGCCCATAATGTAATATGGGATTAGTGCGGTAGTTCAATAATAACTCTTTAGTGGTATGAGTTATTATTGATGAACTTGAGTTGGGTGTTCGGGTCGAACATAAGAAGCTCAAGCTCATCGGGAGGCCAAAACCAATTCCTCCTTTTGGTCCCTGTTGTAGCCTCTATAAAGTCTCGCGTTCACCCGTTTTGATTTTTCTTCTTACCCAAGCAAGGGGCCGACCAAGCCCTCTTGGTGCCCAAGATGTGGGCCGGCCAAGCCATGCTTGGTGCCCAAGCATGGGGCCGACCATATAAGAAGAGAAAAGGAAGTTTTTGTTGAAAATAAAATTTTGTTAAAATATTTCCTTTTATAACTTTCTACAATGGATTAAAAGAGATATTTTAATTTTATTAAAATCTTTCCTTTTTTGTAGTTATCTATAATAGTTAAAAGAGAGCTTTTAATTTTGTTAAAATCTTTTCTTTTTTTTTATTGTTATCTATAATGGTTAAAAGAGAGATTTTAATTTTGTTAAAATCTTTCCTTTTTTGTAACCAACCATTATAGGAATAAAAGGAAGATTTTGTTTTAAAATTTTTTTTGTTATAATCTTTCCTTTTATAGCTATTTACAATGGTTTTAAAGAGAGATTTTAATTTTGTTAAAATCTTTTTTTTTTGTAACCATCTACAATCGCAAATAAAAGGAAATTTTATTTAAAACTTTCCTTATTAGCCGCTAGCAAATATTATAAAAGAGGAGGAGGGGATGCTCTCAAAATAAAAAAACTAAGGCTCCTCTTCTAATTTCTTGTGGCTGGCTCTTCCCTCTTTTCCCTTTCCTCTTCATAAGGGTCGGCGACACTTGGAGAAGGACCTTTACCTTGTGGTCGGTTGCTTGGAGGAGAAGAAGAAGGAGGAGGAGGCCTCTTCACTTTGTATTTTTTGGTGGCCGAAAGCTTGGAAAAGAAGGAGAAGATCGGGTGTCTTTGTCTTGGTAGATCGTCGCCCACACGACGTCCAAGAGGAGAAGCGGAATACAGTAGAAGATCAAAAGGTCTTTAAGATACAAAGAAAGGTATAACTAGTTTTTTATTCCGCAGCAAAACTAATTTAGTTTTTCTTTGTGTGGATCCTGAAATACCAACACAAGAGGCTAGCGATTTTGTGTTTCGATTTTGGTCTCTATAGTTAAACCTATGGTTACTGTAAGAAGTTTAAATATTCAATTTCTTTGAAAGGCTTTGTTTAGGAAGTGGTGGATGATCCCATACCTAAGAAGGTCGAGTGCCTCGCCATGTTTAACCTGGAAGTCAATCTTTGAAATAGATATTTAATCAACTTCTATAATATGGTTTAACTTCTAAAGAACACATGGGTTACGTTGAACTTGGAGTAAAAATGTTAAATTTCATTTCCAATCCAAGTTTAACTTCTGAAGAACAACTTGGATTAAAAATGTTAAGTTTCGTTTACAATTCAAGTTTAACTTCTGTAGAGCACATGGGCTGCTAGGAAAAGTCCTGTACTTGTATAAATTTTTGTACAGGGGAAACAGAATGGAATTCCAAGTAGCACCCAACACCTAGGTGGTCGGTGGTTTGGAGGAGAAGAAGAAGAAGAAGGCTCCCCTTTTCTTTCCATCTTTTGGTGGTAGGCGGCTTGGAAACAAAAAAAGGTTCGGGTGTTTTTTCTTGGTAGATCGTCACTCACACAACGTCCAAGAAAAGGAGAGGAATACAGCAGAAGATCAAGAGGTCTTTGTCTACGAAGAAAGGTACAACAAGTTATTTATTCCGCAGCGTAACTACTTTTGTTTTCTTTGTATAGATCCTGAAATACCAACATAAGAGGCTACGATCTTGTGCTTCGATCAAGGTGCGTTTTGATCAATTAAGAACTTGCTTGATTGATCAAACACATATCTGATCAAGCAAATGGTTTGCTAGGAATAGTTCTATCCTTGTACAAATTTTTGTACAGAGGATTTACACAAAACGAAATTCCAAGGGCCAACATTTATCCTGTGCAACGGTCACCTCTCAATCGATCGACTGATTGATTGGGGAGGCTGAATCGATCGGCTGATCGATTCAGCCTTCTTCTGTGCTCTTGTGTCTGTACGAGAAAATTTTTCCTAATCGATTGGGGAGCATTCTGTGCTTGCGATTTCACTTCCCAATCAATCGGTCGATCGATTGGGCCAGCCTTCTTTGCAGAACACCTTTAATCGATCGACTAATCGATTGAACCATAGTTCAATCAATCGGCTGATCGATTGACTTCTCTTTGACTTGCTTAACTCAAGTCTAGGGTCCTCAATTCCAATATCCGGTCAACCGTGACCTATTGGAACTCCTTATTATTGGGATGTATATTATAAGTCTAGCTTTTGTATGAACATCTGTTTCTGAGGTATTTTGAAATGAGAATCACTTTAGTCAAATATATGCATTTTATATGTATATATATGTTGATGCAGTTGTCCATTTAATTTATATTGTAGATAACATAGTGTGTGATGTCATACAGAAGATCATGTTATCAGTTCCTTATAAATTATAAACAGTAGCTCACAACCAAGATGGATTGGGACAAATTATTGGAATGCTTGTAGTGTAATTTGATACTAATTTATCTTGACTATAAAATTACACTAGTACACTATGTGTGTATTGAGTAGGACCATTTGAGGTTGTTCCTTTTATACTGACTGCATAAAAGAACATAACCTCTATTATTATGGATGCGCGTACTCTTAATCCCGATATAATAACAAGCACATATACTTAGTATTTATTTCTTTAATTTATCAATGGGTGAGATTTATTCGTTAAATCAATAGGCCCGATAAGTTGGGAGATAGTACCATTTATATGGTGTATTGTTGATTATAAAAGGAAACAGTGTCCTATTTATTTAGTTTGATGATGTCCCCTTGAGGAGCTCATAAGGATTATCATGTAAACCCTGCAGGTGGACTTATTCCGACATAATAATAAAGTTGAGTAGTACTACTCTTGGAGTCAGATGTTAATTAAGTGAGTTGTCAGTAACTCATTTAATTAACGAACATATGATATTTTAAACACAGGGAGATTAATGCACTCATGATAAGTAGGAGCTCATATTGTAATATGGGATTAGTGCGGTAGTTCAATAATGACCCTTTAGTGGTATGATTATTATTGATGAACTTGAGTTGGGTGTTCAGGTCGAACACAGGAAGCTCAAGTCCATCAGGAGGCCAAAACTAATTACTCCTCTTGGTCCCTATTATAGCCTCTATAAAGCCTTCAATCCACCCATCCATAACCAGGTTTAGTTTAACTTGGTTTGGTTTAACTTAACTTGGGTTGGTTTAATTTAACTTGGTTTGGTTTAACGTAACTTAGTTTGGTTTAACTTAACTTGGTTTAGTTTAACTTAACTTGGTTTAGTTTAATTTAACTTGGTTTGTTTTAACATAATTTGTTTAGATTTTTTCTAAACAAAATTTTGTTAATTTTTCTTTCCTTGTAACCAACGGCTAGTCTATAAAAAGGAGTAGGATGTTTCTCCACATAGTTAATAAAAATGATAAAAAACATTATTAACACAAACTTGGAAACTTGCTAAAACTTTAATGTTTCTTTCAAATTTGTGTCTAACTTTTCAATGATGATTACTATCAAAAGATAACCTTCACCAAGGTTTTCCAAAGTATATTTAAAATATTTTCAAAATCAATTTTCAACCATGTTCTTTAGGCTCAATGCACATGACTTGTATATTATCTTTCCCAATGGTTGGAGGTCACATAACTATGTGTTTTGATGAATTTAAAACTCAATAAGATGCACTAAATCAATATCTTGAGTCTTGTTCATCATCCTAACATCTCACTTGTATCTAATGTGTACTAAAACACATACAAGTCATCTTATAGTCCTTGTGAGATGTAGTTTTTAGTTTTGCCCTAAACTAGGGATCATGTATATCTATCTTGTTATTTTAGGAGTTATAAACATCCATCTCGGATGTCACTTGTTAGTAAATGTCATTATCCTTAATTACAAGGAAATTAAAATAATGCATGATGAGTTATGACATACATAAAAAAGAAATAAAATTTTTAAAAGAAAATATACTATTGTTACATGATGTATGTGTGATATGACATGGTATTTTTGTGTTTTTCATAATAATCATGAATGTTAAACATGATGTCATGGCATATGATGGGCAAAAAAGTATGGTAATTAGCATAAATAAAATATACCTAGATCATCTATCTAACTATCTTAAATCCTTAGCTAAACCTAAAATGAAGCCTAGATTGCCCATATTATCTCAAGAAAATGTCAAAACTCAACTTGGCATTTCTTTTACTCTTGATTAATTGTGCCAATTTAAATTATGTGTAATTTCTCAAGGTTTGTCACATTTTACTCTTCCAAAGAGTAAACATTTTATCCACCACATTTTCAAAGGTTAACACTAACCTTGAAAATGCTCTCCAAGTGTCAACTTCATTAAGGTTGAGTTAACTATCCTTCTAATTTGAGTTGGCACTCTCTAACCCATCTAGGGGTAGAGAAGATGCTTCTAGGAACCCAACACCTATTGTGCTCCTTGGATGCTCTAGGTACTCACTAGGGATAAGTTCCCGAGATACCTTCCTAATGACCTTTCTAGACTTCTTAGAAGCCTTGGTCACTTCTTCTAGGTCAACTCTAGGGATAGCTTCCCTTGTGACCTTCTTAGTGACTTTCTTAGACTTCTTAGAAGTCTTAGTCACATTTGTTGTTGTAAAGATACTCCTAGGGATAACTTTCCTTGTATCCTTGACCTAACTCCTAAACCTAGGATTTGTTCCATAACTATATAGAACCCTATGATAAGATGCTGCATCCTTCTTAGCCTTAAGTTTGTATCTCAAACCTCTATGACTATTGGATGACTTTTGGTTTCCTATGTTGGTTGCTACTCAGAATATCGTACTAGTTCCCCTGTATAAAAATTTTGTACAAGTCACGAACCTTTCCTAACAACCTATTGTGTTCTTTAGAAATTAAACTTGGAATCGCAAACAGAACTTAACATTATTGATTCTAAGTTCAACTTATCTGTTCTTAGAGGTTTAGACTTGGATCGCAAACGATGCTTAACATTATTAATCCAAATCCACCCATATTACAAAGTTGATTAAATATTTATTTCAAAGATCGGCTTCCAGGTTAAATATGGCGAGACACTAGGCCTTCTTGGGTACGGGGTCATCCACCACTTCTTAGACAAAGTCTTTCAATGAAATTCAATATTTAATCTCCTTATAGTAACCCTAGATTTAACCACTAAGAACAATCGAATCACAAGTATTTCAAAATTCAATATTTCAAAATCGAAACATAAAATCGATTGCCTAAAACCGATAGCCTCTTGTGTTTGGTATTTCAAAATCCATACAAAGAAAACTAGTATGATGCGGAATAAGACAACTAGTTATATCTTTCTTTGTAGCTAAAGACCTCTTGATCTTCTGTTGTATTCCTCACATCCTCTTGGACGTCGTGTGGGCGACGATCTACCAAGATGAATTCCACCAGGACCACTTCTTCTTCTCCAAGACACTTGTGCCATCAAGGGATGCTAAAATAGGAAATTTCCTTCTTCTTCTTCTTCTCCTTCAAGCAACCGACCACCAAGTGCTTCTCCTCTTCTTCTTCTTCCTCTCCAAGCAACCGACCACAAGGATATAGCAACCCTCGATGTCGCCGGCCCTAAGGAAGCAAAAGAGGTGACAAGATGAAGGTGGTGTCGCCGGCTACAAGAAAGAAGAAAGGAAGGGAGCATGGGGAATCAGAATAGGTTGTCTTCTTCATGAGGCACCCTCTCCCCCTCTTTTATAATCCTTGGTCTTGGTAAAAAAGAAAAGTTTAATTAAAACTTCATTTTAATCTTCTTATGGCCGACCACATCATGGTATACTAAAAAGGAAAATTTTTACAACAAAAAATTAAAGCTTCCTTTTAAACCATGATGTTTACAAAAGGGAAAGTTTTAAACATAATTAAAACTTCCTTATTTGTGGCCTCCCTCTAAAAGATGAAATTTTAATAACAATTAAAATATCTCTTTTTAAATTTCCTATTGTATATGGCAATAAAGGAAAGTTTTAAAAATTAATCTCTCTCTTTTAAAAACATGTAGACAACTACAAAAAAGGAAATATTAATTAAAACTTCTCTTTTTAAATCATGGTTACATAAAAGGAAAGTTTTATCAAAATTAAAATCTTTCTTTTAAATATTATAGACAACTACAAATAAGGAAAGATTTTAACAAAATTAAAATCTCTCTTTAATCTTTTGTAGATAGCTATAAAAGGAAAGATTTTAAAATCTAAAACTCTCTTTTTAAAACCATGAGAATGACTATAAAAGGAAATTTTAAAAATAAAATCTCTCTTTTAAATCCCTTTCATGAATAGCTATAAAAGGAAAAATTTTAACAAAAATTAAAATCTCCTTTAATCCTATGTGACTGGCCTCATGCTTGGACACCAAGCATGATTTGGCCGGTCACTACTTGTGCTCCAAGCCTATACTTGGCCGGCCCCCTTGCTCCAAGCAAGATTGTGTTCAGCCCATTACTTGGATAAGAAGTGGACTTAGTGGATACAATGTTTTATAGAGGCTACAACAGGAGCCGAGAGGAGAAATTGGTTTTGGTCTCCCGATGAGCTTGAGCTTCCTGTGTTTACCCCGAACACCCAACTCAAGTTCATCAATAATAACTCATACCACTAAAGAGTTATTATTGAACTACCGCACCAATCCCAAATTACATTATGGGCTCCTTCTTATTATGAGTACATTAATCTCCCTGTGTTTAAGATATTGAATGTCCACTAATTAAATGAGTTATTGACAACTCACTTAATTAATATCTAGCTTTAAGAGTAGTACCACTCAACTTTATTGTCATGCCGGACTAGGTCCACCTGCAGGGTTTATATGACAATCCTTATGAGCTCCTCAAGGGGACATCATCAACCTAGATTACTAGGATACAGTTTCATTCTATAATCAACAACACACCATATGAATAATATCATTACCCAACTTATCAGACCTATTGATTTATCGACTAAATTGCATCCTTTGATAAATTAAAAAAATAAATATTAAATATATGTGCTTGTTATTATATCATGATTAAGAGTATGCACTTTCATAATAACAGAGGTTTTGTTCTTTTATATAGTTAGTATAAAAAGAAACTACATCAAATGGTCCTGCTCAATACACTCATAGTGTACTAGTGTAATATTATAGTCAAGATAAACTATTATCAAATTACACTACAACCACTCCAATGGCTTGTCCTATTCCATCTTGGTTGTGAGCTACTATTTATAATTTATAAGGATATGATAACATGATCTTCTGTGTGTCTCCTCACACCATGTTATCTACAATGTAAATTAAATGGACAACTACACTTAGCATAAATGTAGACATTTGACCAATGTGATTCTTATTTCTAAATAAATGTTTATACAAAAAGCTAGGCTTTTAGTATACATTCCAACATCCTAAACCTAGGTTATGTTCTTTTCGCCTCTTAAGGATACTTTCCATCCTTCTTAGGGTCTTTTTTAATTTATTAAGCCTTGACCTCAAGGATTGGTTTTCCAACCTTAAATCCTTAGATTTTTCACAAAAGCCTTGATTTTTCTTTTTCTTAGGCAAATATCTAGAATTCTTAGAGTTATTGCCTAAATTATTATTTATTTTTCTAGCCTTGGATTGTGTGATTTTAGCATGATAAGCCACATGATTTTTCTTAATTCTATTATGCTTCCTATTTTCATGATAAATAGCATTAAAATGATATAAATTAGAACTAACATGCTTTTTATCATGATTTAAAGGAATTGGCTCAATAAATAATACCTTGGGTTTTATTTTGGGAGCTCCCCCTTGACTTGAGATTCCTCCTTTAGGCTTGACCGATTTCTTCCCCTTTGGACATTGGGTTCGGTAATGTCCTTTTTGGTTGCAAAAAAAACACACAATGTGCTCATTGCTCTTATTTGTTGTGGAGGCGGTCTCCTTGAGCTTCTCTTTACCCTTTGGTGCCACTTGACCCTTCTTCTTAGCCAATTTAGGATACTTACTCTTATAGTGTCCATGTTCCCTACACTCAAAACATATGAGATAATTTTTATTATTAATTAAACTAGATATACCTTCACATGTAGGGAAGACACTTGATTCTCCATTTGAATTTTCATGACTTTTAGAGGTGGCACCATCTTCTTCTTCACTTAACTCGGAAGTAGAAGCTTTTCCTTCTTCTTGGTTCAGTGTCAATAAATCTTACTCCCCCTCAATCCTAGAGGTGGAGACTTCTTCATCTTCATCTTGCACATAGAACAAAGAGTATGCTCTCTCTTTGCTCTTTTCATTGCATTCCGTTGAGCATGAAGCTTCTTGGACTTCCTCTTCGGAAGTTGAGCATCTCTCAACTTCGGAGTCCTCTTCCTCCTGGTCTTGCTCCAATAAGTCGCCCTCTTTGGATTTCTCTTGGTTTGGTGCAGTGGAGGGTTCTTCATGAAGCTTGGCCAATTTACTCCATAGTTTATTTGCCTCCTTGTATTCTCTAATTTTGTAAATGTTTGTGCTTAGAAATAGACTAACCAATAATTTGGTTATGTTATCGTTCGCCTCGCACCTTTGAATTTGCTCCTCTCTCCATTTGCTTTTCTTGAGAATTTTGCCCTTTGAGTCTTTTGGAACTTCAAAGCCTTCTATTAGAGCAAACCATTACTCTATCTCCATCATGAGAAAATTTTTGATCCTTGATTTCCAAGAATCGAAGCTCATTGATATGAATGGTGGATGCACCCTCGTGTCGAATCCAAGTCCATCTTAGAATTTCATTTGAATTTGAGTCTTTTGAAAAAGTCTTCAACTTTTGAACTTGCTTCAACTTCTTCTCCCTCTAGCTCGTTGCCCCTTCTGGCGATGATTCCGGTAAAGAGTGACCTTGCTTTGATACCACTTGTTAGGGTCGATTTGTGCTAGAGGGGGGGGTGAATAGCTTGTTGTGCTTTGTTGTCGTGCTTTGTGATGATGATTTGCCACAGAATGGACTCGAAGCAACACTTACAACGCTAACACAAAGATTTACTTGGTATTCACCTCAAGAAAAGGTGACTAATTTAAGGATCCACACGTGGCACACACTCTACTAATAAAAATACTCCTTCTCGATAACTATCGAAGGTGGAGAAACCTTTTACAAATTCTCAATATAAGAAGAAAGAAAAGGAAAGCAAATACAGGTAAAATCTTACAAGATTTACAACATGAAACTCAAACCCTAGCTTCTTCTTCTTGTGTGGAACGACTGTTGATCTTGAAAGTGCAGCAACACTTTGCTCCAAGAAAGCTTCAAGAACTAGTGTGAACAGCTGAGAGTAATCGTAAGAAGTTGAGAGGAAGATCTACGGAGAAAGACGCTCGCCAGCTTTATCTTGCGCAACGGTCGCCTCCCTATTGATTGACTGATCGATTGGGAAGGCTGAATCGATTGGCTAATCGATTCAGTCTTTTTCTGTGCTCTCGCATCTGCGCAAGAAAACTTTCCCTAATCGATTGACTAATCAATTGGGGAACCCAATCAATCGGTCGATCGATTGGGGAGAATTCTGTGCTTGCAATTTCACTTCCCAATCGATCGGTCAATTGATTGGGCTAGCCTTCTTCGCAGCACACCTTTAATCGATCGGCTGATCGATTGAACCACAGTTCAATCGATCGGTTGATTGATTGACTTTCCTTTGACTTGCTTAACTCAAGTCTAGGGTACCCAATTCCTACATTCGATCAACCGTGATCTGTTGGAACTCCTCATGCTTAGCATCTGGTCAACCTTGACCTGTCGGGACTTCTTCGCCAAGTGTACAGTTAAACCTTTGACCCACTTGGACTTTTCTCCTCGTGCCAAGTGTTCGGTCAACCTTGACCCACTTGGACTTATCGTCTCGTGCCAAGTGTCCGGTCCTCCATGACCCACTTGGACTTCCACCAGATGTTCGATCAACCTTGACCCATCTGGATTTCCTTGTGCCAGGTATCTGGTCAATCCTTTAACCTACTTGGGCTTCTCAACACTAGGTGTCCGGTCAACCTTGACCCACCTGGATCTCCATGTGCTTGGCTTCACTCACCAGGTCTGTCATTTTTCCTAACTTCACTCACTAGGGATTTCCATTTGTTTGGCTTCACTCACCAGGACTTTCACCTAGCTTCACTCACTAGGGTTTTCACCTAGCTTCACTTACCAGAATTTTCCCACTGCCCAACTTCACTCATTGAGACTTTCCATCTGCCTAGCTCACTCACTAGGTCTTTCACCTAGCTTCAATCACTAGGATTTTCCCATTGCCTGGCTTCACTCACCGAGACTTTCCATCTGTTTAGCTTCACTCACTAGGTCTTTCACCTGGCTTCACTTACCAGGATTTTCCAACTGCCTAGCTTCACTCACTAGGTCTTTCACCTGGCTTCACTCACTAGGATTTCCAATTGCCCGACTTCACTCACCAGGACTTTCACCTGGCTTCACTCACCAGAATTTCCAACTGCTTGGCTTTACTCACTAAGACTTTCCAGTCAAGTATCCGGTCAACTTTGACCTTCTTGACTCTTTTTCACATCAAACTGGTCATCTCTTGATCAAAGGGGAATTGCTCCAATAATCTCCCCAATCGAACAATTGCACCTGTAATCTCCATGTATTGTCAAACATATAAACTTAAACATCAAGACTCAAGCTTGAGCCAACTTAAGCTTAGTCAACCTGGTCAACCTGACACAGGGAATATTGCATCAACAGTGATGAATGGTCCGGATCTAGTTGCCTTCTTGCTTGAATCCAATGGTCCATATCATTCAGATCTAGATCAAGGGCAGGATGCTTAGATATAAATGAAAGAATAAGATCTCTTTTGATCTTGATCACCGGTACACACTGATTCTACTTGATCTCCCTCATTTGACATCTAAATCAAACCAAATTCGATCTAGCTCGACTCTTTGGATTTCCTACAAAACCAAATTCAAAATATAAGATATAATATCATAATTGTAGGAAAATTATAATTAAGTTCAAAATAGGTCCCTATTCGTAAATCATGATATAAACACAACATTAAGCATGTGAGGAGGTAAAATACCAAGTATAAAAGCCAAAATAATAGATCAAAATGCTAGCTATCAGTGAGTGAAGTCGGGCCCTAGTGAGTAAAGATAAGTGGTGGAAGTCCTGGTGAGTGAAGCTGGACCTTGGTGAGTGAAGCCAGACAATGGAAGTCATAGTAAGTAAAGCTAGGCAACTCTAGGGGGAGATAACCATAGGTAATGAGAATTCTTGGAGGAGCAAACTCTAAACATGTGTGACCGACTGGTTTTCGGTTGATCGTGCACGGTCGACCGGACTAGCAAATCTTGAAATATGTTATACTATTTTACTTTAATATTTTATCTATTGTGCTAATACAATATTGCAGGTAAGTCTTAGTAGAATAGTTTGGTCAGATACTAAATAAAACTAGAGAAAATCCAAACAAGTTTAGAGGACCAGATGTTTGGTAGGTAAGTGGAGGTAAGTCATTGGAGGAGAGTGACAGTGAGAACACATCCTAGTTGAGGGGATAGCAGGCGTCGGTTCAATTTAGGTCCATTTAGGAAACATAAATTGTGACCCTGACCAGATTCTGGTTTGGAGGATAAGGTCTAAGTCATAAATTAATCATATTATTATTGTGCTAACTTTATTTTATAGGTTACATATTTTTGTATTGGAGTAACACTTTTTGTAGGATAAAGGAAACACAACAGGTCTCGGGTGAACAATATCCAAGGCGCCTTCCAGGCGACGGAAGGTGCCTTCCAGGTGACGGAAGGCGCCTTGAGTACTATTCATGGAAGGCACTTTCAAGTGCTTGGAAGGCGCCTTCAATCAGATAGGGAAGAGACGCCGTCAATGATAAGGAGTCACTTTTTAAGGGATTGAGTTTGGCATTAAAGGCGTCTTCAATGCTATGGAAGACATCTTCCATCCCTATAGGCATTTAACCGAGGCTTCTAGGCTTCTTTATCATCAATTCTACAAGCTTCTATGTGTCCGTTTGACTTTCTGACTGCTCCAGCTTCCTACTGCTATCCTACTATAACTCTGCTACACCCGACTGGCGCTGAAAAGTCGTCCAACACTTAGCATGATCTGATTATCTTTGAAAGTGTTGGGTAACGAGTTTCAGTACTGTACTTAATTATTGTAAAAGAAAAAGTGTAGCGTATTACACTTTTTCCTATTTTTTTTTTACTCAATCCCCTCTTTCAACGGTTCTGGAAGAGATTATTAGTGTATTACCCATCGATAGGTTTGCAGGACCTAAGTCTTGGAGTAGGAGTCGCCGAAGGCTCCAAACCAAGTAAAATCGACTAAGTTTTTATTTTTGTATTTAATTTTCCACTACGTACTTATTTTTTAAAACCCAAAAGAAAAAGTTTTTAAAACCATGTGATTCACCCCCCTGCCATCCAACACCGATCGAGAAAAAATTTATCCCCCATAAATTTTTAAACACTAAGAATATGAGATTTTATGAGATTTTTTTAGAAAATATAAGTAAATATTTTTCTTAGAATTTATAAATCATTTGAAAATTTATTATAAGGGTCCAAGTCTTATCATAAATTTTTAAAATAATTTAGAGTTTTAAAAATTGTTTTTAAAAATGTATGATGCTAATCAAGAAGTGTATGTTTAGAAATTATTTACAATTGTTTTAAAAAGTCTTTATCATTGTAAAATATTCTAAATTAGTGCAACACCAATTGAGTTTTAGTACTTTTAAAAATATGCTTCTTGATTAGCATGATCCATTTTAAAAAACAATTTTAAACAATTTGTAAAACTCTAAATTGTTTTAAAATTTTATAATAAGACTAGGACTCTTATTATACATTTTCAAATAATTTACAAATTATAGAAAATTTTTTACTTATATTTTCTTAAAATTTCCATCTTCTTAATATCTAAAAATTTATTTTGATCTTAGTGTAAATCGAATCCCTAGAAAGCATGAATTTATAGATCTAGATAACGAGCATCTCACAAACACACTATGTCTACCTTGATTGTCTATTCAAAAACTTAGAATGACGTGAGATATGTAGGCCTTTTGCCTGAACTTCAGATGCTTAAATCAGTGCATCAAAATAAGTCCGGACTATAATTACAATAGTACACTGATTAAGTTAAGTAGTCATTTTTTAGTAAATTTCTAACTGGACATTAGTACTTAACTTGACTAACTAAGTGATACTACTATCTTCTGATAGTTAGTTAGTAATTAATGATTAGATATTTAAGAATAATTTTTAGATAAATATTATTTTTTAAATAATATCAGGTTCAGGAAGAGGATATTTGAAAACTACTTCAAAAATATCTTATTTCAAAATTTTCTTCTTCTTACTACTATTTGCAAACTAGCAGTTTAAACAAAAGGATTTTGAAACTTACTTAAAGGTTTTTTTGAAAAATATTTTGAATAGATATTTTAAAATTTACTTTGAATAATTTTCTTTCAAAAGTTGTACTGAAAAATAAACTTTAAAAATTATTTTACTTAATCTTTGTGAAAAATATTTTAAAAAATACTTTCAAAACTTCCTTTCAAAACTTGCTTTGAAAAAAACTCTTATAAATATTTGTTTTGAAAAATAAAATAAAAATGTTTTAAAAATTATTGTATAAATTGTTTTAACAAACTTGCTTTAAAAGGTATTTTTGAATTTTTTTTTGAAAATACTTTACAAAATTTAGCTCTTTGTAAAATTCAAATTTTAAAATTTTAAAAATCTTTTGTAAATCTTGAAAAGTTGCTTTCAAACTACTTTAAATTTTTTTTATCATTTACTCCTCCCTACAATAAATTTGTAAGTTTTTCTGAAAAAACTTTACCTTTGTGAAAATATTACTTGCAAAAATTATTTGAAAAAAATACCACTTTCTATATGAAGTGGTTGGTTTTCAAAAACTCATTTTCAAAATTGTTATTTAAAAACTTGAAATCATTATTTAAAAACTTGTTTGAAAAACTTAGTTTACAAAATTTATTCATTTTTCTAAAATATTATTTAAGTTGTTCGAAAACTAGCTTTAGTTTGGTAAATAGACCAACTCCTTGATTGATTGTTGTTATTTCTGCTTAATGCATTGCATTAATTTTTGATGTATGTCCAAGGGGGAGGATAGTGGGTTAGGTTAGAAAAATTAACTCACTTTGCTCAATTTGCATTACATGTTTAATGCTTGCTTAATTGAATTTTTTTTCTAACTTTAATCCAAGTTGTCATTACATCAAAAAGGAGAAAATTATTGGTGCAGGTTACATTGATAATTAGGTTTTGATATATGACAAATAGATTAAAGTTAGATATGTTATTTGTTTAGTCTTTTACTACGTATGCGAGACTTGATGGGTCTAGAGGTCCGGAACACCAGTCTGAAGTCTAACTAGGTTGATAGCTAGCACGAAGTCGAGATTGGTTGACATCTAGCAGAATGAAGTTCAGCTAGGTTGATAACTGACACGAAGTCCAGATCGGTTGAGATCTGGCAGGAGGAAGTCTAGATTAGTTAAAATCTGGCAAGAAGTCCTAGTGGATCAAGGGACCTGATATCAAGGAAGTCTGCAATTGGTAAGTGGAGGTAAGCAACTGGAGGAGAGATCTAGTAAGAATGTGTTTCCAGTTGAGGGAATAGTATGTGTCGGTCCAGCTTAGGTCCATTTGGGAAACCTAAGCTGAGACCGTGACTAGATCCTAGTTTCGGGGAGACATGATCTAATTAATACTACTATCTTATTGTGCTAACTTTATTTTGCATGATAAACATATTATAGTTGTCTCGACTAACTCTTTTTTCCAGGAAAGACAAGGGTGAAATAGAGTTGTCCAGGAACCTGGACTTCAGGCTCCCAGAAGGGATCCGGGCACCCAAAGTTGATATGAGGGCCCGAACCAGCTTCGCCTGGACGGGTGCCTATACAAGCACCGGGCTCTCGGAGGTGCTCCAGGAGCCCAGACCAACAAAACTCATCTAGAAGCTAAGTTGGAGCGTGTCGACTGGTTGAACTCACGTCAATAGTCTAGGTGTCCGGAGGTGGATAAACTTTGAGGATGAAGTTTCGATAAGAATTGACCATGTCAGCATAGTCTAGGTGCCCGGAAGGGGATCCAGACGCTTGGATGGGGTTATAAAAGGAGGTTTCGACTAGTAGCTCAAAAACATTATTTGCTACAACTTTCGTTTCTGCACGCTGCTCTGAAGAAACTCCTACGATATTGTAATGCTCCTCTGACACCCGATAATCAAGTTCTACTTATTTTCTCTATTGTTGGTAACCCATATAGTTCTTGTATTTCATTTTTGTAACATTTCGAACTATTAGTGGATTGCCCAATGAAATCACTCAATAAATGTAGGCCTTGGAGTAGAAGTCGTAAAAGTTCTGAACTAAGTAAAAAACTACTTGTGTTAGCACTTGTCTTTTTTTTCTCCTTAGCTTTATATCCACTGTGTATTCTCGATTTCTAAAAATGCGACGAACTCTATTCACCCCCTTCTAGCGTCTTTACGATCCAACACAATGGGTTCATGAAGGCGTCATGGTGTGCAATTGGGGCCGGGAGGTTGCTGAGGTTGAGGTGGTACAAGCGGTCTCGCTTTTCGGAGGAGGGGCTGGGCGGATTGAAGGGGGGATGCGTGAGGTCATCACCATGCGGGGAGTCTTGTCACTTGTGGAAGTGGATAATGATTTATTCTCTGCGATCGATATCAGAGGGGGACGCCATGGTTATAGAATTAGAACTCGGTCGGCGAAAAGTAGGGCGGTCTCTGGGAGAAGCAGCCAGAGAAGGTCATCAGGATAAAATTCCGAGAAGAGGAAGACGGAGATAGTCGATAAAGAAGGTTATTTTGGTAAAAAAAAAATGTGCCTTTGTGAAAATTAAAACTTTAATATGCCTTTTTGGAAATTCTGAACTTAGGAGTGGGCTGTGGGGTAAACTGCTAAAATAAATAAGATATATATGAGTAGATTTGGACGAAGGTTTATTTATATTTAGTTTAGTCAAGTGCGCATTATAAAATTAAAGGAATTGAATATTGTAAATTTACTTGTTGGCGTTTCTTCTATCTATTTTGACACTGGATCAATTTTTTTATAAGTAAATGTAAATTTATTAATCAATTTTTAACCACATTATTTGCTTTTATTTTTTTATTTCTTTTGGCGTTCAATTATGTTTTAAGTTTTGAAGGAGCAAGGATATTTTAGGATGGGTAATTATGATAAATGTGCATTTTGAGGGGCTGGTATATAAATAAATAAATATTAAATTAAAGCCTTATAGCAAATTTTAGTTTAAAAAATGTTTGGATAAAAGAATTTCCTAACATCAAAAATAGCAAAATTTCAAATTAACCATCACCAAGCGAAAGATCTTAGCTGCCGTGTCGGCACTGGGCAGCTACTTGGGCCATCGGATCCACGAAGGCTGGCATGGCGCGCCTCGCTCCCAGCCCTTCCGGTTTCCTTCACCACCACCCTGCTCTCCCTCTTCTCCGCCCTCGTTGGGAGCCCCCGCGCTGTCGGATCGACCTTCGCCTGCGCTCCATCGGTCCCCGCCGCGGCGCGAGGTTGAGGTGCGTGGTCGAATCTGAGCCGGCGGAACCTCTCCCAGTCGAATCCACTCGCGAGGTGAGCTCCCGCATTTTTTTCCCTTTTAGCGGATAGTTATGGTTGCCGATGGAGTGCAGTTACTGTTTCTTTCAATTATTGTTTCGTCAGGATGATGTTGCTAGTACTTTGGAGCCCGAGACAACCAAAGAGAACCGCCAGGATTCGGATGGTTCCAAGAATGTTAATTTGCCAGAATTTCCAACTAGGAATGTAAATAGACGGATAGCTTTGACTTCCAGCGTTGCAGCCGTAGGTATTTTCTTATCGAAAAGGCTTGATTTTGGTGTTTCTTTGAAGGATCTGTCTGCTAACGCCACACCGTATGAAGAGGTAGTTCTCATTTTTTTTTTCTTTCACTCTTGTTCTTCTTCTTGTTGTTCTACATATTTATATTTTACTTGATTACCTACTAAATTTAATCAAATGGTACAGGATATTAAGAAATAATTATTATTAGTAAATACTTATTTGATTCCTAGTTATTAGAGAATATTTATTATTAAGAAATACTTATTTGTTTACTAATTATTAGAGAATAATTATTATTAGGAAATACTTATTTGTTTTATGGTATTTTATATATTTTCCTATTTTATGTGTTTTCCTATTTTTCACTTTGTAATGATATTTATATACCACATATTATCATTAATAAAGTGTATGAATTCTATCGTCAACATGGTATCATAGCGCTAAGCTTAATAACAATCTTTTTTTTCTTTTCTCCACAATATCCACTAGCCGCCTTCTATAATGGATGCCGCCGACGACATCACTCATCGGCTATCTCTCACAAATACTCCTGATTCACCTTCCGCCCTTGTAGTTCTCAACGTCAATGCTCAAGTGCCGTTGAAACTCACCACCTCCAATTACTCTGTCTAGCGCTTATAGTTCACGTCTCTTCTATTCGGATATGACTTACTGGGTTTTGTTGATGGCTCACGTCCCTGCCCCCTGCGTAGATAATGTCTACAAATACTGGTGATGGTTCTAGACTACCCATTACACAGTTCTTTCTCTTTCTCCACTCCATCTTTCGCTTTAGTTTTCTCGAATGTTTTATTTGTGCCATCTATGTCAAAAATTTGATTTCTGTCGCTGCACTTTGTGCTACTAATCCTATTACATTTCTTTTCTTTGATTCCTATTTTTAAGTGTTGGATTGTCGTACGGGAGCGACACTGGTCAGCGGGGTCCATAGAGATGGTGTCTATTACTAGCCAAAATTTGCGTCTCCGCTATCATCCCCTTCCACCTTTTCTGTGTCTGTTTCGTCATCTTTTTCCTTATGGCATAGTCGTTTAGGTCATCTATCATTAGATGTTTTGCAATGTCTTTTGTTATCCTTGGGTCTTTCGTTTCCTGCGGATACTTTGTCTAATTTTTCATGCACTTCGTGCAATATTAATAAGAGTCATAAATTGCCCTTTCATAAATCTAGTATTTCGTCTCGTGCTCCTTTGGATATTATCTTTTCTGATGTTTGGACATCTCCTATATCATCATTTGATGAACTCAAGGATTATGTTATCTTTGTTGTTCATTTTACAAAGTATATATGACTTTATCCCTTACGCAAAAAATCGGATGTATACTCTACCTTTATTGTATTCAAAACTTTGGTTGAAAATCGATTCTCGATGACTATTAAAACACTCTTCAGCAATGGAGGTGAATTCTTAGCTCTTCGCTTCTTTTTTACTACTCATGGTATCAGTCACCTTATCACTCCTCCACACACGCCTGAACACAATGGATACTCTGAACGTCGTCATCGTTATATTGTTGAAACTGATCTCACTTTATTGTGCAAAGCGTCTATTCCACTCACTTTCTGGACTTATGTCTTTACTGCGGCAGTCTATTTGATTAACCGCATATGCCTAAGGTCGGTCTTTCCCACATGTCCTCTTTTGAAAAATTGTTCACCACCGTTCCTAATCTTTCTAAGCTTCGCGTTTTTGGGTGTCTATGCTTTCCGTGGCTACGCCCCTACTCTCACCACAAGCTTGATCCCAAGTCAACCTCTTGTGTCTTCCTTGACTATTCTCTCACCCAGAGTGCTTTCCTGTGCTATGATGTCACTCTCAAAAGAGTTTTTGTATCTCGTCATGTTAAGTTTGTGGAGCATATTTTTCCATTTGCTATCACCTTCTCCTTAAATTCCACAGTAATAGACATTGATTCTGAGCTCTCTGTTGCACCAGTCCTCTCGTGGGACCCTCTGGCACCGATTCCACAACCTGCCACTTGTCGTAGCCCCTTGCAACCGATTTCTTCACTGTTGTCGTCACCGCCTCTTGTTGTTGGGTCTCCACGCTGCCTAGTGGCGACAGACCCTCTAGCCCATCGCCTCTCTATCCCCCTCTCACTTCTCAAGACCAACATCCCATACAAACTCGATCCAAAAATGTCATATACTAACCCAATCCAAAGTATCTTCTTCATAGTAGCCTTCCACAACCCTGTGAACCCTCCTCTGTCATACAGGTGCTCAAAAATCCGAATTGGGTACAGGCCATGCACGAAGAGTATGATGCTCTTCTCCGTAATCAGACTTGGACTCTTGTCCCGCCTTTGCCAGACCAAAATCTTGTGGGTAACAGGTGGGTGTTTCACATTAAGTGTAATTCTGATGTCTCAATTGATCTCGCCTTGTTGCCAAGGGTTTTTATCAGCGTCTTGGTGTTGACTTTCATGATACATTCAGCCTTGTTATTAATCCAGTAACAATGCACATTGTTCTTAGTCTGGTTGTGAATCGGGGTAGTGTCTTCGCCAACTTGATGTCAACAATGCGTTTCTTAATGGTCGCCTTGAAGAGGAGGTTTATATGGTGCAACCTTCGGGTATGCGCAGTGCTAAGTATCCGGATCATGTGCGTCGTTTGCATAAGGCACTTTATGGCCTGAAGCAGGCTCGCGCGCTTGGTATTTGGAGCTTCACGCTTTCTTGGTCTCTCTTGTCTTTGTCGCATGTCAGGCTGACACCTCTTTATTTGTTTATTTTCGGGATGGTACTCTTATCTATTTCCTTGTATATGTTGATGATCTAATCATTACAGGGAGTGATGTTTCTTCTGTTGACGTCATAGTATGTAAACTTCATGCAAAATTTGTGATTAAAGATTTTGGGGCTCTTTCCCTCTTCTGCGGTGTTGAGGTTCACCCAACCTCAAATGGTCTTCTCTTGTCTCAGCAAAAGTATGTCATTGATCTACTCTCCAAACACCATATGCTTGACTCCAAGCCTGTCTCCACTCCTATTGTTGTTGGCTCTCGTCTTACTTTATATGATGGGTCTTCGTTTTTTGATGCGATTAAGTTCCGACAAATGGTTGGGAGCTTACAACATCTCCGTATGACTCATCCTGATATTTCCTTTGCGGTCAATAAGCTCTCACAGTTTATGCATGCTCCTTCAGAGACGCATTGGGATGATGTGAAGCATCTACTTCAATATCTTAATGGTACTAGGGATCTTGACATTCGTCTTCTTGCGGATACACCTCTTACTCTTCATGGTTTCTTCGATGCGGATTGGGCAGGAGATCTAGATGATCGGTGTTTTACGGGTACATTTATTATTTTTCTTGGTGTTAATTCGGTTTCCTGGAAATCTACCAAACAGCGCACAGTTGTGCGCTTTCAACTGAGGCTGAATATCGCGTCATTGCCTCTGCGGCATTTGAGATTCAATGGATTAAGTCACTTTTGATAGACCTGCTCCTTCCGGTTACCACGCCTGCTTTGTTCTTCACTGATAATTTGGGTGCCACCTATCTTTCAGCTAATCCTGTTTTTCACTCTCGGATGAAACATCTGGCTATTGACTATCACTTTGTTCGTGATCTGGTGCATGCCTCCGAACTACGAGTTACTCATATTCCTGTTGAGGATCAGTTAGCTGATGCACTTACCAAGTCATTTTCTCGACCTCGGCTGTTTTCTATTTGCAACAAGATTAGTGTCATTTCTGGGACACCATCTTGAGAGGGCGTATTTGGAAATAATTATTATTAGTAAATACTTATTTGCTTTCTAGTTATTAGAGAATAATTATTATTAGGAAATACTTATTTGTTTCCTAATTATTAGAGAATAATTATTATTAGGAAATACTTATTTGTTTTATAGTATTTTATATGTTTTCCTATTTATGTGTTTTCCTATTTTTCACTTTGTAATGGTATTTATATATCACATATTATTATTAATAAAGTGTATGAATTCTATCATCAACACAGGAAAAGCTCAGTCTTTTTTCTACTTTTTCTTATTCTTTTATCGATAGAAGCAAATGAGATTTGTAATACAAATGCTTTATGCATGTCAATGAATCATTTGTTTCTTGTTACAGATTCTGTTTGTCTAAAAAATTTATGTGTTTTCAAGCTTTGAATTGCATATATATCCTATTAACAGTTGAAAAGGAAAAAATCATAATTGTAACTTAAGGTTAGATTGAGTTAAGACAATATGTGCATTTAACTATTTCTAAGCCATCTTCTTAAGGATTCCGTTGTCAAGTTCATCCACAACATTTTGCTCTTTACATTTACCTTTGTCATTAGATTGAACACTGTGATTGCTCTTTTAGCTGATCTCTATTTCTAGATTATGCAATCTCCTTCATGTATATTTTCACTCGTTTAGCAAAAGACATGCCAACCATTACCATCGTCATTTTTGACAATTCCTTATACTGGTAATTTCTTGAGAATGAATCTGTGAATTGCCAGCCCCACCATTTATTACAGTTCAGTCTGTTTTTTTTCATTAAATTTCTACTTGGAACATTTTAGGACAGTGATTCCTGTCTTTCTCTGCTTATCTTTTAATTTCAGTTGACGTAAGATTACTACAGTTGGTTCTACAGTCTACACATTACCAAGACAAAACACAGTCACTTTCTTCATGCTTCTACCACAGCCACCTCAAGATACCTATGTTGCAAGCACAGACCTGTTAGGATTTCCTGTTATGTGATCAAACTGAATATTATGGGCTGTTATATATCTAGGAAAGACCTAGGATTTCCTGTTATGTGATCAAACTGAATATTGTGGGCTGTTATATATCTGGGAAAGACCTGCTAGGATTTCCTGATCAAACTGAATATTGTGGGTTGTTATATATCTGGGAAAGATGCATGAATGAGTTCTGGATAAGCATCTAGTGTCAACATTGAACATAGCTGTGAGATCTATGTTTATGAGAGATTAAAATGGGCTCAGTTTTCACCTTGAAAACTATAGCAGTTATAATGGAATATTTCCCCTCCTAAATGCCGGTTTTGTTTTTGACTAACCTTCTCACTGTTACATCCTCTTCTAGAATGTGATTGTTGCGTAATGCCAATCACCAGGTCTTTTCTTTCAATCTATTCAGCAGATGTTGTAACCATCAAAAATATCACTGTCATTTAGGAAAAGATACATACCTTCTCACTGTGCATGCAAGTTATTACATGTGTAAGAATTGTGATCACATGGAAAGTATACAGTTATGCCTTGAACTATTGTTATATAGGTGCTTTACTGAAGTCGCCGATCACATCTATAATCACATATCACTTGCCCTGACAAAAGTTGGAAACTGATGCTGAATTTGACCATTTAATGAATGGAACCACATGACCTTGTTTACCTTTCAGCAAAAGAAAAAAAAAAAGATAAGAAAAGAAAGAGATTTTGCTTGGTAGCATGAATATCCAAAAGTTGAGGATCTGAAATGTCAATAGAGTTGTACTGATAGCCATCTACGATTGTTAACGCTTCTTATATATCTGGTTTATTTACACTAAATATCCTGCACATTATTTGTGCCCTTACATCATATGAGGAATTACCGCTTTGCAGGCTCTTACGAACGGAAAACCCACTGTTCTGGAGTTTTATGCAGATTGGTGTGAAGTTTGTCGAGAGTTAGCTCCTCAAATATTTCAAGTAGAGCAGCAGTACAGGTTCTTTTTGATATCTACATACTGTCTTTCTGTAGAATTTATAATGAGACAACCTGTAGATTATATAGTTAATCAAAGTCAAATCAATCAGCGTTGGATTCATAAATGGGTAAAATTAAACGAAATAAAAATTCACTTCAACATCTTATGACTTATATCTCACTAGGGATGCTGTACATTTAGCTTAAAGGAGGCGCCAATACCCTAGTCAGAGAGTCAAGTATTGGAGTGATTGATTGCGGGTATCTTACACAATACACGGATACAATGGGGTTAGGTGAAGAGTCCAAGTATCAAAGTTATTGAGTAGCATTCCATAAAGTTATTCCAACTAGTCGATTACACAATTTATTCTCTTCTCCTTCTCCTTCTCCTCCTCATCCTTCTTGTTGTTTTGGTGAGATTTGTATTTTATATTCATACAAAATTATTTCTAAGAGTCAATTATGCACTTTCTCCTAGTTATATAAATGTTTCAGCAAGTGTGTCTATAAAGTTTCATTTTTCTTCGACAACTTCTCGGGCAGATCCTCTGGTCCGCAAATTGTGGACTAGGGGATGGTCCATTACACGAGGACCTTTGATTTAGATGGACCTCATTTTTAAATAGGTGGGGTCCATTCAAATCAAGGGTCCACATCAGTGGACCATCCCCTGGTCCGTAATTTGCGGATTAGAGGATCCCTACTGAGTGTTTGTTGGTTTGCTGTCCCTTCATCTATTTCCAGGATTGTTTTTTTTTTTCCTTTCATGTGGATCCTAGTTTTATGCTGACAATTTTATTCTCTAACAGAAGACAAGAGTGGAAGTGGAGCAAAGATGAAATTAAAGAAAATGAGAATAAAAGATAATAAAATGAGTTGTTGAAGATTTTGCAATTATGGTAGGTTTTAAAAGATATCAATTGGAAGTAAGATTTATTACATTATTATTATTATCTGATCTTTTATCACATTTAGTTTGCCTCCAATCAAATGCCACATTACAATCTAAAGTTAACGAGTTACAACAGACACCATTGCACCAATGTCTATTTGCATTCAAAGTCCTGAACTAATTTTGGAACTACAACATTTCTAGCAGAGTCTGGCATGGGCATCTGACTTAGTCTAGTTAAATATCTTCTATACATGCAAATAAGGAATTAAGGGGGCGTTTGGTTTAGGGTAATAGGAGTGAGGAATGGGAATAAGAATCATTGATTCTCATTATTAATGTTTGGATTATAGGAATAAGAATACAAATAAGGGAATGAATCCTTGAAATTGGGTAATAACTCATTCCCATGTACCTCCCCTTTAATGAGCCATTATCCTATTTTCATCAATCAAAATATTCCCTTATTCCAAAAATACCCTTGACTTAAAACTAAAATTTTCTTCATTAATATTAAATATCAAAATATATTTATTTATTTTTTCTTTCATATCACTTATCTCTCCTTATTCTCTCTCATTATATTTTCTCTCTCATCATTTTATCACACACTTTCTCTCTCCTTAATCTCTCCTATCACACTCTCTTTTCTCTTTTTTTCTCATTACACTTTCTCTCTCATCATACTTTCTCTCTCCTCATTCTCTTCCATCGCACTCTCTTCCTTCTTTTTTTTCCTCATCACACTTTCTCTCTCCTCAATCTCTCCCATCACACTCTCTTTTCTCTTTTTTCTCATCACACTTTCTCTCTCATCATACTTTCTCTCTCCTCAATCTCTCTTATCACACTTACTCCTTTTTTCCTCAACACACTTTCTCTCTCATCACACTTTCTCTCTCATCATATTTTCTCTCTCCTCAATCTCTCTTATCACACTTCTTTTTTCCTCAACACACTTTCTCTTTCATCATACTTTCTCTCTCCTCAATCTCTCCCATCATATTCACTGTTCTCTTTTTCGGTATGGGACGGGAGTTGCTGCAATGAGGCCGCCGGGTCGAAACTCAGTGGCAGCGGGGGAATAAATCCCCTATCCCTGTATCCCACCCGGTCCGTCCCATATTAGCTCGGGTGCTACGATTTACCTCCCTCACGATGGCCGTGGGTCCGGTCAGTGGGGGCCCTGGGGGCGAGGGCTTCGCCTTTTTTTTTTTGCTGCAATATTCACTGTTCTCTTTTTCTCTCACCATACTTTCTCTCTTCTCAATCTCTCATGACATTCTCTCTCCTCATTTTTTCTCACTATATTTTCTCTCTCTTCATCCTCTCTTATCATACTTTCTCTCACATCATATTTTCTCTCATCATGCTCTCTCCAATTACACTCTCTTTTTTCATTTTCTCTCATCACACTTTCTCTCTCTTCATTCTTTCTTATCACACTTTCTCTCTCATAATACTTTCTCTCTCATCATATTCTTTCATCATATTTTTCTCTCATATTCATCTTTCTCTCATATCTATTTTTTTCTCTTATTTTCCTTTAAGGGTAAAAAAGGAAACTTTGATTTATTTCGATAGAAGATATACAACTAATCAAACATTGCTTTTAAGAGTGATATCCATGTTCATACCCATTCCCATTCCACAATACAATGATTCCCATTCCGAATCCTATTCCTAGAAAAGAACCAAACGCCCCCTAAACTTCTTGTGCCTTCGTACACCATTGATATAATGACAATAGTCCACATTGTAATTGTGCAATACAGTGAACTAATAAATGCCCATGATATGTTGTCTTTTAAGTTTTTTGAGGTTTGTTGTATTCATCAAGGTATATCTATAAATTATTTTGTCTGAAGTACTTCATGCTTTCTTCCTAAAATTCCAAAATCATGTCATACAAATGGAAGCATCCTATTAGCTGAATGATCCTAATCCTTATTGATACAATGCACCTTTTTATTACTAGTAAATATTATGCTCGGTAGAAATTATATACTTGTCTTCTATCCCTGCTTTAACGAATCATAACAAGGTTCTCTTCTTCCAGAGATCGAGTAAATTTTGTCATGTTAAATGTTGACAACACGAAGTGGGAGCAAGAGCTTGATGAGTTCGGAGTGGAAGGCATCCCCCATTTTGCTTTCTTGGACAAGGATGGCAACGAGGAGGGAAACATTGTAGGCAGACTCCCAAAGAAATACTTTCTCGAAAATGTCATCGCGCTCTCAAATGGTGAACCAACGATACCCCATGCCCAAGTCGTGGGCCAGTTCTCTAATGCTGAAGCCAGAAAGGTGCATCAAGTTGCTGATCCCAGAAGCCATGGTTAAGTCCGAGTTTCCTACAAGTATGCTAAGAACCAAACTGAAGTATCACAATAGACGAGTATGCTCTTGCTCTATACCTTTATGTAATGCTAAATACTGTTCTACAACCATCTGATTTTGGGCTATCCTTTCCAGCAGGTGCTGAAGCTTAAAAACCACACAATCTAATCTGCAGTCATCATTTCTTGGTGCAGAAAGGTATGCTTTATGATCCATGCAAAATTTGGTTTTGTAATATATATATTAGTTATTGTTGATCGATCACCTACCAGATAAATACTGTGTGATAAGACCTACAAAGTTCAGAACTTCGTTTTCTTGCAGCTTAAACAGATAAATGGCTTAAAGCTACTGGAATTCAGAATTTGGTAATCAATTAAATGAATCCATTAAAGGAAGAACTGAATACCACTCGAGTGCGTAAATGCTACATTGTGTAATCTGGGCCGGCTATGTTAAATTCCGGAGACATCACATTTTACTCGGGCCAGCATTCACCGCTGATTTACCTCCTCCTAGGATCTCTGTGGGACCAGGCCTAGGGGGCCGCTGGGCGGCGGGATCCGCCTTTTTTGCACAATAATTGATGCATTATTTTCGACCCGTCTATTTAGTAGCGTCTTGTTGTGTGGTTAGGCACAACGCAAATGTTCTTTTAGGGAACGGAACCGAAAATAGTTTTGATAATATTTTTTTTCAATTGATAAAATTATTAAATTATTTAATATTTCTTGAGATATTGTTGAACGTAAATAAGATTTTATTAATTTTAATTTTAAAAAATTTCTTTCTACTAAACGTATATTACTAGGTATGATCAATAATATTTTATAAGGTTTAATATGATTTCAAGAGTGATTTTTAATTTGGGTTTATTATTTCTTTTAAAATTTTTAATTCTAAAAATAAATTTAAACTGTCAATATCAAATAACATGACATGTGTTAAAAAGTTTTCAAGATTTAAATATTTTATTTTTAAAAAAGTCATCATTAAATAATTTTAACTTTTCTACATTATATAAAAAATTAAATTATCTTCATATATTTTAAATTGTTCAAATCTACTCTGAAAAGAAGAAATAATATAGTCAATAATATAATTAAAGTAATTAAT
This sequence comes from Zingiber officinale, assembly GCF_018446385.1. NCBI lineage: Eukaryota > Viridiplantae > Streptophyta > Magnoliopsida > Zingiberales > Zingiberaceae > Zingiber > Zingiber officinale. Next base: position 102,500,017 of record NC_055987.1, on the reverse strand, counting down.
TTTAAAAGATTCTTCAGTTAAAAGTTTCACCTCATTAATTTTATTCTTATCAAATCGTTTATTTCTTCTAATTATATGTTTTTTTTATAAAATTTTAGTTCTATATTCATTTCATTTGCAATCTCTTTAATAAAAATGATATGAATCCATTTTTCTCTATAATCATTAAAAAAAGGAAACAAGACCTTTTAACTTATCTAACGCAATAGCAATGTTCATATCTTTATATTGTAAAAATTTATTAATAGTATTAATTGTAAATAATATATCATATCTGATCCGATTATAAGAACAGGGGACCCCCGTCCGGTGGAGTCAGCGCCACGTGGAAGTCAAAGTGGCAGGTGGCCGGCCGGAGAAGGGTGGGTTCGGCCGGCCGGGTTCCGGCGCTCAGCGGACAAGATCGCAGGGCCGAGCGGACTGCACGCTCGGCCAAAGCCATAAGGTAGCATACTGCTAATAGTCTCCACAAAGCACGTGATTGAGAATCTCCCTAAGTAAACCATCGTATACGTCCGGCTGGATATCACGGGAGCTGGCCGGCCGGACGCCTTCTAAGGAGTAAGGGCAAAAGGACAAGTGACATCTTTTTCTGACAGCGTGTATGTTCCACATGTAAGCCATACTCTAAATCTTATGACGGGTTTCCGCTGTCCCATCGAGGACATGCTTGGACTGTAGCAGTATGGGTCAGGTAAGCTCACTGACAAGCCCTTACTGGGGTATGGGCCACGGACACGTGTACACCTCGGTATGTGTACACTCGTTTCTCCGCTGCCCTATATAAAGGCCCTCATCCTTCGCCGGAGGTACGCGTTCTAATATTTTGGGAGCCACTTTTTTCACTGCTAGCTTGCCTGACTTGAGCGTCGGAGGGTCACCGCCGGGAACCCCTTCCCGGCCCGACTTCTGTGCAGGTTCGCCGGAGGTTCGTGCCACCAGTCGAAGACCCACGTCGGCAGCCGGAGAGCGCCACGTGCCCAGCGTCCGTTGAGTCAGCGTTCGGACAGGATCAATATCAAATAACTGTACCTAATAAAGTTTAAAATTTTTAAACTCATATGATGCTAAAGAATTTGTTTCACCTTTTGTTTTAGAATCATCACTAGTTTCTACAAGTTTACATAAAACTTCTTTTATTTATAAAGCTTAATCTTTTATTACTTTAATACTTTTAAGATGACTTCTCTAATGTGTTTGTGATAATGGTTTAAAAGTTAAATTAAAAACTTGGTCTTGCAAAAAATTTCATCTATTTATAGAAGAAAATAATGAATAAATACGTTGTATCACATCAAAAAATATTATAGCATTAGGACAAGAATTAGTCATTTCATATAGTACTAAATTGAGACTATGATAACCACATGATTTATAAAAAATGGTAGAATTTATATTTAATAATCTCTTTTATACGTCTTATTGTTTACCTTTCATATTAGCCTCATTATCATATCCTTGTCCGCCTATGTCATTTACATCAAGTTTAATTTTCTTTATATGCTAATAAGCATATCAAAAAGGTATTTCTTTGATGTATCATCTATTGGTGCAATCGATTTCTAAAGTTTTGATGTTTGATAATATGTTTAATGGAACTTGGTCAAGGTTGATCTAGTCAAGTGAAAAGTCTAGTTAAGTCAAGGTTGACCAGATAACTGGTAAGTGGTGAATAGTTTACCGAGTGACTGCAAGTGGTGAGTAGTCTACCGAGTGATTGCAAGTGGTGAGTAGTGTACCAAGTGACTAGCAAATCCAAACAGACCAAGGTAACCTGATGTTTGGCAAGAGGAAAACCCTAGGGAGAGATAATCCTAGGTAATGATAAGTCTTGGAAGAGTGAACTCCAAGCAAAAGTCCTAATGAGTGAAGTTAGATCCTTGTAACTGAAGCTAGCTGGTGAAAGCCCTGGTGAGTAAAGCCAGACAATGAAAAATCCTAGTGAGAGGTAACCCTAGGTAATGAGAAGCCTTGGAGGAGTGAACTCCAAACATGTGTGATCGTGGTCGACCGGACTAGCAGATTTTGGTAAACCTAAGTATAATTTTATCAACACTATTTTTTATTTCTATTGTATTAATTTAATATTGAAGGAAAAGTCTTAGTGGATCATGCGATTAGACATTGAGTAGAGAAAGTCCAAACTTATTTGAAAGACTATATGTTTGGCAAGTGAGTGAGGTAAGCTCCTAGAGGGAGCGCGGTGAGGTTGTGTCCCAGTAGGGACAAACCTTAGGAGCTAATCCAATTGAAAAAACTAATAAAGGTTCCTAAGTTGAGATCAAGACAGTCTTAATTGTCTCATATATGCATTTATACATCCGCCTAACTTTGTTTTGTAGGACCATTACTCAATTATTATTGTACTAACTTTGCTTTATAGATTGAACAAAGGTTGAGTTGATTGAGGGTTTAGTTGATCGAACAAGTAGTTCAGTTGACCGATCTGGCAAGTGTGGCATAGATACGATCACGCTATGCAAACATGGAAACACAATGTTATCGGTCGATTGAAAGCTTATATTAGTCGACCAATACAATTTTGGTAACAACAACGATCATATCGAATCAACATAGAAAAGGTGAATTCAGATTCAGTACTCGACGGATCAGCTGGATCATTCGATCGAATGCTATGATTTAGAGATCGGAAGGATCAAATCAGAGCAAAGAAGGAAAGACACAGAGGATCAGTTGATGGATGGTTGGTTTAGTCGACGGATGGTTGGTATAATCTACCTATAGGTCTAGTCGACTGAACATGTTTTCAGTCGACCGAATGGTGCCTATAAAAGAAGGACTCGGGGTCCAAGATGATTAAGAATTTCATCATTCATACTGCGGTCATTCACGTCTCTACTACTACTCGTGCAAGCTACAACTGTTGGAACCCCAAGGTTGTTTTGGTATGATCAATCAGTTAAGTTAGGTCCTGTGTGTTTTTAACCTTGTGTCTAAGTGTGCAGAAGCTTAGGAACACAGGTAGTCGAGCGGAAGACGCAGCTAGTGAGAAGGACGACACGTAGTGCGTCCGAGGGACGAGGCGCTACGGAAGAGTACACCGGCGGATGAGAAGGATGCATGCGGTGGTTCCGAAGGACGAGAAGCCGGAGTGGAAGACTGCTCGAGGAGCAAGAGATGCAGCTAGCGAAAAGGTCAGCACGCGATACGACCGAGGGACGAAGACTGCGGATGAGTACGCTAGCGGGCGAGAAGGAAGTACGCGGCGATTCCGAGGGACGAGAAGCCGGAGCGGAAGCCTTCTCGAGAAGACCAGAAGTTGGGTTTGGGTGAGCCCTATTCCGGATGGCAGAGATCACCCAAGCGAGCGGAAGACTCGGTCTGAGGCGAATGGAGCCGGAGCAGAAGACCCGGGTTGAAAAAAGTCAACGGGGTTGACTTTTCCAGCCGGGGCGCCCGGAATAGTTCGGGGCGCCCGGAACCCTTCCGAGCGCTCGGAGTTGACTTTTTGACCAGATCGTGTCAATCGCGATTTGAACGTTGGAGGATAAAGTTTTATCTCCCCGCGGTGCCCGGAACCCCTTCGGGGCGCCCTGCCCAAGGCTATAAATACAGCCTTGGTCCAAAAGCTTCAATTCATCTAAAACAACTCAAGCAATTCATTCTTTCTACACTTGTACGCTTTCTCTGTAGTTAAGCTTCTGTTTTCTGCGCTTCATTGTTGTAAGAGGCTTCTTCGTCTGAAGGAGTTTTTAGTACGATCATCTTCCTTGGATTAACAACCTTCCCGGTTGTAACCAAGTCAAATCCGGTGTCTCGTCTTTTCTGATTTACTTTCTGTTTAGCTAATTTATGCAAGTGTTAGCTTAAGAGTTCGAGAAGGGTTTGTTTTTTATTTTCAGGCTATTCAACCTCCCTTCTAATCGACCGTCGCGATCCAACAAGTGGTATCAGAGCCAAGGCGCTTCAGGAGGACTAACCGGTAATCGAAACAAAGATAATGGCCGAACCAACTATCTACCCGCCGAAGCTCGAAGGGGAATTCGCTAGCTGGAAAAAGCGAATGTAGATATTCTTTAAAACTGATTTCGATTTAATGTTAATTATGAAATTTGATTTTACAGCACCAGAAGGTAAGGAGAAATACCACTGGACGAAAAAGGAGCAGGCCGACTACGTGGCAAACGATAAAACTGAGTATCATCTACTAACCGTTCTTCCGCCACAAGAAGTCAACCGGATCGGCAACTACGACTCTGCGAAGGAACTTTGGGAGAAGTTCCTTGAGCTGCATGAAAGAACGTCCGAAGCAAAGCTCGCAAAACAAGATCTACTCTGCAACCAGCTCACCAGCCTGAAACTTGGGGAAGATAAGACAGTTGCGTATCTGCACTCAAGGATAAAGAAAATCATCACCGGACTTTCGAACCTTGGAGAGACGGTAGGTAATCGAGATTCGCTAAGGTACGCGTTAAATTCTTTTCCAAGAAATTCAAAATGGGCGTCACTAGTAGATGTCTTGTATATTTCGAAAGATTTAGAGAAAATTACATTAGAAGAATTTTTTTCGACATTTGAAGTGCATGAGTCAAGACGTGTAGGTACGAAAGAGCCTAAGCATAACGTCGCCCTCAAAGCATCGAGAGACGAACCTGAGTCAGAGTCTTCTCTCGATGACGAGGAAATGGTAATGATGGTTTAAGAATTTTTGTAAATCTAAGAAATCTAACCATCCGCAGGGGAAAAAGAAAAGGATCATCCGCTGCTACCACTGTAACGAAGAAGGGCACGTCAAGGACAGCTTCCCTAAGCTAAAGAACAAGGACAAGGATAAAGGTAAGAAGCCTGTCCAAAAACGCAAAGCCCTAAAGGTGACGTGGGACGATACGTCGTCCGAATCGGAAGTTGATGCATTCTCCGGGCTCGCATTAATGGTGAGTCATCAAGACGACGACTGCGAGTCAAGCTCTTCCGAAATGAGCATCGAGAGCATCGATGAAGGGGGAGCCACGTCGGAAGAAAGCAGCAGTTCAGGGGGAGAAACGGATAATGAGATCGACAAGGTAAGTCAGGTATGATCTCTTCCTCCCGACAAATTGTTTAAATTCGTTAAATTATTAAGTAAGGATTGCTGTAAATTAGAAAAAAAAATTAAGAATTTAAAAATAATATTAGCTAAATCTTGCCCAATAGAAGAATTCTACATAATTAAACTAGATAATGAAAAATTAAAAGTAGAAAATGATAATTTAAAAGTACAAGTAAATAACTTGAAAAACTATGCATGCTCATTTAATACCAATGTTAGAAAATTTAACAATTTAATTTGATATTTTAGATATCATAAGGGACAAATTAGGAACATTGTAAAAAAGTATGTCCCCAAGAAATTTTTAGTTAATCCAGTAGGTTGGAACCTTTATTGGGTTTAAAAGTCATGTTTAATTTGAACCTTTAATCAGATTTAGTGCTTTCAGCGAGAAAATTAAACAGTGAGTTTTTTCTTTATGAGGCTTTGTCTAAGAAAGTAGTTGTTGCTCCAATAACCAAGAAGGCATAGTGCCTCGCCACGACCTGGAAGCCAAAATATTAAAATAAAATGTTTAATTAACTTTCTGGTAAAGCATTAAAATTAGAATTAAATAATGCTTTAAAAAGTCTTTTAAACATTTTTTAAAATTTTCAAAAATATTTTTTTGAAATTTTTTTGCGTAAAACTTTTGCTTAGAAAAATTCAAAGCCTAAGTTTAAAGTTTTCTGAAATTAGAAATTTCTGCTTAAACTTTTACTTAGAAAAACTTTCAAAAATATTTCTGCAAAAATTCCTAAGTCAGAATTTTTTTTTAAAATTCTCTCACTTAAAACTTCACTTAGAATATTTTCTTATTTAAAGTTTTACTTAGAAATTATTTAAACTTAGAATACTTTTTACTGAAAATTATTACAAATTCTCTAACTTAGAGTTTATTGAACTTAGAATTTTTTTAAGAAAGTTAGAAATTTTTTTTAACCTTTAGATTTTTTTTGGAACTCCATTTTTTTTTATGTGATCAAAGGGAGAGAAGGAAAAGTATAAGTCTAGGGGGAGGTAGAAATTTTTTTTATCTTTTTGCACTTAATTATAAAATTAGTTAGTTTATTTTTATGTCTATTTTTACCCTAACTTAACTTGGGTTGCTCACATCAAAAAAGGGGAGATTGTTGGAACCCCAAAGTTATTTTGGTATGATCAACAAGTTAAGTTAGGTCCTGTGTGTTTTTAACCTTGTGTCTAAATGTCCAGGAGCTTAGGAGCATAGGTAGTCGAGCGGAAGACGTAGCTAGCGAGAATGATGACACGCGGTGCGTTCGAGGGACAAGGCGCTGCGGAAGAGTACACCCGCGGACGAGAAGGAAGCGTGCGGTGGTTCCGAGGGACGAGAAGCTGGAGCGGAAGATTGATCGATGAGCAAGAGACGCAGATAGCGAGAATGTCGGCATGCGGTGCGACCGAGGGACGAAAACTGCAGATGAGTACGCTGGCGGACGAGAAGGAAGCATGCGGCGATTCCGAGGGACGAGAAGCCGGAGCGGAAGCCCGCTCGAGAAGATTAGAAGTTGGGTTCGGGTGAGCCCTATTCCGGATGGCAGAGATCACCCAAGCTAGCGGAAGACTCGGTCTGAGGCGAACGGAGCCGGAGTAGAAGACCCGGGCTAGAAAAAGTCAATGGGGTTGACTTTTCCAACCGGGTAGTCCGGAACAGTCCGGGGCGCCTGGAACCCTTCAAAGCGCCCGGAGTTGACTTTTTGGCCAGATCGCGTCAATCACGATCTGAATGTTGGGGGATAAAGTTTTATCCCCCAGGACGCCCGGAACCCCTTCGAAGCGCCCCGACCAAGGCTATAAATACAGTCTTGGTCCAGAAGCTTCAATTTATCTAAAACAACTCAAGCAATTCTTTATTTTTACACTTGTACGTTTTCTTTATAGTTAAGCTTCTATTTGTTGTGCTTCATCGTTGTAAGAGGTTTCTTTGCCTGAAAGAGTTTTTAGCATGATCATCTTCCTTTGATTAACAACCTCCCCGATTGTAACCAAGTCAAATCCGGTGCCTTGTCTTTTCTGATTTACTTTCTGTTTAGCTAATTTATGCAAGTGTTAGTTTAAGAGTTTGAGAAGGGTTTGTTTTTTATTTTCAGACTATTCAACCCCCCTCCCCCCCTCTAGCCGGTCGACGCGATCCAACAACAACTACTATAACGCTGGAAGGCTTTCGACAACCTACTCTTCATCTCATATATGTTGTTGTTGGTATCTTTATTATACTTCATACTTGTACGATTTAATCATTTAGTGGATTGTCCGACAAAAGTAATAAAAAATCACAGGCCTTGGAGTAGTAGTCGGTTGGGCTACGAACCAAGTAAAACCGAATGAGTCATATCTTTTATTCCGCTGTTTATTTCTGTTTGATTGTTTGATATGAAAAGAAAAAATTTTAATCGATCGAGATTTACCCTTCTCATCTTTCACGATCCAACATCATCTATTTTTAAAAATTCTATAAAATATTCTTCTATTTTGATTGGACTTGTGGAAATATATAACATCTTAATATAAGAGACATTTATTCTTGATGACTTATATTTGTTATATAATCAAGTATCAATAAAAAGTATTTAATATCTCTTTTTTTTCCTAATATATTTATTAACTCATTTTGTATATTATGACCAAGATAATGATTATGAATTTCACCATTTTAAATACGTTTAATGTGTTCTTGCAATATAGGATCAAATTCTGCGATCATTTCAATTAAACTTAAAAAGTTTCCATTGTTATCTTGATAAATTTTCTCATTCGTACCACGAAATACTAAATTATTTATTACAAGATTTTTAACTATAGCAATAATATACATTCTTCTAATATTCTTTTCCCTTATTTATTTTTTCTTAAGGTGTTAACGTAATATATATTGAACTAATTAAGGATATATACGAGGATGTAATAACTAGAGTACAGGCGGAGTAATTGAAATATTTCCAATAAAGATAGGGTTACATCAAGGATCAGTTCTAAGTCCCTATCTTTTTACACTAATTATGGATGAATTTACTGCATGCATTCAAGACACAGTACCGTGATGTATGTTGTTTGCAGATGATATTATTTTAGTAGATGAAACACGTAAAAGAGTAAATGCTAAACGAGAATTTTGAAGGGAAATACAAGAAGAAGAAGGTTTTAGGCTTAGTGGAATAAACACAGAATATATGAAATTTAAATTTAGTAATATTAGACGTAATGAGACAATTGTTAAGATAAGAGATAACGAGTTGCCCGAAACCTAGAGCTTTAAATATTTAAAATCATTTTTGTAAAACGATGGAGGGATTGAGAGAGATGTCTTACATAGAATGTAGGCAGGATGATTGAAATGGAGGAGAGTGTCGGGTATTTTATGTGACTGTAAAGTATTTTTAAAATTTAAAGGAAAGTTCCATAAAACCTTAGTTAGACATGCTATGTTATATGAAGCTAAATGTTATGCTATGACTCGAGCACATAAGCAAAAGATAAGAGTTGTAAAGATGAGGATGTTTAGGTAGATGTGTGGACATACGAGGATCGACAAAATAAGAAATGAGAGTATTAGAGAAAAAGTCGGAGTTGCATCTATTGAGGAAAAATTCTAAGAGACACGTTTAAGATGGTACAAGCATGTACTTAGTATAGGATCGTAAAGCACTAGAGGGGGGTGTGAATAGCACTCGTGGCTATTTCGTTCACTTCGAAAAACTCAAAGTAAATACGTAGCGGAATATATAAATAAGTTAAAAGCAATCGCTAACACTTTTGGTTACTTGGTTCGAAGCCTGTGTCCTACTCCAAGGCCCGCACGTAAGAGTGCTTTCGATGGACAATCCACTATCAATTCCGAATAAGTACAAGTAAGCAATTACAATATTAAAAACAACTCCAAAGTAAAGAATACCGACAACTATAGATCTGAAGATTCTTGTTCTCGGTTGTCGTCAGAGCTTCGGGACGTCGTGGAAGTGTTTTCTCGGCAACACACAAGAGAAGAAGTCGTTCTGAATGTTGTATTGAAGCTCCTAGTCAAAGCTGCCTTTATATGCTATTCCGGGTGCTCGGAATCTCTCTGGGCGCCTGGACTACGTGGCTCGGCCACTCCATGCGCACCACATCAGCTTGGCGATAACTTTTGGATTTTGGGCGTTTGGACTAGCTCGGGGCACCCGGACCAGTTCCGGGCGCTTGGACTCCGGGTGCCTAGACCCCTTCCGGGCGCCCAGATATAAAACAATATATATAAACTAAAATTCGACAGCCTCTGATTGTCAAGTTCTGACTTTGAATTTTGACGAAACTATAGGTTGAACCGACGCCTACTGTTCCCTCATCACGGAACACGTCCTCACATACTCCTCTAAGGAGAGTTTACATGTTGCCAAATTGATCCTCCATACCAACTAGACTTTTGCTCAGCGTCCGAAGCTTCTAGTCTTCATGTTGGACGTTTGCTCCACGATCCGTCCAGACTTCCACCCGATTCGCGAACCAGGATTTAAACCTAGAGTCTCCGACTCTAGGATTTTACCCGAAGCCTTAGACTCACCAAGACTTTCCTCCTAGGGTTACCACCCACTAGGACCTAGGGTTATCACCCTCTAGGATTTTCCACTTGCTTATCCGTAGCTACGACTTTTGCCTAAGAACACTTAGGACTTTCCTGCAATCTCATTCAAACTCATTAAACCACAAATGACCTTAACTTTGAACCCTTTGACATAATTAAAATCCAGGTTCAATCGTCGGATGCTTCCCGTACCAACAATCCTCCCTTTTTGATTATCACAATACAATTTAAAGTTAAGTAAAATATAATAATAAATAAAGGAATTTAAGCATGATGATAAATACAATAATTTGTAACAAACTCCCTTATGCTCTCCCTTTCATAAAAATAAAAATTATGTTTAAATTTTGAATAAAAGTTATGTTTAAATTCTTAACTTTGACTTTTCTCTTCCCCTTTGACATAAATAAAAAAATAATACTAAGTAGAGAGAAGATTGTTTTATTCTATTTAACTTTAAGCTCCCCGTAAAGGGTAGCACTTAAAAAACTTAGCTAATTTTTAAGCATTTTAAAAAAAAATTAGCTAAACTTAGCTTTTAAAAATAAGTTCTTTAAAACACATTTAGCTAATGCTTTGAAAATACTTACCTTTTTTCAAAAAATAACTTAGCTAAATTTTAACTTTGAAAATTACTTAGTTGTAAAAAAAACTTAGCTAATCTTAGGTTTTGAAGCTATTTTAGCTTTCTCCGAAAAAAAAAAAAAAATAACTTAGCTAATTTTTAATTTTGAAAATAAATGTTTTATAAGTAAATGTTTTGAAAAAGGCTTAATTAAAAGTATTCAGCTTAAAAGCGATTTTGATTAAAGCTCAATTTGAAAATTTTGATAAAAACTAAGTTAAGTACTTAGCTAAAAAAAATTGATAAAAGGTTAGGCTTTAAATAAATTTAGATTTAGTACTTAGGGGGTGCTTGGTTGGAGGGAATGAGAGTGGGGAATGGGAAAGGGATTGAAAGTGGATGTTTGGTTGGGAGGATTAGTGGTGGGTCCCACGGATTCATTACCCCAAACATGGGAATGAACCATTCCCTAGCAAAAGGAGGGGAATGGGAAACCCCCCATTCCCATTCCTCACTTCTATCAATCTCATTCTCATTCACATTCCCTTATGTGAACTAAGCACCCCCTTAGCCTTTTTACTAAACAATATAGCTTAGTTTTGAAAATAATTACTTTGCGAAACACCTAGTTAAATTAGAAATACTTTAAAAATACTTAGTTTTAAGATAATTTTGCTTAAACCAAAAAATTGTCCCTTTTAAAAAAACTGAACTTTTTTTTTTCAAGAATACTTTTAACTTTTGAAATGTTTAACTTTGAAAAATAATGCTTTAACAAAAATAAAAATTAAAGTCTTAAACTTCTTTGCACTCCCCTTTAATGCATGCCAAAAATTTTTTTTATGATAGTTCAAGCATGTAAATAAAAAACATAAAAGTTGTTATTTATTTTCCTGTCTTTCCATCTCACCCTTTCAAGTAGCTGCGTTATTTATTGTCCATCTCACCCTTTCAACTATATTTTCTTGTCGCAGCTATCAAGCATGTAAAACTTATAAGTTTATTTGAGACGGAGTTAAGTTTATTTTAATTTTATCAATATTTGAAATTAAGATTTAAAATATAAGTTTAAATTTTCAATGAGTTTGAATTTCAAATTTTAAAATATAAGTTTAATTAGATTTAAACATTTGACAAGACCTAAAATTTTGAAGATTTTAAAAATATATTTAAAATTAATTAAGTTTGAAATTATAAATTTAAATATTAATTATGATTTAAAAATTAATTATCTTTTAAAAGTAATTAAGATTTTAAAAATCTAAAAATTAATAATTTGAAATTTAATTATGATTTGAAAGTAATTATAATTAATTAGATTATTAATAAAAATGACTTAGTTTAATTGAATTAATTTTTTAGTTAACTTAATTAAGTTTAATTAATTTAGGTTTGGTTAACTACTTTAAACCTAGGTCCATCTCACCCTTTTCTATATTTTCAATTAGGGAACCTTAATAGTTTTGTGAGATGGTTAATTTAATCTTCATTTTAAATTCCAATCTAAGGATTGATTTATAATTGAGTTAGACTAAGGTTTTTACAGTTAGTCAATTAAATATTTATTTCAATGATTGCTTCCAGGTTGTGGTGAAGTACAAGACCTTCTTGGGTATGAGATCATCCACCACTTCTAGACAAAACTTTTCAAAGAAATTGGATATTTAATTTTCTTTCTAAAACTCCTCGGTCTAACTAGTCAAGTGTGAATCAAGCCTAGGTCCTTATCTATCCTAGTCTAAGCATGCATAATGAAAGCAGTAAAGTAAGCATCAAACAAATTTATTTATCGATAAAGATGGTCTTTCTATTAGCTCCCCCTGGATTATAGCCTCGATAGGGTCTATCAAGGTAGTAGATTTAATCTTTGGGGATCCAATATTGACCCAGTCCAGCTTGATTAACCAAGTTCGACTTGGAGACCCATACTTGGACTATTTTTCTATTAGTTCTATTTACAAGTGATAAGTAAGATCTGTATCTTTGTTTAGCCTTAAATCCAAGTTCGGATATATTGTATACGACTCTTTATTTTTCAAGAATCAGATCAAGACTCTTAGAACACAAGATAAACCATTCCAACGTGTCCTTAAGTTCTTTAACTTGAGTTTTCAAATTGGAATTTTCTTCCTCAAGTTGTTGGACTTGAGTTGAACTTTCATTTTGAACTGTCTCAGTCAAAGGACTTAATTTAGTCTCCTCCTTAAGGAGTGTTACCTTCTTTTGGAGTGACTTGATCCGGAGGTTAGATTTTGCTAACTTTCTTAACAAATATGAAACTAAATTTTGTAATTCATCAATTTTAGTATCAGAAATTAGGGAACTTACAATGTGATTAGGTCATTCCGAAACGGATACGGATCCGTGGCTTCTCTCAGACTCAGTTTTCGATTTGCTCTCGATATCAAACTCGAACTCTTTTTCGGTAACGTACGCTTGTACTGGTATAGCAAGGTAGCTTGCTTGCTCGTGTTCTTTGTCGGAATCTTCAGAGGACTCGAACCACGTTGCTTTCAAAGCCTTCCTTCTTCATTGCTTCTGGTCCGGACACTCCAATTTATAGTGTCCCTTCTGGTTGCAGCCATAGCAGGTAACTCCAGACTTGACCTTCGTGTTCGATTGAGTCACCTTCTTCTTTTTGCACATTTTTCGTACCAATATTACAAGCTTGGTTGTATTTTTGTCGTCGTCATCGTCTGAGTCCGGTTCTTCTTCAGACTCAGGTTCAGTTCTACGTTTTGCTTTTGCTTCCTGCGTTTTGCTCGTACCTGCAATCAAAGCAATACCTTTCTCGGCCATAGGTGTTGGATCGTGAATTCGATTAGGGGGTAAATATCGATTAAAAATTATAACGCAAGTACGCAGCGGAAAAATCGAAAGCAGAAAGAATGCCACAAGTAGTTTTTAGTTGGTTTGGAGCCTGTGTCAACTCCTACTCCAATGCGCGCACTCGTTGAGTGCTTTCATTGGGCAATCACTAATAATTCGAAATATTTATTGTTGGAACCCCAATGCTATTTTGGTGTGATCAACAAGTTAAGTTAGGTCCTGTGTTGTTCTAACCTTGTGTCTAAGTGTGCGGAGCTTAGGAACACAGGTAGTCGACTGGAAGACGTAGCTAGCGAGAAGGACGGTAGTCCGAGAGACGAGGTGTTGCGGAAGAGTACACCAGCGGACGAGAAGGAAGCGTGCTGTGGTTCCGAGGGATGAAAGCTGGAGCGGAGGATTGCTCGGGGAGCAAGAGACGCAGCTAGCGAGAAGGACGGCACGCGGTGCGTCCGAGGGATGAAGACTGCGGATGAGTACGCCGGCGGACGAGAAGGAAACACGCGGCGATTCCGAGGGACGAGAAGCCGGAGGGAAGCCCGCTCGAGAAGACCGGAAGTTGGGTTCGGGTGAGCCCTCTTCCGAATGGCAGAGATCACCCAAGCGAGCGGATCCGAAGAAGAAGAACCGGACCTAGACGGAATTGAACCAGAGAAGAGGTCCCGGACGAAAAAGTCAACATCTGTTGAATTTGGGCTCCGGGGCGCCCGGAGCCCTCCGGGGCGCTCAGAACCCTTCCGGGCGCTCGGAGCCCTCCGGGGCGCCCGGAACCCTTCCGGGCGCCCGGACCTTGATTTTGACCAGGATCGCGATTTACGCGATTTGAATGTTGGGGGATAAAGTTTTATCCCCCAAGGTGCCCGGAACTCTTCCAGGCGCCCCGACCAAGGCTATAAATATAGCCTTGGTCCAGAAGCTTTTCATTCATTCAGAACTCAAGCATTTCTTTCAAACACTTGTACGCTCTCTGTAGTTAGCTTCTGTTTCCTAAGCTTCAACGTTGTAAGAGGCTTCTCCGCCTGAAGGAGATTGATAGTGCGATCATCTTTCTTGGATTAACAACCACCCCGGTTGTAACCAAGTCAAATCCGGTGCCTCTTCCTTTTCTTGCTTTTTCTTGTTTAAGTTAATTTTATGCAAGTGTTAGTTTAAGAGTTCGAGAAGGGTTGTTTTATTTTTTATTTTACAGGGCTATTTAACCCCCCTTCTAGCCGGCCCAACGGTCCTACAAGTGGTATCAGAGCCGAGATGCTTTAGGAGGACTAACTGCCGAACGAAGCAACGAGATAACCGTACCAAGCATCCACCCGCCGAAATACAAAGGGGACTTCGCTACCTAGAAAAAACTAATGCAGGTATTTTTTACAACGAATATTGAATTAATTTTAACAATGAAACTTGGTTTTGAAGCTCTAGAGGACAAGGAAATAAATCAATGGACAAAAAGGGAGCAGGTCGACTTCGTGGCGAACGGCAAAGCAGAATACCATCTGCTGAGCGTTCTTCCGCCTCAAGAAGTCAACAGGATCGGTAAATATAACTCCGCAAAGGAACTTTGGGAGAAGTTCCTTGAGCTGCATGAAGGTACGTTCGAAGCCAAGCTCGCTAGACGAGATCTGCTTCGCAATCATCTCACCAGCCTGCGATTTGGGGAAGACGAGACAGTCGCACATCTGTACTACAGAATAAAAGAAATGATCACCGGACTCATGAATCTCGGTGAAAAGGTAAGTAACCAAGATTCGCTCAGGTACGCGTTAAATTCATTTCCGAGAAATTCAAAATGGGCATCACTAGTAGATGTTTTTTACATTTCGAAGGACTTAAAAAAAATTTCATTAGAAGAATTTTTTTTTCAACATTTGAAGTCCATGAGTCAAGATGTGCAGGAATGAAGGAGCCCAAGAACAACGTCGCCTTCAAAGCTTCAAGAGACGAATCTGAGTCGGAATCCTCTCTCGACGACGAGGAAATGGTAATGATGGTAAGAAGATTCAAGAAACTTTGTAAATCTAGCTCTACTAACCATCCGCAGGGGAAGAAGAAAAGGACGATCCGCTGCTACCACTGCGACGAAGAAGGGCACGTCAAGGACAATTGCCCCAAGCTGAAGAACAAAGACAAGGAGAAGGGTAAGAAGCCTATCCAGAAACGAAAGGCCCTGAAGGCGACGTGGGACGATACGTCGTCCGAGTCGGAAGTCGAAGCATTCTCCGGACTCGCACTGATGGCGAGTCATCAAGACGACGACTGCGATTCAAGCTCTTCCGAAATGAGCATCGAGAGCATCGATGAAGGGGGAGACACGTCGGAAGAAAGCAGTAGCTCAGGGGGAGAAACGGACAACGAGATCGACAAGGTAAGTCAGGTACGATCTCTTCCTCCCGATAAAATGTTTAAGTTCATTAAACTTTTAACAAAAGACTGCTGCAAATTAGAAAGTGAAAATAAAAATTTAAAAGTAATTCTAGCTAAGTCTTGTCCCTTAGAAGAATTAGATAAATTAAAACTAGCAAATGAAAAATTGAAACTTGAAAATGATGATTTGAAAATTCAAGTAAATAACTTGAAAAACTATGCATGTTCATCTAAAACAAATTTTAGAAGATTTAATAATTTAAATTGGTACTTTAAATATCACCCGGGACAAATTAAGAACATTTCAAGAAAATATATCCCTAAAAATTTTTTGGTTAATCCAGTAGGCTGGAACCTATATTGGGTTCCGAAGTCATGCTTAAATTAATTTTAAAATTAAAATTAGCGCTTTAAGTGAGAAAATTAAACAAAGAATTTCTTTATGAGACTTTGTCTAAGGAAGTAGTTGTTGCTCCAATAACCAAGAAGGCCTAGTGCCTCACCACGACCTGGAAGTCAAAATATTGAAATAAATGTTTAATTAACTTACTAATGAAGCATTAATACAAGAATTAATTAGTGCTTGAAAAAGGTTATTCAAAACATTTTAATTCAAATTAGAAATTTACTTACTTAGAATTTTTTTTTTGCCTAAGTCATTTAAAAAAAATACTTAAAAATGTAAGTTAGGATTTTTTTAATTTCAAATTTTTTTTTTACTTAGGATTTTTTTTACTTAGAAATATTCTCAAAAATCATTTTTTCCTAAGTTAAGAACTTTTTCTTGAAACTAGAAATCTCAGCTTAAATTACTTAGAAAAATTTTCTAAATTTCTTAAAAACTTAAAACTTTTTTAGAAATACTTTTTCTAAGTCTTTAACCCTTAGATTGTTTTTTTTGGAATCCCATTTTTTTGTGATCAAAGGGGGAGAAGGGAAAGTATAAGTCTAGGGGGAGGTAGATATATTTTATCTTTTCTATCTTTTTGCGCTTAAATTGTAAATTAAGTAATTTACTTAATTTTATTTAATGTCTATTTTAACCCTAGCTTAACTTGGGTTGATCACACCAAAAAGGGGGAGATTGTTGGAACCCCAAGGTTGTTTTGATGTGATCAACAAGTTAAGTTAGGTCCTGTGTTGTTCTAACCTTGTGTCTAAGTGTGCAGGAGCTTAGGAATACAAGTAGTTGAGCGGAAGACGCAGCTAGCGAGAAGGACGGCAGTTCGAGGGATGAGGTGTTGCGGAAGAGTACACCGGCGGACGAGAAGGAATGAGGGATGAGAAGCTGGAGCGGAAGATTGCTCGGGGAGCAAGAGACGCAGCTAGCGAGAAGGAAAGCACGCGGTGCGTCCGAGGGACGAAGACTGTGGATGAGTACACCGGCGGACGAGAAGGAAACACGCGGCGATTCCGAGGGACGAGAAGCCGGAGGGAAGTCCACTCGAGAAGACCGGAAGTTGGGTTCGGGTGAGCCCTTTTCCGGATAGCAGAGATCACCGAGGCGGGACTGAACCAGAGAAGAGGTACCGGACGAAAAAGTCAACATCTATTGACTTTGGGCTCCGGGGCGCCCGAAACCCTTCCGGGCGCTCGGACCTTGATTTTGACCAGGATCGCGATTTACACGATCTGAACGTTGGGGGATAAAGTTTTATCCCCCGAAGGCGCCCGGAACCCTTCCAGGTGCCCCGACCAAGGCTATAAATATAGCATTGGTCCAGAAACTTTTCATTCATTCAGAACTCAAGCATTTCTTTCAAACACTTGTACGCTCTCTGTAGTTAGCTTCTGTTTCCTGTGCTTCAACGTTGTAAGAGGCTTCTCCGCCTGAAGGAGATTGATAATGCGATCATCTTTCTTGGATTAACAACCACCCCGGTTGTAACCAAGTCAAATCCGGTGCCTCTTCCTTTTCTTGCTTTTTCTTGTTTAAGTTAATTTTATGCAAGTGTTAGTTTAAGAGTTCGAGAAGGGCTGTTTTGTTTTTTATTTTACAGGGCTATTCAACCCCCCTTCTAGCCGGCCCAACGCTCCTACATTTATTACACAAGAAGTATAGGAATTACTAAAAAAACAACTGATAATAAGAAAAAGAACAAACAAATTAGCACTTTGTCGGAGAGGCATCGCAAGAGCACGGGAGAGCAGATCGTTCGTTCTTATTCTTGACTCCAGCCTTTACCTTTCTTATATAGGAGGTTTGGGGCGCCTAGATCCTTTCAGGCGCCCTGAATATGACGTAGCTGAGCCAACCAGTGATCTCCACTTGGCAAGGCGACGATGGGGATAAAATTTACCTCCGGGCATCTGGACCCTTGTTTTCCAGCGATTTCCTTCCTGCAAGAAAACGTTAGTCCGAGACTAATATATATCCTGCAAAATAGAGTGTTAGCACAGTTTATCATTAAATAAAATATTAATTAGATTCCGTCTCTTCGAGACCAGAATCTAGTCACGATCTCAACTTAGATTTCCGAAATGGATCTAAGTTGGATCGATGCCTAATGTTCCCTTCCCGGGAACACGTCCTCATAGTCACTCCCCTCCAGTGACTTACCTCCACTTACCTGCCAGACGTCCGATCAGCCCTTCGACCTGTCTGGGCTTCGTGCCAGCTATCTAGTCAGCCCGTCGACCTAGATGGACTTCATGCCAAACGTCCGGTCAGCCCATCGACTCGTTTGGACTTTGTGCTAGCTATTTGGTCGGCCCGTCGGCCTACCTGTGCTTCGTGCCAGACATCAGTTCAGCCCATCGACCTGCCTAGGCTTCTCTTGCACACTCGATTAGAGTGTTAAGTAACAACGAAACTGACTTAACCTATTTTGTCATTCATCAAAACTTGAGTTAAATTGTTAGTGCTAACCGCACCAACAATAGGTGTATTAGTCTGCTCATGTAATTCAAATTCTGAGAACAATTCATCTAATCTAATGGAGGAAAGGTCCTTAGAGACCTTGTAAACATCTACCATTGATGCCCACAAGGTGTTCCTAGGAAATACATTTAATGCATACCTGATAACGTCGTGATTTTCCACCTTATGTTCGATTGCGTGGAGATTGTTGAGAAGGTCTTGGATGCGTGCATGTAGTTGTCTCGTAGATTTGTCATCTTGCATTTTTTATGTCAACTTATTTAAAATTAAATCTCTTTTACTTACTTTCGTGTCGAAAGTTCCCTCGTGGAGCTCGATCAGCTTCTCCCATAGTTCTTTCGCCCTTGAGAATGGGCCTACTCGATTTAGCTACTCCTTTGTTAAACCACATTGAAGAGTACATGTCTCTTTAGCATTGATCTCGACCTTCTTCATCAGACTTGCGTCCCAGTTCTCACAAGATACTGATTTTCTAGTGCCATCGAGTGGGAGTGAGATGCCGATTTTGATGATCATCCACATCTCGAGTTGGGTTTAGAGGTAGTATTCCATTCGCCCTTTCTAGTAGCCAAAATCTTCGTCGGAGAAGAGAGGCGGGTGAGTTGTGCTGTAACCTTCTTGGTAGGCCATTAAAACAAGAATCTCACACACAAAAGAAAAATAAACAAATGTCCCAAGACTTGGTCTTGGATTAGTAGTGCAGGAGAAAAATAAAAATAGCAATTTACTAATTTTAAAAATATTAATAAAATATTTAAAAAAATATTATTATAAGTTTTTGAAAATGCGATATTTCGCTACTATCGACCAATGGTGAAAAGATGAAAATGAAATTTTCAAAAATAGTTTTGGAGGGAAAAAAATGAAAGACATTTCGTTCTCATACCAATTGTAGTTGTATTTTTATTTTTAACAGTTTCAAAAATAGTTTTTATTTTTAACAAAAATGGACGAAAAAGCGACGAATAAGAATGCTCGAATAGTAGTTGTACCGATTCAGAGCGACCCCGCTCTGATACCAATTGTAGGATCGTAAAGCGCTAGAGGGGTGGGGGTGAATAGTGCTCATGGCTATTTCGTTCGTTTCGAAAAACTCAAAGTAAATATGTAGCAGAATATAGAAATAAGTCAAAAGCAATCGCTAACACTTTTGGTTACTTGGTTCAGAGCCTGTGTCGACTCCTACTCCAAGGTCTACACATAAGAGTGCTTTTGATGGGCAATCCACTATCAATTCTGAATAAGTACAAGTAAGCAATTACAATATTAAAAACAACTCCAAAGTAAAGAATACCGACGACTACAGATCTGAAGATTCTTGTTCTCAGTTGTCGTCGGAGCTTCGAAGCGTCGTGGAAGTGTTTTCTCAGTAGGGCGCAAGAGAAGAAGTCGTTCTGAATGTTGTATTGAAGCTCCTGGTCGAAGCTGCCTTTATAGGCTGTTCCAGGCGCTCGGAACCCCTCCGGGCGCCTGGACCACGTGGCTCGGCCACTCCGCACGAGCCACATCAGCTTGGCGATAACTTTTGGGTTCCGGGCACTTGGACTGACTCCAGGCGCCCGGACTAGCTCGGGGCACCCAAATTAATTTCAGGCGCCCGGAGCTCGGGCGCTCGGACCAGCTTTTTCCAGCTCCTTTATTTTCTACAAAATAAAGTTAGTCCAGACATAAAACAATATATATATACTGAAATTTGACAGCCTCTAATTATCCGATTCTGACTTTGAGTTTTGACGAAAATCTAGGTCGAACTGACGCCTACTGTTCCCTCTTCGGGGAACACATCCTCACCTACTCCTCTTAGGAGAGTTTGTCTGTTGCCAGATTGATCCTCCAGACCAACTAGACTTTTGCTTAGCGTTTGAAGCTTCCAATCTTCATGTTGGACGCCCGCTCCATGACCCGTCCAGACTTCCACCCGGTTCGCGACATCAGGATTTAAACCTAGAGTCCTCGACTTTAGGATTTTGCCCGAAGCCTTCGACCCGCCAAGACTTTCCGCCTAAGGTTACCATCCCCTAGGACCTAGGGTTACCACCTCTAGGGTTTTCCACCTGCCTAACCGCAGCTAGGACTTTTGCCTAAGAACACTTAGGACTTTCCTGCAATCTCATTCAAACTCGTTAGACCACAAATAACCTTAACTTTCAACCTTTTGACATAATCAAAACCCAGGTTTGATCGTCGGATGCTTCCCGCACTAACACTTAGACGATCAATAAATGCTCCATTTAGGCGATGTGAAACTATGACGAACACGAGGAAGAGGAAAACAAAAAAAAAAGACTTAGTTAGTAATAATAAAACAAGATAAAATTTATTAAAGTATAGATGATATAATACGAGATAGAACTTAATGGCGTAAAAGAATTCATATCGCCGACCAGATCTAGTGAGATAAGGCTTGGTTGCTGTTATTGTTGTTGTATCTTTTCTTAAAAATTTTGATGAATGGTTTTATGTTTAAGCAATTTCATTTGAATATCAAACCAAATATTCTTATTTATAATACGTTCAGTCTTGTTTTATGATTTTTAAGCTTGACACGAAGATTTTTTTCAATCTTGACACCCTTCGTTTACTAATTGAATTTTAATTGATTTTTGACTAAATAATTTACAACAAACATAAAATACTTTATTTTATTTAATATATTCGTTATTTTCTATCATGTTTTTCTTTGTTTGGTAATTTTCGAATACAATGAATCATAGAAAAATGTCTAGAATTTTCATCATTTGGAAAAGAAATATTGATTTATCTAATTAGACCTTTTTAAACTAATAAATCTATTAAATTTGTATATTTGTATTTTTTCCATTATGTTCATTATAAGAAAACATTGCTTCATTGACAAAAAATTCTATCTCTAAAAATCATTTTTATATCTCTAAAGAATGTTTGAAACAGAATATTTCGTCTCAAAAATTTGTTAATGAAAGCCTCGTGACTAATGTTGAATAGAAATATTCTGTCATGTTTTTCTTCGTTTGGTAATTTTCGAATGCAATGAATCATAGAAAAATATCTAGAATTTTCATCATTTGAAAAAGAAATATTATTAAATCTATTAATCTATTAAATTTGTGTATTTGTATTTTTCCATTATGTTCACTATAAGAAAATATTACTTTAGAGACGAAAAATTCTATCTCGAAAGAATGTTTGAAATAGAATATTCCGTCTCAAAATTTTGTTAATGAAAGCCTCGTGGCTAATTTTGAACGGAAATATTCTGTCTCTAATTTCAAAAATGGATTAAAAAATTATTTATGAATATGTTTTTAATTTAACTAAATAAAATTAATTTTAAATATAAATTTCATTTATAATTTTATTTTAATTTGTCGTCTGTCTTAGATGATGTGTTTATCAATTCATTTCTAATTTTGTTTATAAATTCACATATAAATTTATTTCAAAATTTATCATTAATTTTATCTATATTTCATATCTATATATTATTTTGCAATTAACAATCACAAAGTTTAAAAATATTAAAAACAACTAATTTCTAAATCTAAAAGTACAATATAACTACCATTGAGATAAATAAATATTCACATCGTCTTGAGATAAATGCAATCACACATTATGAATTTAATTTCCTTTTCCTCTTAATAATATCTTCCTCCGTCCTTTTCCTAGTAGCATGCATGTCTTCAATTTCTTGTGATAATTCTTTGTTCTTTTCATTAGAGAAAATATGTTAAAAGTTTAATTCTTTGATCTTCCAAGCTGTAGTTCGCGTTGAAATCCAACACCCTCCCCTTACATGAGTTATCCACATTATATTATTGTAGCTAATCTGTCACGATCTAACAAATTTATCACCCATCACATCACATCATAATTGAAGATTAAATGAAGAATGAGTAATGTGATCATCAACATATTATCACTCTTTATTGTTCCTGTTTATATTATAATAAACTATATTACTCTAATAAATATGAAAACAAACAAATAAGATACACATGATAAAATAAAAAATTAATAAACAATTAATTATTTTAACTTACACTAACTTAGGTCGATTTGTTGTCCACGAACTCTCTGATACCATTGCTAAAAATTAAAAGAAGAATGCTACATATTTTCATTTATAGAAGTAAATACTTTGAATCTTTGTAAACGCTTCACATGAAGCTTGAAGATTGTGCCAAATATTCAGAATAAATGGAAGTATCATGTATACCTGTGAAAGTGTCATCTTTAAGAAAGGTAAAAAAAATAATCAATTATTGGTCAAGCCAAGGAAGTTAAAAATTTAATAAGTAAAAATTTTCTTTTCTATTATATGTCAGAGAAAAAAAATCATTTATTGTTCAACTAATATTCATGATATATACTTTCTCTCAAACACCATGTCTGCTATTGTATAAACTAGGATGCGCGTCGAAGGCGGAGGTGGCGAGGCGCTTGCGTGCGAATTCAAATGCCAACTTAGAAGTTATGTGGGGCTACAAGAAGGATCGCTCATATAGACATGAAACAATATAGTTGTAGGTCACACTTGTTGGGACTTTTGAGTCCGGCGAGAGGTGAGGTGAATAATCTTTCTTCGATTTCTCCCTACAACTTTGTTAGCGGAAACACAAACAATGGAAAAGCTAGAATGAAAAACAAAGAAATGTAATGCTAACTCCTTGATTTACTTGGTCTCCACCTTTTAGAGGTGACTAATCCAAGGCTCTACACCGATGAGCATACTTCCACTATGAGCTTCTCCTTTTCGAATCAAATACGAAGGTAGAAAAACATTTACAAGATGATCTCTTCCTCTTATAAGATGAAAGATAAGCTTAGAAGGAAGAGATTGAGAGTGTGGAAGCTTGGAAATTACTTGGAGAGCTTAAGGATGCTTTTGCAATAATTGTCTTTTCTCCCAGCTCTCAAGCCTTTTATATTTGAAGCTAAAAACCCTGATCACTAGCCAACTGATGGACGCATCAGTTGACTGGCAACTGATAACGACTACTATCCCTTTCAAGATCTTTGGTGATTTTGTACGTCATCAACCCAATGATATTCTATCAGTCGACCGCCCTCATGTATCAGTCGACTGATAGACCGCTGTAAACTCTCTGTGAGTTTTTGATATAACCATCAATCGACTGATACAACCATCCGTCGACTGATACAATCATCAGCTGAGTCGACTGATACAATCATCAGCTGAGTTTTAAACAACTCAAGTATGATCCTTTCATACTTGAAGCTTACCCTTAGTATAGACTTACACCTTCGAGCACATTCCATTAGCCTGCACCCTTAGGATGCTTTCGAGCCCATGACTCCTCATCCTTATGTTTGCCTTCAAGTGCTTCCTTCGGCTATGTCATGCTAAGTCTTATTTTTCCAAGAGGTTGCAACTTCGGGACTTCACCGCCAAGAGCCACGCTACGGGACTTCATTCGATAAGACTATCTTCTTGGACTTTCTTTGCGAAATCTTCATACCTGAACTTTCTTGTGTACCTACTACTCAATATTCATGTTAAATCATCAACATTACCTAACTTAAATTTATTTAGTTAAACATCAAAAATAAATGATTCTCGAAGAGTGATTGCTCCAACAACTAAACTTAAGTATTACACTAATTCTTACATGAAAATCATGAACAGCTTTGGCAGAATTAAAAATGCACTGAAACAGTCCCAATTTATCAAATGGGTCAAAAAAAAAAAAGTCACCATGTCGTCAGCAAGAAAAGCATTAGAGTCTAAACAATAATATCATTTGTCAGACAGTGACTGTTACGGGGTATGATAGTGGGATCGAATAGTTGACATGATCGAAGGTCAAGCTCATGGGGCGGACAAAAGTCAAGCTCACGTGGTGGTCAGAAGTCAAGCCCACGTGATGGTCAGAAGTCAAGCCTACATAATGGTCAGAAGTTCAACCTACGTGGTGGTCAAAGTCTGGCCTACGTGGTGGTCAAAGGTTCAGATTATAGGATGGTCCAGGTTGGGCCTAAGTGGAGTTCAGGGGTTAGGCCTACATGTCAAGTAGAAGCTTGGAAGGTAAGACATACAGGTCAGGATGTACAGGTTAGGATATACGGACCAAGACGTACAGGTCAGGTTACGCGGACTGAGGCTTACAGGGCAGGACTTACGGGATAAGACTTGTAGAACAGGATACACGGACCAATACGTACAGGTCAGGATACGCGGACTGAGGCTTACAGGGCAGGACTTACGGGATAAGACTTGTCGAACAGGATACATGGACCAATACGTACAGATTAGGATACACGGACTGAGGCTTACAGGGCAGGACTTACGGGATAAGACTTGTAGAACATGATACACGGACCAATACGTACAGGTCAGGATACGCAGATTGAGGTTTACAGGGCAGGACTTACGGGATAAGACTTGTAGAATAGGATACACAGACCAATACATACAGGTCAGGATACACAGACTGAGGCTTACATGGCAGGACTTATGGGATAAGATTGGTAGAACAGGATACACGGACCAAGACGTACAAGTCAGGTTACGCGGACTAAGGCTTATAGGTCAGGACTTACGGGATAAGACTTGTAGAACAGGATACACGAACCATGACATACAGGTCAGGTTACGCAGACTAAGGCTTACAGAATAAAATACGGCGTAGGGCTCTGCATACAGAGCAAGACTTAAGGAGTGACAAGCGAAGGCCTCGTTGGGCAGAATGGTAACCGTAGGTCTGGATTTACCAGGATTGACCAAATGGCAAATATAGGACTGGATATACAGATCAGGATTTTCGGAGCGACAAACACAAGCTAGGAAATGTACCAGGGAATGCAGGTCTGTGACCACAGGTCAAGAGTGGCAGGTACAAGGACCCAAGTCAGGGTTAACATACCGGGGCGAGCATACACTATACAACAAGCAAGCCAGGGAATCGTAACAACCTGTCAGAGAATAATCATGACCTGTCAGAGAATATGCTAACGGTCTGAGGCTCATTGCCCGCTGATCCCTTCCTAGACCTATGGGAGGACGCCACGTGTCATTCACCGCCTGACAAATCCTGACACCCGACATTTCCTGACACTCGTCAGATTCCAGAAGTACCCACTGCCATATAAAAAGGGAGGCTTTTTCCCTTACGCAGGTACACTCACTCATCTTTTCACATTCGTCTTTACTTTTCGTCCTTTCACTGTGCTTCTGGGAAAAAAGTACCTGACTTGAGCGTCGAAGGGCATGACCCGGAAACTTTTTCCCTGGTTCTTGGTCTCTAACGTGAGGGCGGCTTGTCTGATTGTGTGTAGAACCCTCACCTCATCTCCTTCGTCATCACCCCTCGTCACTCACCCGTGGGGACCTTTCCGGTAGGTGTCAGGTCAACCAGGCGTCCCCGCGACTTTCCGTCAACACCAAGGATAACCCAGCCAACTTCTGTCCGACTCAGCTTCCGGACGAGATCAGTGACCTATTATCCTGTGGCCATCCATAATGGATGATTCTTCAAATATTGGACTTATCAATTCTCATCTCAAAAGCAATTGTTGCTACAACAACCTAATCCATGAGAATATTGAAGGGGGAAGAATAAAGATTAACCACAGGTTAGATATTTATGTTCACAAAAATGATGCTACGTAAAAGCCAAAGTCATTCCCGTACTCATTTGGTACTACAAACTAGTATAATACAGAAATTACTTGTACAGAGCCTTGATGGAATTCATGATGGACATGTCTCAGATGGGTTTTTAGTAGCTGCAGAATATTTCAACTTAGATAAAACAGGAAGATATTTGAGTAAGAAAATAACAATTGAAATATGTTAGTCATATTGCATATTCTCAGATGCTCAAGAAGTATATTTATCTGTGATCTCACCAAAATTAAAAAAGTTTAGAAAAAGAAAACCATTTGAGAAATAGTTTAAAAATTAAGGATGATGTTACAGATAAAGCTGTGTTGGCATTCATTACCTTGATAAAACAATAAAATAGCAAGTTTAACTTGCATGACAGAAAGACCAAAATACTTTCAATGAAACTAGTGTTCTGTGTTGCCAATGGCCCATAGGTTAATTGTGTACTTTGTGATTCATAAGTTTGAGTTGGACCTAGCCTTTCTAAAACATGACAATGACTAGTGAATGTGATGCAAAGATCAATTCACCTTAGACTTTAATTTTCTCTACTCACCAACTCCAAAAATACCTTTGCTTCATATTTTCAAACTCTACCAAGAAGCAACACATTCAATTGACTGTACCTGCCTTGATAAGGCAATGTGCTCTCCACTTTCAGAATAAAAAACATTTTATACAATGAATTTGTCTCTGGTGTATGTAGCAAAGAAAGAAGGCATTGCAATAACTACCAAGCAATACTGAGGAAATAAAATGAACTATTGAAACAAAGAGATGCAGTCTTTCCTTTAGCCCAGGAAGAGGGTAAAGCATAGAAGACATTCTGTAGGTCAAATTTGTTTGTTTCCGAAATAAGTTTGTTATTGATGCAAATTCATCTGAGTCCTTTTCTGAAATCCAAATTGAACAGAAACCAACAGAAAGAAGTAATTTGAAAAAAAAAAATACTTGCTCAATTACTAGACTGGAAAACTGGTTTAGTTGTAGGAATATTTGTTGTTTGAAAGATGAAAACATATTCACATTCAATCATGGCATAAAAATGAATAGTGGACAAACATGAGGCATGACAAAGATCTTTTTTTATTGATGACTTCAGTCTACAAGCACCTTTGCATGATATGCTGCAGCCTTGACATTAAACTTGCAAAGATAATCTGCTATCCTTAAAGTTTCATTTTGAGTAGGGTCATAGATAATTGTTGGACCTTCTTCCAAAGACACTTGCATATCAAATGATTTCGATGTGTCAAAAGTCTTCAAATTCTCGGATTCAATAGTAGGAAACTCACCGCAAGAAACTGCAAAATAAAATCAATTGGAAACAAATGGCATAAAAATCGAAGAACAAGAGACATGTGAGATTTAAATGACAAGATAATACTAATTGTTAAACCAAGTGATTTTCCATGACTGTAGTGCAGAATGCAACCATTTTGATGACAAAACATAATTTGTTTTTTAAAAAATAATTTTTTAAGTTAAAATAATTTTTAAAATGATTTTTTAAGTTAAAATAATTTTTAAAATAATTTTTTAAGTGAAAATGATTTTTAAAATGATTTTTTAAGTTAAAATAAATTTTAAAATGAATTTTTAATTTAAAATAATTTTTAAAATGATTTTTTAATTTAATATAAATTTTAAAATAATTTTTTAAGTTAAAAAAATTTTTAAAATAAATTTTTAAGTTAAAATAATTTTTTAAATAAATTTTTAAGTTAAAATAATTTTTAAAATGATTTTTTAAGTTAAAATAATTTTTAAAATAATTTTCTAATTTAAAATAATTTTTTAAGTTAAAATAACTTTTAAAATAATTTTTTAAGTTAAAATAATTTTTAAGTTAAAATAATTTTTAAGTTAAAATATTTTTTTTCAAAATAATTTTTTAAGTTATAATAAATTTTAAAATAATTTTTTAAAGTAAAATAATTTTTAAATTTTTTTTTTAAGTTAAAATAATTTTATAAATGTTTTTTTAATTTAAAATGATTTTAAAAATGATTTCTTAATTTAAAATAATTTTTAAAATAAAATTTTAAGTTAAAATAAATTTTCAAATAATTTTTTAAATTAAAATAATGTTTAAAATTAATTTTTTAATTTAAAATAATTTTTTAAGTTAAAATAATGTTTAAAATAATTTTTTAATTTAAAATAATTTTTTAATTATTTTTTTAAGTTAAAATAATTTTTTAAAGTTAAAATAAATTTGAAAATAATTTTTTAAATTAAAATAATTTTTTAAGTTAAAATAATTTTTAAAATGATTTTTTAAGTTAAAATAGTTTTTAAAATGATTTTTAATTTAAAATAATTTTTTAAGTTAAAATAATTTTTGAAGTTAAAATAATTTTTAAAATAATTTTTGAAGTTAAAATAATTTTTAAAATAATTTTTTAGTTAATATTTTTTTTAAAAAATGATTTTTTAAGTTAAAATAATTTTTAAAATGATATTTTAAGTTAAAATAGTTTTTAAAAGAACTTTTTAGGTTAAAATAATTTTTAATTTAAAATATGTACAGTAACATATAGATATGTACAGTAACATTTAACTACTAGCAATAACCTAAAGTACGGTCTCCTAAACCATATAATAAAAGACATAACTGAATAAATTGTAGAAACTAACAATAGACATGTAATACAATTTCATGAAACAATAATAAGCAATGCAAAACTGAAATAAACTATACTCACCAGCAAGTTGTATCTAAGCATATAACTGTGAACATACAACAGGTAAAGTTAGTCAGACCAAATAAAAATATATTCTGTATGCATGTCAATCATATGCAGTCATCAAAATGCAATATCCAATATGCAACAATCAGATACAATAAATGCAATCTATGCATATGATGCAATATGACATGGTCATCCTTGACGCCAGTCAACCATCTCACACGCGATGGTAAGACCGAGTAGGTAGGGCTATGACAATCGTGCACTCTGCCATCACTGCTCCTAAGTGACCGAATGGACGGGATGCTGTCGGAGTACACCTATCCTCTTACCTCAAACATAGTGAGGGAGTGCAATGCTCTCATCTCCCTTAGACAATCCAGAGGAGGGATCCTTACCGCTACCATGCTGCATCACACTACCTATGAGCGGACCAACGGAGTCTAACAGAGCAAACTGTCATACACACTCTGAGTGTTGTGCCACTACCCATGCAGTGGTCACGTTGTGTGCAGGCGATGTAGCCGGCGACGTGCTCAACAATAATGGAGTCGATAATCGCCTAACATGCAATCATGCAGGATGGTGCATGATGCTACAACATGTCAATTATGAACATATCCTCATCCATAATATATGTGCCAAAAAGGTGAACACATATATAACAATGATATAAGCAACATGAATCCAAGAGTGAATACAGAAGTACTATATATATCTATCTCTATGAACATAGATACACATGGAAGGAAATAAGAACATACAAGTCTAATATATAGCAGCTAACAGTAGAAGCATGTAACAAGTATCAAATAAGCTAAAACCAGGGAAATGATAAATCTACCAATTACCCCTAGTTATATATATACTACACATATCATAAGACACTATCAAGAGATAAGTCAAAAGGTATCCGCCTCAAAAGAAGATCGAATCAAACAAATCCGAAGTCGAGACGCTCGTCTCGAATCAAAGTCCTACATCAATCAATGTATATATTTTATTTAGCTAAATTCATATGAATTAAATAGATAAATAGAAATTCCCAACTTAGTTAGGGAAAACTCTAATCAATATAAGTCATTAACCTTAACTAATCATAATCTATTGGTCAACTTGGGTTAACTTCATTAACCCTAATCATACCACCATTCAATTCAAACCATGACCTACAATAAAGACCAATTAGATACCCTTACCTCACTTCACAGCCGCTATTGATCCACAGTCAAGGATCATTGCTGCCCTGATGGGCTCAAAGAACACCACAAAACAAAACCTCCCTACTGGATTCCTCCCCACTGATCGAATCAAGAAGAGGAAATCCCTGATCAACAAGACAACCTATCACCAACTAAAAACCAGAAACAAATTATGCACATTACCTCTTCTTCTCCAATCCCGTGACCTTAATCAGCAGCAAGGAAGAGGAGGTCCAAATTCTGATCAAGGGAAAAACTAGAACGAGTCTAATCCGATACCTTTCCCTAACCAGAACAAGAAGAGTCAACGCCGAAAAGAACCCTAATCTAGCGAAACCCTTGAATCTACAAGATCCAGCGACGCCTTGCCTCTCTTGATCGCCTCTCGATGATGTCGCTCAATCCGATCCGGCTAGAGAAAACGTGGATCGCTCCGTGAGCAGCTCGAGGAGAGAAAATGGAAGGTCGATCGGTTGAAGATGCCACGAAATCTTGTCCTTCACCGTGCCCTAGCCACTGTGCCATCGACGATCGACCACAGTAACCACCGTAGAAGCGATCATGGGACTGAAGATGGCTTGAACTCTGCCGGTACCGTCAAGATCCGATGACGTGCTCCTCAGGGTAGGGGCGAAGGCGAGATGGTGAAGCTTCGGTGGAGAGAGGAGGTGATCGTGAAATCGCAGGGAAGAAGAGAAGAAAGCACGGGGTCGAGTAGAGAGGATCGGCGTTTGGGGGAAGAAAAGTAAAGGAAAAGAATATATATATAACCTAAACAGGTTTTTCTCCGAACCCACCGATTCATCCCTTCAAATCCATCGTACGAGCTCCAAAAAATTCTCAGAAAATTTCTAAAATTCTGGAAAATTCTGTTAAGGTTATTTGTCCATTTAACCTTATTATTTATTTATCGTATGTTACATTCTCCCCTACTAATAAAAATTTAGTTTCCATTGTTATCTACCATCCGCAAGCACTATATATAGAAAAATAGTATAAATGTTGAACAGAACTCTAACCCACATACCTCAAG
This sequence comes from Zingiber officinale, assembly GCF_018446385.1. Lineage (NCBI taxonomy): Eukaryota > Viridiplantae > Streptophyta > Magnoliopsida > Zingiberales > Zingiberaceae > Zingiber > Zingiber officinale. Next base: position 102,469,242 of record NC_055987.1, on the reverse strand, counting down.
TAAAAAGATGGGGGTATCGAGCTCGGATCGTATCCTCGAGCTCCCAGGTAGCCTCCTCATCAGAATGATACTGTCATCCGACCTTAACCAGCCGGATAGTCTTGTTCCGCAGCTGACGCTTTTTGTGGTACAAAATCCGTATCAGAACCTCCTTGTAAGTAACGTCAGGCTAAATGGAAACTGATATATCTGACAGAGCATGTGCTAGGTCGAATATGTATCTCCTCAGCATAGATACATGAAATACAGCGTGAATATCAACTAGAGATGGTGGTAGCGCCAGACGGTAAGTTACTGCTCCAATCCTCTCTAAGATCTGGAACGACCCAAGATATCGTGGAGCTAGCTTACCTCGGAGACCAAATCTCTTCACCCCTTTCGTGGGTGAAACTCTCATGAATACATGGTCACTAGTAGAGAACTCCGAGGGTCTTCATCTTCGATCAACATAACTCTTATGACGGTCCCGAGCCTCTGACGTCCTCCGTCTGATAGTGCGAACCAACTCTGCCTCCCGCTAAGCTTGATGAGATCCTAACAGTTGGGCCTTTCCAACCTCCTCCTAGAGGGTGAGTGTCCGACAAGGTCTACCATACAACGCTTCAAACGCTGTCATCTGGATAACCGAATGATAGTTGTTGTTGTTGGTAAACTCCACCAATGGCAGGTGGTCCTCTCAGCTGCCTTCTAAATCCATAACACAAGATCTCAGCAAGTCCTCTAAAGTCTGAATGATCTTCTTTGACTGTCCATCTGTCTACGCATGGAATGCCTAGGGGTATAAATGAGCCAAGCCGTTCATGAGCTATTCGAAGCTCGATTTGATAAAAGTTCGTCTGAGCTCGTTTAATGAGGCTCGTTAAGATAAACAAACCAAGCTCAAGTTTCACAATATTCGGCTTGTTAGCTCGTGAACATGTTCGTTAAGTTCATAAATCAACTTTTAAATAAAAAAAATTAATAGTTTTGATATTGAATCTATAGATTTTACACTCTACTTATGAAAAACATAGGCAAATATATTAAATTTATTTATTAGAATAAAATTATAAATTTTAACAAGAATATTATAATTTTTTTAAAAATATATAATTTAGTTTTTAATGAATATTTAAATTTATAATTTATATTTATGAAGCTCGTTTAGGCTCGATAAAAGCTCGAATAAGCTCGTGAGCCAGGAATATATTCGTTAAATAAAGCTCAAGCTCGACTCGATTATAAATGAGCCAAACTCAAACATCCAAGAGTTCGGCTCAGCTCGGCTCGACTCGATTACACCCCTAGGAATGCCATACTGAAACAGAGTTGTGTGCCCAAGGTGTGCTGCAGACTCTACCAGAATCGGGACGTGAACTGGGGGGTCTTTATCCGATATAATGCTCAATGGAATATCATGCAATCTGATAACCTCTCGACAATAAAGCTCTGTTAATCGATCCAGAGAATCAGTCTTTCAGATCGCTAAAAAGTGTGCGGATTTGGTTAATCGGTTAACGATTACCCAAATCACATCATGACCTCGTCGAGTCCTAGGCAATCCTACCACAAAATCCATAGTAATGTGCTACCATTTCCACTCTGGAATAGAGATCCTCTAAAGTAATCCAGCAGGTCTCTAGTGCTCAGCCTTCACCTGCTGACAGACGAGACATCTAGCTACAAATTCTATGATGTCTTTCTTCATAACGTTCCACCAATAGGAACTCCTCAAATTGCGATACATACAGGTTCCACCTGGGTGGATAGCAAATCTAAAGCGATGAGCCTCCTGAAGTAACTCCTCTATGACCGGGTGAGACTGAGGCACACATAATCTGCCTCGAAAATAAACAATACCCTCATTATCTCGTGTAAACTCGGTCCGTTGTCCGGAAGCTATCTAGCTGCCAATGAACTGTAAATGCTAATCTCCGACCTGTGCTGTTGGAGTGTATACTTAAAAGTTTAGATTTTGTACACATTTATTTTGAAATAAAGAATCACATTGGTCAAATGTTTACATTTATTTGTTAAATGTAATCGTTCAATTAATTTATATAGTAGATAACATGGAGTGTGGAGTCACACTTAGAAGATCATGTTGTCGGTTCTCTATAAATTATAAACAGTTGCTCACGACTAAGATGGAAAGGAACAAACCATCAGAATAGACGTAGTGTAATTGAGCATTAGTTTATCTTGACTAATAAATTACACTGATATACTTTAAGTGTATTGAGTAGGATCATTTAGATAAGTTCTTTTTGTACTAACTTAGTAAAAGAACTAAACCTTAGTTATTATGGAAGTGTGTGCTCTTAATCCTAATATAATAACAAGCATGTATATTTAATATTTATTTCTTTGACTTATCAAAGAGTGAGGTTTAGCTCGATAAATCAATATGTCCGATAAGTTGGAAAATGATATTACTTATAGTATGTGTTGTTGATTATAGAAGGAATCTGTGTCCTAGTTATCTAGGTTGAGAATGTCCCCAAGAGGAGCTAATAAAGATTGCCATGTTAAACCCTGCAGGTGGACCTAGTCCAACATGACAATAAAGTTGAGTGGTACTACTCTTGGAGCTAGATATTAATTAAATGAGTTGTCAGTAACTCACTTAATTAGTGGACATTCGTAATCTTAAACACAGGGAGACTAACACACTCATGATAAGAAGGAGCCCATAATGTAATTTGAGATTGGTGCGGTAGTGCGGTAATAACTCTCTAGTGGAATGAGTTATTATCGATGAACTTGAGTTGTGTGTTCGGGGCGAGCACGGGATACTTAAGCTCATCGGAAGGCCAAAACTAATTTCTCCTCTAGGTCCCTGTTGTAACCTCAATAAAGCCTCAAGTCCATCCAAAGAAAAGTCTATCTTGGTGTTCAAGAAGGGGTCGATTCATTGCTTGGTGACCAAGCAATAGCCGACCACATATTCTCTAGAAATGGTCGGCCCTTGCCTTGGGCAAGGGGGTCGGCCGCAATATTTAAATTAGGAAGGTTGTTTTTGAATTTTTAAATTTCCTCAGATATTTACAATTTGTAAAAAGAGAGATTTTAAAAATTTATAAAATTTTTCTAATTTAAATTAGGCCACAAGATTTTAAAAGAGAGTTGTAAAATTTATAAAACTTTCTTTTAAAAAGAAATATTATTAGAGATGTTTTAAATTTTAAAACTTGGTTTTAAATTTTAAAACTTTCCTTTTAATATCCACATTAGAAAAAAAGAGAGAATTTGTAAAATTTTATTAGAAGTTTTCTTCTTTTAAAATTTTATAAAAATTTTTTTCTTTCTTTTCCTTTTAATAAGTGGCCGGCCACCTTGCTTGGTGCCCAAGCAAGGGGCCAGTCAAATAATTAAACATCAACAAATAGTTGTTTAATTAATAAATCAATCTAGGATTGATTAATTAAAAGGAAAGAAAAAGAAAAAAAAGGGAAATAGGAATGAGTCTAATTTTTATAAAACTCTTTCCATAATTTTCCGTTGGGAAACTAATATAAAAAAGGGGGAAGGGGAGGCCTTGAAGAACACAACAATTGATATTGTGTTGTTGGAGATCATCAAGTGGCAGGACCCCCTCCCTCTCTTCCCTTTGCTCTCTTTTGCTCCTTTGTGGTGGTGGTGGCCGTATTCTAGAGAAGGAGGAGAAGCTTTCCGGGTGGTGTTCGTCTTGGAGGATTGTCGCCCATACGACGTCCAAGAGGAGGCGAGGGATACGACAGAAGATCTTGAGGTTTTTAGCATACAAGGAAGAGGTATAACTAGTATTTAATTTTTGCATCATACTAGTTAATTTTTCTTTGTATAAATACCAAATACAAGAGGCATTCGATTCTTGTTTTTCGAATTTAATTTCGATGTTGTGTTCTTTTTCTTTTTTCCTTGTGATTTGATTGTTCCTTTTGGTTAACCTAGAGTTATATAAGGAAATTAAATATTAACTTTCCTTAAAAGGTTTTGTCTAGTCGGTGGTGGTTGCTCCCGTATCCAAGAAGGCCAAGTGCCTCGCCATGCAGTATTGGAAGCCAATTTTGGAAACTAATATTTAATTGAATTTATAATCTAGGTGATTTGGATCAAACGTGTTAAGTTCCGCAGGAGATCCAAATCTAAACCTAAAAGAACATATAAGTGAAACTTGGAATCAAACGTGTTAAGTTCCGCAGGAGATACAAGTTTAACTTAAAAGAACACATGGTAGCTAGGAAAGGTTCAGATCACGTACAAAATTTTTGTACAGTGGAGCCATTGGATTTTCCGAGTAGCAACCAACAATTGGTATCAGAGCGAGGTTTTGCCTCTGTATATTTGGTATTAGTTTAATTATGCACATGTCATACATAATTTAGGCAGGTTAATAGTAGGATGTGCTAACTTTGTGGATGCAGGATCCAACTATTATGGCTTATAGTTTTTATATGTGTGATTGTACCCTTGGACATATCAAGGGCATTTATTGTGTGTGCATGATTGTATTATAAAATACAGCAGGAGCTGTATTTAGTTTTATTAGGATTTTATTTTTTGATCTAGTTACATGTACATTCCGTTTATGGAATATAGGATCGATGGATGTAAATTTTATTTTATGTTCGATCTAGTTCACATGTACATTCCTTCGAGGAATATAGGATCAAAAAATGTAAAATTCTATTTATGTCGCGGATCGAATCTTGCAAGGTGTGGAACCTTTTTGAGGACCAGAGCCGCAGCGGAACAAGGGGCAAGATGGATGCAACAACTAGATCCGGTGGCAGTGGCCAAAGATGGCAGCAGCTAGGGTTTGCGACACTCGGAGGATAGCAATAGATAAAAGCCATAATAGTTAAAAATTAGTTTTTCTATTTATTACTTTTTATGCTGTGACTGTGTATGCTTGTTAGTATGCATGTTTAGTAGGCTAGCATAGTCAAAATTCCTCACTTTAAATAACTAAGTGGGAGAGGGATTTAATTTTAAATAAATTTCACGGTCTCCATTACTGGTTTATAAGTGATGCAACAAGCTTGCGCATTGGCTCTGAGTGCCTTCCTCCATATCGGATGAGCTTGTTTGCGGATCACTAGATTAAACTTCCATTCTTAGGATGACTATAGGAAGTTAATTAAGAGCGTGTGATCTTCCCCATCGGAAGGGGCACAATCTTATTAATAGACTTAGTGTCAAGTAATGGTACACACTTAAGCACGTCTAATAGTATCCTCCCCATCGGAGTCACTGCTATTATTCGTGTGACCAAAGTAAGCCAACTATTAATTTTATTTATCAAAAAGTTATGTTGACAAGATAATAAAATTAATGGGTAAAACCCTCCTTTTACAAATGTTGAATTTGTATACATCCACACTATCGTGGCATACAAAATTCACGGTGTTTTGAGGTGTTGGTTAATTTAAAATAGTATTGTTTGAGGAATCAATATTATTCTAAATTTAGAGTTCTGACCAAAAGTTATTTGTGATTCTTAGGATGACTTTCAACCCACTGGCCATCATACTAAAAGAGAACAGACTTACTGGTCCTAACTACATAGATTGAAAAAGGAACCTGGACATTGTTCTTACTGCTGAGGGCTATAAGTTTGTACTGTCAGAGGAATGCCTAGAAACACTTAGCAATGATTCTACCCCAAAGGAGATTCAGTATCATAGTAAATGGGTAAAAGCTGATGAGATGGCGCGGTGTTACATCTTGGCTTCGATGTCAAATGTATTGCAACATCAGCATCAGGACTTACCAACAGCCTATGATATAATAAACAATCTCAAGGAACTCTTCGGACATCAGAATCGGGCTGCTAGGCAAGAGGCAATGAGAAAACTGATGACAGCCACCATAACTAAGGGGACTCCCGTGAGGGATCATATTCTCAAGATGATTACTTACTTAAACGAAATACAAGTTCTTGGAGGGGAAATTGATGGGGAAACCCAGGTCGATATCATCCTCCAAACGCTGCCCAGAAGTTTTGAGCATTTTCGCCTGAACTATAATATGAATAAAAGGATGTATTCATTGGCGGAACTTCCGATAAGCCGAAGGGTTGTTTCGTCAACATTCTCAAATTCACTATGCTGAAAATGGTTCTACTTCTAAGCCGAAAGACAAGAAGAAGAAGAAGAAACAAAATGGCTCAGCAAAGAAGGTGAATAAACCTCAAGGTGCAGGACAAAAAGTTAGAATAAAGAAGCTGAAGGGCAAGTGCTTTATTTGCAAGCAGACTGGACATTGGAAGGCGGACTGTCCTCGTAGAAAGGATAACAATAAAGGTATATCTCATACTCTAGTTGTTGAAACATGTTTAATCTGTTATCTACCAAGACCGTGTGTAGATACGGAGCCATCGATCATGTCTGCATTCCTCGGGGTTCCAGAAACCCGACGACTATCTCAAGGAGAGATTACCGCTCTCGGGCAATGCTACTAAGGTGGCAGTTATGCAGTGGGAGATGTCTACTTATCTTTTAATAGGAATAGAAATTTGATTTTAAGAAATTGTCTTTATGTACTCCAGTTTAGAAAGAATTTGATTTCGCTAAACTATTTTTGGATGGATATTCAGTTTCCTTTAGTAACGATGTAGTTATTAAGAGAAATAAAGTGATTATCTGTTCTGGTGCATTAGTTGAAAATTTGTATACTTTAAATCCAATTTCTCTCACAAAGCATAATATGGAAATTAATAATACATCTTCTAACTCAAATAAGAGAAAAGAACCTTCAGAAATGAACCAAGCATATCTTTGGCATCTAAGGCTTGGTCATATTAACTTAAGTAGGATTCAGAGGCTTATAGCCGATGGACTCTTGGGTTCATTAGAGTTGGAAAATTTTCCAACTTGTGAATCTTGCTTGGAAGGTAAAATGACCAAGAGGACTTTTAAGGCCAAGGGGTATAGAGCCAAAGAAATGTTAGAATTGGTTCATTCTGATTTGTGTGGTCCTATGTCTGTCCAGGCAAGAGGTGATTTTGAATATTTTGTCTCTTTTATAGACGATTATTCAATATATGGATACATTTACCTAATGCGCCGCAAGTCTGAGTGCTTTGATAAGTTCAAAGAGTACAAGGCTGATGTGGAGAAACGTCTAGGTAAAAGTATCAAGACACTACGGTCTGATCGTGGTGGCGAATACCTCTTAGGAGAGTTTAGGAATTACTTATTAGAGGCCGGGATTTAATCCCAATTGTCAGACTGTACACCCCAATGTAACGAATGGTGTGGCGGAACGAAGGAATATGACTTTATGGAGATAGTTAGATCGATGATGAGTTATTCGAATTACAAATTCGCTTTTGGGGATACGCCTAGAAACCATACATTCGAACTTAGTACCTTCTAAATCAATTTCTTCTATTCCCACAATTGTGGAATGGTAGCCCGCCTAAGACATTTTGATTTGGGGTAGTCCGACATATGTCGAAACCAGGAATCCGATAAGTTAGAATCTCGTACAGTTCACGTGTTTGTGGGGTATCCCAGAGAAACGAAAGGTGGTTTATTTATAGTCCTAAAGACCGGAAGGTCATTGTTAGCACCATGCCCGCTTTGAAGAAGACTATATAATGGATCACAAGCCCAGAAAATTGTTCTAGAAGAACTTAGAGAGGACACGCCTACTTATCAGCACAAGATGAAGTACCACAAGAGACCGCAACACGTGTCACACATGATACACAACCACATATGGTTCGTCAGTAGTGGGAGGGTTGTAAGGCAGACCGATAGATTCATGTTTTTGGGAGAGTCTTGGACTTGATCCCAGGTAAACATGAACCTGATCCCGAACATATGATGAAGCACTCCAAGATATAGATGCAACATCTTGACAAAAGGCAATGAATTCCAAAGAGTCTATGTACTCTAATAAGGTCAGGGAGCTTGTAGAACCACCCGGTGTAAAAGCCGTTGGATGCAAGTGGATCTATAAAAGGAAAAGAGGGACGACGGAAGGTAGAAACCTTCAAAGCTAGGCTTGTTGCAAAAGGGTACACTCGGAAAGAGGGAATCGATTATGAGGAGACCTTTTCACCGATAGCTATGCTTAAGTCTATCCGGATACTCTTATCCATTGTTGCTCATATGGATTATGAGATTTGGCAAATGGATGTCAAGATGTTTCTTTAATGGAAGTCTCAAGAGAACATCCATATGAACAACGCAAGGGTTCATTGAAAAGACAAAGAGCATCTAGTGTGCAAGCTCAATCGGTCCATTTATGGACTAAAGCAAGCTTCAAGGTCTTGGAACATTCTTTAATGAAGTAATCCATCATATAGGATTTATTCGATGTCCGGATGAGTCTTGTATACAAGAAGTGTAACGAAACGTGGTGGTATTTCTTGTACTATACGTAGATGATATTTTGTTAATTGGCAATAATGTCAAGGTATTATCGGATGTAAGGGTATGGTTGTCCAAACAATTTGATATGAAAGACTTAGGAGAATGTGCACATCCTTGGGATCAGTTATAAGAGATCGCAAGAAAAGAATGTCTGTCTTCCCAAGCTTCGTATATAGATACAATCCTTGCTCGTTTTAGCATGCAGGATTCCAAGAAAGGTTTCTTACCTTTAGGTATGGGTAGCTTTATCTAAAGAGATGTCTCCAAGACATCAAAGGAGATAGAGGACATGAAAGCAGCTCCTTGCTTCGGTGTAGGAAGCCTAATGTATGCAATGCTATGTACGAGACCCGATATCCATTTTACTGTGGCATGGTTAGCAGATATCAAAGTAACCTGGACAAGGACATTGGACCGCGGTAAAGCATATATTAAAGTACCGAGAAGGACTAGAGATTATATGCTAGTTTACCAAGCAGACGATTTGCTCCCTGTGTTACGTATTTCCAATCAGATAGGGACAACAGTAAGTCTACATCAGGCTATGTGTTTCCTTTAGGAGGTGGAGTCATTGCATGGAGGAGTGTTAAGCAGAAATGTGTTTCGGACTCAACCATGGAAGCTGAGTATGTAGCAGCCTTTGAGGCGGCTAAAGAAGCAGTATGACTCACGAACTTTCTAATAGACTTAGATGTGATTCTTGATTTGCCCAAAATCATCAGAATTTATTGTGATAATAGCGGTGCAGTTGCAAACTCGAAGGAACCACGAGCTCATAAGGCAAGTAAAAATATAGAGCGCAAGTACCACCTGATACGAGACATCGTCAAGCGAGGAGAAGTTGTCGTCGCCAAGATAGCGTCAGCAGATAACCTGACAGATCTTTTCACTAAGGCCCTTCCGGCAAAAGCTTTTGATCGACATGTGGAGGGGATGAGAATCAGATGTATGACAACAAATATGACAGCTTAGACTTTTAGTATAAGTAGGAGATTGTTAAATGTAATCGTTCAATTAATTTATATAGTAGATAACATGGAGTGTGGAGTCACACTTAGAAGATTATGTTGTCGAATCTCTATAAATTATAAATAGTTGCTCATGACTAAGATGGAAAGGAACAAACCATCAGAATAGACGTAGTGTAATTAAGTATTAGTTTATCTTGACTAATAAATTACACTGATACACTTTAAGTGTATTGAGTAGGATCATTTAGGTAAGTTCTTTTTGTACTAACTTAGTAAAAGAACTAGACATTAGTTATTATGGAAGTGTGTGCTCTTAATCCTAATATAATAAGAAGCATGTATATTTAATATTTATTTCTTTGCCTTATCAAAGGGTGAGGTTTAGCTCGATAAATCAATATGCCCGATAAGTTGGGAAATGATATTACTTATAGTATGTGTTGTTGATTATAGAAGGAATCTGTGTCCTAGTTATTTAGGCTAAGAATGTCCCCAAGAGGAGCTCATAAGGATTGCCATGTTAAACCCTGCAGGTGGACCTAGTCCAACATGACAATAAAGTTGAGTGGTACTACTCTTGGAGCTAGATATTAATTAAATGAGTTGTCAGTAACTCACTTAATTAGTGGACATTCGTAATCTTAAACACAGGGAGACTAACACATGTTGGTGCGGGTAGCACTAACGGTCTAACCTAGGTTTTGATGAATGACAAATAGGTTAAGTTAGTTTTGTTGTTGTCTGACACTTTGATCAAGTGTGCAGGAGAAGTCCAGACAGGTCGACCTTCTGGATGTCCGGCACGAAGCCCAACCAGTCGTGACCGGATAGCCGTGCAAGAAGTCCAAGGGTCGACATGGGCCGGACGTCGAGAAGTCCAAGCGCCGACGGGTCGGCCGACCGGACGCTGCAGAAGTCCAGGTCGGCGGCCGACCGGACGTCCGGTAAGTGAGGTAAGTCATCGGGAGGATCTGCAAGGACGCCCCTCGAAGGGAACATTAGGCGTCGATCCGGCTTAGATCCATTTCGGATGTCTAAGTCGAGATCGTGACTAGATTCCAGTCTCGGATAGACGGAATCTAAGTCATACCATTTGTGCTAATTCATATTATTATAAAATATGCTAACAATCTATTTTGCAGGATACATATTGCCTCGGACTAACTTTGTTTTGCAGGAAAAGGGAGTTTTCTGGAACAAGGTGGTCCGGGCGCCCGGAAGGCAAATTATATCCAGCCAAGTCATCGCCACGTGGAGCATCACGGTTTGAGCAGCTACGTCACATTCCAGGCGCTTGGAAGGAATCCAGGCGCCCGGAGCAGCATATAAAAGAAGCCCCAGGCAGGAGCTTCAGAATCAATCAATCAGAGAACTCTTCTACTGCTGGTCCTGCTGCTCGACGTCAAGTGCGACGCCAACAAAGCTCCGACAAAGTGCTCCTTCGGTTTTTTATTTAATTTCCTTGTCGGTATTACTTTGTTTTCACTAGCATTTTCTATATTCATTCTGTAATCATATTTCGACTTGTTAATGATTGCCCAACGAAAGTGGTCAAGGACCACGGGCCTTCGAGTAGGAGTCGTCACAGGCTCCGAACGAAGTAAAAGATATTTGTGTCTATTTTACTTTTCTGCTGCGTTTATACTCCAAAATTCCTAATCGATATTCACCCCCCTCTATCGAATCTAACGGTCCTACAAGTGGTATCAGAGCAGCTACCGCTCTGATTTGGTGCAACCACCAATCAGACTGGGGGTGAATTTTTTCTTTCTGTTTTCAGTCTAATTCTAAATTTTTTTAACTAAATCTAAATTGGTGCAACACTATTCTAGATTTTTTTTTGTTTTGTCTCTTCCCGCACTACTAATCCAAGACCAAGTCTTGGGATTCTTTTTGGTTCTCTTCTTTCATCTGTACGTAGGACTAAAATGTCTCAGACAGAAGGATTCAGCACAGTACGACCCTCGCTTTTCAACGGGGATGATTTTCCGTACTAGAAGAAGCGCATGGAGGTCTATCTCAAAACAGACTTCGACCAGTGGATGAGCATTACGAGACCCTACAAAATTCCAACAGACACTTCCGGGAATATACTGGATCCCGAAGACTGGACAGCTGATTTGAAGAAGAAAGCGTCAACAGAGAATAAAACAATCAATACTCTACAGTGCGGATTAACAAGAGAAGAACTAAACAGAGTCGGTCCACACAAAAATGCTAAAGAGCTGTGGGAAAAATTGATCGAACTGCACGAGGGAACGAGCGACGCCAAGGTAACAAAACGAGACCTGCTTTTGAATAAAATTTTTAATATAAAAATGCAGGAAGGTGAAACGGCGAACCAGCTCCACGCAAGGATCAAGGACATCCTTAACGGGCTTCATGCGATAGGCCACCAGATGAAAAATAGAGACTTAATAAGATACGCATTAAATGCTTTTCCACGTAATAGCTTGTGGGCATCAATCGTAGATGCCTACAAAATTTCTAAGAATCTTTCTAAATTAAAATTAGATGAGCTTTTCTGTGAATTAGAATTACACGAACAAACTAATGCTGGAGCCGAGAAAGGTATAGCTTTATTTGCAGGTTCCTCCAAAGAAAAGAAAAGCAAGCTTGAATTTGAAGAAGAATCTGACCAAGACTTCGAAGACGAAGAACACCTGGTGAACTTGGTAAGAAAAATGTTCACCAGGAGAAAAAGGAGCTTCAGCAAAAAGGATCTTCAAAAGATCAGTTCTCCCTCAGAACAAAAGAACGTGACTTGCTACGGCTGCAATAAAAAGGGACACTACAAGAACGAATGCCCAAAACTAAAGTTCGACAAACCAAAGCCAACAAAAAAGAAGGCACTCAAAGCAACGTGGGACGACTCCTCGGACGAATCGGAGGAAGAAGAACAGAAACATCAGAGCCACCTCGCACTGATGTCCCACGAAGCTGAAACAGAAGACGAATCGGAAGATGAAGACGGGTCTGAACCCGAAACAAGCCACGAGTCCGTACTCGTTTCCGAAGGCCCGAATGAGGAAACCAAGTGGATTTTGGACAGTGGTTGCTCCAAACATATGACTGGAGATCACACCAAGTTCACTCAACTCACTTACAAAAGCTTAGGAACAGTTGCCTTTGGAAACAACGGCAAACTCAAGGTAATTGGTATAGATAATATTGAATTAAAATCAGACTTTATAATTACAAATGTTTTACTTGTTGAAAATTTTAAATACAATCTTCTAAGTATAAGTCAATTGTGTGATACTAGGTATAAGGTTAAATTTCTATCCACAGAGTGTTTAATCAAACATCTAGATAATCCTACTATAAGCCTAAAAGGTTTTAGAAAGACAACATCTATGCCATCAACTTAACCATTTCTTCCATTAAGTGTTATTTAACACAAAAAGAAGAAACTTGGTTATGGCATAGGAGGATGTCTCACACCAACTTTAGAAATATAAGTAAATTAAATGGACTTGTAAAAGGCTTACCAAAATTACCTAACTTAGATTCAACCATATGTAATGCTTGTCAACAAGGCAAACAAACTAAATCAACCCACAAACAAACAAATCAACCACGAACTAACTCAATATTAGAAGTTCTACATTTGGACCTTTTTGACTCCCATGGAGTCAAATCTATAAATGGAAACTTATATTGTTTAGTAATTATAGACGATTACTCTAGGTTTACTTGGGTAAAATTCTTAAAACATAAAGATGAAACTTTTGAAATTTTTACAAATTTCTGCAAACAAATTGAAAACGAAAAAGATATTAAAATTAAAAGAATTAGGAGTGACAACGGGGGAGAATTTAAAAATCATAACTTTAACAGTTTTTGTCTAGAAAACGGTTACCATCATGAGTTCTCATGCCCTAAAACCCCCCAACAAAATGGGATTGTAGAAAGAAAAAAATAGAACCTTACTTGAAGCTTCTAGAATAATGTTAAATGAGTATAACCTACCTAAATACTTTTGGGCAGAAGCCGTCAGTACAGCCTGCTATGTACAGAACAGAACAACAATAAATAAAACTCATAACAAAACGTTTTTCGAAATGTTTTATAATAAACAACCAAATATAAAATATTTTAAAGTATTTGGGTGCCCAGTTTTTATCTTAAATACAAGAGAACACTTAGGAAAATTCACCTCTAAAATTGAAAATAGAATTTTTGTAAGATATTCCCTAAATAGTAGAGGCTACAGAATTTACAATAAGGTTACCTTAAAAATTGAAGAAACTACTAATGTAAAATTTGAAGAAACTAAACAAGACAAAGAACCTACACAACCACCTGAGTTTGTTCCAGAAACCAACCAAACTCTAAGTCATGAAGAAGAGGAACAACATCAAGAGAGTCAACCCCCTAGAACAATAAGGGTCAACCCAAATCATCCAACTGATCAAATAATTGGTGACCCAGACTTAAGAGTTCAAACCAGATCATCATTTAGAAACCTAAGTCAAATTTCTTTAATTTCAAAAATTGAACCCAAAACTGTGGATGAATCCCTACTAGACCCAGATTGGATTATAGCTATGCAAGAAGAACTAGCCCAATTTGAGCGTAATGAGGTTTGGGACCTAGTCCCACCACCTAAGAATAAGAAAATAATAGAAACAAAATGGGTATTCAGAAACAAACTAAGTGAAACTGGGGAAATTACTAGAAATAAAGCTAGACTAGTTGCCAAAGGGTTTAGTCAGGTTGAAGGACTTGACTATGATGATACCTATGCCCCAGTAGCCAGATTAGAATCCATTAGAATGTTACTAAGTTATGCAGCCCATAAGGGATTCAAACTATACCAAATGGATGTTAAGTCTGCCTTTCTTAATGGACTAATTAAAGAAGAAGTTTATGTAGGTCAACCTCCTGGGTTTGAAAGTCTAGAACACCCTGATTATGTATTTAAGTTAAAGAAAGCGTTATATGGACTTAAACAAGCACCCAGGGCATGGTATGAAAGGCTAACATCCTACTTAACATCTAAAGGATTCAACCAAGGTCAAATTGACCCAACCTTGTTTGTTAAATCATTAAATACAGACATATTTATTTCACAAATATATGTAGATGATATAATATTTGGCTCAATAAATTCAGAATTTTTAGAAGAATTTATTAATCTAATGGAAAAAGAATTTGAAATGAGCTTAGTAGGAAAATTAACTTATTTCTTATGATTACAAATCAAACAAACAAATGAAGGAAATTATATTTATCAACATAAATATACTAAAGAGTTACTTAAAAAATTCGGAATGGAAAATACAAAAGAAATAAAAACACCTATGGCAGTAAACACAATCTTAGACAGTGACCCAAATGGAAAACCAATTGATTTAAAACATTATAGGAGTGCAATAGGTAGCCTACTGTATTTAACTGCAAGCCGACCTGATATTTTATTTGCAGTTAGTATGTGTGCTAGATACCAAACTTGTGCTAAGGAATCCCATTTGACACAAGTTAAAAGAATTTTTAGATATCTTAAAGGAACAACAAACGTAGGAATCTGGTATCCTAGGACAAATAATTTTGAACTAATAGGGTATTCTGACTCAGATTATGCTGGATGTAAATTAGACCGCAAAAGCACAAGTGGTGGATGCCAATTATTAGGTTCATCACTTGTTAGCTGGTTTAGTAGAAAGCAACATTGTGTTGCTCTATCTACAACTGAGTCAGAATACATAGCTATAGGTGAATGTGTTGCACAATTATTATGGATGATGCATGCTCTAAAAGATTTCAACTTAAATATCACAAATGTAAAAGTATTAATTGACAATATAAGTTCAATTAACTTAACCAAAAACCCTGTGCATCATTCAAGAACCAAACATATTGAAATTAGGCACCACTTCATCAGGGATCATGTTACTAAAGGTGATATTGAACTCAAGTACATTGAGTCCAAATCAAATTTAGCTGACATTTTTACAAAACCACTCTCTGAAAGTGAATTTAGCAACTTACGTCGAAAATTAGGGATGTGCTTAATAGACTAGGATTTTTTCAAAATGATTTTCAAAAATAATTCTTTCAAATTATAAGTTAAACTTATTTGCCTTCAAAACTTTCCATTTTTAGATTTTCAAAAACAGTTTTGGCCTTAGACTAGTTTTGAATCCTTAGAAAGCATGTACCCATAGGTCTAGTTTCTGAGCATCTCACCAACACCTTAGGTTTACCTTGCTTGTGTTTGACAAACATAGAAAGGGGTGAGATGCATAGGCCAATTGTCTGGACTTAAGATGCTTATTTCAGTGCATCAGCATAAGTCTGGACGTTAAATACAACTCAGATATTAATCAGATTAAGTTGATCAGTCAAGTCAACTTAATCTGACTAACCAAGTGAAAGCTACTATCTTCTGATAGTTAGTTAGTACCTAATTGGTTAGACAGCTGGTTAAATTTAAGTATCAAGTTCAGGGGGAGAAATTAACTAAAATTTTGTGTGTCTGAAAAATATTTTTAAAACTAAGTTACTTTGAACATTAGTTTACAAAAAGTTAAATTTAACTAAGTGTTTGAAAAACTTGGAAGTTTAATTCCACCTAATTTTCAAATCTGATTTAAAAAGTTGACTATTAAAACTTTACAAATTTAGCTTTTATCAAATTAGCCTTAAAAATCTATTTTGGCAAAATTTAATCTCACTTAATTTTTGCTTTGTTTTGAAAAATTGAAGTTGAAAATTTACCTTTTGAAAAGTACATGTTACTTAAACCGAAAAAAAAAAAATTTTTTTGAAAAGTTGAAAAACCTGATTTAAAAATTTTTACACGCCTGAAAAGTTAAAACTTGATTAACTTTAAATTCATACTTTTCAAAATTCAACTTGTCTCCCCCAAGTCAACCTTTTCAAGATCAATTGTTTTACAGTAACCCTACACTATGTTTACCTTTGTTTTTTTGATGAATGCTAAAGGGGGAGGGTTAGGCGGTTAAGTTAGATAAACCAAATTGAAAACACTAAAACTAACTTTAAAACCGATGTACCTATTTTTTTGCGTTTGTTCACTAACTTAACCAGGTTGTCATTCCATCAAAAAGGGGGAGATTGTTGGTGCGGGTAGCACTAACGGTCTAACCTAGGTTTTGATGAATGACAAATAGGTTAAGTTAGTTTTGTTGTTATCTGACACTTTGATCAAGTGTGCAGGAGAAGTCCAGACAGGTCGACGGGCTGACCGACAACGGCACGGCCCGCCTAGGTCGACGGGCCGACCGGATAGTCGCAAGAAGTCCAAGTGGGTCGACGGGCCGACCGGACGCTTGGAGAAGTCCAAGCGGTCGACGGGCTGACGGACGCTGGCGAGAAGTCCAGACGGTCGACCTACCGACCGGACGTCCGACAGCAAGTGAGGTAAGTCACCGAGGGGAGTGATCTGAGGACACGCTCCGGAAGGAACATTAGGCCGATCCGATTAGATCCATTTCGATGTCTAAGTCGAGATCGTGACTAGATTCCGATCTCGGATAGACGGAATCTAAGTCATACCATTGTGCTAATTCATATTATTATAAAATGTGCTAACAATTTATTTTCAGGATACATATTGCCTCGGACTAACTTTGTTTTGCAAGAAAAGGGAGTTTTCGAACAAGGTGGTCCGGCGCCGGGATCCGGCGCCGAGGTCCGCGGAGATCCGGCCCGGAAGGGATCCGGCGCCTAAGGCAAATTATATCCACCAAGTCGCCGCCACGGAGCATCACGGTTTGAGCAACTCGTCACATTCCGCGCCTGAAGGAATCTAGGCGCCCGAGCAAAGATATAAAAGAATCGGTGCAGAGCAATCAATCAATCGAGAACTCTTCACCGGGTCCCGCCGCCGACGTCAAGGCGATGCCAACAAAGTCGACAAAGTGCTCCTTCGGCTTCTTATTTAATTTCCTTGTCAGACATTTGTTTTCACTAGTATTTTCTGTATTCATTCTGTAATCATATTTCGACTTGTTAGTGATTGCCCAACGAAAGTGGTCAAGGACCACGGGCCTTCGAGTAGGAGTCGTCACAGGCTCCGAACGAAGTAAAAAATATTTGTGTCTATTTTACTTTTCCGCTGCGTTTATACTCCAAAATTTCTAATCGATATTCACCCCCCTCTATCGAATCTAACGGTCCTACAACACACTCATGATAAGAAGGAGTCCATAATGTAATTTGGGATTGGTGCGGTAGTGCGGTAATAACTCTCTAGTGGAATGAGTTATTATCGATGAACTTGAGTTGTGTGTTCGGGGCGAGCACGGGATACTCAAGCTCATCGGAAGGCCAAAACCAATTTCTCCTCTAGGTCCCTGTTGTAGCCTCAATAAAATCTCAAGTCCATCCAAATAAAAGCCTATCTTGGTGTCCAAGAAGGGGTCGGTTCATTGCTTGGTGACCAAGCAATGGTCGGCCACATATTCTCTAGAAATGGCCGACCCTTGCCTTGGGCAAGGGGGCCAGCCGCAATATTTAAATTAGGAAGGTTGTTTTTGAATTTTTAAATTTTCTCAGATATTTACAATTTGTAAAAAGATAGATTTTAAAAATTTATAAAATTTTCCTAATTTAAATTAGGCCACAAGGTTTTAAAAGAGAGTTGTAAAATTTATAAAAATTTCTTTTAAAAAGAAATATTATTAGAGATGTTTTAAATTTTAAAACTTGGTTTTAAATTTTAAAACTTTCCTTTTAATATCCACATTAGAAAAAAAGAGAGAGTTTGTAAAATTTAATTAGAAGTTTTCTTCTTTTAAAATTTTATAAAAAACTTTTTCTTTCTTTTCCTTTTAATAAGTGGCCGGCCTCCTTGCTTGGTACCCAAGCAAGGGGCCGGTCAAATAATTAAACATCAACAAATAGTTGTTTAATTAATAAATCAATCTAGGATTGATTAATTAAAAGGAAAGAAAAAGAAAAAAAAGGGAAATAGGAATGAGTCTAATTTTTTATAAAACTCTTTCCATAATTTTCCATTGAGAAACTAATATAAAAAAGGGGGAAGAGGAGGCCTTGAAGAACACAACAATTGATATTGTGTTGTTGGAGATCATCAAGTGGCCGGCCCCTCTCCCTCTCTTCCCTTTGCTCTCTTTTGCTCCTTTGTGGTGGTGGTGGCCGAATTCTAGAGAAGGAGGAAAAGCTTTCCGGGAGGTGTTCGTCTTGGAGGATCGTCGCCCACACGACGTCCAAGAGGAGGCAAGGGATACGGCAGAAGATCTCGAGGTTTTTAGCATACAAGGAAGAGGTATAACTAGTATTTAATTTCCGCATCATACTAGTTAATTTTTCTTTGTATAAATACCAAATACAAGAGACATTCGATTCTTGTTTTTCGAATTTAATTTCGATGTTGTGTTCTTTTTCTTTTTTCCTTGTGATTTGATTGTTCCTTTTGGTTAACCTAGAGTTATATAAGGAAATTAAATATTAACTTTCCTTAAAAGGCTTTGTCTAGTCGGTGGTGGTTGCTCCCATATCCAAGAAGGCCAAGTGCCTCACCATGCAGTACTGGAAGCCAATTTTGGAAACTAATATTTAATTGAATTTATAACCTAGGTGATTTGGCTCAAACGTGTTAAGTTCCGCAGGAGATCCAAATCTAAACCTAAAAGAACATATAAGTTAAACATGGAATCAAACGTGTTAAGTTCTGTAAAAGATATAAGTTTAACTTAAAAGAACACATGGTAGCTAGGAAAGGTTCAGATCACGTACAAAATTTTTGTACAGTGGAGCCATTGGGTTTTTCGAGTAGCAACCAACATGGGCCTCTCGAATCCTCATCCTAATCGACTACTGAGCAACCATGGTAACAAGAATACCCTGCTCTGTCCGTTCCTGCTCCTCAAGGCCCAACTCGGAGAAACCCTGAATCAAGTCTGTGACTAAAATTCGATAGCAAGCTAAAGTCCCTCTGGACTTCTTACTAAGTGCATCGACAACCACATTAGCTTTACCAAGGTGGTAGCTAATAGTACAATCATAATCCTTCAGGAACTCTATCCATCTCCTCTATAAGAGATTAAGTTCCTTCTGTGTGAAAAAATATTTGAGACTCTTATGATCAGTAAGAATCTCAAAAGTAATACCATAAAGATGATGCCGCCAAATCTTCAAAACAAAGATAATGACTTCTAACCCTAGATCATGTACTGGGTAGTTCTTCTCATGCTCCTTCAACTGATTAGAAGCATAGGAGACTACCCTGTCATGCTACATCAAAACAGCGCCCAAACCCTGTAGAGATGCGTCTGTGTAGAATACAAATCAATCCTATCCAGAAGATAAAACCAAAACTGGTGCCGATACTAATCTCCGCTTCAGCTCCTGAAAGCTAATCTCGCAGGCTTTTGACCAATTGAATTTCACTCCTTTCTTAGTCAGACGTGTCAGTGGCATAGCAATGCGAGAGAAACCCTCGACGAACCATCTGTAATATCCGGCCAGTTTCAAGAAACTGCGGATCTCTTGAACTGATTTTGGCTACTCCCATTTGGTGACAACCTCAATCTTCTGAGGGTCTACTGAAATACCTCAGATAGACACCATATGTCCTAGAAAACTAACTGAGGGTAGCCAAAAAACACACTTGCTGAACTTCGCGTATAGACGATGCTATCGAAGAGTCTCCAAGACTATGCGAAGATGTTGTGCATGCTCCTCCTCGGATCGTGAATAGATCAATATGTCGTCGATAAAGACGACAACGAACTGATCTAGATACTCCAAAAAAATGTGGTTCATCAAATCCATAAACACCGCTGGAGAATTTATAAGCCCAAATGACATTACCAACAATTCATAATGTTCGTATCTAGTGCGGAATGTTGTCTTCTGAATATGAGATTCTTTAACTCTCGGTTGATGGTATCCGGACCGCAGATCAATCTTAGAATACACTGATGCATTTCTGAGTTGATCAAACAAATCCTCGATCCGTGGTAAAGGATACTTATTTCTGACAGTTACTGCATTCAGCTGCCTATAATCGATGCACAACCTCAAAGTACAATCCTTTTTCTTGATGAATAATACCGGAGAACCCCACGGAGATACACTAGGGCAAATAAATCCCCTATCCAATAGCTCCTGGAGTTGAACCTTTAATTCGTCCAACTCTTTCGGTGTCATACGATAAGGAGCTTTCGATGTTGGCGCAGTTCCCGGAATCAACTCAATAGCAAACTCCACTTTCCTTCATGGAGGCAAGCCCGGTAACTCGTCAAGAAATACATCTGGATACTCTCGGACCACTGGGGCGTCTGAGAACTTAGAACTATTGCTATCGTCAACATTAATCAATAATAATAGAAATCCCTAACAATGATGTGACAATAGCTTCTGAGCTTGAATCGTAGAAATGATCGATATACCATCATCCCTAATGCTAGTGAAATCCCACAAGGGTTGGTTCGGAGGTCGGAAGGTGACCTCCGAAGGTGACCACCCTTGTCTGGCAATAAACCGTAGCATGATATGTTGATAGCCAATCCATGCTAAGGATAATGTCAAACTCAACCATTTCCAGTACTAATAAATCTACCGTGAGTATAATGTTGCCAAAGTCTAAGGGGCAACACCTAACCTCCTGAGTGACATCTAGTGTAACACCGGACGGTAAGAAGACGGTCAATCACTGCGTTCTATGAGTAGGTAGTCTACCAATCTCCCTCATAAATGCATGAGATATAAAGGAATGCGAACTACCAGTATCAATCAATATATCAGCAGAAAATGCATAAAGTAAAATCGTACCGCGGAAAACGGATATGTCGGCCCGCTGTGCATCCTCTCTGGTGACAGCATGAACTCGTCCAGTATCTGGCGAGGGTAGGGGTGGTAGCACTGCCAAAGGCTATTGGGTTTGAGCCTGAGCCTGCCATTGAGTCGGTACTGGATACTGAGCTAGAGATGGACATGTGGGCTGCAGTAGGTACTGAACCAGTGGTTTGGGCTGCAACTGATACTGTACCAATGGCTGAGGATGCAATTGCTACTGCACCAGTGGCTGAGGATGCAACTGATACTTCTCTTATGTCAGATACTGAGGTCCCGAAATAGAACTCTGGGACTCCATAAGGACACCGAAATTCCCCTGTCCGTGCATGCCATATGCAGTTGTTGCAGGGGGTTGTCCTCTGCTAACGATGCGAAGATTGGGCTTTTGTCCCCCCTCACTGAGTCCCGAACTGACCAAACAGTCCTCCCAGAACAGAAACCCCAGAAGCTACATGTTGAGCCTTCAGCGAACAGTCTTGGTTCATGTGCCCAGGTGGTTTGCAATAATAGCAAACTAGTTGTCCTAGGGAGCATGCTGAGGTGATGTGATCTCTGGATCCACATCGGGAGCAGTGAGGGTCACCGGTGTTGGAATGTATACTAAAAACCTAACTTTTTGTATAAACATTTATTTAGAAATAAAGAATCACATTGGTCAAATGTCTACATGCTAAGTGTAGTTGTTCAATTAATTTATATTGTAGATAACATGGTGTGTTGTGTCACACATAGAAGATCATGTTATAAGTTCCTTATAAATTATAAAAGTAGCTCACGACCGAGATGGAAAGGAACAAACCATCAAAACAGTCGTAGTGTAATTAGGTATTAATTTATCTTGACTATATAATTACAGTAGTACACTTAGAGTGTATTGAGTAGGACCATTGAGGCAGTTTCTTTTTATACTAACTAAATAAAAGAACAAGTGCTCGGTTGTTATGGAAGTGTGTGCTCTTAATCCTAATATAATGACAAATACATATATTTAATATTTATTTCTTTAATTTATCAATGGGTGAGATTTAGTTCGATAAATCAATAGGCCCGATAAGTTGGGAAATAATATTACTTATAGTGTGTGTTGTTGATTATAGAAGGAAACTGTGTCCTAATAATCTAGGTTGATAATGTCCCCAAGAGGAGCTCATAAGGATTGTCATGTTAAACCCAGCAGGTGGACTTACTCCGACATGATGATAAGGTTGAGTGGTACTACTCTTGAACTGAGATATTAATTAAAATGAGTTGTCAGTAACTCAATTAATTAGTGGGCATCCAACATCTTAAACACAGGGAGACTAACACACTCATAATAAGAAGGAGCCTAAAAATGTAATTTGGGATTGGTGCGGTAGTTCAATAATAATTCTTTAGTTGTATGAATTATTATTGATGAAATTAAGTTGGGTGTTTGGGGCGAACACGGGAAGCTTAATTTCATCAGGAGACCAAAACCAATTCCTCCTCTCGGTCCCTATCGTAGCCTCTTGTATATAGAGAATTATACTCACCTATACCCACCTTCTAACCCACTCTTTGGTGGTCGGCCAAGCTAGCTTGGAGCCCAAGCTAGGGCCGACCAAGATCCAAAGGTTAAGCCAAGTAGGGGCCGACCAATCTTTGGAGCCCAAGCATGGTGTGGCCGGCCCTAAGAAAAATAAAAGGGTTTTTTTATTTTAAAATTTTCTATGTGGATTCCATGGTTTTTTAAAAGAGAGTTTAAAATTTAAATCTTTCCTTTTATAGCTTTCTACAAAAGATTGAGAAAAGATTTGATATCTTTCTTTATTTGTAGATTGAAAGGAAGATTTTAATTTTGATAAAACTTTCCTTTTTTGTAACCATGTTCATGATTTAAAAAGAGAATTTAAAATTAAATATTTCTTTTTATAAGTTTCTACAAAAGATTAAGAAAAGATTTGATATCTTTCCTTATTTGTAGATTGTAAGAAGATTTTAATTTTAAAGATAACTTTCCTTTTTGGAAATCATCCACATGCTTTAATAGAGAAATTTTAATTTATATACTTCCTTTTATAACCAACCATGAAGGGATAAATTATTAGAAAAATTTTTATTTTAAAATTTCTGGAAACAAATTAGGAAGTTTTAATTCTTTTTAAAACTTTCCTTGTTTGGGATTATGAGGTGGCCGGCCATATTGTTTTAAGAAAAGGAAATAAGTTTTAATTAATTAAATTTTCCTTTGTATGGCAAAGTAATAAGGAAGTTTTTTATTTAAATTTTCCTTATTTTCCAAGACCAAGGATTATAAAAGAGAGGGTAGGGGTGCCTTCATGGCTAAGAACTCTATTCTATTCTCCTCCTCTTTTCCTAGGTGGTGTGGCCGGCCCTTCTAGTTCTCCCTTCTCCTTTTTCTTTCTTCTCCTTGGCCGAAACTCTTCATCCTTTGGAGCTTGGAAGGTGGCCGGATATTGCTTCGAGAAGAAGGAGAGAAAGGAGGCTTTGTTTCTTGCATCCCTTGGAGCTTGGTGGTGGTGGTCGAACCTCTACATTCTTGGAGGAGTTTTGGTGGCCTAAACTTGGTGAGGAAGAAGAAGGGCTTGGGTGGTTCTCATCTCGGTAGATCATTGCCCATACAACGTCCGTGATAAGAAGAGGAATACAGTAGAAGATCAAAAGGTCGTTGCATACAAAGAAAGGTATAACTAGTAATTATTTTCCACATCATACTAGTTTTTCTTTGTATGAATTTCAAACACAAGAGGCATATGATTCTAGATTTTCGGAGTAGGTATTCGAAGTTGTGTTTTTTTTTATTTTTTCGATCTTGTGATTCGATTGTTCTTTTTGGTTAAACCTAATGTTATTTTAGGAAATTAAATATTGAATTTCGTTAAGAGGCTTTGTCGAGGCAGTGGTGGATGCTCTCATACCCAAGAAGGTCATGTGCCTCGCCATGTTTGACCTGGGAGCCAATTTTCAAAATAAATTTTTAATTAAATTTATAACATAGGTGGATTTGGATCAATAATGTTAAGCATCGTTTGCGATCCAAATCTAAACCATTAAGAATAGATAAGTTAAATTTGGAATCAATAATGTTAAGTTCCGTTTGCGATTCCTAATTTAATTTCTAAAGAACACAATAGGTTGTTGTAAAGGTTTGACACTTGTACAAAATTTTTGTACAATGGAACCGGTACGATATTCCTAGGACCAACCAACAATTGGTATCAGAGCTAGGGTTTGCCTCTGCGTGTCTGGTTTTCAGTTTAATTATGCACATGTCATACATAATTTAGGCAGGATAATAGTAGGATATGCTAACTCTATGGTTGCAGGCTCCAACTATTATGGCTTATAGATGTTGTGTGTGATTGGACCCTTGGACATGTAAAGGGTATTTTATTGTGTATGCATGATTGTATTTAACTAATACAGCAGGAGTTGTATTAGCCCTAGAATTTTACATTTATGTTCGATCTAGACCTTATGTACATTCCCTTGTGGAATATAGGATCGATGTATATAAAATTTTATTTTTTCTTTCGCGGATCGTATCCTTGTGAGGCGTGGTGCTATTAGAGGACCAGAGGTGTGGCGGAAAAGAAAACTCGATAGACCCGACGGCATGAACCCTAGGGTTGGCAGCACGCGAAGGACAGTGATGGAAAATGTCATAATAGTTAGAAAATTAATTTTCATATTTATTGCTTTTATTTACTGAGATTTGTGTGATGTGTGCTTGCTAAGTTAAAATTCCTCACCTTAAATAACTAAGTGAGAGAGGGATTTTTAAATAAATTCCACGGTCTCCATTATTGGTTTGTAAGTGATGCAACAAGCTTGCGTGTTGGCTCTGAGTGCCTCCCTCCACAACAGATGAGTTTGTTGCGGATCACTAGATCAAACTTCCTTTATGGATGGTTATAGGAAATTATTTAGGAGCGTGTGATCTTCTCCAACTGAAGGGGCATAATCTTATTTAATGGACTAAGTATCAAGTAATGATATACACTTAGACGCATTCAATAGTATCCTTCCCAACGGAGTCACTGCTATTGTTTTGTGAGACCAAAGGAATACCAACTATTAATTTGGCATAAAGCTAGGTAAAACCCCCTCTTACAAATGTCTGAATTTGTATACGTCCACACTAACGTGGCATACAAAATTCACGGTGTTTGAGGTAGTTTTATTTGTCATAAAGTTAGGTTGAAAATATAAAATGGGTAAAACCTCCTCCTACAAACAATTGAATTTGTATACGTCCACACTAACGTGGCATACAAAATTCATGGTATTTGTAGTAATTTAAGGTTGACAAGATAATTAATGGGTAAGACCCTCCTCTTACAAATGTTTGATTTTGTATACGTCCACACTAACGTGACATACAAAATTCACGGTGTTAGAGGTGTTAGTGAATTTATATGATATTATTTTGAGGAATCAATATTATTTTAAATTCAAAAGTTTTGACCAAATATTTGATCAAAGGCAGACCAACTATTAATTTTATTTTCATAAAGTTAGGTTGACAAGATAATAAAATTAATGGATAAATCACAAGGATTTTGAGGTGTTGGTCTTGACCAAATATTTTTGTGATTCATAGGATTTCAAATGTTAGTCAATCCCCTAGCTGTTATACTATAGAATAGACTTAGTTGTCTCAATTATAATAATTGAAAATAAGACTTGGACATTAAGATGGACTATCCTCTTAGAACTGAGAACAATATATGTGTATTTTATTCATTAGTTGTTGAAACATGTTTAGTGGTGTTATCTACCAGTACCTGGTGTGTAGATATGAGAAGCCACTAATCATGTCTGCAATTCATTGCAGGGTTCTAGAAAACTTGACAACTACATGAAAGGGAAAACACTATCTACATGGGCACTACTGCAAAAGTAGCAACTGTTGCAGTGGGAGATGTTTATCCTCTGATATGAATAAAACATGGATATAAAACATGGATTTTGAGAAATTTTCTTTACATACCAAGTTTAGAAAGAACTTGAATTCAGTTTCTAAACTATTCAAAGAACTTGATATTCTGTCTCTTTTGATAACAAAGTTGTTATTAAGGAAAAGAGGGAAGTTATCTGTTCTGGTACATTGATTGACAATTTATAAAATCTAATAACTCCCACGATGTAACAAATGGAAATTAATAACCTTTTAATTCTAATAAGAGAAAGCAACCTTAGGAAATGAACCAATCATATCTTTAGCATCTAAGGCTAGGTTGTATTAACTTGAATATACCAAGTTTAGAAAGAACTTGAATTCAGTTTCTAAACTATTCAAAGAACTTGATATTCTGTCTCTTTTGATAACAAAGTTGTTATTAAGGAAAAGAGGGAAGTTATCTGTTCTGGTACATTGATTGACAATTTATAAAATCTAATAACTCCCACGATGCAACAAATGGAAATTAATAACCTTTTAATTCTAATAAGAGAAAGCAACCTTAGGAAATGAACCAATCATATCTTTAGCATCTAAGGCTAGGTTGTATTAACTTGAATAGGATTCAAAGGATAATAGCCGATGAACTTTTGGATTCATTGGTAGTGGAAACCTTTCCAACCTGCGAGTCTTATTTGGAAGGAAAAATAACCAAGAAGCTTTTTAAGTATAAGGGGTATAGAGCTAAAGACGTGTTGGAATTGGTTCATTCTGATTTGTGAGGACCTATGACTATCCAGGCAAGAGGTGGTTTCGAATATTTCGTCTCTTTTATAGACGACTATTTGAGATACGGGTATATTTAATTGATGCCCCGCAAGTCTAAATACTTTGATAAGAATATATGGCTGATACGGAGAAACGTCAAGGTAAAAGTATCAAGACACTGCAGTGAGATCGTAGTGGCAAGTACCTCTTAGGAGAGTTTAGGAGACACTTATCAGAAGTTGGGATTAAATCCCAACTGACTGTACCTGATACATCCCAATAGAATGGTGTGGCAGAAAGAAGGTATAGGACTCTTATAGAAATAATTTGATCGATGATGAGTTATTACCAAATTTATTTTGAGGATATACTCTGAAAACGGAAGTGAACATAGTACATTCTAAATCAGAACCCTCTACTCCCATAGAATTGTAGAATGGGCGTAAGCTTAGTCTAAAACATATTCGAATTTGGGGTAGTCCAACACATGTGCTGAAGGGAGACACTAATAAGTAAGAATTAAGAACAAGAGTTCACTTGTTTATGGGTTATCCTAGAGAAACGAAAGGAGGTTTATAGTCCTAAAAATCAGAAGGTCATTGTTAACACTAATGCCCGATTTTTAGAAAAGGACTATGTAATGAACCACATCTCCATAAGTAAATTTGTTCTGAAGGAAATAATAAAGGACACGTCTAATCTAGTACCAACTGTACAAGATGAAATATCACAAGAAACTGCAACACGTATCACAAATGATACACAATTGCAGAAAGTGTCTCGTCGTAGTGGGAGGGTTGTTAAGGCAACCTGAAAGATTCATGCTTTAGGAGAGTCTTTGGACTAAAGCCCTTGTGAACATGAACCTGATCCCCAGACATATGATGAAGCACCCCAAGATAAAGATGCAGCATCTTGGCAAAGAGCAATGAATACTGAAATAGAAATTATGTATTCTAATAGAGTCTGGGAGCTTATAGAACCACTAAATGGTGTAAAAGTCATTGGGTGAAAATAAGTCTACAATAGGAAAAGAAGGATAGACGAGAAGGTGGAAACTTTCAAAGCAAGGCTTGTTGAAAAAGGAAACTTTTCACCGGTATCCATGCTTAAAGTCTATCCGGATTCTTTTATCTATTGTTGCTCATATGGATTTTGAGATTTAGCAAATGGATGTCAAGACAGTTTTCCTTAATGGAAGTCTTGAAGAAAACATCCATATAACGCAACCAGAGGGTTTATTGAAAATGGCTAAGAGCATCTAGTATGTAAGCTCAATCGGTCTATGGACTGAAGCAAAAGCTTTAAGATCTTGGAACATCCGGTTTAATGAAGTAATCCAGACCTATGGATTTATTTAGTGTACGAATGGGTTTTTGTGTATACAAGAAGTGTGATGGAAACGTGGTGGTATTTCTTGTACTATACGTAGATGACATTTTTGATAGTTGGAAACAATATCAAAGTGTTGTTGGAAGTAAGGGTATGGTTGTCCAAGCAATTCGATATGAAGGACTTGGGAGAATGCACACATATTCTAGGGATCTAGGGATCACAAGAAAAGAATGTTGTGCTTATCCTGAGCTTCATACAATCCTAGCTCGTTTTAGCATGAAAGACTCCAAGAAAGGTTTTCTACCTTTTAGACATGGAGTAAACTTTATCTAAAGAGATGTCTCCGAAGACATCAAAGGAGATAGAAGACATGAAGGTAGTTCCTTATGCTTCGGCTATCGGAAACCTAATGTATGCTATGCACGAGATAGGATATCTGTTTTGCCGTGGGCATGGTTAGCAGATATCAAAGTAATCCAAGACCAGAACGCTGGACTGTCGTAAAACATATATTAAAATACCTTAGAGGGACTAGAGATTATATGCTAGTTTACAAGATAGATGATTTGTTCCATGTGGGTTACACGAATTCAGACTTCCAATCAAACAGGGACAATAGTAAGTCAACCTCGGGGTTTTGTGTTTGCTTTAGGAGATGAAGCCATAATAATGGAGGAGTGTTAAGCATAGGTGCTTTTTCGGACTCCACTATGGAAGCTAAGTATATGACAACCTCTGAGGCTCATGGGTTTGAATGGCTCAAGAATCACGATGGACTTAGATGTGATTTCTGGTTTGCCAAAAACTATTTGGTTCAGTAGCAAACTTGAAGGAACCACGAGCCCATAAGGCAAGTAAACACAATAGAGTGCATGTACCACCCAATACGAGACATCGTATAATGAGGAGAAGTTGTTGCCACCTAGATTGCATCAGATGATAACCTGAGAGATCTTTTCACTAAGGTCCTTAAGGCAAAAGCTTTTGATGGACATGTTGAAGGGTTGGGAATCAGATGTATGGCAGGATATATGACAGCATAGTCTTTTAGTATAAGTGGGAGATTGTTGGAATGTATACTAAAAGCCTAGCTTTTTGTATAAACATTTATTTAGAAATAAAGAATTACATTGGTCAAATGTCTACATGCTAAGTGTAGTTGTTCAATTAATTTATATTGTAGATAACATGGTGTGTGGTGTCACACATAGAACATCATGTTATCAGTTCCTTATAAATGATAAATAGTAGCTCACGACCGAGATGGAAAGGAACAAACCATCGTAATAGTAGGTAATTGGGTATTAGTTTATCTTGACTATATAATTACACTAGTACACTTAGAGTGTATTGAGTAGGACCATTGAGGCAGTTTCTTTTTATACTGACTAAATAAAAGAACAAGTCCTCGATTGTTATGAAAGTATGTGCTCTTAATCCTAATATAATGACAAACACATATATTTAATATTTATTTTTTTAATTTATCAATGGGTGAGATTTAGTTCGATAAATCAATAGGCCTGATAAGTTGGGAAATGATATTACTTATAGTGTGTGTTGTTGATTATAGAAGAAAACTGTGTCCTAGTAATCTAGGTTGATAATGTCCCCAAGAGGAGCTCATAAGGATTGTCATGTTAAACTCTGTAGGTGGACTTACTCCGACATGATGATAAGGTTGAGTGGTACTACTCTTGGACTAAGATATTAATTAAAATGAGTTGTTAGTAACTCAATTAATTAGTGGACATCCGACATCTTAAACACAGGGAGACTAACACACTCATAATAAGAAGGAGCCCAAAAATGTAATTTGAGATTGGTGCGGTAGTTCAATAATAATTCTTTAGTGGTATGAATTATTATTGATGAAATTAAGTTGGGTGTTCAGGGCGAACACAGGAAGCTTAATTTCATCAGGAGACCAAAACCAATTCTTACTCTCGGTCCTTATCGTAGCCTCTTGTATATAGAGAATTATACCCACCTATACCCACTCTTTGGTAGCCGGCCAAGCTAGCTTGGAGCTCAAGCTAGGGCCAGCCAAGATCCAAAGGTTGAGCCAAGTAGGGGTCGGCCAATGCTTAGAGCCCAAGCATGGTGTGGCCGACCCTAAGAAAAATAAAAGGGTTTTTTTATTTTAAAATTTTCTTATGTGGATTCCATGGTTTTCTAAAAGAGAGTTTAAAATTTAAACTTTCCTTTTATAGCTTTCTACAAAAGATTGAGAAAAGATTTGATATCTTTCCTTATTTGTAGATTGAAACGAAGATTTTAATTTTGATAAAACTTTCTTTTTTTGTAATCATGTTCATGATTCTAAAAGAGAGTTTAAAATTAAATATTTTTTTATAAGTTTCTATAAAAGATTAAGAAAAGATTTGATATCTTTCCTTATTTGTAGATTGCAAGGAGATTTTAATTTTAAAAATAACTTTTCTTTTTGGAAATCATCCACATGTTTTAATAGAGAAATTTTAATTTATATATTTCCTTTTATAACCAACCATGAAGTGATAAATTATTAGAAAAATTTTTATTTTAAAATTTCCGGAAACAAATTAGGAAGTTTTAATTCTTTTTAAAACTTTCCTTGTTTGGGATTATGAGGTGGCCGGCCATATTGTTTTAAGAAAAGAAAATAAGTTTTAATTAATTAAAATTTCCTTTTCATGGCAAAGTAATAAGGAAGTTTTTTATTTAAATTTTCCTTATTTTCCAAGACCAAGGATTATAAAAGAGGGGTAGAGGTGCCTTCATGGCTAAGAACTCTATTCTATTCTCCTCCTCTTTTCCTTGGTGGTGTAGCCGGCCCTTCTAGTTCTCCCTTCTCCTTTTTATTTCTTCTCCTTGGCCGAAACTCTTCATCCTTTGGAGTTTGGAAGGTGGCCGGATATTGCTTGGAGAAGAAGGAGAGAAAGGAGGCTTTGTTTCTTGCATCCCTTGGAGCTTGGTGGTGGTGGCCAAACCTCTACATCCTTAGAGGAGTTTTGGTCGCCGAAACTTGGTGAGGAAGAAGAAGGGCTTGGGTGGTTCTCATCTCGGTAGATCATTGCCCATACAACGTCCGAGATAAGAAGAGGAATACGGTAGAAGATCAAAAGGTCGTTACATACAAAGAAAGGTATAACTAGTAATTATTTTCCATATCATATTAGTTGATCTGGCAGTAAGGACAGGGGACCCCCTTTGTGGGGAGCCTACATGTCAGAAGTCAAAAGGGTCAGCATGAGGTCCATCCGATCGAAGAAGGGTTGGGTCGATCACCCGAACAGGTCCGGGCGGAATCAAAGACAACCCGACGGGGAGTCGGGTTTCCGACGCTCATGGTGAACAGGGTCGCCGGGCCGAGCGGGTAGTCCGCTCGGCCGAGGCGTAAAGCAGCAATGCTGTGAAGGAACAGTCTCAGTCGAGCACGCGATGGAGTGAAATCTTCTCAGTCGGACCGATACCTACGCCTGGTCGGACCGATGGGAAAAAAGAGACAAGGACAAGGGGACATTGGGGAACATCTTCTGACAACAGGCATGTTCGACGACCAAGCCATACGCAAAATCCTACGACGGAAGGTTCTGCTGTCCCATCAGAGAGGTGCTTGGACTGTAGCAGTATGGTGTCAGGCATGCTCCTCTGTTAAGCCCATACTAAGGTATGGTAAAGGACACGTGTGCGCCTCGGTAGGTGTGCATAAGCCTCCCCATAGCTTTATATAAGAGCCCTCAGACTTCACCGGAGGTACGCGATCTCTCATTTTTGGAGCCACTTCATCATTTTCCTCTTGCCTGACTTGAGCGTTGGAGGGTTGTCGCCGAGAACCTCTTCCCGGCTCGACTTCCTTGCAGGTTCGTCGGAGATTTGTGCAGCTGGTCGGAGATAGGGGAGAGCGCCACGTCCCCAATGTTCGTCGACTCAGCGTTCGGACAGGATCACTAGTTTTTCTTTGTTTGAATTTCAAACACAAGAGACATATGATTCTAGTTTTTCGGATTAGGTATTCGAAGTTGTGTTTTTTCTATTTTTTCGATCTTGTGATTCGATTGTTCTTTTTGGTTAAACCTAATGTTATTTTAGGAAATTAAATATTGAATTTCGTTAAGAGGCTTTGTCGAGGCAGTGGTGGATGCTCTCATACCCAATAAGGTCATGTGTCTCGCCATGTTTGACCTGGGAGCTAATTTTCGAAATAAATTTTTAATTGAATTTATAACATAGGTGGATTTGGATCAATAATGTTAAGCATCATTTGCGATCCAAATCTAAACCATTAAGAACAGATAAGTTAAATTTAAAATCAATAATGTTAAGTTCCGTTTGTGATTCCTAATTTAATTTCTAAAGAACACAATAGGTTGTTTAGGAAAAGTTCGACACTTGTACAAAATTTTTGTACAATGAAACCGTTACGATATTCCTAGGACCAACCAACAACCGGTGGACTATTTCTGATTTTGTTGAGAAGACCAGGAACGTCCTGATGAAGATCATCCTAACTTCTGAGGTTGGCCAAATGACCCAGAAGGACCTTGACCCGACTGAGTGCGACTGCTTTGCTGCTATCCGGTAGTCTGTGGCTGCTGGATCTGTCCGAAAGTCCGATCTGTCTGCTTTCTTTTCTTATCAGCATTCACTCTTTGCTGAGCTGACTCAATCATAAGAGCTCTATCCAGTGCCTCTGTGTAAGACGAAGTACCAAAATTGGCAATCTTCACCTGAAGATGCCCTTCCAGTCTCTGAACAAACTGGAGCATACGAGATCTGTCCTCGGCAACCAACTCAGGACAAAACCTAGCCAACTTATTAAATTTGGCATTGTATTCCATTACTGAGCGATTATTCTGCCGAAGACTCAGAAAATCCTGCCGACGTGTCATCTGATACGCACGGGGAAAATACTGACTCTCAAATGCCTCCCTAAATCTCGGCCATGTAATATGTCACTCACCTATAATCGAGTGTTGTGTGTCCCACCATTTTTCTGCCTCGTCTCGTAAGTGAAAAGTAGCCAGCTTAGCCTTCTCCCACTTGGAGCAAGCCATGTAAAAGATGTTGGTTGATACTCGGAATATCAAACCGGTTTTTCTGTACAAAAATTTTGTACAAGTCCTGAACCATTCCTAACAATCTATTGTATTCTTTAGAAATTAAATTAGGAATCACAAACGGAACTTAACATTATTGATTCCAAATTTAACTTATCTGTTCTTAAAGGTTTAGACTTAGATTGCAAACGATACTTAACATTATTGATCCAAATCCACCCATGTTATAAATTCAATTAAATATTAATTTCAGAGATTGTCTTCCAGGTTAAACATGGCGAGGCACTAGGCCTTCTTGGGTATGGGAGCATCCACCACTTCCTAGACAAAGTCTTTCAACGAAATTTAATATTGAATTTCCTTATAGTAACCCTAGGTTTAACCAAAGGGAACAATCGAATCACAAGATAAAAAGAACAAAAGAACACAAACTCGAATCACAAATTCGAAACCTAGAATCATATGCCTCTTGTGTTTGGTATTTCAAAATCTATACAAAGAAAACTAGTATGATGCGGAATAGAATTACTAGTTATACCTTTCTTTGTAAGCAACAACCTCTTGATCTTCTATCGTATTCCTCTTCTTATCTCGGACATCGTGTAGGTGACAATCTATCGAGACGAGAACCACTCAAACTTCCTTCTTCTCCAAGCAAGTTTCGGCCACCATAAGAACTCCAAGAGAAGATGAGGTTCGGCCACCACCACCAAGCTCCAAGGGATGCTAGAAACAAAGCCTCCTATCTCTCCTTCTTCCTCTAACAAAATCCGGCTACCAACCAAAACCCTTGAGATGAAGATGCTATCGGCCAAGGAAGAAGAATAGGAGATAGAGAGGAAGAGAGGGGCCGACCACCAACCAAGGAAAAGAGGAACCAAAGAAGATATCTTGTTATGAGGTGAGACACCTCTACCCTCTCTTTTATATTCCTTGGTCTTGTCAAATAAGGAAAGTTTTATTAAAACTTTCTAATACTCTTTGCCAATGAAAGAAAAGTTTAATAAAATTTCCTTTTCAAATTATATATGGTCGACCACCTTAATTCCTCCAAACAAGGAAAGTTTTAAACACAAAATTAAACTTCCTAATTTGTTTCAAGAAATTTTTAAATAAAAATTTCTCTTTTGAAAATTCCCTTCATGGTTGGTCATAAAACGAAACTTTTATAAATTAAAATCTCTCTATTAAAACATGTGGATGGTTTACAAAAAAGAAAGTTTTTTCTAAAATTAAAATCTTCCTTTCAATCACAAATAAGGAAAGATATCAAATCTTTTCTTAATCTTTTGTATAAACTATAAAAGGAAAGATTTAATTTTAAAACTCTCTTTTAAATCATGAGGATGATTACAAAAAAGGAAAGTTTTATAAAAATTAAAATTTTCCTTTTAACTATAAAGAAGGAAAGATATCAAACCTTTCACTTAATCTTTTATAGAAAACTATAAAAGGAAAAATTAAAATTTTAAACTCTTTTTTAAAACCATGGCTTCCACATAAGAAAGATTTAAAAAATAAAAACCTTTTAATTTATTGTGGCCGACCACACCAAGCTTGGGTTCAAGCTAGGGTCGACCACCTAATGAAACCAACTCATCTTGGTTTGGCCGACCCTAGCTTGGGCTCCAAGCTAGGCTTGGCCGACCACCTTAAGGTGGGTATGGGTGGGTATAATACTTTATAAATAAGAGGCTACGATAGGGACCGAGAAGAGGAATTGGTTTTGGTCTCCCGATGAAATTAAGCTTCCCATGTTCGCCCTGAACTCCCAACTTAATTTCATAAATAATAATTCATACCACTAAAGATATAGAATGTGTGTTAGTCTCCCTGTGTTTAAGAATTATTATTGAACTACCGCACCAATCCCAAATTATATTTTGGGCTCCTTATCATGAGTGTGTTAGTCTTCTTGTGTTTAAGATATACAATGTTCACTAATTAAATGAGTTATTGACAACTCACTTAATTAATATCTAGCTCCAAGAGTAGTACTACTCAACCTTATCGTCATGTCGGACTAAGTCCACCTGCAGGGTTTACATGACAATCCTTATGAGCTCCTCTTGGAGACATCATCAACCTAGATTACTAGGATACAGTTTCCTTCTATAATCAACAACACACACTATAAATAATATTATTTCTCAACTTATCGGGCCTATTGATTTATCGAACTAAATCACACCCTTTGATAAGTCAAAGAAATAAATACTAAATATATGTGCTTGTTATTATATCAGGATTAAGAGTACACACTTCCATAATAACAAAGGTCTTGTTCTTTTATGCAGTTAGTAAAAAAAGAACTTACCTTAAATGGTCCTGCTCAATATACTCAGAGTGTACTAGTGTAATTTTATTGTTAAGATAAACTAATACCAAATTACACTACGACTATTCCAATGGTTTGTTCCTTTCCATCTTAGTCATGAGCTACTGTTTATAATTTATAAGGAATTGATAACATGATCTTCTGTGTGTGACACCACACATCATGTCATCTACAATATAAATTAATTGAACAACTACACTTAGCATATAAATGTAGACATTTGACCAATGTGATTCTTTATTTCAAAATAAAGGTTTACAAAAAGCTAAGCTTTTAGTATACACTCTAACAAAAGAATGTCTACTCCATAGTATCTATCCAAGAATGAGCTATGCTCGGATCAGTCTCCCCACGGAACAGTGTGAATCAACTTTTCACCGACTCTACCAAGGCTGGGATCCGTGCTCGTGCCGCAACCATATCAATAGGGATCGCTGTGGAACTGGACAAAACCACTGAAGCTGATCCTATGGGTGGTACTGCTGGATAGGTCGAAAGAGGTATCCCTGATGCTGTTGCATAAACCAGGGTAGGTACTGCTGGTGGAACTACAGAATAGACATAAGTAGGGGCGACTGAAGGTATGATGCGCGATACCAGGTAAGAAACAATTGGTACTGCTGGTACGGGTGTCGAGTATGTAGTAACCGACATAGGTATCTGTGGTACCGAGTACGCAGTAGCAGACATGGCTAGAGGGGGTGTCGGGTATGCCGCAGATACTGTTGATGGGGGAGGCGCCGGATATACCGACGGTGGTACCACTGGTGGTACTATCGAGGTAGGTACCTCTGAAGTCGGAACCGTTGGGGTCTGATAACCCGACGTGCCCACAATACCCTGAGGAGTCTGTCTCTGACTGACAGACTCGACCCCGGCAGACCTCTCTGGAGACTCTGTCACCGGAGAATCTATCACCCTCTTACGTGGTTGTCCATGTCTCAGTACTGAAACACGTGTATGTGTCATATTTATTAAAAAAAATGTTACTCAAATATCACTATAGGTATGAGAACTATAAAATTACCTAATTTACCTATTTGTCGTCTGAAAATGTCCTGTCGCCTAGTCCCCAAATAGAACCTCGTCAAATATACCTCGGAATTCCAAATCGGAAAATCGGGAAATCGACGAAAATCCGGACAATCCAAAAATACCCAGTTAAACTCGTAAAACTCGTAAAAAACTGGGCTCTGATACCAAAAATATTGGTATCAGATTAACTTAAAAAAATCTAAAACAAAAAGCAAGTATCATAAACCTTGCTCTGATACCAAAAATATTGTCACACCTTGAGGAGTCCCCGCCAAATGAAAACCCGGCAGCATCTCCCCTATACTAGTGACAATATGAATCATGAGACACATATATCCATATACTCGGCC
This sequence comes from Zingiber officinale, assembly GCF_018446385.1. Lineage (NCBI taxonomy): Eukaryota > Viridiplantae > Streptophyta > Magnoliopsida > Zingiberales > Zingiberaceae > Zingiber > Zingiber officinale. The sequence goes on along the minus strand of NC_055987.1, from coordinate 102,432,380 downwards.
CACAAGGCTGGAACAATACAATACATAATAAGAAAACAATCCACACAGTTTATAATGTAGCCTCCAGTTGACAACAGATATTTCTAAAAGAACACAACGATATAGAAATCATCACAGATAACCTACTCCACTACAATGAGGAAAACAAACTCCATGACGTAATGTAAATACCACAGCAGAAAACAAGAGTAGTAAACCTAAATACTCGACATAAAGTCCACAAATACAACCACACAGTCCACAGTACAACAAAACTCAACAAGAAACTAAAAGTCTAAAAACTAGAATCTGTCACGATAAAAGGGGCTAGTGATTGGAATCTCCCAACGACCTCAACTTGAAATGGTAATATCAACGGGGTGAGTTAAATGAACTCTGCAGGTAACCAATAGATATGTACAGTAACATATAACTACTAGCAATAACCTAAAGTACGGTCTCCTAAACCATATAATAAAATGCATAACTGAATAAACTGTAGAAACCAACAATAGACATGTAATACAATTTCATGAAGCAATAATAAGCAATGCAAAATTGAAATAAACTATACTCACCAGCAAGTTCTATCTGAGTATATAACTGTGAACATACAACAGGTAAAGTTAGTCAGACCAAATAAGAATGTATCATGTATGCATGTCAAACATATGCAATCATCAAAATGTAACATCCAATATATAACAATCAGATACAATAAATGTAATCTGTGCATATGATGCAATATGACATGGTCATCCCTGACGTCAGTCAGCCATCTCACATGCGATGGTGAGGTCGAGTGGGTAGGGCTATGACAACCGTGCACTCTGCTAAAATTGTTCCTGAGTGATCGAATGTACGGGATACTATCAGAGTACACCTATCCTCCTACCTCAAACATAGTGAGGGAGTGCAATGCTCTCATCTCCTTGAAACAATCCAAAGGAGGGATCCCTGTCCGCTACCACGCTGCGTTACACTACCCATGAGTGGACCAACGGTGCCTAACAGAGCAAACTGCCATACACATCCTGAGTGTTGTGCCACTACCCATGCAGTAGTCACATTGTGTGCAGGCCATGTAGCCGACGACGTGCTCAACAATAATGGAGTCGATAATCACCCAGCATGCAAGCATGCAGGATGGTGCATGATGCTACAGCATGTCAATCATGAACATATCCTTATCCATAATATATGTGCCGAAAAGGTAAACGCATATATAACAATGATATAAGCAACATGAATTCAAGATCACATATCAAATATGTATAGCAACTAATCCAGTATGCAGAAGTACTATATGTATCTATCTCTATGAACATAGATACGCATGGCAGGAGATAAGAGCATACAAGTCTAATGTATAGCAGCTAACAGTAGAAGCATGTAACAGGTATCAAATAAGCTAAAACCAGGGAAATGATAAATCTACCAATTACCCCTAGTTATATATATACTACACATATCATAAGACACTATCAAGAGATAAGTCAAAGGGTACCCGCCTCAAAAGAAGATCGAATCAAACAAGTCCGAAGTCGAGACGCTCATCTCGAATCAAAGTCCTGCATCAATCAATGTATATATTTTATTTAGCTAAATTCATATGAATTAAATAGATAAATAGAAATTCCCAACTTAGTTAGGGAAAACCCTAATCAATATAGTCATTAACCCTAACTAATCATAATCTATTGGTCAACTTGGGTTAACTTCATTAACCCTAATCATACCACCATTCAATTCAAACCATGACCTACAACAAAGACCAATTAGATACCCTTACCTCACTTCACAGCTGCTATTGATCCATAGTCAAGGATCGTTGCTGCCCTGATGGGCTCAAAGAACACCACAAAACAAAACCTCCCTGTTGGATTCCTCCCCATTGATCGGATCAAGAAGAGGAAATCCCTAATCAACAAGACAACCTATCACCAACTAAAAACCAGAAACAAATTATGCACATTACCTCTTCTTCTCTAATCCCGTGACCTTAATCAGCAGCAAGGAAGAGGAGGTCCAAAATCTGATCAGGGGAAAAACCAGCATGAGTCTGATCTGATACCTTTCCCTAACCAGAACAAGACGAGTCAACACCGAAAAGAACTCTAATCTAGCGAAACCCTTGAATCTACAAGATCCAGCGACGCCTTACCTCTCTTAATCACCTCCCGATGATGTCGCTCGGTCTGATCCAGCTAGAGAAAATGCAGATCGCTCTATGAGCAGCTCGAGGAGAGAAAATAGAAGGTCGGTCGGTTGAAGACGACGTGAAATCTTGTCCTTCATCGTGCCCTAGCCACCGTGCCATCGACGATCGGCCACAGTAATCGCCGTAAAAGCAATCACGGGACTGAAGATGGTTTGGACTCCGCCGGTACCATCAAGATCTGGCGACGTGCTCCTCAGGGTCGGGGCGAAGGCAAGATGGTGAAGCTTCGGTGGCGAGAGGAGGCGATCGGGAAATCGCAGGGAATAAGTGAAGAAAGCACGGGGTCGGGTAGAGAGGATCGACGTCTGGGGGAAGAAAAAGTAAAGGAAAAGAAAGAATATATTAAAACATTTCCTCACTTAAATGGGGTAACCTAAATAGGTTTTTCTTCGAACCCGTCGATTCTTCCCTTCAACCCCGTCGTACGAGCTCCGAAAAATTCCCAAAAAAATTCTAAAAATTCTGAAAAATTATGTTAAGGTTATTTGTCAATTTAACCTTATTATTTATTTGTCATATATTACATTAGTAATGTGGGAGGAAAAACAATATGACGACTGAATTGGTGTTGCACTAGTTCAGTTTAATTCGCTACGAAGAAAAATGTTTCCAAAAAGATAATAATACCAATTTGGAATATATCAAAAAAACTGAAAACCAAAAAAATAAAAGTTTCACCCCCTTTGTCTGATTGGTGGTTGCACCAAATCAGAGCGGTATTCACTCTAATACCACTTGTTGGATCGTAGAATTATCTAGAGGGGGGGGGGGGGGTTGAATAGCGATCGAAAAATTTGTAACAAAGTCAAGTTGAGTACGCAGCGGAAATACGAAAGACACACTATTAACACAAATCAATTTTACTTGATTCGGAGCCTTCATCGACTCCTACTCTAAGGCCTGCACTCGTTGAGTGCTTTCGTTGGGCAATTCACTAGCAGTCCACAAAAAAAGGATTACAAAGATAAGTACAAGAACTCTTAAAAGAAATACTGACAACAATTGAAAAGAACTTAAGCCGCAAGTTGTCGGAGAAGCTTCGTAGCGTCGCAGGAGCAGGGCACAACAGAGCAGTCATGGAAAGAAGTTGTTGTCCGTAGCTCTGGAGGAAAGCTCCTTTTATAAGAGTGCTTTGGGCACCCGGATCCCTTCCAAGTGCCCAAACCGTGATGTCGGCCCGGCTAATCAGCGCGCTCCATGTTTGCGACGAGATAGACTTTTGCCTTCCTAGCGCCCAGACCAGTTTCGGGCGCCCGGACCAACTCCGGGCGCTCGGATCCCTTCCGAGCGCCCGGACCACTATTTTCATAAACTCATTTTCCTGCAAGAAAATGTTAGTCCGAGGTAAAATAAAAAGTATACTACCCTGCAAAACAAAGTGTTAGTGCAATTATAGTAAAAAGGATAGTAATTAGATTCAGTCTCACCGAGACTAGAATCTAGTCATGATCTCAACTTAGTTTGCTGAAATGGTTCTATGTTGGATCGACGCCTACTGTTTCCTCGAACGGGGAATGCGTCCTCACCAAGTCACTCCCCTTTAGTGACTCACCTTAACTTACCTGCCAGACATTCAGTCAGCCCGTCGACCTGTCTGGACTTTGTGCTAACTATCCGGTCAGCCCGTCGACCTAGCTGGGCTTCGTGTCAACTATCCGATCGGCCCATAGACCTAGTTGGGCTTCGTGCCAACTATCCGATCAGCCCGTCGACCTAACTAGGCTTCGTGCTAGATATCCGGTCAGCCCGTCGACCTATTTGGACTTCGCACCACCTATTTGGTCTGCTCGTTGACCTAGCTAGATTTCTCCTACACACTTAGTCAACGCATTAAATCACAACAAACCTAACTTAACCTTCTTTGTCATTCATCAAAACCTGAGTTAGACCGTTAGTGCTAACCGCACTAACAGGCTTATCTGCTCGCCAGCTTGGAGCACGTTGATTGGTTGGCTGACGTCATGGTCCAAGCCCCCGAAAGGGATCCAGGCACCCAGAACTTCCTATATAAGCAGCCTTCCACCAAGAGCACAGAAAACAACTTCCTTCTGCAATTGCCTTCTTGCGCACTGCTCCAAAGATGCTCCTGCGACGTTGTGAAGCTTCTCGGACAACTTGCGACTCTGATTTTTATTTCCCTTGTTGTCGGTAATTTGATATTATAGTTCTTGTACTTATCTTGTAACCCTTTTTGCGAACTATTAGTGGATTGCCCAACGAAAACACTTGACGAGTGTGGGCCTTGGAGTAAGAGTCAACAAAGGTTCCGAACCAAGTAAAACATGGTTTGTTTGTGTTGTCCTTATTTTTCTCTTCTACTTGATTTAATTAATGATTTTTGACTATCGTTATTCACTAGGGATGACAATTTTCCCCGCGAGTTTGGGGCCCCGCGGGGAAAACCCGAAATGGGGATGGGGATCCCCGATTTTTCGGGGATGGGACGGGTTCGGGGTGAGTATGTGAATACTATCCCCATCCCCGAACCCGCCCCGAATATTATTATTAATAATATTAATAAATAATAATATGATTTTTTTAAAAAAAGTATTAATAATAGTGTTAATATTAATATTAAAAATTTTAAAAATATGATTAATAGTAATATTATTAATATTGATATTAATATTAATATTATCATTAATAATTATTATTAAATAATAATAATAATAATAATAATAATAATAATATAAATTAAATTTGGGAATGAAGCGGGGATGGGGATTCGATCCACGTGGGTTCAGGTTTGGGGAATCCCCGAACCCGAAAAAATGAGAACGGGGCGGGGATGGAAATGGCAAACCCGCCCCCGCCCCGCCCCATTGTCATCCATATTATTCACCCCCCCCCCCCTCCCTTAGTGTTCTTTCTGATCCAATAGGTGGTATCTGTAACAACCACCCTTCTTACTACTACTCTCTAAGGGTGACTGTTACCTAACTACTACTCTACTCACTAGTGTCACTTATGCTATTATTAGCGACACTTAGATTTATCACGGCCCTAGAGGAATTCCTACCGAAAAATTTCGGCAGAATCTCCCATGTACCGGTGACCAAATCAACAATACAAACACTATATACACAGCCACAGGCGGCTGGAACATATTTTTCCACACCCACGTAGTAATAATAACACAGTAAGTGAAAGAAACTATTCTAGCAATAGTAAACAAATATCTAACTCCAACAATAGCACATATCAAGCTACAAGTACAGAATAAACTCAATTAAAATCCCAACTTCATAATAGTATTTAAACTAAAAGAAACATAAACTAAAACTCTAAACAGGTAGGTCTTGAAAATTCACTAGCAAACTCTGGATCTCTCCAGAGTTCAGTCATCACACACCTTCATCACCACCACCTTATCGCCTTCCTTTCATACTTTAGCTTTTCCTTTATCTGCAGTAGGAGGAAAAAGAAATCTATAAGCGAAACGCTTAGTAAGTACTAAACTATCTCACAAAAGCTCAAAGTGCATAAAAATGCAAACGATACTGAAACTGAAATGCTAAAAGAAAAGCTAAATGTACTCATCTAATAGCAAAGTACTCAAATAAACTGCATACTCATGATATACCAGAATAAAGCTGAATACTGGAAATAAAACTAAACATGCTCACTAAACTGATAAGAAAAGTAATTAAACTCATGCTGTATACTTAGAATTAAAGGAACTAAACTTCTGTTGATTCTAAACATAGGTGGTACTTGTTTCATTTACTTATAGCTTTATACTTGAAATTAATCTTTTAATTTCTTTTACTTTTACTTTTCTTTCTTCTTCTTTTTCTTTTTCTTTCTTCTTCTTTTACTTTGGGCCCAGGCTTAGTACCATCTTATGCACGCTCTCTAATAGTGACTGAGGTAGTGAGCCTCTAGTCCTATGAGGATAAAGACCTCGGTCTTACCAGGGCCAAGACCTCGGAATTGGTCACCTGGATTTGTTTAACGACAACCTCAGAAGTCGGGTACTAGCCTCTTACTTTAATTTACTTGTTATCTTTTCTAACTAGACCTTAGTCTTTTTCTTACTTGTAGTTACCCATAATCCTCAAAAGGTTTAATAGGGCACATAATTATTCCACTAAAATACATGGCTATTCATTTTATTAAAATAGCAAAAACAACTAACTATATGCTTCAGATTAAAGAGCTATTAAAAGCTATCTAGCACATATATGTATATGTATCAAAACAAGAAACTAGAAACTAAATTATAATTCAATACTGCTCATGCTATTCGAATACTGCAAGTGTATCTAACAAGTAGAGAATTGCAACTAACTGAGCATGCTATAAAATAAAGCAAGCAAATCAAACTACAAAATAAGCTTAATAGCTATTCATGTTCAAGAAATTCAAGAAACTAACACTACATACTTTAAATGAAGGTTGTTCTTACCTTTTTGAGTAGCAAGGAAAATGCTAAACTCATTATAACTACAATACCTATAAAAATCTGGATGTCATACTCATCAAAATCTAGTAGCAAGGAAAATACAAACTGCATGCTTAAATAACAAAGGTTATTCATGTTCAGAAACATGGAAATCCAAGGCTAAAATACTAAACTTTAAACTAATCATGTGCATGGAGTTAGCAAGGAAGAACTAAGCTACAATGCAAAATTCTGCATACCACGAGATCTAACTACACTAAAATTCTGCACTAAAATTCTGCTCATGATATTCTAATAGCAAAGGAGACTAGAAAATATCCCCGTGTATATCTAGTGGCAAAGGAAACTGATCATGTCCAACTAATAGCAACAGAACTGGAAAATAAATCTGTTCATGCATTTTCAAGAACAATAACTTAATAAATCTGCACATCATAAATTATTTCCAACTAAGCAAAGCAATAAGAAAGATTACTGCTGCTAACCACATCTACACGTGGTATACTAAAGCATGCATCAAACCAAACTGAAACCAAGCAATTATACTTATCCAACAAGCATCCCTAGCTGTTCATTGCTGTTTACTCGGCCACAAAGGATTTAAAACTGCCTATCTACAGGAATGGGCAAAAACTGTACCAATTCTAATACATAGCAAACCTTAAAGGCTGTTCTTATTCGTTCCAGCAAGGAAGAATCTAAACTAAATAGCACTACATGGCACAGAACAACCTCACAACAGCAAGCCTCAAGAACAAATCTTACAGCTTAAATCCCGATTCTGTAGAAATCTAAACCAAGGTTCAAAGTGGCAGATTCGGATGGAATCATTTAAGCCAAGATAGTATAAATAATATCTACACTTATCTAAGAAGAAACCAAAAATCCAAATCCTCAATTCGCGGCAGCAAGCACAAGAAGAAAAATCCATACAGTAGCTTCAAAATCAAGAGATGCAAGGAAACATCCAAACAAATTCGGAGCGACTCCTACCACAAGTGAGTAGTACTTACCCCTTGATTGCTTGGACTTACAACCGAGAGGGAGAGGTGGCTAGGGTTCCGGGTGGAGCTTGAAACCCGATGGCTCCTTTGTGCTTCCGAGCTCCCTTCGTCGGGATGACCACCCACGGGTGAAGACTGGCCGGAAAAGGGCTTCACCGGCGCCGGAGAACAAAGCCCTAGCTTTGCTGCGTTTCCGCCCGAGTCCAGAAGCGCCGACGCACACGTGAGGAGAAGAGAAAGAGGGAATAGGTTTTCGGGTTATGGAAAACACTTAAGTTCTCTTTTAAATCTAGGGTTTTGTTATCAACTATAACTTATATATATCTTACTTCATACTTGATTAACAAAACACTCGCAGCTCGGTTGGTTGGCTGCGTTCGGTTAAGTCGGGTTCGGTCGGAGGTCTTGGGTTCGAGTCTCAACTTCCACATTTTTGGTCAAAACTTCTTTCTTTTTTGTAAACATACTAAACGACCTCCAAAAATTATGTAAAAATACTCTAAAAATTCCTAAAAATCTCTAGAATATTTTAAAAGTATTTCTAAATGTTTCTGAAGATATTTAGAACTCGAAATAGAGAAAATTGGGTCGTTACAATCCCCCATACCTTATAAAAAATTCGTCCTCGAACTTAGAATAGCTCTGGATATCTCTGTCTCATACTGTCCTCCCGCTCCCAAGTGACTTTCTCGTGCTTCTGGTTCTGCCAGATGACCTCCACTAGTGGCACTTCTTTATTTCTTAGTCTCTTGACTGCTCTGCCCACTATCTGTGTAGGTCTGCTCTCATAACTAAGATCCTCTTGGATCTGCACTGACTGAGGCTCAATCACTTGGCTAGGGTCATGGAGACACTTCTTTAGCATGGAGACATGAAATACATTATGTATTGCTGACATGTCTTGTGGTAAGTCCAGCTTGTAAGCTACTTTTCCAATCCTCTCTATGATCAGGTAAGGTCCTACGTAGCGAGGACTTAATTTGCCCTTCTTGCCAGATCTCATCACTCCTGTCATAGGAGAAACCTTGAGAAAGACTGAATCCCCTACTTGGAATTCAAGTGGCCTATGGCGTGTGTCAGCATAACTCTTCTGTCTACTCTGAGCAGTCTCAATTCTCTGTCTGATCTTCTAGATAACCTGAGTAGTCTCATCTATCAGCTCTGTCTGAATGCCCAACTCTACCTCCATTTCTTTTCTCTCACCTGCTTCTTGCCAGCAAATGGGTGATATGCACTTCCTGCCATACAACGCCTCATAAGGTGCCATCTTGATGGTGGCCTGATAGCTATTGTTGTAGGCAAACTCAGCTAAGCATAGATACTTGCACCAACTTTCCTTGAAATCTAGTGCACAAGCCCTGAGCATATCTTCTAAAATCTGATTTACTCGCTCTATCTGTCCATCAGTCTGTGGATGGAAGACCGTGCTAAACTTGGGTTTGGTGCCTAGTGCAGTCTGAACACACTCCCAAAAGTGAGAGGTAAAGCGCCCATCTCTATCTGAAACAATAGATTTAGGAACTCCATAAAGTCTGATCACTTCCTCGACGTACATTTTTGGCAACTGCTCTATAGAGTGGGACACCTTGATGGCTAGAAAATGAGCAGACTTAGTCAATCTGTCCATTACTACCCATATTGCGTCATATCCATTTGTAGTTCTTGGAAGACCCGTTATAAAGTCCATGGATATGTCTTTCCACTTCCACTCTGGTATTGGAAGAGGTTGTAACATTCCTCCTAGTCTTTGGTGTTCTGCTTTGACCCTCTAACATGTTAGGCAGGCACTGACATATTTAGCTACATCTCTTTTGAGTCCAGACCACCAGAATCTCTGTTTCACATCTTGGTACATCTTGGTAGAACCAGGGTGCATGGAGTAAGGTGTAACTATGAGCTTCCTCTAAAATTTTCTTTCTCAGCTCTTCATCATTGGGAACACAAAGGCGGCTCCCCTGATAAAGAATTCCACTGTCTGATACTCGAAACTCTGAATTTTCTTCTTTCTGTATCCCTTGCTTGATCTTCTGGATATCTGGATCTTCACTAAGCTTTCTCTGTATATCCTCAAGCAAGGTAGACTCTAAGGTCAATGCAGAGAGTTGCCCATATATAATTTCCATTCCAAAATCTGACAACTCCTTCTACAGTGGTAGGGCTAATGATGACAGAGACATCAGGGATGCACTAGACTTTCTGCTTAGTGCATCTGCCACTTTGTTAGTTTTGCCTGGGTGGTAGAGGATTTCACAGTCATAATCTTTGACCAACTCTAGCCACCTACGCTGTCTCATGTTTAAGTCCTTCTGAGTGAAGAAGTACTTAAGACTCTGATGGTCTGTGAAGATTCTGCACTGGACGCCATACAAGTAATGTCGCCAGAGTTTTAGTGCAAAGACCACAGTTGCCAGCTCAAGATCATGAGTGGGGTAGTTCTTTTCATAATCTTTGAGTTGTCTGGAAGCATAAGCTATCACTTTTCCTTCCTGCATGAGTACAGCTCCTAAGCCCATCTTGGAAGCATCACTGTAGATGTCAAAACTCCTGTCACTTTCTGGAACTGTCAGGATAGGAGCACTGGTCAGTCTCTTCTTGAGCTCTTGGAAACTCTACTCACATTTATATGACCATTCAAACTTCTTGTTCTTCCTGGTGAGGGTTGTTAGTGAAGAGGCTATCCTGGAAAAGTCCTCCACGAATTTCCTGTAGTACCCAGCTAAACCAAGGAAGCTTCTGATCTCCCTGGCGTTCTTGGGTCTATGCCATTTGTTGACCGCCTCTATTTTGGTTGGGTCCACTTGAATACCTTCTTTAGAAATTATGTGACCTAGAAATGCCACTTGATCTAACCAGAACTCGTACTTTGAGAATTTAGCATAAAGCTGCTTCTATTGTAGGGTCTGCAGTACTATTCTCAAGTGCGTGTCATACTCCTCTGGGGTCCTTGAATAGACTAGCATGTCGTCGATGAATACGATGAAAAATTTGTCAAGGTATTCTCTGAACACTCTGTTCATTAAGTCCATGAAAACTGCAGGTGCATTAGTCACACCAAAAGGCATGACTACAAACTCGTAGTGTCCAGATCTGGTCCTGGAAAATGTTCTGGGTGTATCACTTTCTTTCACTTCCAACTGATGATACCCAGAGCACAGGTCTATTTTAGAGAACACTATTGCCCCTTTTTTTTAGCTGATCATATAGATCATCTATTCTGAAATAAGGGTACTTGTCCTTAACTGCTACTTTGCTCAGCGCTCTAAAATCTATGCACATTAGCATGGATCCGTCTTTCTTCTTAACGAACAACTCTGGAGCTCCCCGGGGTGAATAACTAGGGCAGATGAAACCCTTGTCAAGTAGCTCCTGAAATTGTTCTTGTAACTCTTTTAGCTCTGCTAGAGAAATTTGGTACAAAGCTTTTGAAATTGGGCTGGCATCAGGAACCAATTCAATTTCAAACTCCGCTTCTCTGTTGGGAGGTAGTCCATGTAGCCCTTCTGGAAATACCTTTGGATACTCACAGACTATCCGAACATCTTCCTGCTTGGGTCTTTCTTGTTATCTTTGTCCTTCCAGTTCTGATTACTTGACTAGGGTCTCTGTTTCCCCACTGTCTTGTATTCAATCTTGACTGACTTGTGTTGCGTTTGTTGTGCCTTGATGCTGTTCAGATAGTGCTCACTAATACCCTACTGACCAACTCTTCACCAATCTGTGGTCGGTGAGTTTCACTACTCACATTAAGTGTTACTTCTGGTCTCAGCATTCGGAGCATCAGTCTGACTCGTTCTTTCACTGTACTTACTAACTCTAGGCAAAGGCGAGCTAGCCTGTTGAATCTTTTGACCGCTTCTTCTACTGGTAGGTCACCTTGTCTGAATTCTATAAACTCCTCAAAATGTTTATTGGTGATCCGTTGGTGGAAGAACTCTTCGTAAAACTCTGTCTCAAAGTCAGCCCAGCTCATCTGGTTGACTACTCTCCTACCCTTAACTCGCTCCCACCACATACGAGCATCTCCCGATAGGCAGAAAGAGGCACACTTGACCTTCTCGACTTCTGGCCAGTCAAGAAACTCCATGGTGCTCTCCAGTGTTTTGAACCAAGCCTGGGCATCCCAGGGCTCAGTCGTGCCTGAGAAGCTTTCTAGTTTCAGCTTGAGCTACTGGATGAGGTATGCTTCTTGTCTTCTAGGTGTTGTGGTGACTTCCAGGGCAACTGATGGGACTTCAGTCACCACTGGGGTCTCCACATTAATGGTTGGGGGGAGTGGGAGGAACTGGCTGTTGATTGTTCATCAAGTTAGCAATCACTTGTTGCTGCTCTACTACTTGTCTTTGGAGTTGGGCAACAACTTCAGAGAGATTGGGTTCAGTTGATCTAAGCTCTTCGTTCTCCTGATCTTGGTTCTCAGTACGAACAGTACGGGGATGTCCTCTTCTTGACATCTAGTTATGCAGAGAAAAACTTGATATCTTCTCTATTCTTTCTAAACATACTTATGTATATGAATAAAAGAGAAACAAACTTCTATCTTACTGAAGCGCATACATATAAGCAATTACTCTCTACTGCAAATAATAAAGAAAGAATAAAAGGAAAAACTTAAATACTTTCTTACTTAAAGATGGCAAGGATGATGCTGATGTGTGTGTGATGCTGGAGAATGGAGACTGCTCTGATACCAACTATAACAACCACCCTTCTTACTGCTACTCTCTAAGGGTGACCGTTACCTAACTACTACTCTACTCACTAGTGTCACTTATGCTATTATTAGCGGCACTTAGATTTATCACGGCCCTAGAGGAATTCCTACCGAAAAATTTCGGCAGAATCTCCCCTGTACCGGTGACCAAATCAACAATACAAACACTATATACACAGCCACAGGTGGTTGGAACATATTTTTCCACACCCACGCAGTAATAATAACACAGTAAGTGAAAGAAACTATTCTAGCAATAATAAACAAATATCTAACTCCAACAATAGGACATATCAAGCTACAAGTACGGAATAAACTAATTACAATCCCAACTTCATAATAGTATTTAAACTAAAGGAAACATAAACTGAAACTCTAAACAAGTAGGTCCTGAAAATTCGCTAGCAAACTCTGGATCTCTCCATAGTTCAGTCATCACACACCTTCGTCACCACCACCTTGTCGCCTTCCTTTCATACTTTAGCTTTTCCTTTATCTGTAGTAGGAGGAAAAAGAAATCTATAAGCGAAACGCTTAGTAAGTACTAAACTATCTCACAAAAGCTCGAAGTGCATAAAAATGCAAACGATACTGAAACTAAAATGCTAAAAGAAAAGCTACATGTACTCATCTAATAGCAAAGTACTCAAATAAACTGCATACTCATGATATACCAGAATAAAGCTGAATACTGGAAATAAAACTAAACATGCTCACTAAACTGATAAGAAAAATAATGAAACTCATGTTGTATGCTTAGAATTAAAGGAACTAAACTTCTGTTGATTCTAAACATAGGTGATACTTGTTTCATTTACTTATAGCTTTATACTTGAAATTAATCTTTTAATTTCTTTTACTTTTACTTTTCTTTCTTCTTCTTTTTCTTTTTCTTTCTTCTTCTTTTACTTTGGGCCCAGGCTTAGTACCATCTTATGCGCGCTCTCTAATAGTGACTAAGGTAGCGAGCCTCTAGTCCTATGAGGATAAAGACCTCGGTCTTACCAGGACCAAGACCTCGAAATTGGTCACCTGGATTTGTTTAACGACATACTCGGAAGTCGGGTACTAACCTCTTACTTTAATTTACTTTTTATCTTTTCTAACTAGACCTTGGTCTTTTTCTTACATGTAGTTACCCATAATCCTCAAAAGGTTTAATAGGGCACATAATTATTCCACTAAAATACATGGCTATTCATCTTATTAAAATAGCAAAAACAACTAACTATATGCTTCAGATTAAAGAGCTATTAAAAGCTATCTAGCACATATATGTATATGTATCAAAACAAGAAACTAGAAACTAAATTATAATTCAATACTGCTCATGCTAGTCGAATACTGCAAGTGTATCTAACAAGTAGAGAATTGCAACTAACTGAGCATGCTATAAAATAAAGTAAACAAATCAAACTACAAGATAAGCTTAATAGCTGTTCATGTTCAAGAAATTCAAGAAACTAACACTACATACTTTAAATGAAGGCTGTTCTTGCCTTTTTGAGTAGCAAGGAAAATGCTAAACTCATTCTAACTACAATGCCTATAAAAATCTGCATGTTATACTCATCAAAATCTAGTAGCAAGGAAAATACAAACTGCATGCTTAAATAACAAAGGTTATTCATGTTCAAAAACATGGAAATCCAAGGCTAAAATACTAAACTTTAAACTAATCATGTGCATGGAGTTAGCAAGGAAGAACTAGGCTACAATGCAAAATTCTGCATACCATGAGATCTAACTGTAGGACCGTTGGGCCGGCTAGAAGGGGGGTTGAATAGCCCTATAAAAACAAAAGCAACCCTTCTCGAACTCTTAAACTAACATTTGTATAAAATTATCTAAGCAGAAATACAAGAAATAAACGAGGCACCGTGTTTGACTTGGTTACAACCGGGGAGGTTGTTAATCCAAGGAAAGTGATCGCACTAAAAACTCCTTCGGGCGAAGAAGCCTCTTACACCGGTGAAAGCACAAAAACAAAAGCTAAACTAGAACAATGAGCACACAAGTGCTTGGAATGCTAATTACTGAGTTGATGAAAAGCTTCTGGACCAAGGCTATATTTATAGCCTTGGTCGGGGCGCCTGGAAGGGTTCCGGGCGCCCTGGGGGGGATAAATTTTATCCCCCAACGTTCAGATCGAGTTTTGACTCGATCTGGTGAAAATACTGGGTCCGGGCGCCCGGAAGGGTTCCGAGCGCCCCGGGCTGCTCCGGGCGCCCCGGAGCCCAAAGTCAACAGCCGTTGACTTTTTTGTCCGGGACCTCTTCTCTAGTTCAGTCCCGCCTCGGTCCGGTTCTTCTCCTCCGGATCCACTCACTTGGGTGATCTCTGCCATCCGGAAAAGGGCTCACCCGAACCCAACTTCCGGTCTTCTCGAGCGGGCTTCCCTCCGGCTTCTCGTCCCTCGGAATCGCCGCATGTTTTCCTTCTCGTCCGCCGGCGTACTCATCCGCAGTCTTCGTCCCTCAGACGCCTGCGTCTCTTTCTCCCCGAGCAATCTTCCGCTCCGGCTTTCGTCCCTCGGAACCAACGCACGCTTCCTTCTCGTCCACTGGGGTACTCTTCCGCAGCACCTCGTCCCTCGGACTGTCGTCCTTCTCGCTAGCTGAGTCTTTCGCTCGACTACCTGTGTTCCTAAGCTCCTGCACACTTAGACATAAGGTTAGAAACACACAGGACCTAACTTAACTTGTTGATCACACCAAAACAACCTTGGGATTCCAACAATCTCCCCCTTTTTGGTGTGATCAACCCAAGTTAAGCTAGGGTAAAATTGACTTTAAATAAAATTAAGTAACTTAACTTAATTTTCAATTTAAGTACAAAAAGATAGAAAAAAAATAACTTTATCTACCTCAGTAAAAACGATAGACAAAAAATTAAATCTATCTACCTACCCCTAGACTTATACTTTCCCTTAAATAAAAAAAGATAGACAAAAAAAAAATTAAATCTATCTACCTTATTTACCTCCCCCTAGACTTATACTTTCCCTTCTCCCCCTTTGATCACAAAAAAATGGGGTTCCAAGAGAAACAATTTAAGAGTTAAAGTTTTAGAAAAAATATTTAGAAGAAATTCATGAAAACAAGTTTAAGTTTTTGCAAGAATTATTTTGAGAAATATTTCTAACTTAAAAAAATTTCTAAGTAAGTAAATTTCTAAATTGAAATACAATGTTTTGAATAACCCTTTTTAAAGCACTAATTAATTCTTGTATTAATGCTTCATTAGTAAGTTAATTAAACATTTATTTCAATATTTGACTTCCAGGTCGTGGCGAGGCACTAGGCCTTCTTGGTTATTGGAGCAACAACCACTTCCTTGACAAAGCCTCATAAAGAAATTCTTTGTTTAATTTTCTCACTTAAAGCGCTAATTTTAATTTTAAAATTTAGTTTAAGCATGATTTAGGAACCCAATATAGGTTCCAACCTACTGGATTAACTAAAACGTTTTTAGGAATATATTTTCTTGAAATGTTCCTAATTTGTCCAGGGTGATATTTAAAGTACCAATTTAAATTGTTAAATCTTCTAACATTGGTTTTAGATGAACATGCATGGTTTTTCAAATTATCTATTTGAATTTTCAAATCATTATTTTCAAGTTTCAATTTTTTATTTTCCAATTTTGATTTATCTAATTCTTCTAGAGGGCAAGACTTAGCTAAAATTATTTTTAAATTTTTTATTTCTTTTTCTAATTTACAGCAGTCTTTAGTTAATAACTTAACAAATTTATAAGGTTTATCAGAAGGAAGAGAACGTACTTGACTTACCTTATCGAGTTCGTTTTCCGTGTCTCCCCCTGAACTGCTGCTTTCTTCTGATGAAGCTCCCCCTTCATCGATGCTCTCGATGCTCATTTCAGAAGAGCTTGACTCGCAGTCGTCGTCTTGATGACTTGCCATTAGAGCAAGTCCGGAGAATGCCTCGACTTCTGACTCCGACAACGTATCATCCCACGTCACCTTTAGGGCTTTTCGCTTTTGGATAGGCTTCTTACCCTTTTCCTTGTTCTTGCTCTTCAGCTTGGGGCAATTGTCCTTGACGTGCCCTTCTTCGTCGCAATGGTAGCAGCGGATCGTCCTTTTCTTCTTCCCCTGCGGATGGTTAGTAGATCTGGATTTACAAAGTTTCTTGAATCTTCTTACCATCATTACCATTTCCTCGTCGTCGAGAGAAGATTCGGACTCAGGTTCGTCTCTCGAAGCTTTGAGGGCGACGTTGTTCTTGGGCTCCTTCATTCCTGCACATCTTGTCTCATGCACTTCAAATGTTGAAAAAAAATCATCTAATGAAATTTTTTCTAAGTCCTTCAAAATGTAAAAAGCATCTACTAGTGATGCCCATTTTGAATTTCTTGGAAAAGAATTTAAGGCGTACCTGAGCGAATCTCGGTTACTTACCTTTTCTCCGAGATTCGTGAGTCCGGTGATGATTTCTTTTATTCTGGAGTGCAGATGTGCGACTGTCTCGTCTTCAGGCTAGTGAGCTGATTGCGAAGCAGATCTCGTCTAGCGAGTTTGGCTTCGAACGTACCTTCGTGCAGCTCGAGGAACTTCTCCCAAAGTTCCTTTGCGGAGTTGTATTTACCGATCCTGTTGACTTCTTGAGGCGGAAGAACTCTTAGCAGATGGTACTCTGCTTTGCCGTTCACCACGAAGTCAGCCTGCTCTTTTTTTGTCCATTTATCTATTTCCTTGTCCTCTGGAGCTTCAAAGTCAAATTTCATTGTTAAAAATAGTTTAATATCTGTTGTAAGAAATACTTGCATCAGTTTTTTCCACGTAGCGAAGTCCCCTTCGTATTTCGGCGGGTGGATGCTTGGTCCGGCCATGATGTTGCTTCGTTCGGCGGTTAGTCCTCCTGAAGTGCCTCGGCTCTGATACCACTTGTAGGACCGTTGGGCCGGCTAGAAGGGGGGTTGAATAGCCCTATAAAAACAAAAGCAACCCTTCTCGAACTCTTAAACTAACAGTTGTATAAATTAGCTAAGCAGAAATACAAGAAATAAACGAGGCACCGTGTTTGACTTGGTTACAACCAGGGAGGTTGTTAATCCAAGGAAAGTGATCGCACTAAAAACTCCTTCGGGCGGAGAAGCCTCTTACACCGGTGAAAGCACAAAAACAAAAGCTAAACTAGAACAATGAGCGCACAAGTGTTTGGAATGCTAATTACTGAGTTGATGAAAAGCTTCTGGACCAAGGCTATATTTATAGCCTTGGTCGGGGCGCCTGGAAGGGTTCGACTCGATCTGGTGAAAATACTGGGTCCGGGCGCCCGGAAGGGTTCCGGGCGCCCCGGACTGTTCTGGGCGCCCCGGAGCCCAAAGTCAATAGCCGTTGACTTTTTCATCCGGGACCTCTTCTCTGGTTCAGTCCCACCTCGGTCCGGTTCTTCTCCTCCGGATCCACTCACTTGGGTGATCTCTGCCATCCGGAAAAGGGCTCACCCGAACCCAACTTCCGGTCTTCTCGAGCGGGCTTCCCTCCGGCTTCTCGTCCCTCGGAATTGCCGCGTGTTTTCCTTCTCGTCCGTCGGCGTACTCATCCGCAGTCTTCGTCCCTCAGACGCCTGCGTCTCTTGCTCCCCGAGCAATCTTCCGCTCCGGCTTTCGTCCCTCGGAACTACCGCACGCTTCCTTCTCGTCCACTGGGGTACTCTTCCGCAGCACCTCATCCCTCGGACTATCGTCCTTCTCGCTAGCTGCGTCTTCCGCTCGACTACCTGTGTTCCTAAGCTCCTGCACACTTAGACACAAGGTTAGAAACACACAGGACCTAACTTAACTTGTTGATCACACCAAAACAACCTTGGGGTTCCAACACTAACTACACTAAAATTCTGCACTAAAATTCTGCTCATGATATTCCAATAGCAAAGGAGACTAGAAAATATCCCCGTGTATATCTAGTGGCAAAGGAAACTGATCATGTCCAACTAATAGCAACAGAACTGGAAAATAAATCTGTTCATGCGTTTTCAAGAACAATAACTTAATAAATCTACACATCATAAATTATTTCAAACTAAGCAAAGCAATAAGAAAGATTACTGCTGCTAACAACATCTACACGTGGTATACTAAACCATGCATCAAACCAAACTGAAACCAAGCAATTATACTTATCCAACAAGCATCCCTAGCTGTTCATTATTGTTTACTCTGACACAAAGGATTTAAAATTGCCTATCTATAGGAATGGACAGAAACTGTACCAATTCTAATACATAGCAAACCTCAAAGGTTGTTCTTATTCGTTCTAGCAAGGAAGAATCTAAACTAAATAGCACTACATGGCACAGAACAACCTCACGGCAGCAAGCCTCAAGAACAAATCTTACAGCTTAAATCCCGATTCTGTAGAAATCTAAACCAAGGTTCAAAGTGGCAGATTCAGATGGAATCATCTAAGCCAAGATAGTATAAATAATATCTACACTTATCCAAGAAGAAACCAAAAATCCAAATCCTCAATTCGCGGCAATAAGCACAAGTAGAAAAATCCGTACAGCATGCTTCAAATTCCAGAGATGCAAGGAAACATCCAAACAAATTCGGAGTGACTCCTACCACAGGTGAGTAGTACTTACCCCTTGATTGCTTGGACTTACAACCGAGAGGGAGAGGTGGCTAGGGTTCCGAGTGGTGCTTGAAACCCGGTGGCTCCTTTGTGCTTCCGAGCTCCCTTCGTCGGGATGACCACCCACGGGTGAAGACTGGCCGGAAAAGGGCTTCGCCGGCGCCGGAGAACAAAGCCCTAGCTTTGCTGCGTTTCCGCCCGAGTCCAGAAGCGCCGACGCACTCATGAGGAGAAGAGAAAGAGGGAATAGGTTTTCAGGTTCGGGAAAACACTTAAGTTCTCTTTTAAATCTAGGGTTTTGTTATCAACTATAACTTATATATATCTTACTTCATACTTGATTAACAAAACACTCGCAGCTCGGTTGGTTGGTTGCGTTCGGTTAAGTTGGGTTTGGCCGGAGGTCTTGGGTTTGAGTCTCAACTTCCACATTTTTGGTCAAAACTTCTTTCTTTTTGTAAGCATACTAAACGACCTCCAAAAATTACGTAAAAATACTCTAAAAATTCCTACAAATCTCTAGAATATTTTAAAAGTATTTCTAAATGTTTGTTTCAGAGCGTTACAGTATCAGAGCGGGTACCACTCTAAATTAGTGCAACCACCAATCAGGCAAAGGGGGTCTTTTTTAAATGAAAAAATTATATATCGTTTGTGATTAATAAAAACTTAAATACTAAAAATAATATTAACTTAATAAAATTAAGATTGAAATAAAATTTAAATATTAAATACACTCCTATAAAGAAGGACAATTTGACCAATTTAATTAATTCAAAATTAAAAACTTAAATTTAAATTACAAATTAAACATTAAATCTCAAATAAAATTAACTTTAATTATACAAAAAACTTAAAAGGAAAATCAATAATTTGGGGGGAGACTCCAAATTAGTTGGCACCTCCAAAATAAAAACTTAACCAGTAGGGTAATTAGGATTAAATTAAAAAGGGATAAAAGTTTAACTTGACATACGGTACTGGTGATGTTTTGGATGATAGTAGGTTAGGGAAACTCTGTTTATGTATGTTTAGGAAGATATGACTTCGATCTGGTGCATTTAGTTTACTAGAACTAACTGAATCTACCCTTTACGAATCCTAACTAGTTAGACCAAGGTTTGTACTAAGTTCAATGGATAGGACTATTTGGAAAAACCTCAAAAGCATGGTTACTCTGATGATGTCCAAGTGACTCACCATAGCTAGAAGTTTATTCGAAGAATCTAACACAAAGTTAAACCAAACTCTGAAATTGAACTTAATTCATCTCACAAAATTATATGATTCCCTAATTGAAAATATAGATCGGAAGAGATTACTAAGTAGTTAAATTTTAAAATTAAATTAAGAGAAAAATTATAAATTAAATCAAGAGTTAAATTTAAAATAAATTAAAATTTAAATTAAGAGTTAAATTTAAAATAAAATTTAAATTTAAAATAAAATTTTAATTTAAATTAAGAGTTAAATTTAAAATAAATTATAAATTTAATTATATTGAATTAAATTAAAATTAAAATTAAAATTAAACTAATTTAAAAATTATTTTAAAATCTAATTTTAAAAAATAAAAATTATTTTAAAAACTATTTTCAAAACAAATTTAAAAATTATTTTAAAAACTATTTTAAAAAATATTTTAAAAACTAATCTAAAAAATATTTTAAAAAACTAATTTAAAAATTATTTTAAAAACTATTATAAAATTATTTTTAAAACAATTTAAAAAAATATTTTAAAAAGTAATTTAAAATTTATTTTAAAAACTATTTTAAAAATTATTTTAAAAACTAATTTAAAAATTATTTTTAAAACTATTTTAAAAATTATTTTAATTTAAAAACTCTTTGAAAAATTATTTTTTAAAAAATTTATTTTTTAAAAAAATTATTTTTTAAAAAAAATAAAAATTGTTTTAAAAATTCATTTAATTTTTTTTAAAACTTTAAAAATCATTTAAAAATTCTCTTAAAAATTATTTTAAAAACTTTAAAAATTATTTTAAAAATTCTTTTAAAAAATTCTTTTAAAAATTATTTTAAAAAATTCTTTTAAAATGTATTTTAAAAACTTTAAAATTCATTTTAAAGTTCTTTTAAAAAATATTTTTAAAAATCATTTTAAAAATTATTTTAAAAAAAATCTTTTTAAAACTTTTAAAAATTATTTTAAAAGTATTAAAAATTCTTTTAAAATTTTTAAAAATTCTTTTAAAAATTTTAAAAACTTTAAAAATCATTTTAAAAATTCTTTTAAAAACTTTTAAAATCATTTAAAAAATTCTTTTAAAACTTCTTTTGAAAATTATTTTTTTAAAAAAACTCTAAAAATAATTTTAAAAATTATTTAAAAAATCATTTTAAAACTAAGACACTTAACTTAAAACTTAAATCATAATTAATAAACAATTAAATCAATCAAAATTTGTTTAACCTAAACTTTAAACTTAATAAAAAAAATAATAAATAATTAAAACTTAGTTATTTAGTCTGACCTTATTTAAGAACTTTGTTGACTCAATATCTGTAATGCCCGAAAATTCTCAAAATTATTTTAGAAATATTCTATGATTTTTCTGGAATTTTAGAATATTTTTATGGAATTTTTAGAGTAGCGGAAGTAGCAAAAATAAATATAATCGTAAAATAGCCTAAGCGGGAATTGAATCCGAACTTTGTTGACTCAGTATCTGTAATGCCCGAAAATTCTCAAAATTATTTTAGAAATATTCTATGATTTTTTTGGAATTTTAGAATATTTTTATGGAATTTTTAGAGTAGCGGAAGTAGCAAAAATAAATATAATCGTAAAATAGCCTAAGTGGGAATTGAACCCGAGACCTACTAGACCCTATGCTTTAGTGATGACTCTAGTAACCAAGTGAACCCAGCAGGACCGTGCTGAAAGGAAAGGGAGACAATTAAATTTATATTAGAGTTGGGTAAATTAACCACTTAATATAAATAGGGAATTAATAAGTGAAGAGTTATTTTGGAACGTAACTTTTCCTCTCCCTCAAACCCTCACCGCCGCCCACCTCCCTCTCCTCTTCCTCTCTCGGCGCACCAAGCCTAGGGCTCTAGGAGTATCTTCCGGCGACGATTCCGGCGACGATTCCGGCACGAGGACGTTCCTCTCCGCGAGAAGAACACGTAGACGCGAGGAGATCAACGAAAGGATCTTCTCCACCGGAAACCTAACGTTTAGAATTGTAAGGAACTTCGCATAGGAGGTAAGAAACCCCTCACCTACAGTATAAGTAGCTATTCGTATGATTTTTATGCATTAGTTTAGTCGTATGCAAATTTTGGCACATAGGGTGTGCATTAGCGTACACCAAGTGCTTGATAGAATGTTTAGCACAGTCAAATACAAATTAGGCATTTTATTAGCTAGGATAAATGCGATAGAGGCATTTACACAGCCTATTTAGTCTTGCTATAGCTCTTATGGGACTAGATGTCCAATGGGTGGGCTCCCATAGTCGCCTCTAGGTTCAGACAGGCTAGTTCTAGGTTTAGATAACCTAGTAAAAGAGCAAGACAAGAAATAATTAGCTATGTTAGTATTTTACTTTCTCAGTGGCACTGTACTGGATTAGATATCCATTGGGTTGGGCTCCCATAGTCGTCCCTAGGTTTAGATAACCTAGTAAACCCTACTAAATTCGGGACTTGCAAACCCAGGTTTAGTTAGGGATGCGCGCATAGCAAGTACAGTTACCGGACCCATCAGCACATGATTATGTATTTTAATCTATTATGATAATTAGTTTTCAAAACTCACAAATCAGTTGTGTATACAGTTTAACTTCAGTACTAGCTTAGTTTAGTTTAGCTCAGTTTATGCTTCAGCTCAGCTCTTTCCTATGATTATGTATGATAGCTCTATGTTCAGCTTTTGTTATATATGCTTCAGATGATAATATGCCATGACTAGTTTTTGTCTTCTATGTGTTGCATACCAGAATATCATGTCTTAGCATGTTCAGCACATATTTCAAATAGCATGTTTTAAAATCATGAATTGCATCGTATGCATGTTTTAGTGAGGTAGATGATTTCTTACTAAGCTCTCAAGCTTACAGATACTTTTTCCTTATATTGCAGATAAAGGTAAAGGAAAAATAGACTAGCGGAGGCTGGAGGTCAATGCAATGATGAGGATGTGTGTGGATGGAACTTGGAATAAAGATCTTAGGGAATTTCAGCAAACTTTGTGTTAAGCATTAGAACTTTTTAGTATTTTATTATTCCACACCTTAGAATGTTTAAATGCTATGAACTAGTGAACTATGTCATGTTAGAATATTAATTATTATCAGTAGGATGTTTCTTAGTCATTATTGGAGTTATTGTATGTGATTTGGCACGAGATAGTGTTGAAATCAGACCTTGGCACGAAATCAGAAACTCGAATCGATCAGCTGATCGATTCGAGGGTTTCCAATCGATCGAACGATCGACTGGGCAACTTGTCTCGTGAACAGTAGGCCCCTGGATCGATCATTCGATCGATCCAGCAAATTTTGTCACGAACAAAAGGCTTCGGGATCGATCACTGGATCGATTGGCCAGTCTGGATCGATCAGCCGATCGATCTAGAATATCGCCCGAGCACAGTAGCGTGCTGGATCGATCCAACCCAAGTCCCGCATACAGTAGCATGCTGGATCGATCACTGGATCGATCCGACCATTCCAATCGATCAGTGGATCGATTGGGAGGCTTGATATCAGCCAGAAACCCTTGGTTAAGTTCCTTGACCATAAGGGGAGGTAATAATGACATGAATAGTTTATATTACACCCCTTAGCACCTGTAGAATAAAGAAAAGATAATAGTTTAGCAAAATTTTGTTTAGTACAGCTTCCGCACCTAGATTCAGTGATGGTCATGGAATAGTTAGCACAGTATAATGTGACGATCGACCTCACAGCCTAGTTAGTAGGAGGTGGGTCGTTACGGTATCTTAATTTAACCTAATTAAATATTAACTCTAAGTCATTTTTAAATCAAACTTGACTATACATTAAAACGTTAATCAAAATTTAACTTACTTTAATTAAATCATAATTTATCTCAATTAAAGATTAACTTAAATTGAACCTTAACTTTACTTTATTTAATAATTTTAACAAATTTAACTCTCAATTAATACTGACTTAGTTAATCTATGTTAAATCTAATAAAAAAGGATGATGTAAATGAAAAATTAAATTATAACTAAGACTTTCATTAAATTAATTAACTCAATCAATTAATATGAAATTTAAGTTGTTTTAATCAAATAAGTATTAAATTGAGTTAGTAACAAATAATTGCATTTAACTTGAAACTTAAATGAGTAATTATAATAAGTATGTAGAAATACTTATGAAAAATAGTATACTCAATATGAGTGTTATTGACTCCAATTCCCTTAAATACTTAGGTAGACAAATATACTAATGTCTTGAAATTGAACATACCCAAACTCTAGTACAAATTAAGGAGGAGTATTAAGTTAAGGAGGAGTATCAAGTTCACGAAGATGATCAATTTGTTTTTAAAACGGTTAAAATCCTCAACCATTTGCTTTT
The DNA here is from genome assembly GCF_018446385.1 of Zingiber officinale. Taxonomy (NCBI): domain Eukaryota; kingdom Viridiplantae; phylum Streptophyta; class Magnoliopsida; order Zingiberales; family Zingiberaceae; genus Zingiber; species Zingiber officinale. The sequence continues at coordinate 102,407,872 of NC_055987.1, read as the reverse complement.
AAAAAAATCTTTTAAAAGTTTTTATTTTACTTTGAAACTTTTACTTCCATTTTTTTAAAGCCTAAGTTCAAAAAATACTCTTAAACTTCATTTTGAAAAATCTTGAGTTTTGGTACTTACATAAAGTTTTTTTGCTCACTATATCCCTTAGGAAAATATTTTAAATCATTTTTGTAATTAGATAATTTTGTTAAAATTGTTTAAATTGTTTAAAGGTAAAGTTACTTTAATTTTTTTTTACTCAAAGAAGTTTTTACAAAGCTTTACTTTAAAATATTCTCTTAATAATAAACTCCTTCAAAGTGCTTACTTAGCAATTTCTCTTTAAAATTGTTTCTTCTTAAAGATTGTTTTTGTTACTTTTCTATACAAAGTGTTTTCAAAAGGATTTTCTACTTATAAAAATTTAAATCTTTACTACCTTCTGATGGGAGTTCTGCATGCTAAAACGAGCTAAGATTGTTTTGATATATGAAGCTTGGGATAAGTAAAATATATTCTTTTCTTGCGATCCCTTTGATCCCAAGAATATATGCATTCTCCCAAGTCCTTCATATCAAATTGTTTGGACAACCATACCCTTACTTCTGACAACACTTTGATATTGTTTCCAACTACCAAAAATGTTATCTACGTATAGTACAAGAAATACCACCACGTTTCCATCACACTCTTTGTATACACAAGACTCATTCGGTTATTAAATAAATCCAAAGGTCTGGATTACTTCATTAAACCAGATTTTCCAAGACCTTGAAGCTTTGCTTCAGTCCATAGACTGATTGAGCTTGCACACAAGATGCTTCTTTGTTCTTTGCAATAAACCCTTCTGGTTGCTTTATATGGATGTTTTCTTCAAGACTTCTATTAAGGAAAGCTGTCTTGACATCCACTTGCTAAATCTCATAGATAAAAGAATCTGGGTAAACTTAAGCATAGCTACCGGTAAAAAAGGTTTCCTTTTTCAACAAGCCTTGCTTTGAAAGTTTCTACCTTCCTGTCTATCTCTCTTTTCCTATTGTAGACTAATTTTCACCCAATGACTTTTACACCATTTGGTGATTTTATAAGCTTTCAGACTCTATTAGAATACATATATTCTAATTTTGTATTTATTGCTTTTTGCAAAGATGCTGCCTCTTTATCTTGGAGTGCTTCGTCATATGTCCAGAGATCAGGTTTATGTCCTCCAGGGATCGAGTCCAAAGACTCTCCCAAAATATGAATCTTTTTAGGTTGCCTAACAACCCTCCCACTACGACGAGGTACTTTCTGCAATTGTTTATCATTTGTGATACGTGTTACAGTTTCTTGTGATATTTCATCTTGTACAGTTGGTACTAGGTTAGACGTGTCCTTTAATTTCCTTAAGAACAATTTTAACTCATGGGGCTTGTGGTTTATAGTATAGTCCTTTTCTAAAATCGAGCATTGGTGCCAACAATGACCTTCCGATTTTAAGGACTACAAACCTCTTTTCGTTTTTCTAGGATAACTCACAAACAAGTGAACTCATATCCAATTTTTTAGTATCTCTCGCGTGCTAGACCACCCAAATCCGAATATGCTTCAGACCAGGCTTATGCCCATTCTGCAATTCTGTGGGAGTAGAGAGTTCTGACTTAGAAGGTACTATATTCACTTCCATTTTCAGTGTATATCCTTAAAACGAATTTGGTAATTTTCTAAATAACTCATCATCGATCTAATTATTCCATAAGAGCCTTATACCTTCTTTCTACTACACCATTCTGTTGGGATGTACCAAGTGCAGTTAGTTGGGATTGAATCCCTACTTCTGATAAGTGACTCCTAAATTCTCTCAAGAGGTATTTGCTACTACTATCTCACCGTAGTGTCTCGATATTTTTACTTTGACATTTCTCCGCATCAGCCTCGTACTCTTTGAACTAATCAAAGCACTTAGACTTGTAGTGTATCAAGTAAATCTATCTGTGTCTCGAATAGTTGTCTATAAAATAGATGAAATATTCGAAACTACCTCTTGTCTGGATAGTCATACGACCACACAAATCAGAATGAACCAATTCCATTATATCTTTGGCTCCATACCCCTTAGACTTAAAAGCTTCTCGGTTATTTTTCCTTCCAAGTAAGACTCTCAGGTTTGGAAAGATTTCCACTACCAATGAACCCAAAAGTTCATTAGCTACCAATGAATCCTACTTAAGTTAAAATAACCTAGCCTTTGATGCCAAAGATATAATTGGTTCATTTCTGAAGGTTGCTTTCTCTTAATAGTTAGAAGATGTGTTATTAATTTCCATTTATTGCATCGTGGGAGTTATTGGATTTATAAATTATCAACCAACGTACCAGAACAGATATCTTTCCTATTTTCTTGATAACAAGTTTGTTATCAAAATGGATAGAATATCTATTCTTTGATTAGTTTAGAAACCGAAATCAAATTCTTTCTAAACTTGGTACGTAAAGATAATTTCTTAAAAATCATATTATATTCCTATCATAGGATAAGCAACTCCCACTACAACAGTTACCACTTTTGTAACAGTGCCCATGTAGACGGTGACTTCCCCTTCATATAGTTATTCGGGTTTCCTGGAACCTCTGCAATGAATTGCAGACATGATTAGTGGCTCCCGTATCTACACACCAGGTACCAGTAGATAACATTACTAATCATGTATTAACTAATGAATGAAATACACCTATTTTGTTCTTAGCTCTAAGAGGACAGTCTACCTTAAATGTCTAAGTCCTATTTCCAATCATTACAATTGGGACTACTAAGTCTATTCTATAGTATAACAACTAGGGATTGACAAACATTTTAAATCCTAAGAATCACAAAAATATTTGGTCAAGACCAACACCTTAAAATCCCCATGAATTTTGTATGCCATGATAATGTGGACGTATACAAAAACAAAGAGGAGATTTTATTCATTAATTTTATTATCTCGTCATCCTAACTTTATGACCAATAAAATTAATTGTTGGTCTATCAAATATTTTGGTCAATAACTTTGAATTTGAAATAATATTGATTCCTCAAAACAATATCATTTAAATTCACCAACACCTCAAACACTGTGAATTTTGCATGCCACGATAGTGTGGACGTATACAAATTCAAACATTTGTAAAAGGAGGGTTTTACCCATTAATTATCTTGTCAATAAGTCTTTATGACAAATAAAATTACCTCAAACACCGTGAATTTTGTATGCCACGATAGTGTGGACGAATACAAAACCAAACATTTGTAAGAGGAGTTTTTCCCATTAATTTTATTTTCTTGTCATCCTGACAAATAAAATTACCTCATACACTGTGAATTTTGTATACCACGATAGTGTGGACGTATACAAAAACTCGACATTGGTAAGAGGGGGTTTTAATTTTATTATCTTGTCAACTTATCTTTTTGACAAATTAATAGTTGGTTTTCCTTTGGTCACACAAATAATAGTAGTGACTCCGATGGGGAGGATACTATTAGACGTGCCTAAGTGTATACCATTACTTGACACTAAGTCCATTAATAAGATTATTCCTCTTCCGATGGGGAAGATCACACGCTCTAAATTAATTTCCTATAGTCATCCTAAATGGAAGTTTGATCTAGTGATCCGCAAACAAACTCATCCGATATAGAGGAAGGCACTCAGAGCCAACGCGCAAGTTTGTTTGCATCACTTACAAACCAGTAATGGAGATCGTGGAATTTATTAAAATAAATCCCTCTCCCACTTAGTTATTTAAAGTGAGGAATTTTAAGTTATCCTAGCATACATCACATGCATACACACACATCATAGTAAATAAAGCAATAAATATGAAAATTATTTTCCAACTATTATGGCCTTTTCCTGTTACTGTCCTCCATGTGCTCCAACCCTAGCTGCTGCCATCTTTAGCCACCGTCATTGGGTCGAGTTATCGCATCCATCTTGCTTCTTATTCTGCTACGCCTCTGGTGCTCCAAAAGTACCACGCCTCGCAAGAATCCGATCTGCGACAAAAATAGAATTTTACATATATCGATCCTATATTCCACAAGGGAATGTACATGTATTCTAGATCGAAAATAAAATTCTAAAATCCTAAGGCCAATATAGCTCCTGCTGTATTAGTTACATACAATCATGCACACACAAAAATAATGCCCTTGACATGTCCAAGGGTCCAATCACACACAAGATCTATAAGCCATAATTGTAACGACCCGGCCCATTTGACGGCCCATTTGGCAACCCTTGGGTCGTCGACCATCGGCCCTTATGTCGTCGGCCCATTTGGCGACCTCTCATGTCGTCGACCGACGACCCTTGGCCGTGCCATTACTCACTAGGACTTTCCACCCCTGGTCAGTGGATTTTTGCCTCCCCCAGGATTCGAACTCTAAACCTCCAAGCTTAAGTATTAGAGTTTATGAATCCTGGTAACCAAGTGAGATGAAGGCTTCGGGTGTACGGCTCGGGAGGAAGAAAATGAAGGAGAATGTGGAGGCAACCGCCGAGCGGTTAAGACTCGGGTTCGCGCGGGGAAGAAGGCTCGTGCACGGGGGGTTTTCGGCGAGGCAGAGAAGAAAAACAATTAAAGAAAATAAAGAAAATAAAAGAAAAAGGAAATGTAAATATAAACATTTCCTCACTTAAATGGGGTAGCCTAAACAGGTTTTTCCGGACCCCATTTTTATCCCCGTTAACTAGTCCATACGAGCTCCGAAAAATTTTCGAAAAATTCCCAAAAATTCCAGAAAATTCCCTTATTAATATTCAAAAATTCCCGAAAAATTTCCAAAAATTTCGGAAAATAAATTGTCACGCCCCGGAGGAGTCCCTGTCTGAAGTAATTTCGGCAGCATCTCTCCTGTACGGCGGACAATCTGAAACTTTCTACAAACACTATATACCTCAGCCACATGCGGCTGAAATAATAACAATAATAAAACATAACACAGACATTCCATGCAGTTTAATAGATAACAAACTGAAACAGAAATAGGACTAAAAAATAACCCTACTCAACTACACTCGTAAAGCTCAAATCCAACAATAAGATCAACTTACCTCTTCTGCCGTCCAGGCAGGCATGTAGTAACACATATCCAAACACCAAAACCATCGACACATACATTCATACCAGATCCATAGTATCAAAATCCATAGTATCAAAACCAGAATAAGTCGGACATAGTCAAAACAATAAAACTAAAAGATCATCCAGCATTTTCGTGGTCTGCAAGGGACTAGCAACTGGAACTCTCTCCTGACAGCATCAACCTGAAAAATATCAACAATGGAGGCGGGGTGAGTGTTCAACGCTCAGCAGGTACAACTGATATACATAGTAAGGAATTAACATCTAGCACTAATTGATACGGATGTAGTTTGGGAAATGAAAGGAAATAAGGAGATGAGGGAGGGCATTTTCATCTTTTGGCGCATTTAGGGGTTTGAGTGCTTTTAAGCACTGTTCACAGTGCAAACAAAGGGGGGCTGCTTCGGGCTCGTTTGACGCCGACACCACCGCGGAGGGAAGCCGATTTCTTCCTCATGCTCTTGCGACACCCTCGCCGGCGCCGACGCCAGCGCCGTTGACCTCCTCCCTTCCTCTCTCTCCCTCTCTTTCTCTCCGCCGCCCACAGGACCAAGAGGAAGTTCATCTTCTTCGTCCTAGCATTCCTCACCAATGCCGCCGGCATGAGGGATCGACACCAGCATCCACAGCTGCGCTCCGACCACGCTCTTACTTGTCTCCTCGTCGCAGCGGCCGACCATCACCGCCGGTGAGGCATGCCCCTGACTCTCCTTCCCGCCTAGCTATGGACGGCTCCTTTTCTTCAAGCCGCCGCACACCTTCTCCTTCCTCGCTGAAGGCCATGACCGCACACTGCCGAGGTCGCCACTGCATCTCTCTTCACTGATCTCCTTCGCCGCCTCGCGCCCAAGGGGTGCTTTTGCTGCCTGCGGCTACATCCGGGGTGGAAGCAAAGCTTCTTGATCCTTCGCTACTGCCGCCGGATAGATCCGCCGGCAACGAGGGGACCCCCTCCTCCCTTATCCTCCGACCTCGAGGCCTCCCTCCGCCCCTGACGACGGTGGAGGTTGCCGCCTATGCCTCAAGCAGGCGTCCACGCCTCACGCCATAGCCACTGTTGATAGCACAGCATAGCAGCCGCCGTTCCTGTCCGACTAGCCGCTGTCCGAACGCTTAGGTTTGCCTGCGTTAGCCTTCGAGTCGGGATAGTGCTCGGCCAGCATGCCGAGGGGGTTCCGGCCATCGAGCCGTTGGGTTTTACTCTATGCATCTTTATTATGATTATGAGTTATTTGTGCTATCCGGCCTGCGTGCCGCGTATCGGCCTGCTGGATACATGGCATACCGGATTCCGCGTCGCTGCTCCTAGATCCGGCTCCGTTGCTGACTCATATCCATCCATTTACTTGTCACGACCGTGACGACTTGATCAGCACCACGACCAGCTCACTCATCCATCCGAGGGCGCCCCCTGGGCCAGGGTAAGTTCTCGTACTCAGTATCTGTTCACTTTATTGCTATACTATTATGCGGTTACTTATATGTATGTGGGATTCGCCTCGAGCACCGAGGTACCAGAGACCGGGGGAACCCGATCGCTGGATACAGGTACAGTTGGCCGGAGGAGGACTTCTGACGATCTGGTCAACATAGAGGACAGCTCACCACCGGGTCAAGAGGATGCGGTCAACCCTCCAGACACGTCATACCGGCAGGTTCGTCTTCTCAGCTTCCAGACATGAACAAATATGCGCCGTCTGTGGGAACGCGCCTGATCTGGAACGTGAAGATGGACGACGCCGGATAGTTCTGCCATTCTCATGACCTAGGTCAGTTTTTGCTTTGGAGCCACTTTCTTTATCACTTGCTTGCCTGACTTGAGCGTCGGAGGGTCGCCGCCGGGAACCCCTTCCAGGCCCGACTTCTGTGAAGGGTCACCGGAGCTTCGTACGACCAGTCGAAGACCCACATCAGCAACCGGAGAGCGCCACGTGCCCAGCGTCCGTTGAGTCAGCCGTCCAGACAAGAACAAATTGGCGCCGTCTATGGGAACGCGCCTGATCTGGAACGTGAAGATGGACGACGCCGGATAGTTCTGCCATTCTCATGACCTAGGTCAGTTTTTCTGTTATCTGTTCTCGTTTATTTATATGATCTGTATTAGTCCCATGATGACGAAGACCCCCGAGCCGATCGGCCGGGAGGATTATATCCGAGCTGCAGGCTCGATGACGAAGATCCCCGAGCCGATCGGCCGGGAGGATTATATCCGAGCTGCAGGCTCGATGACGAAGACCCCCGAGCCGATCGGCCAGGAGGATTATATCCGACCTGCAGGCTCGATGATTAAGACCCCGGCCGTCGGCCGAGGATTATATCCGAGCTGCAGTGCTCGATGGCGAACCCCGAGCCGATCGGCGGGAGGATTATATCCAGCCGGCTCGATGGTGAAGACCCCGAGCCGTCGGGAGGATTATATACGAGCCAGGCTCGATGAACCCCGCCGCTCGCCGGAGGATTATATCTGAGCCCGTGGTCGCCACGCTCGATGAGAAGACCCGCCGATCGGTAGGGCGGATATCTCGAGCCACGTGCTCGATAGAAGACCCCGGCCGGGAGGATTATATACGAGCCCATGGCTGCCACGGGCTCAATGGTGAAGACCCCCGAGCCGTTCGGCCGGGAGGATTATATACGAGCCCGTGGCTGCCACGGGCTCAATGGTGAAGACCTCCGAGCCGATCGGCCGGGAGGATTATATCCGAGCTGCAGGCTCGATGACGAAGACCCCTGAGCCGATCGGCCGGGAGGATTATATCCGAGCTGCAGGCTCGATGGTGAAGACCCCCGAGCCGTTCGGCCGGGAGGATTATATACGAGCCAGGGGCTCGATGGTGAAGACCCCCGAGCCGTTCGGGAGGATATACTGAGCCCGGTCGCCACGGCTTGATGGTGAACCCCAGCCGCTCGGTAGGAGGATAATACTGAGCCCGTGGTCGCCACGGCTCAATGGTGAACCCCGGCCGATCGGTAGGGAGGATTATATCCGAGCCGGCTCGATGACGAACCCACGAGCCGATCGGAGGGATTATATCCGAGCCGGAGGCTAGATGGTGAACCCCGAGCCGTCGGTAGGGGAGGATTATATCTGAGCCAGGGCTCGATGGTGAACCCCGAGCCGCTTCGGTGGAGGATTATATCTGAGCCCGTGAGCGCAACGGGCTCGATGGTGAAGACCCTCGAGCCGATCGCCGGGCGGATTATATACGAGCCACGTGCTCGATGTAGAAGACCCCGAGCCGTTCCCACGGAGATATATCTGAGCCCGTGCGCCACGGCTCGATGGTGAACCCCGAGCCGCTGGTGGGAGGATTATATACGAGCCCGGCCGCCACGGCTCAATGGTAATGACCTCGGCGATCGGGAGGATTATATCCGAGCCGCGGGCTTGATATCGAAGACCCCGAGCCGATCGGCCGAGGATTATATCGGCCGCAGTCGATGGAACCCCGAGCCGATCGGGGGAGGATTATATCCGTGCGCAGCTCGATGGCGAAGACCCCGCCGATCGGCCGGAGGATTATATCCGAGCGCAGTTCGATGGAAGACCCCGAGCCAATCGGCCGAGGATTATATCCGAGCCGCAGCTCGATGACGAAGACCCTCGAGCCGATCGGCCGGGAGGATTATATCCGAGCCGCAGCTCGATGACGACCCCGAGCCGACGGTGGGAGGATTATATCCGAGCCGTGCAGCTCGATGGTGAACCCCGAGCCGCTCGCGGAGGAAGATATCGAGCCCGCCACGCCACGGGCTCAATGGTGAAGACCCCCGAGCCGATCGGTCGGGTTTGAATTAGCCCTCAGGGCCGTCTAGCCCAGACGTTAAATCGTAGAGTTGAACCGGCGACTATAAAAACCCCGGCTTGAAGACCGTCTAGCCCAGACATTAAACCGTAGAGTCGAACCGGCGACTATAAAAACCCCGGCTTGAAGACCATCTAGCCCAGACGTTAAACCGTAGAGTCGAACCGGCGACTATAAAACCCCGGCTTGAAGACCTCTACATGGATTAGTTTATCAGATATTCTATCTCCCCCGTTCGGGGTCGAGTGATCGCCACTGGTCTCGGACCAGCTTCAGATATTCTATCTCCCCCGTTCGGGGTCGAGCGCTTCTCGCTGGTCACAGATCAGATTATAAGAGCATCTTATCTCCCCCGATCGGGGTCGAGCTATTTCTGATGGTTGCGAGCAAAAAGTATCTCTACTGGTTTCAAACCAGAATACAGGTTATGCGCCCGTTCGGCTCGTGACTTTCGTCTCCACGAGCCTTCGATTCACGGGCTACACTTCCGATTAACTCACGAGTGATGCGGTCACTCGACATCATTCCATTTAGTTCACTCGATCGCTGGGCGGCACCTTACGATCGCCCGTTGACTATTTTTGGGGCGGCGCAGTCAGCACTTTCATAGCCGTCCGACCCGCATCGCTCGGCATCGTCCGCCCGGCATTTATTCGATCGATCACCATCGTTCCAATCGCACGCGCGGCATCGTCCGCCCGGCATCTATTCAATCGATAGACATCATTCCGGTCGCGCGCGCGGCATCGTCCGCCCGGCATCTATTCGACCGATCGACAACATTCCGGTCGCACGCGCGGCATCGTCCGCCCGGCATCTATTCGATCGATCGACATCATTCCGGTCGCACGTGCGGCATCGTTCGCCCGGCATCTATCCGTCCGATCGTACGTTCAGCATCTTTGATGTTGTGTGCCCAGCATCGTCATCGCTTGCAGAGATGTTTTTGTTTCACATTCGGCATCTCCACGGTCGCACACTCAGCATCGCTTGTCCGCTCGGTCTACTCGGCATCAATGTGTCGCTCGGTCGGCATCAGGTCATTTGTCTTGGTATTATTTCTCGTAGCTCGCTCATAATCTTCATAGCCATCTGGTCAGTATCTCTTGGTCGTTTGCTCGATCGCGTCGATCGCTTTGCTCCACGTCGCCCGAGCGTCTACTCGATATCACTCAGTCTCGCTCGGCGCTTGATCAATTTTTTGACATCCGGTGGGCACCATTTTTCACCGTTCGGTCGACACATGTTTTTTTTTTCCACTCGGCCAAGCACGTGTCATTTTGGCAGCACTCGCCTCATTCATGGTTCCGCTTGGCACGATTATCATTTCATATGACACTATTACCATAGCGACCGCTCGAGCAACATTATATTATTGGTTCAGTGATTTGACTTTGGCATCGAGAGCTGTTCAATTCTTTGCAATAGACTGTCCAGTCAGTCGGACTCACGCCTCCTTCGACTAGACTTGAAGGGGAGGCTTGTGATCCGGATGCAGTTTGGGACATGAAAGGAAATAAGGAGATGAGGGAGGGCATTTTCGTCTTTTGGCGCATTTAGGGGTTTGAGTGCTTTTAAGCATTGTTCACAGTGCAAACAAGGGGGGGCTGCTTCGGGCTCGTTTGACGCCGACACCACCGCGGAGGGAAGCCGATTTCTTCCTCATGCTCTTGCGACACCCTCGCCGGCGCCGACGCCGGCGCCGTTGGCCTCCTCCCTTCCTCTCTCTCCCTCTCTTTCTCTCCGCCGCCCACAGGACCAAGAGGAATTTCATCTTCTTCGTCCTAGCATTCCTCACCAACGCCGCCGACATGAGGGATCGACACCAGCATCCACAGTTGCGCTCCGACCATGCTCTTACTTGTCTCCTCGTCGCAGCGGCCGACCATCACCGCCGGTGAGGCATGCCCCTGACTCTCCTTCCCGCCTAGCTATGGACGCCTCCTTTTCTTCAAGCCGCCGCACACCTTCTCCTTCCTCGCTGAAGGCCATGACCGCACACTGCCGAGGTCGCCGCTGCATCTCTCTTCACTGATCTCCTTCGCCGCCTCGCGCCCAAGGGGTGCTTTTGCTGCCTGCGGCTACATCCGGGGTGGAAGCAAAGCTTCTTGATCCTTCGCTACTGCCGCCGGATAGATCCGCCATCGACGAGGGGACCCCCTCCTCCCTTATCCTCCGACCTCGAGGCCTCCCTCCGCCCCTGACGACGGTGGAGGTTGCCGCCTATGCCTCAAGCAGGCATCCACGCCTCACGCCATAGCCACTGTTGATAGCACAGCTTAGCAGCCGTCGTTCCCGTCCGACTAGCGGCTGTCCGAACGCTTAGGTTTGCCTGCGTTAACCTTCGAGTCGGGATAGTGCTCGGCCAGCGAGCCGAGGGGGTTCCGGCCATTGAGCCGTTGGGTTTTACTCTATGCATCTTTATTATGATTATGAGCTATTTGTGCTATCCGGCCTGCGTGCCGCGTATCGGCCTGCGAGCCGTTATGTCTCAGCCTACATGCCGCATTCCGGATCTAGGCTGCATCGGATTCCGTGCCGCCACCAGTAGATTTGACTTCTCACCGGGTTCACATCCATTTACTTGTCATGACAGTGACGACATGATCAACACCACGACCAGCTCACTCATCCATCCGAGGGCGCCCCCCTGGGCCAGGGTAAGTTCTCGTATTCGGTATCTGTTCATTTTATTGCTATACTATTATGCGGTTACTTATATGTCTGTGGGATTCACCTCGAGCACCGAGGTACTAGAGACCGGGGGAACTCGGTCGCTGGATACAGGTACAGTTGACCGGAGGAGGACTTCTGACGATCTGGTCAACATAGAGGATAGCTCACCACCGGGTCAAGAGGATGCTGTCAACCCTCCAGACACGTCATACCGGCAGGTTCGTCTTCTCAGCTTCCAGACAGGAACACTAATCATGCGTACAGTCTCCTGACGAAATAAAGGTAAATGCAAACTGTAGTAAACAGGAAAAAACTGTACTAACCAGGACCTGGTACTAGGATAAACAGTCCGAGAGGTATAGAAATTCTGTATGCATGTCAATCAATAGGCACCCAAACAATATGCAACATATAAATGCAGCAAACACAAATACAAGCAATAAATGCATCATGCATATGATGCCAATGTCATGGTCACCCCTAACGCCAGTCAGCCAACTCACAACAAAAGTGGGACCGAGTGGGTAGGGTTGTGACGACCGTGCACTCTGCATCACTACTCCTGATGAGTGTCCGAGAGGACGAGATGCTGTCGGAGTACACACATACTCCTACCCCAAATCATAAATGGGGGAGCGCAATGCTCTCATCTCCCGGTACACTATGACGAGGAGGGATCCCTAACGTGTTACACGCTGCGTCACACTACCCATGAGCGGACCAACGGAGCACCGGAAGAGCAAACTGATGTGCTACCATGCTGCGTCACGCTATCCATAAGCGTCACAACGGAGCACCGAACAGTAATGAAACTGGCGATGTGCTCGACAATAATGGAGCAATCCTATCACACAGCATACAATCATGCGAATGGTGCATGACACTAAGCATGGTAATATACTGAATCAATCTATATACATATATGATGTGCACCATAGCAAATAAATCATATCAAGGGTACACAGATCAGGTAAGGTATCAGATCTAGGTCCTGACATGGTGAAACATGGTATCACTGCCCCTATCAGCATGTATAAGCAGGTAAGGAATAGTATGAGATGCAAAACAAGCAATCAACCAAGCATGTAACAGGTATTGGGTAGTGTTTAACTGAAACAAATAAGAAACATAATCTTTGCTATTTGTTAATTTCATTACTATACATATCAAATGACATAAGTCAAAAGTACCCGCCTCCAATAGAAAAGAATCGTATCCAAAACAGATCCCCCGTCAAGACACCGTCTTGAATCAATATCCTGTAATAAATCGTACAGTTTAGCTAAGTTTAATTATAACTAAAATAGCTAAACCAAACTATTTTTCTTCATGAACCCTAATTGAATTGAACTCAAAAATCAATTAGGATTAGCTCCATTAACCCTAATGATCAAGGTGAACAACATTTAACCATGTAAATCCAAATTCACCACAAAATGTATCACAAGCCTGCAATTTACCAAATTCCAAAACTCACCCAAATCCGTATACTTTGTCGTTAATTTGTCGAGGATGCACTCGTTGCCAAAACTGTGGCTGGTACTAGTTTTAACCACTGACCTATACATCAAACACCCAAAATTCGTAGTCAATACATCCACCTCTGTGAATCAAACCTTAACATTAAATTCGCAGTCTTAAAACCAACAACTTACCCTAAACCATACCTAAATTCACAGCCGAAAATGGTTGTCTCGCTGCTAGAACTAAAACAAGCCCACTGCAAGTCTGTCTTCTCCTCACGGCCGGAATCACTGCTGGAATCAAAACTGATCAAATAGAAGCTCAAGCAATGAAGATCACGGATCATACAACCCCAACTACAAATCAAAGCTAGGGTACAGAGCCTACAATCTGTGATGGATCGAACCTGTGGCCGGCGACAGTGCTAGGGCACAGCGTCGGTGAAGCAAACTCGGCGGCGGTGCTAGGTCCATAGACGTCGGCGCTCAGTGCTCAGTATCACCACGGCTAGGGCGACAGGGGGTCGGCGGTGGCTCTCGTCGCTGGCGGCAGAGGGGATTTAGGCACAAACGGCGTCGACAAAGATGCTAGGGCTCGGTGGCGGGCCGGCGCTAGGTAGAGAGGGCTCGGTTCGGCTATGCTCACACGTCGCCGGCGCTTGGACAGGGAGGAAGAAGAAGAAGGCTTCGGGTGTGCGGCTCGGGAGGAAGAAAATGAAGGAGAAGGTGGAGGAAACCGCCGTGTGGTTAAGGCTCGGGTTCGCGCGGGGAAGAAGGCTCGGGCACGGGGGTTTTCGGCAAGGCAGAGAAGAAAAACAATTAAAAAAAATAAAGGAAATAAAAGAAAAAGGAAATGTAAATATAAACATTTTCTCACTTAAATGGGGTAGCCTAAACAGGCTTTTTCGGGCCCCATTTTTATCCCCGTTAACTCGTCCATTCGGGCTCCGAAAAATTCCCAAAAATTGCGGAAAATTCCCTTATTAATATTCGCCTATTTTCGGTATTTTACATTCTCCCCCACTAATAAAAATTTGGTCCCCAAATTTTGTTACCTACCATCAGCAAGTATTAACAACAAATAAATAGTATAAATGCTGAGCGGTAAACTGAATCACATACCTCACGTAAAAATATGGGGATATCGAGCTCGGATCATATCCTTGAGCTCCCAAGTAGCCTCCTCGTCCGAATGATGCCGCCATCCGAATTTAACCAACCGGATAGTCTTGTTCCGCAACTGACGCTCTTTCCGGTCCAAAATCCGTACCAGAACCTCCTCATAAGTAATGTCAGGCTGAACTGGAACTGGGATATTTGCCAGCACATGCGTCGGGTCGGGCATGTATCTCCTCAGCATCGATACGTGGAATACGTCGTGAACGCCTGACAGGGACAGTGGTAGTGCCAATCGGTAAGCTACTGCCCCGATCCTCTCCAAGATCACGAAAGAGCCAATGTACCGCGGAGCTAGCTTACCCCTGAGGCCAAATCTCTTCACCCCTTTCGTGGGTGAAACTCGCAGAAATACATGGTCGCCAACAGAGAACTCTAGTGGTCTGCGTCTCCGATCAGCATAACTCTTCTGGCGGTCCTGCGCCTCTGACATCCTCCGTTTGATAGTACGGAACAACTCTGCATCCTGCTGAGCTCTCTGAGGTCCCAACATCTAGGCCTCTCCAACCTCATCCCAAAGGACGGTGTCTGACAAGGTCTACCATACAACGCCTCAAACGGTGCTATCTGGATAGCCGAATGAAAGCTGTTGTTGTAAGCAAACTTTACTAACGGCAGATGGTCCTCCCAACTGCCTCCGAAATCCATAACACATGACCTCAGCAGGTCCTCTAAAGTCTGAATGGTCTGCTCTGACTGTCCATCTGTCTGTGGATGGAAGGCTGTACTGAAACAGAGCTGTGTGCCCAAGGCCTGCTGCAGACTCTGCCAGAAACGAGACGTGAACCGTGGATCTCTATCCGAAATGATACTCAATGGAACACCATGTAGTCGGATGATCTCTCGGCAATACAGATCTGACAATCAATCCAGGGAATCAGTCCTCCGAATCGTTAAGAAATGCACGGATTTGGTTTATCAATCAACGATTACCCAAATCGTGTCATGGCCTCGTCGTGTCCTCGGCAATCCCACTACAAAATTCATAGTGATATGTTCCCATTTCTACTCAGGAAAAGGAATCTGTTGAAGTAACCCGGCAGGTCGCTGATGCTCAGCCTTCACCTGCTGACAGACAAGACATCTAGCTACAAAATCCGCGATGTCTTTCTTCATACCGTTCCACCAATAGGAACGCCTCAAGTCTCGATACATACAGGTCCCGCTTGGATGGATCGTAAATCGAGAGCGGTGTGCCTCCTGAAGTAGCTACTGTAAGACCGGATGAGACTGAGGTACGTATAATCTGCCTCGGAAGTATATAATACCCTCTTCGTCTCGTGTAAACTCGGTCTGCTGCCCGGAAGCTATCTGACTGCCAATAAACTGCAAATGCTAATCACTGGCCTGGGCCTCTCGGATCCTCGTCCTGATCGACGACTGAGCAACCATGGTAACCATGGTAACGGGGATAAAAGCGGGGCTCGGAAAAGCCTGTTTAGGCTACCCCATTTAAATGAGGAAATGTTTATATTTACATTTCCTTTTTCTTTTATTTTCTTTATTTTCTTTAATTGTTTTTCTTCTATGCCTCGCCGAAAACCCCCCGTGCCCGAGCCTTCTTCCCCGCGCGAACCCGAGCCCTAACCGCACGGCGGTTTCCTCCACCTTCTCCTTCATTTTCTTCCTCCCGAGCCGCACACCCGAAGCCTTCTTCTTCTTCCTCCCTGTCCAAGCGCCGGCGACACGTGAGCATAGCCGAACCAAGCCCTCTCTGCCTAGCGTCGGCCCGTCGCTGAGCCCTAGCATCTTTGCCGACGCCGTTTGTGCCTAAATCCCCTCTGCCGCCGGCGACGAGAGCCACCGCCGACCCCCTGTCACCCTAGCCGTGGTGATACTGAGCACTGAGCGCCGACGTCTCTGGACCTAGCACCGCCGCCGAGTTTGCTTCGCCGATGCTGTGCCCTAGCACTGTCGCCGGCCACAGGTTCGATCCATCACAGATTGTAGGCTATGTACCCTAGCTTTGATTTGGAGTTGGGGTTGTATGATCCGTGATCTTCATTGCTTGAGCTTCTGTTTGATCAGTTTTGATTCCAGCAGTGATTCCGACCGTGAGGAGAAGACAGACTTGCAGTGGGCTTCTTTTAGTTCTAGTAGCGAGACAACCCTTTTTCGGCTGTGAATTGAGGTATGGTTTAGGGTAAGTTGTTGGTTTTAAGACTGCGAATTTAATGTTAAGGTTTGATTCACAGAGGTGGATGTATTGACTACGAATTTTGGGTGTTTGATGTATAGGTCAGTGGTTAAAACTAGTACCAGCCACAGTTTTGGCAACGGGTGCATCCTCGACAAATTAACGACAAAGTATACGGATTTGGGTGAGTTTTGGAATTTGGTAAATTGCAAGCTTGTGATACGTTTTGTGGTGAATTTGGATTTACATGGTTAAATGTTGTTCACCTTGATCGTTAGGGTTAATGGAGCTAATCCTAATTGATTTTTGAGTTCAATTCAATTAGGGTTCCTGAAGAAAAATAGTTTGGTTTAGCTATTTTAGTTATAATTAAACTTAGCTAAACTATACGATTTATTACAGGATATTGATTCAAGATGGTGTCTTGACAGGGGATCTGTTTTGGATACGATCCTTTTCTATTGGAGGCGGGTACTTTTGACTTATGTCATTTGATATGCATAGTAATGAAATTAACAAATAGCAAAGATTATGTTTCTTATTTGTTTCGGTTAAACACTACTCAATACCTGTTACATGCTTGGTTGATTGCTTGTTTTGCATCTCATACTATTCCTTACATGCTTATACATGCTGATAGGGGTAGTGATATACCATGTTTCACCATGTCAGGACCTAGATCTGATACCTTACCTGATCTGTGTACCCTTGATATGATTTATTTGCTATGGTGCACATCATATATGTATATAGATTGATTCAGTATATTACCATGCTTAGTGTCATGCATCATTCGCATGATTGCATGCTGTGTGATAGGATTGCTCCATTATTGTCGAGCACATCGCCAGTTTCATCACTGTTCGGTGCTCCGTTGTGATGCTTATGGATAGCGTGACGCAGCGTGGTAGCACGTCAGTTTGCTCTTCCGGTGCTCCGTTGGTCCGCTCATGGGTAGTGTAACGCAGCGTGTAGCACGTTAGGGATCCCTCCTCGTCATAGTGTACTGGGAGATGAGAGCATTGCGCTCCCCCATTTATGATTTGGGGGTAGGAGTATGTGTGTACTCCGACAGCATCCCGTCCTCTCGGTCACTCATCAGGAGTAGTGATGCAGAGTCCACGGTCGTCACAGCCCTACCCACTCGGTCCCACTTCTGTTGTGAGT
Source organism: Zingiber officinale (assembly GCF_018446385.1). NCBI lineage: Eukaryota > Viridiplantae > Streptophyta > Magnoliopsida > Zingiberales > Zingiberaceae > Zingiber > Zingiber officinale. Next base: position 102,390,356 of record NC_055987.1, on the reverse strand, counting down.
TGGCTGACTGCATCAGGGGTGACCATGACATTGGCATCATATGCATGATGCATTTATTGCTTGTGTTTATGTTTGCTGCATTTATATGCTGTATATTGTTTGGACGCCTATGATTGACATGCATACAGGATTTCTATACCTCTCGGACTGTTTATCCTAGTACCAGGTCTTGGTTAGTACAGTTTTCTCCTGTTTACTACAGTTTGCATTTACCTTTATTTCGTCAGGAGACTGTACGCATGATTAGTGCTAGATGTTACTTCCTTACTATGTATATCAGTTGTACCTGCTGAGCGTTGGACTCACCCCGCCTCCATTGTTGATATTTTTCAAGTTGATGCTGTCAGGAGAGAGTTCCAGTTGCTAGTCCCTTGCAGACCACGAAAATGTTGGATGATCTTTTAGTTTTATTGTTTTGACTATGTCCAACTTATTCTGGTTTTGATACTATGGATTTTTGATACTATGGATCTGGTATGAATGTATGTGCCGATGGTTTTGGTGTTTGGATATGTTTTACTACATGCCTGCCTGGACGGCAGAAGAGGTAAGTTGATCTTATTGTTGGATTTGAGCTTTACGAGTGTAGTTGAGTAGGGTTGTTTTTGAGTCCTATTTCTGTTTCAGTTTGTTATTTATTAAACTGCATGGAATGTCTGTGTGTTATGTTTTATTATTGTTATTATTCCAGCCGCATGTGGCTGAGGTATATAGTATTTGTAGAAAGTTTCAGATTGTCCGCCGTACAGGGGAGATGCTGCCGAAATTTCTTCGGACAGGGACTCCTCCGGGGCGTGACAATTTATTTGGTATCAGAGCTTAAGTTTTACGATCGTTGTTTTCATATTTTGGATATTTGGTATAACCTGATACCAATTTATTTGGTATCAGAGCGCCAAAGTTTGGCGATACTTGTTGGGTTTCCGTGTGTTGGATTTTCGAGATTTATCTGATACCAATTTATTGGTATCAGAGCTAGGTGTGATACCTGCTTTTAGTATTCTGGATATGTTATGCTAACCCTAGTTTGTGAGTCAAACTAGGTAGTTATTTTGGTTGCACGGGTTTTCCATTACGTATATGTTTTGGACTTTCGTTTCGGATTTATATGGATTTCCGGTGATTTTCTTATACGTAATTCCGAGGTCAATTTGGGGACACGGAACATCTCCAGACAGCAATTAGGTATGATGTTATTTTGGTAATTGGTTATACTGGTAGTAATATTTGTAATATAATTTAACAGATATGAGGCGATCTACGCGTATTGCTGCGAGACGTGGTGCTGGACGACCACGTATGAGGACCGCGGGATCTCTGGATACGCCAGAGATGCCTTCTGTTGATGAGCCTGTTAGTCAGGGACAGACTTAGCATGCTGCGGGCGCGTCGGGCTCTCAGACCCCGATGGCTCCCTTAGAGGTACCTACCTCAGCTGCACCGACAGTATCCACTCCTACTGTATTTCCGGTACCACCAGGGGTACCATTGGCATTCCCGACACCAGCTCCAGCCCAACCTATGGCGTATTCGGCACCACCGCCACCTGGGCCTACAGTGTACCCGACACCAGCGGCACCTGTGCTCCCAGTACATATGGTGTACCCAGCAACACCTGCATTAGGGATACCGGCTACTCCACATCCGGTACCATTTCCTACCGTACATCCAGCCGCGACCACCTATGTTCACCCTACAATGCCACTGACGGCATATGCTCCAGTTTACCTAGCAGCACTGGGAGTACCTCCTCCGGGGCGTGACAATTTATTTGGTATCAGAGCACTAAAGCTCAAGCAATGAAGATCACGGATCATACAACCCCAACTCCAAATCAAAGCTAGGGTATAGAGCCTACAATCTGTGATGGATCGAACCTGTGGCCGGCGACAGTGCTAGGGCACAGCGTCGGCGAAGCAAACTCGGTGGCGGTGCTAGGTCCAGAGACGTCGGCGCTCAGTGCTCGGTATAACCACGGCTAGGGCGACAGGGGGACGGCGGTGGTTCTCGTCGCCGGCGGCAGAGGGGATTTAGGCACAAACGGCGTCGGCAAAGATGCTAGGGCTCGGCGGCGGGCCGGCGGGCCGGCGCTAGGCAGAGAGGGCTCGGTTCGGCTTTGCTCGTGCGTCGCCGGCGCTTGGACAGGGAGGAAGAAGAAGAAGGCTTCGAGTGTGCGGCTCGGGAGGAAGAAAATGAAGGAGAATGTGGAGGAAACCGTCGTGCGGTTAGGGCTCGGGTTCGCGCAGGGAAGAAGGCTCGGGCACGGGGGGTTTTCGGCGAGGCAAAGAAGAAAAACAATTAAAGAAAATAAAGAAAATAAAAGAAAAAGGAAATGTATATATAAACATTTCCTCACTTAAATGGGGTAGCCTAAACAGGCTTTTCTGGGCCCTGTTTTTATCCCCGTTAACTCGTCCATACGAGCTCCGAAAAATTCCTGAAAAATTCTCAAAAATTCCAGAAAATTCCCTTATTAATATTCCCCTATTTTCGCTATTTTACATTCTCCCCCACTAATAAAAATTTGGTCCCCAAATTTTGTTATCTACCATCAGCAAGTATTAACAACAGATAAATAGTATAAATGCTGAACGGTAAACTGAATCACATACCTCACGTAAAAAGATGGGGATATCGAGCTCGGATCGTATCCTCGAGCTCCCAAGTAGCCTCCTCGTTCGAATGATGATGTCATCCGACTTTAACCAGCCGGCTAGTCTTGTTCCGCAGCTGACGCTCTTTCCGGTCCAGAATCCGTACCGGAACCTCCTCATAAGTAATGTCAGGCTGAACTGGAACTGGGATATCTGCCAGCACATGCGTCGGGTCAGACACGTATCTCCTCAGCATCGATATGTGAAATACGTCGTGAACGCCTGACAGGGACGGTGGTAGTGCTAACCGATAAGCTACCGCCCCGATCCTCTCCAAGATCTCGAAAGGGCCAATGTACCGCGGAGCTAGCTTACCCCTGAGGCCAAATCTCTTCACCCCTTTCGTGGGTGAAACTCGCAGAAATACATGGTCGCCAACAGAGAACTCTAGTGGTCTGCGTCTCCGATCAGCATAACTCTTCTGGCGGTCCTGCGCCTCTGACATCCTCCGTTTGATAGTACGGACCAACTCTGCATCCTGCTGAGCTCTCTGAGGTCCCAACATCTGGGCCTCTCCAACCTCATCCCAAAGGACGGTGTCCGACAAGGTCTACCATACAACACCTCAAACGGTGCTATCTGGATAGCCGAATGAAAGCTATTGTTGTAAGCAAACTCCACTAACGGCAGATGGTCCTCCCAACTGCCTCCGAAATCCATAACACATGACCTCAGCAGGTTCTCTAAAGTCTGAATGGTCCGCTCTGACTGTCCATCTGTCTGTGGATGGAAGGCTGTACTGAAATGGAGCTGTGTGCCCAAGGCCTGCTGCAGACTCTGCCAGAAACGAGACGTGAACCGTGGATCTCTATCCGAAATGATACTCAACGGAACACCATGTAGTCGGATGATCTCTCGGCAATATAGATATGTCAATCGATCCAGGGAATCAGTCCTCCGAATCGCTAAGAAATGCACGGATTTGGTTAATCGATAAACGATTACCCAAATCGCGTCATGGCCTCGTCGTGTCCTCGGCAATCCCACTACAAAATCCATAGTGATATGTTCCCATTTCCACTTAGGAATAGGAATCCACTGAAGTAACCCGGCAGGTCGCTAATGCTCAACCTTCACCTGCTGACAGACAAGACATCTAGCTACAAAATCCGCGATGTCTTTCTTCATACCGTTCCACCAATAGGAACGCCTCAAGTCTCGATACATACGGGTCCCGCCTGGATGGATCGCAAATCGAGAGCGGTGTGCCTCCTGAAGTAGCTCCTGTAAGACCGGATGAGACTGAGGTACGCATAATCTGCCTCGGAAGTATATAATACCCTCTTCATCTCGTGTAAACTCGGTCTGCTGCCCGGAAGCTATCTGACTACCAATAAACTGCAAATGTTGATCACTGGCCTGGGCCTCTCGGATCCTCGTCCTGATCGACGACTGAGCAACCATGGTAACTAGAATACCCTGCTCTGTCGGTCCCTTCTCCTCAAGATCTAACTCAGAGAAACCCTGAACCAAGTCCGTAACTGAAACTCGGTGGCAAGCCAAAGTCCCTCTGGACTTCCTGCTGAGTGCATCTGCAACCACATTAGCTTTCCCTGGTGGTAGCTAATGGTACAATCGTAGTCCTTCAGGAACTCCATCCATCTCCTCTGTCGGAGATTAAGCTCCTTCTGAGTAAAAATGTATTTGAGACTCTTATGATCAGTGAGAATCTCAAATGTAATGCCGTACAGATGATGACGCCAAATCTTCAAAGCATATATGATAGCGGCTAACTCCAGGTCATGAACTGGGTAGTTCTTCTCATGCTCCTTCAGCTGACGAGAAGCATAAGAGACTACTCTGCCATGCTGCATCAGAACAACACCCAAACCCTGCAGAGAAGCATCGGTGTAGAGCACAAATTCGTCCTCTCCAGAAGGTAAAACCAAAACTGGAGCCGACACTAATCTCCGCTTCAGCTCCTGAAAGCTGATCTCGCAATCCTCGGACCACATGAACTTCACGCCTTTCCTGGTAAGGCGTGTCAGCGGCATAGCAATACGCAAGAAACCCTCGACAAAACGTCGGTAATATTCGGCCAATCCCAGAAAACTACGGATCTCTTGAACTGACTTCGGCTGCTCCCAATCGGTGACAGCCTCGATCTTCTGAGGATCAATTGTAATACCTCTGCAAGAAACCACGTGTCCCAGAAAACCGACTGAGGATAACCAAATGCACACTTGCTAAACTTCGCGTACAGCTGATGTCATCTAAGAGTCTCCAAGACTATACGAAGATGCTGTGCATGCTCCTCCTTGGAATGCGAGTAGACCAATATGTCATCAATTAAAACTATAACAAACTGATCCAGATACTCCAAAAAGATGCGGTTCATCAAGTCCATAAACACCGCTGGAGCATTGGTAAGCCCAAATGACATTACCAAAAACTCATAATGACCGTATCTGGTACGGAAAGCTGTCTTCTGGATATCAGAATCTCTGACTCTCAGCTGATGATATCTGGATCACAGATCAATCTTAGAATATACTGATGTACCTCTGAGCTGATCAAACAAATCCTCGATCCGGGGTAAAGGATATTTATTTCTGACGGTCACTGCATTCAGCTGTCTGTAGTCAATACATAACCTCATAGTGCCGTCCTTTTTCTTGACAAATAATACCGGTGAACCCCATGGAGAAACACTAGGGCGAATAAATCCCCTGTTTAAAAGCTCCTGGAGTTGAACTTTCAGCTCGTTCAACTCTTTTGGTGTCATACGATAAGGAGCTTTCGATGCCGGTGCGGTCCCCGGAATCAGCTCAATAGCGAACTCCACTTGCCTTCTGGGAGGCAAACCAGGTAGCTCCTCTAGAAACACATTTGAGTACTCCCGTACTACAGGAACGTCGGAGAGCTACGAACTACTGCTGTCCTCGGTACTAATCAAAGATAACAAAAAACCCTGACAGCCATGTGATAACAGCTTCTGAGCCTGAATCGCCGAAATGATCGATATGCCGTCATCTCTGATGCCAATAAAATCCCACGAGGGTTGGTTCGGAGGCCGGAAGGTGACCACCCTCGTCTGGCAATCAACGGTAGCATGATATACTGATAGCCAATCCATGCCAAGAATGATATCAAACTCAACCATTTCCTATACTAAAAGATCCACCATAAGTATCATGTTGCCAAAGTCTAACGGGCAACCTCTGACCTCCTGGGTGACGTCTAAAGTATCACCGGACGGTAGGGAGACGATCAATCACTGCAGTCTAAAAGTAGGTAATCTACCAATCTCCCACATAAAGGTACGGGATATAAAAGAATGCGAGCTACCAGTATCAATCAATATATCAGCGGAAAATGCATAAATGGAAATCATACCGCGGAAAATGGATCCGTCGGCCCGCTGTGCATCCTCCCTGGTAATCGCATGAACACGTCCAGTCTCTGGCGGAGGAGGAGGTGGTAATGCTGCCAGCGGCTGCTGCGGCTGGGCAGAAGCCTGCCACTGAGGCGCTGCTGGATAATGTGCCAGAGAAGACTGAGAAGGCGGCGACTGATACTGTGCCGATGGCTGGGACTGAGTCTGGTACTGGCCTAGAGGCTGAGGCTGCATCTGATACTGCCCCTGCGTCGGATAATAAGGTCCCGGAACATAACTCTAGGGTGCTATGGAAGCACTGGAGTACTCCTGTCCATGCATGCCAAATGCTGCTGCAGGTGAAGCTGTCCCCTGCTGATGATGTGAGGGCTGGAATCTCCGCCCTCCTCGTCGAGACCCTGACTGACTGTGCTGTCCTCCCTGAGCAGTAACTCCGGGAGCAGTATGCTGAGCCTTCAGCTGGCAATCTCGACTCTGGTGCCCAGGCAGTTTGCAATAAAAGCAAACTGGCTGTCCCATAGTATAGGCTGTGGTGATGTGATCTCTGGACCCACATCTGAAACACCGAATGTCACTGGCGGGTTGTTTCTCGTTCTGCCGTGGAGACCGGAAACGTCCTGAAGAAGACTGCCCTGATTTCTGAGGCCTACGAGATACCCCAGAAGTACCCTGATCTGACCGACTGCGCCTGCTCTGCTGTGGTGTAGCCTGTGACTGCTGGATCTGTCCAGATGTCTGACTCGGCTGCTTCCTTTTCCTATCCGGAAAAACTCTCTGCTGAGCTGACTCAATAATGAGGGCTCTATCCAACATATCCGCATAAGATGTGATACCAAGACCGGCAAGTCTTAGTTGCAAATGTCCATCCAGCCCCTGAATGAACTGCTGCATACGTGAACTATCCTCAGCAACTAGCTCTGGACAAAATCTGGCCAATCTGTCAAACTCTATATTATACTCTGTCACCGACCGGTTGTTTTGTCTCAAACTCAGAAAATCTTGCCGGCGAGCCATCTGATAAGCTCGTGGAAAGAAACGGCTCTCAAAAGCCTCTCTGAATCTGGCCCAAGTGATGTTCTGCTCACTGATGATGGAACGCTGAGTAATCCACCAGGTGTCGGCCGCGTCCCGTAAATGAAAAGCAGCCAGCTCTGCTTTCTCTCACTCGGAGCAAGCCATATAGAAGAAAGTCCGCTCCATTGTCTCAATCCAAGACAGGGCCACACTCGGATCACGGTCTCCTCGGAAGAGTGTAAATCAACTCTTCATCGACTCTGCCAACACTGGAATCCTGGCTCGTGCCACAACAATGTCAGTGAGGTGTGTCGGAACGGCTATCGGGACTGTCGGGAAGAAGAGTTTTGTTATTAAAGAAGGAGAAAAATTCTATTTAAGCAGTAGTTAGGAAACAGAGAATAAATAGGAAGAAAAAAATGATTGCAGCCGAGTTTCGAACCCGCGAGCCACGCCTCAAGCAAAACGCAGCCAACCAACTGTGCCAGCGGGCTTTGCTGATTAAGGAAGGAGTGGATTTTATATAAGTAGTAGTTGGTTAATGGAATAATGGAGTTATAAAGGGAGAACTTAGGTTTTACCGTGACCTAAAAAAAAAAAAAAAACTCGATTCCTCTCCTCTTCTCACGCGACGGCGATTTTTGCTTGGGCGAAACCGAAGCCGGCATTAGGGCTCCACTCCGGCAGCCGGCGAGCGCGCTCCTCCATGGGTATTTCATAGATCCGAGCCCCTCTTGGCATGGTGATCGCGCGGGCACAAGAAGAGGCCGAAAACTTGCAAGCACTCGGAACCCTAGCAGCCTCTCCCTCTCGGTTGTAAGTCCAAGCAAACAAGGGGTAAGTTGCTACTCACCTGCAGTAGGAGTAGTTCGCGATTTGTTTTCCTTGAGGTTCCTACCTCTTCTCGGGTTTTTTTTCGGATTCCGACTGGTTTCTGTTATAGAAATTCTGATAGACTTGGTGGATGGTGAATGATTTACAATTCTCTGTTTGTTTTGGTTTAAGTTCATGTGACCAGTTCGATAAGGTGAGGATTCGGATTTACAAGTGGGGTTCTGTTCATGATTTTCATGGCTTTCACATGGCTAAGAACGAATTTGGATTTGATTTCTTTCATGTTGTTGAGGCTGTGAGATTTCTGCATAATACCTGTTTGATCAAATGCCTGATCGAGAAGTTATTCGGAGGATTGAATGGTGTTTTGAGTTCAGTGGAGCTTTGAATTTTAAGGTTGATTTGCTTTATTGGAGTTCCGATGGAGTAAAAGAGTCCCTGAAATGATGGTTTACCAGGATAATATAGCGTCAGCTCAAAAAAATTGAGAATCAACACCTAAATCAATTTAAGTTTTAAAGGCATTGGAGAAATAGTGGATTGTATGCCCTTGATTTCTATTAGATGTTGTTGGCAGTAGCATAAAAGTGTGTGAATACATCTATAATGATAGTTACAATGTAATTGATGATTGTATCTAATTATCTGCTACTCAAAATATATTATTGTCAGGCCACATATAGTGCTTGCATGCTAAAGGGTCAATATCGTTAATAATCCCCTTCAAACTCATTGTTGGAGGGCATAGACTATCCGTGGGTGGATGTTGGACAATGGAGGTAGCTAGAGGTGTGCTGTGCTGGTAAATGTTAATGGGATAGCAATATGGTCGTTTGCTAGTAACAACATACTGTACAGACAAGGAGAGTTGTGATTGACAACTATGATGATTGCAAATTGTAGCGGTGTGCCAGTAAGAAATGCTTAATAAAGAAGGTCATGATGACTAGTAGCACAATTAAATATCACGCTTCCCTTTATAGATAATTTTCTTACGTTAAATCTGAGCATGAGGTTTAGATAATTTGCTTATGTTGAATCTGAGCTTGAGGTTTAGATATGCTACTTCCATTCAAGTATACAGAATTGAGGTTTAGATATGCTACTTTCATTCAAGTAAATAGATCAGAGGTTTAGATATGCTACTTTCATTCAAGTATACAGATTTGAGGTTTAGATATGCTACTTTCATTCAAGTATACAGATTTGAGGTTTAGATATGTTTTCTAGATATACTCATTCTAGGATACAGATGTGAGTTCTTTACTCTAGCATGTGGTTTAGATATGCTTCTTTGCTACCATCCATTTAAGCATACAGATTTGAGTTTCCTTGTTACCTTAATATGCAGAACTCCAATCTTAGAGCAGATTTTATTAAGCATTTCATATGCATATTTTATAAGTATAGTATGCAGATTTTCATAGGTATAATATGCAGAATTTTATTAGCATAGTAGGCAGATTTTTGGTTTAAGCATTTTAAAGTTTAGAATTTGCTTAAACATTTCAGTTTCTTTTAAAAGAGCATTCTTTTAGAAGTATTAACAAGTATAAGAAAGATTAAGAAAAGAAAGTAAAAGGCCAAGGCTTAAGTAGATCCCAAAGTCAAGACTTTAGGGATTTTGACACACAAAGTGCTTATTAAAATGCCAAGGCATTATATATTATAAGTATTAAAAGATAACAAGTATTTTACTTTTATCAGTGGCACTGTGTTGGACTCTCAGTTGTCCTTGGGTTGGACTCCCATAGTCGTCCCTAGGTTTAGATAACCTAGTAGTAACAGCACGGCCGACGGTCGACGACCCGAGGGTCGCCAAATGGGCCGCCAAATGGGTCGGGTCATTACAAAAGTAAAAGCAAGTACAGTTGCCGGGCCCAAGAAGAAGTTGATTATTATTTTGAAGTATTATAAGTATAAGTTTTTTTTGAACAAATAAAATAAGTTTCACATAAGTATTAAAGAATAAGTCTTTAAGCAAGTGAAATAAGATTCAGAAGGTGTTTAGAATTCAGTAAGTTTAGTTCTTTATGCTAGCATGATTGTATAGATTTACTTTACATGTTTATCCTTTCAGTATGTTTCTTTCACTAGTAGATGAGCATGAGTAGATTTCCTTTTGAGCATTCAGTTTTAGATTTCAGTATATTCTCATGCATATCGAGATTTTGTGAGTTAGATAGCGCTTACTAAGCATTTTTCTTATAGATTGCATTTCCTCTTACTGCAGATATAGGAAAGGAAAAGATATAGAAAGGAAGGCGACAAGAAGGTGGTCGAAGGATGTGTGATGCCAGGACTATGGAAGCCTTGGGACTAGGAAGGAGTTTCCTTTAGTTTTCTTTTTCTTTTGCTATGTTACGAGTATTTGAGATAGTATTTGTTATTTTGATGTGATTAGGACATAGTAGAAGAATTGTAATCTTGTGTGATGATTTCTGGCGTTGTTCTCTTTTGTTTTGGATTTATTAAACTGCGTGAGAGTCTGTTACATGTTCCATCCGCCTGTGGCTGTGTATATTATGTATGTATGTCAGTTTAAGGTCACCGGTACAAGGGAGACTTTGCCGAAATTTTTCGATAGGGTTTCCTTGTGATTTTAATCATACCGGTTAAGTAGAGTTAGTAGTTAAGTAACGGTCACTCTTAGGTAGTAGTAGTAGTAAGAAGGGTGGTCGTTACAATAATAGTTGGAGCCTGCAACCACAAAGTTAGCACATCCTACTATTATCCTGTCTAAATTATGTATGACATGTGCATAACCTAATTTGAAAACCAAACACACAGAGGCAAACCCTAGCTCTGATACCAATTGTTGGTTAGTCCTAAGAAAATCGTACCGGTTCCACTGTACAAAATTTTTTTGTACAAGTGTCGAACCTTTCCTTAAATAACCTATTGTGTTCTTTAGAAGTTAAATTAGGAATCGCAGACGGAACTTAACATCATTGATTCCAAATTTAACTTATCTGTTCTTAATGGTTTAGATTTGAATCGTAATCGTAACTTAACACTATTGATTCAAATCTACCTAAGTTATTAATTCCATAAATATTAATTTCCAAAATTGGCTTCCAGGACTGTATGGCGAGGCACATGACCTTCTTGGATATGGGAGCAGCCATCACCGCCTAGGCAAAGCCTTTTAAGGAAAGCTAATATTTATTTCCTTAAATAACTCTAGGTTAACCAAAAAGAACAATTGAATCACAAATTCGAAAAAGAAGAAAACACAAACTCGAAAAACTATTTTGAAAACTCTAGAATCATATGTCTCTTGTGTTTGGTATTTCCAAAAATAACAATACAAAGAAAACTAGTATGATGCGGAAAATAATTACTAGTTATACCTTTCTTTGTAAGCAAAAATAACATCTTGATCTTCTACCATATTCCTCTTCTAACCTCGGACGTTGTGTGGGCAACGGTCTTCCGAGACGAGAACCACCAAGCACCTTCTTCTTCCTTCTAGGTTTCGGCCACCACAATTCTCTAAGAGAAGTAGAGGTCTGGCCACCACCACCAAGCTCCAAGGGATGCAAGAAACAAAACCTCCTTTGTCTTCTTCTTCTCCTAGCTAGAACCGACCACCATCAAGAGCACCAAGAGGGGTTGCCGCCAGCCACAAGAAGAAGAGAAGAGGGAGAAGCTAGGGTCGGCCACCAAGGAGGAAAAGAGAGGAGAAGAATAATAGAGTCATTAACCATGAAGGCACCTCTACCCCTTCTTTTATAATCCTTGGTCTTGGCAAATAAGGAAATTTAAATAAAAAAACTTCCTTAATTCTTTTACTATGAAAAGGAAAATTTATTTAATTAAAAATAATTTTCTCTTCTCAATATACATGGTCGGCCACTTATTTCCCCAAAACAAGGAGAGTTTTAATTAAAACAAAAATTAAAACTTCCTAATTTGTCTCCGGAAATTTATAAAAATTTCTCCAATAATTTTTCCCTTCATGGTGGTTTGTAAAAAGGAAATTTTATAAATTAAATTCTTTCTTTTAAACATGTGGATAAAAAGAAAGTTATCTCTAAGAATTAAAATCTCTTTTAATCTACAAATAAGGAAAGATATCAAATCTTGTCTTAATCTTTTGTAGAAACTTATAAAAGAGAATATTTAATTTTTAAACTCTCTTTTAAATCATGAACATGTTTAAAAAGGAAAGTTTTCTCAAAATTAAAATCTACCTTTTAATCCACAAATAAGGAAAGATTTCAAATCTTTTCTTAATCTTTTGTAGAAAGCTATAAAAGGAAAGATTTAAATTTTAAACTCTCTTTTAAAACCATGATATCCACATAAGAAATAATTTTAACAAAAAAACTTTTTAATATGATGTGGCCGGCCACCTAAGCTTGGGCTCCAAGCTATTGGCCGGCCACCTTAAGGCTCAACCTTTAGGCTTGGCCGGCCCTAAGCTTGAGCTTCAAGCTTGGCTTGGCCGGCCCCTATTGGTTGGGTAAGAAGGTGGGTATGTGGTGGGTATAAATCTCTATATACAAGAGGCTACGATAGGGACCGAGAGGAGAAATTGGTTTTGGTCTCCCGATGAAATTAAGCATCCCGTGTTCGCCCCGAACACATAACTTAATTTCATCAATAATAATTCATTCCACTAAAGAACTATTATTGAACTACTGCACCAATCCCAAATTATATTTTGGGCTCCTTCTTATTATGAGTTTGTTAGTCTCCCTGTGTTTAAGATAATGAATGTTCACTAATTAAATGAGTTACTGACAACTCACTTAATTAATATCTTAGTCCAAGAGTAGTACTACTCAACCTTATTGTCATGTCGGACTAAGTCCACCTGCAGGGTTTAACATGACAATCCTTATGAGCTCCTCTTGGGGTCATTCTCAACCTAGATTACTAGGACACAGATTCCTTCTATAATCAACAACACACACTATAAGTGATATAATTTCCCAACTTATCAGACTTATTGATTTATCGAACTAAATCTCACCCATTGATAAATTAAGAAATAAATATCAAATATATGTGCTTGTTATTATATTAGGATTAAGAGCACACACTTCCATAATAAATAAGGTCTAGTTCTTTTATCAAGTCAGTATAAAAAGAACTAACCTAAAATGGTCCTACTCAATACACTTAGAGTGTACTAGTGTAATTTATTAGTCAAGATAAACTAATACCTAATTACACTACGACTATTCCAATAGTTTGTTCCTTTCCATCTTAGTCATGAGCAACTGTTTATAATTTATAAAGAACTGATAACATGATCTTCTGTGTGTGACACCACACCATGTTATCTACAATATAAATTAATTGAACAACTACATTTATCATAAATGTAGATATTTAACCAATGTGATTCTTATTTCTAAATAAATGTTTATACCAAAAGCTAGGCTTTTAGTATACACTCTAACATTCTTAGCGGTCGTAAGTCCAATAGGGAGTTGGCATGGAACTAGGAAGTTCTGACGTATTAAACTTCCAAAGACCATAACTTTTGACTCGGATATCGGAATGAGGTGATCTCGGATGCGAAACGAAGCTAATTTCAAGATCTACATAGATTTCTACTTCCCAATCGATTGGTCAATCAATTGTGGGGGTTCAATCGATTGGGCGACGTGATTTTGTGTAGAAAAGTTGTGGATCGATCGGTGGATCGATCGAAACTTCCCCAATCGATTGGTCAATCGATTGGGAGAGTTTATGAGTGAACAGTAAGCTTTTGAATCAATCAATTGATCGATTGAAGCCTCCAATCAATCGAGCGATCAATTGGAGCGCTGGAAATCGCACGAGAAGCCTTGAATCTATCGGGCAATCGATTCAGGGTGATTCCAGAGAGCACAGAGGCGCTCTGGATCGATCGACCAATCAATCCAAAGCCTCCCCAATTGATTGGGAGCAATCCAATCGATTGGGATTCGACCGTTGGCGTAGCTAAAGTCGTTAGCGAGCATTTTTCTGTGTACGACTTCCTCTCTTATCCACAGGCGATTACAGCAAACCTCCACAGCGATCCTTTCTTCCTCACCGCCAGTTCTTGAAGGTTCTTGGAGGCACATCCAAGTCAAGAGGTGAGTTGCAACAAGAAGAAGAAGAAGCTAGGATTTCATTGTAATCTTGTAAGATTTGCTTGTATTTTGCTTCTTTCTTTCTCATTGTTGTATTGTGAGCTTGTAAGGCTTCTCCGCCTACGGTAGTTACTGTAAAGGAGTGTTTTCATAGTGGAGGGTGAGTGAGTGGGTGGATCCTTGGACTAGTTACCTCTTCTTGAGGTTGATACCAAGTAAATCCCTAGATCTAGCGTTGTTGTGTTGGTTCTTGTATTTTCCGCTGCATATCTTCACAAGAAGCGAGCAACGACGAGTACGAGATCACGAAGAGCTATTCACCCCCCCCCCCCTCTAGCTACTTTTCGACCCTAACAAGTGGTATCAGAGCAAGGTTGCTCTTCACCGAAATCATCACCGGAAGGGGCAAAAAGGTAGAGGATGAAGAAGTTGGAGCAATTCTACAAGTCGAAGACTTCATTCAAGAAGCTCAACTTCAAGATGGAATTCCAAGATGGACTTGGATTCGATGCAAGGGTGCCTCCATCGTTCACCATGACAAGCTTCGGTTTGTGGAAATCAAGAATCGAGAATTTTCTTATGATGGAGATAGTGCAATGGTTTGCTCTCATGGAAGGCTTCAAGGCTCCAAGAAATTCAAAGGGCAAAATCCTCAAAAAGAGAAAATGGAGCCAAGAACAAATTCAAAGGTGCGAGGCGAATGACAAGGTAACCAAATTATTGGTTAATTTATTGTCAAGCACCATTCTTTGCAAAATTGGAGAATTTGAAGATGCAAAGGAATTGTGGAGCAAGTTGGCCAAACTTCATGAAGAACCCTCCACTGTACCAAATCAAGATAAATCTAAAGAGGGCAACTCATTGGAGCAAGACCAAGTGCAAGAGAACTCCGAAGTCGAGAGATGTTCAACTTCCGAAGAAGAAGAAGTCCAAGAAGCCTCATCTTCAAAGGAATGCAATGAAAAGGGCAAAGAGGGAGCATACTCTTTGTTCCATGTACAAGATGAAGATGATGAAGCCACCACCTCTAGGATTGAGGGGGAGCGATCTTCGTTGACACCGGATCAAGAAGAAGGAGAAGCTTCTACATCCAGGTCTAATGGAGAAGAAGACAATGCATCCTCCACAAGTCAAGTCAAATCTATTGGAGGAGCATCATTGTCATATCAAGAGGAAGTTTCTACCTCCGGATCAAAAAGAGAAGATGTCATCCCTACACATGAAGGTATAAATGTTTCAATTAAAAATAAAAATCATATTATATATTTTGAGTGTAGGGAACATGGGTATTATAAGAGCAAATGCCCCAAATTGGCCAAGAAGAAGGACCAAGTGGCACTAAAGGGCAAAGAGAAGCCTAAGGAGACCATTCCCGGAACAAAGAAGAGCAAGGAGCACATTATGTGCTTCTCTTGCAATCAAAAAGGACATTATAGAAGTCAATGTCCTAAGGGGAAGAAAGCGGTCAAGCCTACGGGAGGAAGCATGAGTAAAGAGGAAGCCTCCAAGGTAAAACGAAATGTATCATTTATTGAACCTATCCTTTTAAATAATGGTAAAAAGCATGTTAATTCCAATTTTTATCATTTTAATGCTATTTACCATAAAAATAGGGAGCATGATAGCATTAAAGAAAAACATATGGCTCTTCATGCTAAGACTACTACACCTAGGGTTAGGAAGATAGGTAAAAGTTTAGGCAATAACACTAAGGACCATAGTTATAAGCCTAGAAATAAAAATGCTCAAGGATTTAAGGAAAAATCAAAATCTAGGGATTTATGGGAAGAAAATCAAGTCTTGAGGTCAAGGCTTGATAAAATGGAAAAGCCCCTAAAAAGGATGGAAAGTATCCTAAAAGGGCAAAATGAGCAAAACCTAAGTTTGGCACAACAAGGGTCATTCAAGGGTCATAAAGGTTTGAGATACAAACCTAAGGATAAGAAGGATGTAACTTCTTATCATATAGTTCCATATAATTATGGAACCAACCCTAGGTCAAATGGTCAAGTCAAAAATACAAGGGAAGTTATCCCTAGAAGTATTTTTTCAACAACAAATGTGACTAGAACTTCTAAGTCTAAGAAAGTCACTAAAAAGGTCACAAGGGAGGCAACACCTAGAGTTGATCTAGAAAAAGTGACCAAGGCTTCTAAGAAGCCTAACAAGGTCACTAAGAAGGTATCTAGGGAAGTTATCCCTAGTGAGTACCTAGAGCATCCAAGGAGCTCCAATAGGTTTTAGGTTCCTAGGAGCATTTTCTCTACCCCTTAGATGGGATAGAGAGTGTCAGCTCCGATTAGAAGGGTAGTTAATCCAATTTTGATGAAGTTGACACTCGGAGAGCATTTTCAAGGTTATTATTAACCTTTGAAAATAAAAAGGATTATCATTTAATTCCTAAATGGATTAAAATGTGCCATAATTTGAGTATTTGGATATAATTTTAATTGACACAAGAAATCAAGTGTAAGAAATGTCAAGTTGGGATTTTGGTATTTTATTGGGAAGTTAAAGGCAAATCTAAGCTTTATTTTAATTTGTTACTCTTTAAGAGAGTAATTTGTGCCAAAATTTGAGGAATATGCTTAATTTAAATTGGCACAATGTAGGAAAAGCAAAGGAAATGTCAAAATTGGGTTTTGACATTTTCTTGGGAAATATTGGGCAATCTAGGCTTAAACTTTAAGTTAGCTAAGGTTTAAGGATACTTAGATAGTTATTCTAGATATTTTACTTATGCTAATTTGCCATGCTTTATTTGCCCATCATATGTCATGACATCATGTTTATTTTTGCATTCATGCCTTATTATGAAAAATATAAAAATATCATGTTATGTCATACATGCATCATGTAATTATAGGAAATTTTCTTTTGAAAATTATTTATCTTTGATGTATACCATAACACATCATGCATTATTTTAATTCCTTACAAATCTAAGGACAAATGGCATTCATTAACAAGTAACATCCTTTGTGGATGTTCATAACCTCAAAATGCCTAGATAGATATGCATGATCCCTAGATTAGAGCAAAACTAAAGTTTACATCTCACTAAGAACTATAAGGTGACTTGTATGTGGTTTCGTACACATTAAATACAAGTGAGATGTTAGGATGATGAACAAAACTCAAGATGTTGATTTAGTGCATTCTTTTGAGTTTTAAGTTTATCAAAACACATAGTTATGTATTTTCCAATCATTGGGAAAGCTAATATACAAGTCATGTGCATTGAGCCCAAAGAACATGATTAGATATTGATTTTGAAAAAGATTTTAAAATGATTTTAGAAAACTTTGGTGAAGACTATCTTTTGATAGTAGTCATCATTGAAAAGTTAGACACAAACTGGAAGAAAACACTAAAGTTTTTACAAATTTTCAAGTTTGTGTCAATCTTAGAAAATAGAAAGTATTTTCATAGAAAACTATTTTTCCTTAATAATAAATACCCTAAATAATTTCTACATGAATTTTCATGATTTTTAGAATTTTGTAGAATTTTCTAGGGGTTTTTGAAGTTGACTGAAATGGAATTTCAGCAACTTCAGAACTTCAATCGATCACCTAATCGATTGAAGGGTCTCAATCGATCGGGTGATCAATTGAGAGTGAGCTTCTCACGAACAGAAGCTCACTAGATCGATCAGTCGGTCGATCCACGCAGTCTGAATCGATCAGTGGATCGATTCAGCAGGGTTCAATCGATTGGGACTCAACTTCAATTGATTGGGGATGCTGATTTTGGCTGGGAAAGCTTATGTTCAGCATTCTAAACCATTTTTAGTCTATAAAACCTTTCCTAACACCTCAAAACACATTTATATAGATTTAGGAGGAGTTTTCATGATGAAAACAAGGACAGATTGGTTAAGGGAGATTAAGTAGAGGTTTAGGTTGAGGTTTGATTTTAGTATTGAATTTTTGAACCTCAAAACTTTTAAATTTGGGTTTTCTATATGTTTAGGGATTCCAAGTCATTGTTGGTGCAATGATAGAAGTTACGTTCATGTCTTTAGGGGGAGTTACTCTTTAAGGACATGAAAATCTATTTTTCATACATCTTGGGAGGTGGTCAACCTTCCTTAGCGAAAATACTCAGGGTTGGGCATTTGAATATAATGGAGAATGGATATCTTCATTATTCATGTGGTATATGCTCAAGGATGAGCATTAAGAATAATGAAGGGTATGGGACCTTCGTTATTGTGTTGTGAACAACGAGTGAAGTTGTAAACAACGTTGGGTAACTCTTCAAGGGGGAGAGTTTTTTATGTGTGCCAATAGGGGGAGAATGTGTGGTTAAGTTAGGTCTTCATTACCTAAGAGGGAGTTTGCCCTCTAGAAAAGGAGGAGAATGAAGGAAACCATCATTCTTACATTGGCATGAAGGAGAGTTGAGGCTATGAGAGTAACCTAAATTAAAAGTATTGTCAAACATCAAAAAGGGGGAGATTGTTGGTGCAATATTCCCTAGGTCAAGGTTGACCTGCTTGACTGAGCTTGAATTGGGTCAAGCTCGAGTCTTGATGTTGGGTTTCGATGTTTGACAATACACGGAGACAATACATGGAGATTGCAAGTGCAATTGTTCATGTGGGGAGATTGTTGGTACAATTCCCTTTTTGGTCAACGTTGACCAGTTCAGATGTGAAGGAGAGTCGAGTAGGTCAAGGTTGACTGGATACTTAACTGGAAAATCCTGGTGAGTGAAGCCAGGTGAAAGGCCTAGTGAGTGAAGCTAGGCAGAAGTGAAAGTCCTGGTGAGTGAAGCCAGTCAGATGAAAAGTCCTGGTGAGTGAAGCCAGCTGAAGGAAAGTCCTGGTGAGTGAAGCCAGGCAGATGAGAAGTCCTGGTGAGTGAAGCCAAGCACAGGAAATCCAGATGGATCAAGGTTGATCGGGCATCTGGTGTTGGGAAGTCCGAGTAGGTCAAAGGGATTGACCGGATACTTGGCACGAAGAAATCCAGATGGGTCAAGGGTGACCGGACATCTAGTGAAAGTCCAAGTGGGTCATGGAGGACCGAGCACTTGGCATGAGACGGTAGATCTAAGTGGGTCAAGAAGGACCATACTTGGTGATCAGAAGTCCAACGAGAAGTTGGCAAAGAGAAAGTCCAGATGGGTCAAAAGTTGACCGAATTCTTAGCGGTTGTAAGTCTAATAGGGAGTTGGCATGAAACTAGGAAGTTCGGACGTATTAAACTTCCGAAGGCCATAACTTTTGACTCGGATATCGGAATGAGGTGATCTCAGATGTGAAACGAAGCTAATTTCAAACTCTACACAGATTTCTTCTTCCCAATCGATTGGTCAATTGATTGGGCGGCGTGATTTTATGTAGAAAAGCTGTGGATCGATCGATGGATCGATCGAAACTTCCCCAATCGATTGGTCAATCGATTGGGAGAGTTTCTGAGTGAACAGTAAGCTTCTGAATCGATCAATTGATCGATTGAAGCCTCCAATTGATCGGGCAATCGATTGGAGCACTGGAAATCGCACGAGAAGCCTAGAATCGATCGGGCAATCGATTCAGGGTGATTCCAGAGAGCACAGAGGCGCTCTGGATCGATCGACCAATCAATCTAAAGCCTCCCCAATTGATTGAAAGCAATCCAATCGATTGGGATTCGACCGTTGGCGCAGATAAAGTCGTTGGCGAGCATTTTTCTGTGTACGACTTCCTCTCTTATCCACAGGCGATCACAGCAAACCTCCACAACGATCCTTTCTTCCTCACCGCCAGTTCTTGAAGGTTCTTGGAGGCACATCCAAGTCAAGAGGCGAGTTGCAACAAGAAGAAGAAGAAGCTAGGATTTCATTGTAATCTTGTAAGATTTACTTGTATTTTGCTTCTTTCTTTCTCATTGTTGTATTGTGAGCTTGTAAGGCTTCTCCGCTTACGGTAGTTACCGTAAAGGAGTGTTTTCATAGTGGAGGGTGCGTGAGTGGGTGGATCCTTGGACTAGTTACCTCTTCTTGAGGTGGATACCAAGTAAATCCCTAGAGCTAGAGTTATTGTGTTAGTTCTTGTATTTTCCGTTGCATATCTTCACAAGAAGTGAGCAACGACGAGCACGAGATCGCGAAGAGCTATTCCCCCCCCCCCCCCCTCTAGCTACTTTTCGATCCTAATAGTCATTACATCAAAAAGGAGAAGATTGTTGGTGCAAGTTGCACTAACGGTCAAACTCAGGTCTTGATGAATGACAAAGTAAGTTAAATTAGATTTGTTATGATCCAACGATGTAACTAAGTGTGTAGGAGAAGTCCAGATAGGTCAACAGACTGACCAGATATCTGGCAAGAAATCCAACTAGGTCGACGGGCTAATCGGATAGCTAGTACGAAGTCCAGATAGGTCGACGGACTGACCGGATATCTGGCATAAAGTTCAGCTAGGTCGACAGACTGACCGGATAGCTAGTACGAAGTCTAGCTAGGTCGGCGGGCCAACTAGATGTCTGGCAAAGTAGAAAGTTAAGGTGAGTTACTGGAGGGGAGTGACCTGGTGACGACGCGTTCCCCGTTTGAGAAAATAGTAGGTATCGATCCAACTTAGATCCATTTTGAAAATCTAAGTTGAGATCTTGACTAGATTTTGATTTCGAGGAGATAGAATCTAATTACTACTCTACTTATTATATATTATGTTAACTTTGTTTTGCAGGGTAGTGTAATTTTTATTTGCCTTGGATTAACTTTTTCTTGTAGGAAAGCGATTTGCTGGAAAAGGTGGTCCGAGCGCCCGGAAGGGATCCGAGTGTTCGGAGTGATTCGGGCGCCCGGAATGCCCAAGGCTTATCTACTCACCAGCTTGGAGTACACTGATTGGTTGGCTGAAGTCACGGTCCAGGCGCCCAGAAAGGATCCAGGCGCCCGGAACTGCCTATATAAGCAATCTTCCACCAGGAGCACAGAAAACAACTTCCTTTTGCAATTGCTTTCTTGCGCACTGCTCTAAAGACGCTCCTGCGACGTTGTGAAGTTTCTCCGACAACTTACGACTCTGATTTTTATTTCCCTTGTTGTCGGTAATTTGATATTATAGTTCTTGTACTTTTCATGTAACCCTTCTTGCGAACTATTAGTGGATTGCCCAACGATTTTTATTTCCCTTGTTGTCGGTAATTTGATATTATAGTTCTTGTACTTATCGTGTAACCCTTCTTGTGAACTATTAGTGGATTATCCAACGAAAGCACTCGATGAGTGTGGGCCTTGGAGTAGGAGTCGACAAAGGCTCCGAACCAAGTGAAACTTGGTTTGTTAGCGTTGTCCTTATTTTTCTCTTCCGCTGCGTACTCGATTTAATTATCGAGTTTCGACGATCGCTATTCATCCCCCCCCCTCTCCCTCTAGTATTCTTTCTTATCCAACACCTGCAAGCCACCTTTCAGATTCATGTCGCACCCGACTCCGGACCGGCACCCCCGATCTAGCTCCTCAGTCGGTTCACATTCATCTACTGTTTCAGGTCACAACGACTCGAGCAGTGTCGCGACTAGCTCACCGATCCACTAGAGGGCGTCCCCCCGGGCCAGGGTACGTCACCGTACTCATTCTTTATTCATTTCATTATACTACCATTATCCTATATTCTTTATATATTCGTGGGATCTACCTTGTGTTGGATCGAGACGCGCTAGAGGGGGGGAATAGCGCTCGCGGCTAATTCGTTTGATTCGTAAAACACTCGAGTAATTAAAACGCAATGAAAAATAAGAAAGCAAGCACACAGAGACAGGAGGATTTACTTCGTTCGGAGCCTTGATCGACTCCTACTCGAAGGCCCGCGATCCTTGATCGCTTTCCGTGGGCAACAACTATAAGCTCGTAAAAACTATTACAAACTAATTACAATTCAAAGCAGTAAAAAGATTATACCGACAACAAAGGACTAAATCTAAAGCTCCGGGTTGTCGGGGTGTCGTTGCAGCACTTCGGGATCGTCTCGTAGGCAGCTCTTCACAGAAGAAAGTTTAGAATTTGTTGTCCTTTAGCTGCTCCCTCGACCCTCTTTTTATATGACATTCCGGGTGCCTGGATCCCTTCCGGGTGCCTGGAGTGTGACATGGCTAACCAACCAGGATGCTCTACGTGGCGAAGTCGCGGCAGGGATAAAACTTGGTCCCGGGTGCCCGGACCTGTCCCGAGCGCCCGGACCTGTTCCGGGCGCCTGGACCTCCGGGCGCCCGGATCCATCCCGGTCGCCCGGACCACCTTTTTCCAGCAGGTTCCTCTCCTGCAAAACAAGGTTAGTCCGAGCAAATACCCTACAAGACAGTGTTAAAATTTGATAAATCATAGTAAAGAAGAACTGACAGTCTTCAGACTGTCCGAGTCTGACTTCGGATTTCCAACTGGAAACCCTACGTCGACCCGACGCCTACTGTTCCCTCTTCGGGGAACGCGTCCTCACCTACTCCACTCAGGAGATTTACCTGCTGCCAGTGCGATCCTCCAGATCGACTAGACTTTTGCTCAGCACTCGACGCTTCCGGACTTTCTGCTGGACATCCGCTTCCCGGCTAGTCCAGTCTTTCACCTGATTCGCGACACTAGGACTTTCCACCTAGGGTTACCACCCCCTAGGACTTTTGCCTGAAGCCATCGACCTGCCAAGCCTTTCCGCATAGGGTTACCACCCCCTATGACCTAGAGTTACCACCCCCTAGGGTTTTCCCTTTGCCTAACCGCAGCTAGGACTTTTCTCCACCTAGGGTTACCACCCCCTAGGACCTAGGGTTACCACCCCCTAGGATTTTCACCTGCTAACCGCAGTTAGGACTTTCCTGAAACACTCATTCAACATGTTAGATAACAACAACCCTTAACTTTGAATCCTTTGCCATTATCAAAACTCAGGTTCGATCGTCGGATGCTTCCCGCACCAACAATCTCCCCCTTTTTGATTATGGCAACCCAAATTCAAAGTTAAGTAAAACAAATGCATAAGTATATTAAAAAGTTTTGAGTGAGCAGGCTTAAGTATATAAATTCAAATGAACGCCTAACTTAAGCTAACACTTAAACTTTTGTGAAGCTCCCCCTTAATACAGGGTTTCCTTTTTGAATTTTTACTTTTGAATTTCCTACTCTCCCCCTTTGCCATTTATCAAAAATAGACCCGTTGAAAATAATTTTCAATTTTTCTTTTTGAAAAGTAAATTAGTCTAGGAAAAAAAACGGGATAAGTGTTAAATTTTCACCTAAAATTTTGATAGCACTGAGTTAAAATTTTGCAAAACTATCTGAAAGGTAAATTAGAAAATATCTTAGCAAGAATTTATAAAGTTATGTTTCAAAGTTGGCTAAGTTTGAAAAAAGTTTGAAAGTTGCTCTATGAATCACTTAGCTAAGCCTTTTCACTACAAGAAAATGTTCATTCAACAACACTCAAACGACAACGGTTTTATGCTAAATTGTTGTCTTTTTACCTTTTAACAACGGTTTTAATAAAAACTATTGTCTTTTAGTAGTTTTTTTTTCTTACGACAACGGTTTTTAAAAACCGTTGTCTATTTATGTTTTTTTGGGTCTACGACAACAGTTTTTAAATGCTATGACAACAGTTTTTGAAAATTGTTGTCTATGTGCGTTTTTTTAGGATTATGACAACGGTTTTTGAAAACCGTTGTCTATTAAGTGTTGTTGAATACCCTTATTTTTTTTCCTTCGCCGTTTTTTCCCTTCGTCATTTTTTACCGCCGCGTTTTTTCTTTCCCTCTCCTCGAAATTTTTTACCGCCGCATTCCCCCCTTTACCTTCTCGATCCCTAAGGATTTTCGTCCAACCTATGATCTCTTCACCTACTTCACGTTTTTTTTCCTCCTTCCTCTCCAAGCCCTAAACCTGTTGCCCCTTCTCCTTTTTTTTTCCTCGTGCTCGTCGTCCCCCTCATCATCGAGATGGACCGAGAGCAGCAGATCAACGATCTGGAGATGCAGCAGTCCGCCCTCCTCGGTGCCCCCCCGGCGACCCTGCCTTCCTAAAAGGGCACGCCTGAGACAGAAGCGATCCAACCCCATGCTTCGTTTGGCTTTAAGGTAGTCGGATTTTGTTTGATGAGCCACAAATACTTCAGTTTTCTTTCATGTTGATTTGAATCATGTTTTGGATTTCATGGAGGGTGATCCCATTTGGTTGTTTTCAGTGACTCCTTCTGACGAACGTAGATTTAGGGTAAAAGATAGATGAATTTTGATGCTATCCTCCGATTGCCTAAACAATTGATCTTGATTGCTGATCTGTTAATAATTAGCATTTGGGCGTCCTGTATTGTGCGGCAGTGAGTATACTGTTAGATGAATTCTTTGCTCATCAAGAATAGAAGTGTTATTCTTAACAGATATGCAATCTGCTAGTTTATCATGCCCTTTTTGTGATTAACTTGCTCTTTTGTACCATCATTCTTCTTCCATTACAGTTTTTATGACTTAAAAAACTGTCTTTGTTTTCAGATAGTGATGGATGCTGGATCTTTTTTTCGGTACATCTCGATGATGAGGGGGACGACGAGCACGTAAACAAAATAGACCTATATCCTTTTCTTCGCTCGATTCTTTCATTTTGATGCTTCACGTAAGTTTGAGCTAACTCTTGAGTCAATATAGGTTAAGAACAGGTGGGCCGGCAAGACTATTGTGGATCTCTTTGCGGAGGAGTTCAAAGGCGCCCTTATGACTATTATGTATTTTACAAAAAAATGTTTTTTTGTCTTCTTGTTCTTATACATGCGGTGGCTTTCTGATGATGACAAGAAGAATGAGTTTCCTTCTCTTTTTTTGACTATTAGTTAGGGTTCATGACTAAATTTTGTGAAGCCCTATCAGTGTTGTTGATGAGGAAGCGTTTGTTCTTCTATTGCTATAAATTATGATTTTTCATGGTGAGGTGTGAACCTTGCTTACTTTGGATAGGTAAATGCTGTGAAGTGTGGAAGGATCCAAGTGGAGGATAAGGGTCAACACATTATATATTGTGCAGTCGTCTCAAAAGATTAGCCACTTTCTTCATAGGTATGCTTGTTTGGTATTGTTCTGGTTGCATTATGCTCTTTCTTTGAAAAGAGGAAGATTTTGTTACTTCTTTGTACTGTCTGTTTTCTTCATTTATATTGATCTAGAGCTAAGCTGACATCTACTTTGTCAGAATCATAACTTGCGCGTTCTTGCTGACAACTCTTACTCCCCCCCAAGCATTTTAAGCGGGAGGGCAAAGAGACAGGTCGTTGCTTTTCGGAACAGTGCCACTCTCACCTCTGTAGTGTATTTTGTAGTATCTTGGGTTTTTTAGGATCGTTTCATTATGCTTCTATAATTTATAAATATGCTATAGCGAGTTGTGAATTTTATAGAACCTCGAAGGCTACGGTAAAAATCGTGCCCCCTCCTCCTGCTATTGGTTGCTACATCAATAGGAAGCTATGGATTCAGTGAGGGCGCAATCAACCTGAAGCAGCGTCCTGTGTTGGTTGCTGCATCAATAGGAAGCTATGGAGCATATCTAACAGATGGTTCTGAGTACAGGTGCATCTTGTTAATGCTGCTCGGGACTACAGTATGATATGGAGGTCTTCATTAGATGATCATGTGATTGTTCTGTTTGTAGTGGAAACTATGGCCAAGAAATTACTGTGCAAATCGTCAAAGATTTTCACAGGAGAAGGCTTGAGGTTCTTTCTGAAGCTGGAGCTGATATAATTGCTTTTGAAACAATTCCAAATAAACTTGAAGCTCAAGTATCTTTTGATGTATTTGTAGAGCTAAGCAATGGTTCCTGCTCTTCCTTCGTTGCACATTTAGGAACTTGGGGTACTCAATACCAAAGAGTAAAATGGCACAAATAGTTGAGGCTTTGGATAGGATTTAGCTAAAACAGAAATTCAGAACAGAGTTTGTCACAAGAATCTACTGCAAATATTAAGAAGCTTGATTTTAGTGGAACCCTAGACTTGAGATTCTTATTTTGCTCAAGATGTTCCTTTTAGTGGATCCTAATTATGACTTCTTTTACAGACATATGTTGAACTTCTTTTGGAGTGTGACACAAAAATTCTAGCTTGGTTTTCTTTCACTTCGAAGGATGGGATCAATGTTGTTAGTGGAGATTCTATGGCTGAATGTGTTTCTCTGGCTGATTCATGCAACAAAGTCGTTGCTATTGGAATCAACTGCACTGCACCTAGATTCATCCACAATTTAATTCTCTCTATTAAGAAGGTAATACCTATTGTACAGTCATTCTTTTTCTCTTTTTGTTTGGAATGAAGCTTAATGCTCAATTCAGAAGGAATCCATCATTGATACAAAATTTGACAACTTATTGATCTTAGTTAGTATTTCAGTCTTGTGACTTCATATTCTGTATTCCTTGTGACTTCATATTCTTGTGACTTCATATTTTAGTATTTATTTCT
This sequence comes from Zingiber officinale, assembly GCF_018446385.1. Lineage (NCBI taxonomy): Eukaryota > Viridiplantae > Streptophyta > Magnoliopsida > Zingiberales > Zingiberaceae > Zingiber > Zingiber officinale. Next base: position 102,364,010 of record NC_055987.1, on the reverse strand, counting down.
TGATTGACCATAAGTTATGATGTAGGTTATTGAGGATATGTCTATACAAGTCAATGTACCTGCTCTAGCAATGGAAGAGGTAAAAATATCTTTTGGAGTTGTCTTTTAGTTTATGGTAAAAACAGTTTCGAGTCACTGAAATACAATGGTTTTGCAGGTTGCTCCATTGGCCATCTCAGATACGGCTATGCTTGCCCCTGAGGAGATTTTTCATGGAAAAGGAAACATCAAAGAAGAGGCAGAGTTAACAAAAGAAGAGAGGAAAAGGAGACGGGCCAACCAGAAAAGAAGATTTCGAAGATTGAAAGGTATCCTTTATTCGCTTATATTTATGGTTCTGCTTATTTTCATGCTTGTCTACAATATGTGCATAATGGTCAAAAAAATTAGTGGCGAACTTGTGACAGACATGATCCACCACTTAGAATTACATAGTTCTTGTGCACAGGATTGTATAATTTCATTCTGCTCTTTTTAGGTGTCCTCAAGAGTATTGGGAAGAATGCCGACAAGCTAAAAAAATGAAGAGACTTTAACAAATTAAGGAGCACTAGGAGCTGCAATCCCTCCTCTTCACCGACATCTAAGTAGAAAATCTTGTGTTATATTGTTCTACCTTTGTTTTTAAAATGTTATCATTTTGTTGGTTGCTTATGAAATTTTGTTGGTTGCTTATGAAATTTCTTCAGAATGTTATAAATATTATTTTTGAATGTTAGAAAATTATATATTAAATTTTATTTTGAAATTTAGTATTTTGAATGATTTATAATATTGGAAAATTGTGTATTAATTTTTTTTTATTTTTTTTCTAAAAAAGACAACGGTTTTTCACCGTTGTCGTAGATAGTTTAAAACTGTTGTTGAAGACCCTGTTATTAAAGGTAGACGCTCAAAGACAACGGTGAAAAACTGTTGTCTTTGAAGGAAAAGACAACAGTTTTTCACCGTTGTAAAAAATGTTGTCTTTGCCTTCAAAGACAACGGTTAAAAACTGTTATCTTTTGCCACCCCTTTTAACAACACGGCCTTTAACAACAGTTCAAAATGGCCTACGACAACGGTGAAAAACCGTTGTTGTTTGACTTTTTTCTTGTAGTGTTTGCAAACATAGAATTTTGAAAATATAGCTTAAGTGAAAAGAAACTTAACTTAATTTTGAATAAAGTAATACTTATTTTTGAAAAGGAACTTGTTAATTTTAGGTTGAAGAGAGAGAGTAGCTAATATTTTAATTTAGGTTATTTATTTAGTTGGTCCTTAAGTCCAAGCAACAATTAAATTATCTAATTGGTGTTGATCAGGTATCAGAGCCCTAAACTACAAGTATGCTTAATCTTAATATTTCCATTTCCTTTAGTTTGAGAGATACTTTTAGCTAAGATAAGGTTATTTTTGTCTTTAACAAGTAACTAAGCAAATGTTTGTGATATCACAACACTTTAAATTCTTAGTTTTTAAAGAGGGAGTTTAGCAAAAAAAATTTGATCAAGACTCAGTTTAGCTAAGATTTTTAAATTTAAAATACCTTTATCAAAGACTTAGCTAAACTTATGAAGATAATAGTTTTGTTAAGTATTTAACCTTAAAAAGACTTAGTTTTTTTTAAAAATTGTTTTGATGAAATTTTGAGAATGCTTTGGAAAATACTTAGCATTTTCAGCAAAACTTAGCATGTGAAAACAATTGCTTTGAGAGACACTTAGCTAATTTTTTTTTTTTTTTAACTTTAAAAAATACTTAGCTAAATTTGAAAATACTTAGCTATATATTCAGCTTAAAAATGATTGCCTTGAGAAAACTTCTTGCCAAATAGCTAAGTTTAGAGTATAGTCTAACTAAGCTTAGTTAAAGAAGACTTGATTAAGTACTTAGCTTAAAGAGGTTTTACATAAAGGCTTAGCTTTGAAAACATTCTAGAAGAGTTATAATTTAAAAGTCAGGTCATAAATAATTTCAATTTTAAAGTTAAGTTAAGAATAACCTTAATTTTTGAAGATAAGTAAAAATTAGTTTTTAATTTTGAGGTCAAGTTAAAATTTTATTTTAACGGAAAACTAATTTTAAAACCAATTTAAAATCACTTCCCCTTAATAAATGCCTTAATAAATTCTTTGAGTTCAGGAGTCCAAGCATGAGAAGTTAAAAAATAATTTTCCTATCTTTCCATCTCACTGATTCTAGATAAACAAGCATGTTTAGCATATGAGTGAACGTGAGATGGAGTTAACATTTGCAATCATAATTTTATAATATGATTTGAGAATTAAAGATTTTTAAACCCTTTTAAATTAATTGAATAACATTCTGAAATTAATTGAATAATATTTTGAAATGATTTTTAAAAAAAAATTTAATGATTTTGAAATGCATTTTCAAAAGATTTTTGAAATGAATTTTCAAAATATTTTTCAAATAATTTTAAATGATTTTTAAAAGAGTTTTTTCAAATAATTTTTAAAGGATTTTTAAAATTCGGTTTTAAAAGATTTTTAAATGATTTAAAAAGATTTTTCAATTAATTTTGAAATTAAATTTTAAAAGATTTTTAAATAATTTTGAAAAGATTTTTAATGGAATTTTTTAAATGATTTTCAAAATAATTTTTAAAGGACTTTTAAAGGAATTTTAAAATGATTTTCAAAATAATTTTTAAAGGAATAATTTTTAAAGGACTTTTAAAAGAATTTTTAAAATGATTTTCAAAATAATTTTTAAAGGACTTTTAAAGGAATTTTTAAAATGATTTTTAAAGGACTTTTAAAGGAATTTTTAAAATGATTTTCAAAATAATTTTTAAAGGACTTTTAAAAGAATTTTTAAAATGATTTTCAAAATAATTTTTAAAGGACTTTTAAAAGAATTTTTAAATGATTTTCAAAATAATTTTTAAAGGACTTTTAAAGGAATTTTTAAATGATTTTCTAATTAATTTTTAAAATGATTTTCAAAATAATTTTTAAAGGACTTTTAAAGGAATTTTTAAAATGATTTTCAAAATAATATTTAAAGGACTTTTAAAGGAATTTTTAAAATGATTTTCAAAATGATTTTTAAAGGACTTTTAAAAGAATTTTTAAAATGATTTTCAAAATAATTTTTAAAGGACTTTTAAAGGAATTTTTAAAATGATTTTCAAAATAATTTTTAAAGGACTTTTGAAAGATTTTTAAATGAATTTTAAAATGATTTTCAAAATAATTTTTAAAAGATTTTAAAATTAAGTTTTGAAGTAATTTTGAAATTAATTTGAATTTCAATTAATTATGAGTTTGTTTTTAATTACTTAGTCATCTCACCTGATCTGAATTTTCAATCAAGGAATCCTATAATTTTTGTGAGATGAATTGAGGTTCAATTTAAGGGTTTGGTTTAACTTTGTGTTAGATTCAGATTTAGCTTTGGGTTCAACAAGTAAGCATTCTTTGGATAAACTTCTGGGCTATGGTGAGTCACAAGGAACTCATTAAAGTAACCATGCCTTCGAGGTTTTCCAAATAGTCCTACCCATTGAAGTTAATACTAAACCTTGGTCTAACTAGTTAAGATCCATTTAAGGGTAGCTTCGTTCAGTTCCACTTGGCCGAAGCCATATCTTCCTAGACATGCGATGCCCAAGCTTCCCTAACTTACTATCATCCAAAAACTTCACCAGTACTGTGGGTCAAGTTAAACCTAGCCCATTTTTTCTAACCTTAATTACCCTGCCGAGTAGTCTACTCTTGTTTACCCATTTCGGGTAGATTAAGTTCAGTTACCCAATCGGGTAGTTTAGTTAGGGGTGCCAACTATTCTGGATCCTCCTTCTAAATTTTTATTTGATTTAAATTGAATTTTTGAATTTTGATTTAAGTTTGAATTTTTAATTTAATTTTGAATTTTGAATTTTAACTTACTTTCAAATTTTGAGATTTAAATTTAATTTAATTTCGAATTTTTAATTTAATTTTGAATTTAATTTAATTTTGAATTTAATTTAATTTTGTTTAATTTTAATGGTTTTTCTGTTAACTCCCCTTGGATCATAGCCTCGATATGGCTTATCGAGGTATCATATTTGATCATTCGGGATCCAATATTGACCAAGTCCAACTTGATTAATTAATTTGGACTTGGGGACCCATGCTTGAATTATGTTTCTATTATTTCTATTAACTAGAGACAGACATGATTTATATTTTGTTTTGGTCTTAAATCCAAGTCCGGATTTGTTGTAAATGGCTCGTTGTTTTCCAAGAATTAGATCCAAATTCTTGGAACCCAAGGTGAACCGTTCCAACGTGTCTTTGAGTTCTTTAATTTGAGTTTTCAAATTAGAATTTTCTTCCTCAAGTTGTTGAACTTGAGTCGAATTTTCAATTTGAACTAGCTCAGTTAAAGCACTCAAGTCAGTCGCTTCCTTAAGGGCTGTTACCTCCTTTTGGAGCTACTTAACCCAGACGTTGGATTTAGCCAACTTCTTTAATAAGTAAGGAATTAAATTTTCTGAATCATCTAAGCTAATACTTGAAATTAGAGCACTTACAGTGGTTTTGGGTCCTTCAGAAAGGGATACGGATCCGTGGCTTCGCTCGGACTCGGTGTCTGATTCGCTCTCGGTTTCTGAATCGGGCTCTAACTCGGACTCGATTTCAACAACATGTGCTAGTACAGGTAGAGCGAGAAGGCTCGCTTGCTCTTCTTCGTCCGATTCGGATTCATCTGATGACTCGGACCATGTTGCCTTCAGTGCTTTCTTCGTCTTGCTTGTTCCTGCAAATAACGCAACACCTTCCTCGGCCGGACTAGTATTAGTCTGCTCAAATAATTTATTTATTAAAACATGCTTACCTATTTTTGTATCAGGAATACCTTCATGTAACTCAATCAGATTCTCCCACAGCTCCTTGGCACTTGAGAGTGGGCCGGCGCGATTCAGCTCCTTATTCGTTAAGCCACACTGAAGTGTATACGTTGCTTTTGCGTTTGCTTCTAGCTTTTTGATAAGGTTCGCGTCCCAGTTCTCGTACGGTAGTGGCTTGCCGGCGCCGTTAGTTGGCAGTTGAAGCCCGATTTTGACGATCATCCAGACTTCAAAGTGAGTCTGGAGATACGCCTCCATCCGACCCTTCCAATCTCCAAAATCATCTCCGGAGAAGAGCGGTGGGCGAGCAGTGTTGTAGCCTTCTTGATGGGTCATCTTAGAAAGATAATCTCGCAAAATAAACACAATAAAACTTGTTCCAAGACTTAGTCTTGGATTAGTAGTGCGGGAGAGAAATAAAAATAGTAATTCAGGAATTTTGAGAAAAAATAATAAAATATTATTAAAATATTATTAAAATAATAAAAAAATATTACTACAAATTTTTGAAAATGTAATATTTCGCTAATTCCAACCAATGGTGAAAAGATGAAAATTAATTTTTCAAAAACAGTTTTGGAGGGAAAAAACGAAAGGCGTAAGGTTATATTTTTACCCTATACAAACGACAAAGCCATGAAAAATGCTTAAATGATGGTTGCACCAATTCAAAGCGACCCCGCTCTGATACCAATTGTTGGATCGAGACGCGCTAGAGGGGGGGGGGGGGGGGGGAATAGCGCTCGTGACTAATTCGTTTGATTCGTAAAACACTCGAGTAATTAAAACGCAGCGGAAAATAAGAAAGCAAGCACACAGAGACAGGAGGATTTATTTCGTTCGGAGCCTTGATCGACTCCTACTCGAAGGCCCGCGATCCTTGATCGCTTTCCGTGGGCAACAACTATAAGCTCGTAAAAACTATTACAAACTAATTACAATTCAAAGCAGTAAAAAGATTATACTGACAACAAAGGACTAAATCTGAAGCTCCGGGTTGTCGGGGTGTCGTTGCAGCACTTCGGGATCGTCTCGTAGGCAGCTCTTCACAGAAGAAAGCTTAGAATTTGTTGTCCTTTAGCTGCTCCCTCGACCCTTTTTTTATATGACATTCTGGGCGCCTGGATCCCTTCCGGGCGCCTGGAGTGTGACGTGGCTAAGCAACCAGGATGCTCCACGTGGCGAAGTTGCGGCAGGGATAAAACTTGGTCCCGGGCGCCCGGACCTGTTCTGAGCGCTTGGACCTCCGGGCGCCCGGATCTATCCCGGGCGCCCGGACCACCTTTTTCCAGCAGGTTCCTCTCCTACAAAACAAGGTTAGTCCGAGCAAATACCCTGCAAGACAGTGTTAGAATTTGATAAATCATAGTAAAGAAGAACTGACAGTCTTCGGACTGTCCGAATCTGACTTCGGATTTTCAACTGGAAACCCTAGGTCGACCCGACGCCTACTGTTCCCTCTACGGGGAACGCGTCCTCACCTACTCCACTCAGGAGATTTACCTGCTGCCAGTGCGATCCTCCAGATCGACTAGACTTTTGCTCAGCACTCAACGCTTCCGGACTTTCTGCTGGACATCCGCTTCCCGGCTAGTCCAGTCTTTTACCTGGTTCGCGACACCAGGACTTTCCACCTCGGGTTACCACCCCCTAGGACTTTTGCCTGAAGCCATTGACCTGCCAAGCCTTTCCGCATAGGGTTACCACCCCCTATGACCTAGAGTTACCACCCCCTAGGGTTTTCCCTTTGCCTAACCGCAGCTAGGACTTTTCTCCACCTAGGGTTACCACCCCCTAGGACCTAAGGTTACCACCCCCTAGGATTTTCACCTGCCTAACCGCAGTTAGGACTTTCCTGAAACACTCATTCAACATGTTAGATAACAACAACCCTTAACTTTGAATCCTTTGCCATTATCAAAACTCAGGTTCGATCGTCGGATGCTTCCCGCACCAACACCTTGAACATTGGAGTGTCAGGGACTGGGACAGTTCGATCGCTGTCTGTAGGTAGCATTGACCAGAAACCTTCAGACGATTCGGTCAACATAGAAGATAGCTCATCACACTCTCCTTCCTTTGGGTCATGATAATTCAGTCAGTATTTCAGTTACATCATTCTAGTCATTCCATCTTATCAGTTTCCGAACACGATCAACAACTATGAATTATAGTTGCTATAACTACCGTACTCATTATAAAATCATAAGTACTATAATATTATAATATTATGACAACTATAAATATTATGACAACTATAATTCCAAGCTGCTACATTGGGACTTATCGTCTTCATATAATTAGTTGATGGTACTGGATATTAGGGGAATAGTTGAGTAATTACACATGTTGCTAGGTTGCTGATTAGGTGGGGTGTCGTGTTGGCCTAGGGATGGATTGGCGGAGGCGCTGGGGGCGAGTGAATCACCTTTTGTCACATGATTAGGTGGGGGTGTCTTTGATTAAAAAAAGAAAAAAAAAAGAATGCTGATAAATATTCGGAAAAAATAGGAACCTTTTAATTTTTGCACTTTTTAGTACAAATATCAAATTTAGTTCAAGAAAATTAATTTGATTAAGATTCTTGGGAACTAATTGTTAATTAGCTTTCAGTTAATTTATTTACATGTAACTTTCAATCAGCGATTGCAAACCGAATTATAACACTGACATCGGACCAAAAAATTCAATTTGCTTTCGATTCGATTAACTTTTCAGATCGAAATGTTTAAATTAAGTTATATTTTTTTTATGCAAAATTGATAAATGAAAATTCCATATATTTATATAAAAAAAATGAAAGTGAGTTGTATGTTTCAGAAAATGTGTCCTTTCTTAGGACAACTCGACAAAATAATTTTAAAAGAGTTTAAATAATGAGTGACGGGCTCAAATCCCCATCATTTTTTATTTGTTTTTTTTTTCATTTTAACCGATTCCATCTTATAAAAAAGATTTTACTAAAGAAAGTCGTTGGGATTGTCTGATCTCTTATTCTTAGCCTATTCTTATTGCTACCCGTTTTAAATGCAATAAGCAAGCATGAATCATCACAAATAAATAAATAAATATATAGTAAACATATCTTATAATAATTATACTATCGACAACTCAATATTTTTTTCTCATTTTTATTAGTTAATGGTTCAAAATGATACACGAAGTAGCACTTACGTAGACAATTGAATCATCCATTTAAAAAAAATATATTTTATAATTTTATTTTAAAAAATAATCAATATTTTAAAAATTGTCAGCATTTCTAAATTTATGAGTTCCACAGCTTTTTTAGGAGATAAATTTATGATTTTCACCTGATTAAAACTAATTTATACAATAAAAAAAATAAAACGACAAGCTAATTTGTAAAATATATTTTTTACACTTGGAAGTTTGATTTCATATAAAAATTTGAAGAAAAAAAAAGGTTTAGAATATTTGATAGTTATAAATTATGAGGTGTGTATTAAAGATTGTGAAAACAAGGGGCTCTTTTGGAAAATATCCAACTATGTGATGCCGTCAGGTAGCTTAATGCGTCTCTTGCGGATTCCACGTGTCCCACGTCGCTTTCGTACCTTTCTGTCTTTCCTCCTTTCTTCTGATCTTATATAGAACCGCCTCATCGATGGATGGGGAATACCCAAGGGACCGAGAGAGAGAGGCAGAGAGTGTCAATGGTGAAGAGTGCTTACCTGAAAATGAAGACGGACTACTCCAACAGCATCGGAGAAGATCTGATCCAGTCGGATCTGAAGGAGCTCGGCATCGCCGCCCGGAAGCTCGCCAACCATGCCCTAATGCTGGGTAGCGGCTTCGGCACCGGCTTCCTCAAGTTCCTCGCTTTCTTCGCCGCCATGTTAGTCCCCTTCGATACCATCTATTCTTAATTTGTTTCCCGTCTTTTATATCCCTCAATCTCGATTCTTCCTCGAACATGTCAGAGAATAGAATGAGTGAGTGAGAACCGAAAAGACTTTTTTTTTTTTTTTTTGGCTTGGTTCGATCTCTGATTGCTTGATCTTGAAGCCATAGAGAAATTCGTCGTCTCTCTGGATCACGCATCTTACTTGTTCAGTCGTTTCTAAAGGCGCCGATGATTGCTTTGCCTTCCGTATTTTGATTTCTCTTTCTTTTCTTTTCTTTTTTACCATAACTTTGGCCGGCGAACTAAAGCCATCATTATGGTGGTTTCTTTTACGTTATGAAAAGTGACAGAGGCCGTGGGACTGCTACAACGATTTGGTCACTCACAAACATTCCATATTTAAGTTTTTTCATACGGATGCCAAATGAGATCCCCTTCCAGTCAGAATGATGGATCCGTTCCTTATATCATTAAAGACGCATAAGAATATTCTCTGAATTTCTTTAGTATTTGATAGCTGATCTTTGTTTACCTGTGCGGCTTAAAATCTGATGCTAGCACGAATTTTGGGATTTTTTTTATTATTATTTTTTAAATTGAGCATGTTACTACGATGGATTCAGTCAACTTTAGGTTGTGGCATCTCTTTTGCTATGACATCTGTTAGGAAAGCACTTGATAAGCTATTCAAGGATGAGTATGATATCTAATCACCTACAAGAACAGTCTCTTTCTTAGTCCTAACTCCTAAGCTGTGGTATATACTAGATATATAGCAATATCCTTTCTCCTAAATGATTGTAGATTGTGTATTGAGGGAGCCGAGTTTATTTAGTCAGACGTTTCCTCGATTCTGAGTTTTAGACTACTTCGTTATTTAGTGACTTAGTAGCTATAAACCATAATTGTCTCTACTCTCTACCGGTGAAGTGTTTTCTCCCAATACACGCCTTTCAGCTTAAACGATCTTCATTTTTGTTTCTTGTGCAGATATTTGTTGATACTGGATCGCACTAATTGGAGGACAAACATGTTGACTTCACTTTTAATTCCATATATCTTCCTGAGCCTTCCATCAGTTATATTTTCATTTCTGAGGTGAGCACTAGGGAATTAAGTAAACATTACTATGACATTGCAAATATTGTCTTTGTTGCATTTATTCCATATTGAAAAAAGTTGAATACAGGCTCTGGTTTCCTTTTGACGATGTTGAAGAATTTAACTCTCATTAGATATGTTGACTGATAAATTGACTAATAATTTTACTGATGCATTCACTAATTATTTTCATTTAGTAATTTAAGAACATTTTAGTCCTTGATTTTTTTTCTATTTCAGCCGTGTCTTATTGTACATATGAAAAATAACTCAAATGTTCATGAGCAAGTTTGACAATCAAACCGATATGCAAGCAATTCATTTAGCTAGATTGAAGCAACTGTTAAAGATTTTGAAGATTTTTTTTTAGGCTTTAGGCTTTTTAAGCTGACCAAGATTAATGTTAGCTTCTCGGTGCTCATGAACAAAGCAGTGATTATTCTGAACTCATCATGTTAGGAAAATTTGAAATTTCAGATGGACATAGGAAATCCCTTCATCACGGCCTTAAATTGTCTTTGTTTTGTGTTTTCCAGTTTTTTGTATAGACATGATATTGGGACTTCATATTGGTTACTTGTTGTCTATTTTTTCTGTTCTTTGTATTGCTTTATCTTTGCAATATTTCACAGAGGGGAATTCGGGAAGTGGGTTGCATTTATTGCTGTAGTTTTGCGCCTTTTCTTTCCACGACACTTCCCTGGTATGTGTTCTCTCCAGTGTTGCTAAGGCAACTTGCATTCTTGCATCTATATTTTCACATTCTGAGTCGACTAATCAAACACAACATACATGCTTAACTGAGCCAAATATATTCCCATTTTCAAAGAAAGGCTCACTACATTCATATGCTATAGTTTTGCTTACATTCTCTCTGCTACACATAGTTTTGCTTATTACCATTGCATTAACTTAGATGTATTAGAAATTAATATTGATTGGCTTTTCGTTCATTCCCTAAAAACCATCCTAATCTTGTAAATTAAATGTAAGAATCTGGACAAACAATCCATTTAGGGTTCCTCTTTGTTGTTGATTCTATTTTGGTATCCAATGCAGTCCTGTAAGAATCTAGACAAACGATCCATCTATGATTGCTATTTTGGTATTAAATGCAATTCGAAGTACCAAAAATTTGAAACATGACCAAAATTTGGTATCTTCCCGAGTTCCTTGTACGCGGTCTAGTAGGCGAAATGCCATCTCAATCACCATATGCAAATGGAAGAAAACAGAATTTAACAGATGATGAACTGCTCCCTAGGGCGAAGGCAAAAGTAAACAAAATTTATAGAATTGTAAATTTATGTCGTTCTGCATCTTGAATGAATCCTGTTCTCATTTTTACCCGATATCATTTAAACCATGGCTCAGACCTGATCGCTTTCTTTGTTTCTCGCCGTGTAGATTGGCTGGAGATGCCCGGCGCGCTGATCCTTCTCGTGGTGGTTGCCCCTGGATTCTTTGCCAACACGATAAGAGGCCATGTCGCGGGCCTCTTCATATGCCTCATCATTGGTTGTTACCTGCTTCAGCAACACATCCGAGCATCAGGTGGCTTCAGGAACTCATTCACCAAGAGCCATGGCATCTCAAACAGCATAGGCATCATTCTTCTCTTTGTTTACCCGGTGTGGGCCTTAATCCTTGAATTGTAGGCATTCCTATTGCCATTATGATCTTTAAGGCCATTTCATTTTCTGGTGTTGTAAGACTTTCTTGATTGTAAGGTGGTGATTGATCTCAGTGAACTCTTAGTCAACTAATAAAGTTTAATTTTATATATTTGTCAGGTTAGTTAAGCTGGTGTTCATATATAGTTAATCACAAAATACCACTGCGATAATTTTTCCAGTCCTTTCGGTATTTGTTTCAGTATATTGTGCCTTACAACATCTTTTAATAATTGATCTCGCTGTGGTTTTCATGGATTACTGTGACTCAATTAATTTTTTTTATAGGAACATCAATAAGATTAAGTATATATACGTACCATTTTAATATGCATCTTCCCTAAGTAAAATGTATGCCAATTATAATTTTTTTTTGCTTTGTCCAGTACATAAAGGATAAATAGTGAAAGTTATAATGCAAGGGAATGATGGTGGTAATTGGTAAGTGATGTCTACTTAGGTGCATTTAAATATTTAAATGTGACTTTGTCTATAGATTTGACATTTGAGCGATCATAAAGTGAGCCTAAGACATCTACTCAGGGGATTGGATTTGAGTGAGTATGAACCTAAGCCATTGCGAAGCGTGTAAATATTTCACCATGTAGGATTCGGGAGTAAAAGATGATATTCTTTATTTTAAGTGGTTCAATATTATTATTAGTATAAAATAAAGGTATTTTATTTAAATATACCGATTCTTTATATGAAAAAAAATTTAGATGCTCAATAAAATATTTTATATCAGTTAAAAATTGATCATATATTGAAATAAACATTTCATAAAGACAACTCTCTACAATTGTGAGCATAGGCTACGAACACAAAGGGTCGTAAAAGGCAATTAAATGCTAGACTTTAGACATGTCCCAAAAGCTTGAGGATTTGGTGAATCTAAATGGAATGGAGAACAAAAGGTTTAAATTTTTGAATTGGTGGCATTTGTTTGTGCTGTAGGAATAAAAATCTGAATGAATTTAATAGTAAATTGGGATGAGAATGAGTATCATTATTTCAATATAATGTTTTGTTAGTTTAATATTCTGGAATGAGAATCAACTGAAATTTTAAAAATGCCCTTGAAGATCATCATCTGTTCACATCCTCCTTCCTAAAAAATACCCTCTCGTCTCTCAAAAAATACTCTCTTCATCCACATCCACCTCGACTATTTCGACGAGGAGAAGCTTCACAAGATTATTATCTGGGCCAAATTATGACCTTAAACACTATCATCGACACAGCAAATATATCAACGAATCTAATTGGTTGGAAGTTGAAAAAACTCTACTTTTAGAATGAAATATCTAACCTAAGGAGAGATGAGTTTCATTCATTTCCAAAAATTTGGACTTCATTCTAATATTTCATTCTCATTTCCATTAACCAAACACAACAAAAAAGAATTATTTTAATTCTCCATTCTCATCCCCCTAAACTAAACATCACCTTAAATTTTTGGATCCTAAAGTAAGGCATTTTAGTAAATTTTACCTTTGTCCAACTGACTTGGCTAATAATGTAAATTTTTAATCTCCACTTGCAAGGAATGAGACAATGAGTGAAAATATCTTAAGAATGTTGACTGTTTGGATGAACTTTTATAAATATTTCTTGATTTACCTTGGTAACTAGATTGATCATTCCAGAATTTATTGGTTTGAAAAATTAGATATATGACGTCAACTAAAAAAATTAAAAATATGTACTACTTGATCTAAATTTTGAATATGCCCTATATTGAGGGGTATTTTGTCATGTTCAATATTTATCAGACCAACACCCAAGGGGTACGTTATCAGTTTCTTAATTAGTCATGGTAATTTGGTGGTATAATCATGCCCTATATATGATTTTGATGCATTTAGTAAAAGTTTAAAATTAAATTCATATTGTGGTACTTGTATATTTGTGGGTCACGTTGTAGGACAAATAAGAGACGTCCAAGTACGCGAAGGTCGACTGAATATTTAGTAGAATTTTTGTAGATAGATTTAAAAATCTTATAGAAGCTAATAGACAAGAAATATATGAAACTGAGGGCTCTTAACAATTAAATTTTTTTTGATATATTGACGTCGACCTAATACTTACACACAAAATGTCTCAAAGGTAAATCATGACAAGTGACCTATAGAGGATGCTTGATGAGTTATCGATATTATACATAATGATGGATTCAAAAATTTAAATATGGAGGGATGATCATAATTTGAACAACGGATGATATCTTTTATCTCCGTCAGTACTGAAATCCTATAATACTATGGGTTGCATCGCCGGTAAAAGGGGATGATCGTCGATGCCGCCGGCAAGGGGGCCGACCGTCGATACCATCAACAAGGAGGGTGATCGCCGATATCGCCGGCAAGAGGGGCGACCGATATGCCGCCCCAATGACTTACTCACTTTAAAAATATAAAGCAAAGCACTTCAAATGGAACATACAAAAATATATAACTATAAACACTAATTTCCACATTCATTTCTTAGCGTGCTTCCATTATCAATTTTATTTTTTACTTTTTAATTAAAAGTCTTTACCTCAATGCTTCATATTTTACAAGTCTTCACTATATTTATTATCATTTATAAAAAATTTATAAAAAGTTTTTCTACTTTTAGAAAATTTCTGAGAAGAAAAATAGTGATTTTTTTCTGAGTTGACTCATTTGTTTTTTTTTTATCTAGATGTTTAAGTTTTAGGTCTAACTAATTTTGAATATGAATGACTTAGCTTCACATAACGGCCATCAAGTAAATCTAAAAGCAGGCACGAATGACTCCTCATCTAAGCACTAATGTCTCAAAATTTTTATTTTGCTTAAGGAAAATATCTAATATTGGTGTGAGTATTTAGAAAACTAGGTACGTATCTTACCATTACATCAGGACTCGAGGACGGGATGAATTACCTTATGAATCCCAATATGCATGTGGATTAAGAATTTGAAATTTTGGTAATATGAATTATTTGAGTATTTCTGTTTGTTGCTTTATTTTTTTTTATCACATTTAATATTTCTATTGTGCTAATAATTAAAATCACTTGATATTTCCTTATGCTTATAATTTTAAAAAATATTTATCATTTTCATTGTGTTTATTATCTAAACATTTAAAAAAAAAATATTTTACTATTCATCCTCTCTTCCTCCCCTAATGTCACACATACATGATTTCACTTGTCTCCTTAGGACGATCTAATGTCTAACGTATAAAATAATACCACCATAAGGTTTGAAGTTCGAATCTTGGCATAACCGAGGTAAACTCCTCCCTCATGCGTCTGTCACTATTCCAAATTAAGGTTAGTAGCCACCCGTGATTACTTCCTCCGTGTTGACTTTGGGACGGTTTGACAGAGACACTTGGGGCGAGCGTAGTCACCTTTTGCTACCATACATACATGATTTCACTTTTAAAACATAGTCAAATTGATCACCATGATACGGCGAATAATGTAAGGCCTCCGAGTCATGTCAAAGTTAAGAAGGCCGACTGACATGACAGTCAAAGTTAAGGAGCGCCAACACTCGATGCCAATGCGTATAATTGCCCCGACCGAGAGGTCATCCGACTGGACTTTGGGCCAGTCTAACCCCAAGCACCTCATTATTGATAAAACTCTAAGCCAAGTCAGTGCCATCCAAAGCAAGGTCCCCTTCATCACTCGAGGTTAACACGGTTAACTTGCTTAGTCGAGTAAGCTAAGTTGATCGAACCTACAGTCCAGTTGAGCAGACTAGGCACTCAGTCCGATTGAATTCTGGACCAAACAAAGAGGTCGAGTGATGGATGAATCCCTAATAACATTCCTTAAATATGACTTGTTTGCTCTTATAAGCAATAGTCGATTGGACAACAGGAGGAACTCGGTCGATTTGCTAGTTAAGCATATTAAGAGCCCCTCAACCTAATGACCTCACATTCTTTTTTGGCATTTTATACCACAGATGACAGAGAATGTTCCATGTGCAAGTTGTACATTAGAAGGTTCCCTTATGACAAATGCAAAGATTGTGAGTTTATTTTAGGAAATGTGTCACGACATCTTTATGATATGTCCTTTTCTAGAAACACTTTGAGATTCATGCATAAACTAACATTAACACTATAAACAGATATCTCCATCTTCAGGTGTAGGTACACTTACATTACGTGAGGCTACGTAATTCTATGCATCTATTTCTACTGTTCATCACCTTGGACTAGATCACTGACTTGAGCATTGGAGTGCTTGCGCCGGGGGCTCCTTCCCTGGCCCGATTGCTAACTCTCTTTTTGATACACAAGAGTCCTTTGCAGTTGTTCCTTGCAGCGAGGAGTCCTCATTCAGTCAACATCAAAGCCACTAACCCAGCGAGCCATCTTCCCCGCTTTCAGACAGAATCATATTTAACATCGTCTATGGAAACTTTGCCTTCATCTGAAACGTGAAGATGGACGAAACTGGACAACTTACTACAGTAACTTTGTCACAAGAAGATTTAGAATTGTTAATAGTGTTAGTTAGAGCCCTAGAGCCAATCATTTGATGATTATTGTATGGACTCATTGTATCATATTTCTTATGTATATAAAGTATTTGTTTATGGTTATTATACTTACTTGTATTGGTGTCAAATAACTAAGTATAATAGCGTCCTTGAGTAGAAGATTCTTACCTATATCAATCAATTGGTTGAATCGATAGTGAGATGATATAGGGAACACTACTCTTAATCATTCCTAGTCAAGTATTAACATTCAGGGACAATGTTAATGCGACGAGACTAGCATGTAGGTCAATTTGATGACTTGATTTCACAAGTCATGTATATAGGGATATCAAGTTGACACATGGGTATGCATTGGAGAATGTATACTGAATGACCCGCCATGAGAAAGTATCATGGATCGTTATATGAGTGTCATATATTTTCTCATATGGCTATTAGTATGACTATTAGTCCTTGGACCTGAAGTCACCATGGGTCCTTACCTAAGGAGTTACATACTTTGGCTTCGTCAAACGTCACCCGTAACTGGGTGGACTATAAAGGCGATTACTGGGTATGTAACGAATTTTACGGAGGGATGTGAGTAATGAAGATGGGATCTATCCCTCCTATATGACGGGAGTGATATCATTATTCTTGATAGAGTGAGACCACTAAGTGCATGACCATGTCCAAATGAGTCAATATGAGATGTTGAGCTCATTTGATTGAGTGAGTCTACTTGGGATTCAAGATTTAGATTGATTAGAGGATGACACTGTCTATGCCTCATATTGATCAATTTAGATGTCAAGGATATAAGGACACTTGTCATATATTGTGAGGGGTCACAATTAGTAGTCACAAGGTGATGTTGGATCTCAACATTCTTGTAACTTGGGTAGTAATGATGTGTTGTTAGATACCGCTCATTACTTATGCTTCTAAATGAGTTTAGTGTTGGGACCGAAATGTAGCTAGAGGGGGGGGGGGGTGAATAGCTCGTCGCATGCTCGTGGTCGGCGTTGCTTGTTTCTTCAAAGATGTGCAACGGAAATATACAAGAAACAACACACACAATGCTAACAAGTAGATTTACTTGGTATCCACCTCCAAAGGAGATTACTAGTCCAAGGATCCACACACTCACACATACCTCTACTAATAAACACTCCTTTTCGGTAACTACCGAAGGCGGAGAAGCCCTATAAGTTCACACTACAAGAAGAAAGGGAAAGGATACATAAATACAAGCAAAAGCTTACAATGAGTATAGAAAACCCTAACCCTAGCTTTCTTCCTCTTGCTGTAGATCCGCCTCTTGACTTGGAAAAAAACCTCCAAGAGCTTTAAGAGCTGGCGGTGAGAACCCTATGGAGAAGCTCTGTGATTGCTGGTGAAGATCGGGAGAAGTGGCCGAGAGTTCTACCGAAGGAATCGCATGCGTGCAGCCTTTATCTGCGCCAACGGTCTGATCCTGATCGATTAGATTGCTCCCAATCGATCGGGGAGGCTTTGGATCAATCGGTCGATCGATCCAGAGCGCCTCTGTACTCTGTGGTAAATGCCTGGATCGATCGGCTAATCGATCCAGCCTTTATCGCGTAAAAACGCGCCACCCCAATCAATCCACTGATCGATTGGGGTTTTTGGATCGATCGATCGATCGATCCAGAGACGTTCTGTGCGCTCTGTGACTTGCCCACTCGAGGCTTGTCGCGAGGACCTTCCCAATCGATTGGCCGATCGATTAGGCATCAGCCAATCGATCGGCTGATCGATCCAGACATTGGTTTTTGCCCAAAACCAAGTCTCAAGCCCCCAAACCAACATCCGGTCAATCCATGACCTGTTGGTTCATCATGCCTAGCATCTGGTCACCCTTGACCTGCTAGGACTCCCTCACCAAGTGTCCGGTCAATCCCTTTGACCCACTTGGACTTTTCGTCATCATGCCAAGTATCCGTCACTCCCTTGACTTACTTGGATGTTCACCAGATGTCTGGTCAGCCTTGATCCATCTGGATTTTCCCTTATCTGGCTTCACTCACCAGGACTTTCAACCTGCCTAGCTTCACTTACTAGATCTTTCACCTGACTTCAACCAACCTGATCAGACCCTGATCAGAGGGGAATTGCACCAAACAATCTCCCCAAATGAACAACTGCACCTACACTTGTCCATATCATCGAAGTCTTGTATTGTCAAACATCAAAACCCAAACCAAGACTCAAGCTTGGTCAACCTTGACCTAAGGGATATTGCACCAACAATCTCCCCCTTTTTGATGTTTAACAATACCTCATTTAAGTTAGGCTAATTCTCATAGTCTCAACTTCCTTCATGCCACTTGGTAATGAAGGTGTAAGTTAAACCCTACATTCTCCCATTAAGAAGGCAAACTCCCTCTTAGATAATGAAGGCCTAACTTAAACCCTATATTTGGCACATATCAACAAATTCACTTGTTGACAACTCTCCCCTTTGAGACTCTCCCCCTGAAGAGTTGCTCATCATTGTTCACGACTTCACTCATTGTGATCAACACGATAATGGAAGTCCCATACCTTTCATTTATCCTTAACCCTACATTCTCCCCCAATGTAGACAAATGCCCAACCTTGAGCATTTATAACTTAAACAATGAAGATATCCACTCTCCATTGTAAACCAATGCTCAACCTTGAGCATCTTTCACTAAGGAAGGTTAACCACCTTCCACGGTGTATGAAAATTTAGTTTTCATGTCCTTAAAGAGTAACTCCTCCTAAAGACATGCACGTAACTTCTGTCATTGCACCAACAATGACTTGGAATCCCTAAACCTTTAGGAAACCCAAAATTAGAAGTTTTGAGGTTCAACAATTCAATATTGAAACCAAACCTCAACCTAAACTTCTACCTAGTCTCCCTTAACCAATCCATCCTTGTTTTAACCTGAAAACACCCTTTTCAAGTATACAAATATATTTTGAGGGATTAGGAATGGTTTCCTAGACTAAACAAGAGTCAAACCACTGAAAATCAGCTTTCCCAGTTGAAATCAGGTTCCCCAATCGATTGGAGTTGGGTCCCAATCGATTACACTGCCTTGAATCGATCCACTGATCGATTCAGCTAGTCTGGATCGATCGACTGATCGATCCAGCGAGTTTCTGCTCGTGAGAATGACCTTCTCAATCGATTGGTTGATCGATTGAGGCACTCCAATCGATTGGGTGATCGATTGGGTGATCGATTGGAGACCTGGAATTGCTGAAATTCAATTTCAGCCAATTTCAGAAACTCATAGAAAATTCTACAAAATTCTAAAAATCATAAAAATCGTTGTAGACATTATTTAGGGCATATAGTATCATGGAAAAATAGTTTTCTAAGAAAATACTTCATATTTTCAAAGATTGACACAAACTTGAAAACTTATAAAAACTTTAGTGTTTTCTTCAAGTTTCTGCTCAACTATTCAATGATGATTACTATCAAAAGATAGCCTTCACCAAGGTTTTCCAAAAGCATTTTAAAATGATTTTCAAAACCAATATCCAACCATGTTCCTTGGGCTCAATGCACATGACTTATACATTAGCTTTCCCAATGATTGGAAAACACATAACTATGTGTTTTGATGAACCTTAAACTTAAAAGAATGCACTAAATCAACATCTTGAGTTTTGGTTCATCATCCTAACATCTCACTTGTATCTAATGTGCACTAAAACACATACACGTCACCTTATGGGTCTTTGAGAGATGTAAAGTTTGGTTTTACCCTAATCTAGGGATCATGCATATCTATCTAGGTATTTTTGAATTATAGACATCCACTAAGGATGTTACTTATTAATTAATGTCATTAATCCTTAATAAATAAGGAAATAAAATAATGCATGATGATGTTATGACATACATCAAAAAGAAATAATTTTCAAAAGAAAATTTCCTATAACTATATGATGTATGTATGACATGACATGGTATTTTTGTATTTTTCATAATAAAGCATGAATGCAAAAACAAATATGATGTCATGGCATATTATGGACAAACAAAGCATGACAAATTAGCATAAAGAAATACCTAGATTATCTATCTAAGTATCCTTAACCCTTAGCTAAATTAAGATTTAAAACCTAGATTGTCCAAAATGTTCCCAGAAATGCCAAAATCTAATTTTGACATTTTTCTTCCTTTTTCCAATTTGTGTCAATTTAAATTAAACATATTCCTCAATTTTTTTTTGGCACAAATGACACTCTTAAGGAGTAACCACTTTAAGTTAAGGCATATATTGCCTTTAATTTCCTAAGAACATACCAAAATCCTAACTTGGTAGTTCTTTTGATTTTCCCTATTTGTGTCACTTAGAATATTATCCAATTTCTCAAAATGTGACACATTTTACTCTTTCCAAAAGTAAACAAATAATCGTTATCATTTTCAAAGGTTAACAATAACCTTGAAAATGCTCTTGGAGTGCCAACTTCATCATGATTGGGTTAACTACCCTTTTAATTTGAGTTGACACTCTCTAACCCATCTATGGGGTAGAGAAAATGCTCCTAGGAACCCAAAACCTATTGGTGCTCCTTGGATGCTCTAGGTACTCGCTAGGGATAACCTCCCTAGATACCTTTCTAGTGACTTTGTTTGGCTTTTTAGAAGCCTTGGTCACCTTTTCTAGGTCAACCCTAGGGATTTCTTCCCTTGTGACCTTTTTAGTGACTTTGTTAGACTTCTTAGAAGTCTTAGTCACTTTGGTTGCAAAAATACTCTTAGGAATAACCTTCCTAGTATTTTTGACTTGACCATTTTGTTGGATTTTTCGGGCTGCGAAAACCGCTTTTTCGCATCGCGGAAACCCCGAAACCCCACCACCGGATCCGTGCAAAGATAAAACTTTCAAAAAATTTACGAGTACGAGTTTCTAAACCTCGATCTACAGTAGATCTACAAAGGAGAAGGAATATACCCTTGATGCGAAGCCCTTCGCAATCCCGCTTATCCTCGGTTCGCTGGATCTCGAAAGTATCAAAGTAGGCACTTCTCTATGTGTATACACATAAGCAAGAGATGGAGAAAAATCTATAAGGATGTGCTAGCAACCTTAGAGATCAGTAACCATGGAGGAGAGGGAGAGAAGAGAACCAAGGAAGAAGAAGATGGAGTTACACAAAGAAAAATAAACTTCCTCCTTGAATAAAAGTGGTCGGCCACTTTAGGTGGAGATGTAACTTCCATGGAAGGCCAAGAGTCACAACTCTTGGTAACTCCCATGAGGTGGCATCCCACTTAAGCAACCATGATGATGTGGAGCATCATCATTGGCCCACTCAATGTCAACTCACCAATGAGGTGGCAAATGGTCAAGTCAAACTTGACCTTTCATCTTCCTCTCAAGTCAAGTAAAACTTGACCACTTCTCTCTCTTGGTTGATCTAATCTAACCATTGGTTCAAGTCAATTTTAATTTAATGAATCTCTATTCATTGAATTAAATTAATTCAATGAGTCTAAGTCCAAATTAGACTCATCTAATACATAAACCAAATTGAGTCCAACTCAATTAGCCTACTTTGGATTACTCTTAATCCAATTTGGTTCATCACATGAACCTAATCCTTTAGGTTCATCAAATGAACCTAATCTCCATCTAATTGCCCTTTGTGTGTGACCCTATAGGTTCTTATAACGTTGGCAATGCTCCTAAACCCTTTTAGAAGCATAAGTAATGAGTGGTATCTAGCAACACATCATTACTACCCAAGTTATAAGAATGTTGAGATCCAACATCACCTTGTGACTATTAATTGTGACTCCTCACAATATATGACAAGTGTCTTTCTATCTTAGACATCTAGATTGATCAATGTGAGGCATAGACTGTGTCATCCTCTGACCAATCTAAATCTTGAACTCCAAGTAGACTCACTAAATCAAATAAGCTCAATATCTCATATTGACTCATTTGGGCATGACCATGCACTTCGTGGTCTCACTCTATCAAGAATATCGATGTCTCTCCCGTTATATAGGAGGGATAGATCACATCTACATCACTCACATCCCTCTGCATAATTCGTTACATACCCAGTAATCGCCTTTATAGTCCACCCAGTTACGGGTGACGTTTGACGAAACCAAAGTACATAACTCCTTATGTAGGGATCCATGGTGACTTCAGGTCCAAGGACCAGTAGTCATACTAATAGCCATATGAGAAAGTATATGACACTCATATAACGATCCATGATACTTTCTCATGGCGGGTCATTCAGTATACATTCTTCAATGCATACCCATGTGTCAACTTGATATCTCTATATCCATGACTTGTGAGATCAAGTCATCGAGTTGACCTACATGCTAGTTTTATTGCATTAACATTGTCCCTGAATGTTAATACTCGACTAGGGATGATTAAGAGTAGTGTTCCCTATATCATCTCATTATCGGTTCAACTAACCGATTGATATAGGTGAGAACCTTCTACTCAAGGACACTATTATACTTAGTTTATTTGACACCAATACAAGTAAGTATAATAACCAAAACAAATGTCTTTATTTATATAAGAATATGATACAATAAGTCCATAATACAATCATCAAATGATTGGCTGTAGGGCTATAACTAACACATTTGACCTAGGGTTGGTTCCATAACTATATGGAACCCTATGGTAAGAAATTACATCCTTCTTAGCCTTAGGTTTGTATCCCAAACCTCTATACCCATTGGATGGCTTTTGTACTCCTAGACCTAGGCCATGCTCATTTTGCCATTTTAGGATATGTTCCATCCTTTTTAGGGTCTTTTCCATTTTATCAAGTCTTGACCTCAAGACTTGATTTTCTTTCGATAAGTCCTTAGTTTTTGATTTATCATTAAGTCCATGAGCATTTCTATCTCTAGGCTTATAACTAAAATCCTTAGAGTTATTGCCTAAATTCTTATCTACCTTCCTAAACCTAAGTGTGGTAGTTTTAGCATGTAGAGTCACATGTTTTTCTTTAAAGCTCTCATACTTTCTATTCTTATGATAAATAGTATTAAAATGATAAAAATTAGAACTAGTATGCTTTTTACCATTATTCAAGGGAGTAGGCTCAATAAATGATACCTTCCTTTTTACCTTGGAGGCTCCCCCTTGACTTGTGCTTCCTCCAAGAGCCTTGACCGCTTTCTTCCCCTTGGGACATTGGCTCCTATAATGTCCCTTTTGATTGCAAGAGAAGCACACAATGTGCTCCTTGCTCTTCTTTGTTGTAGGGACGATCTCCTTGGGCTTCTCCTTGCCCTTTGGTGCCATTTGGCTCTTTTTCTTGGTCAATTTAGGGCATTTGCTCTTATAATGCCCATGCTCCTTACACTCAAAACATATAATATGGTTTTTATTTTTAATTGAAATGTTTATACTTTCATGTGTAGGGATGACACTTTCTCCTTTTGATCCGGAGGTAGAGGCTTCCTCTTGATCTGATAATGATGCTCCTCCAATCAATTCGACTTGACTTGTGGAGGTGGAAGCTTCTTCATCCTCTTCTTCTCTTGACCCGGATGTGGAGACTTCTCCTTCTTGATCCGGTGTCGTCGAAAATTACTCCCCCTCAATCCTAGAGGTGGAGGCTTCTTCATCTCCATCTTGTACATGGAACAAGGAGTATGCCCTCTCCTTGCCCTCTTCATTGCATTCCTTTGAAGATGAAGCTTCTTGGGCTTCTTCTTCGGAAGATGAGCATCTCTCACCTTCGGAATCCTCTTTCTCTTGGTCTTGATCCAATAAGTCACCCTCTTTGGATTCTTCTTGGTTTAGTACAGTGGAGGGGATCTCATGAATCTTTGCCAATTTACTCCATAACTCTTTGGCATCTTCAAAACCTCCAATTTGCTCCAAGATGTTGCTTGGCAATAAATTGACCAAAAGCTTGGTCACATTGTCATTTGTTTCACATCTTTGGATTTGGTCTTGGCTCCACTTGCTCCTCTTGAGAATTTTGCCCCTTGAATTCTTTGGAGCTTCGAAGCCTTCCATCAGAGAAAACCATTGCTCTATCTCCACCATTAAGAAATTCTCGATCCTTGATCTCCAAAGATCGAAGCTCATCATCATGAATGGTGGAGGCATCCGTGTATCGCATCCAAGTCCGTCTTGGAATTCCATTGAAGTTGAGCTTCTTGTGATGAAGTCTTCGACTTGTAGAATTGCTTCAACTGTTAGCTAGAGCCCTAGAGCCAATCATTTGATGATTGTATTTTGGACTTGTTGTATCATATTCTATATAAATAAAGGCATTTGGTTTTTGGTTATTATACTTACTTATATTGGTGCCAAATAAATTAAGTATAATAACATCCTTGAGTAGACGGTTCTCACCTATATCAATCGGTTAGTTGAACTGATAGTGAGATGATATAGGGAACACTACTCTTAATCATTCCTAGTCGAGTATTAACATTCAGGGACAATGTTAATACAATAAGACTAGCATGTAGGTCGACTCGATGACTTGATCTCACAAGTCAAGGATATAGAGATATCAAGTTGACACATGAGTATGTATTGGAGAATGTATACTGAATGACCCGCCATGAGAAAGTATCATGGATCGTTATATGAGTGTCATATACTTTCTCATGTGGCTATTAGTATGACTACTAGTCCTTAGACCTGAAGTCACCATGGATCCCTACATAAGGAGTTATGTACTTTGGTTTCGTCAAACGTCACCCGTAACTGGGTGGACTATAAAGGCGATTACTGGGTATGTAACGAATTATGCAGAGGGATGTGAGTGATGTAGATGGGATCTATCCCTCCTATATGACGGGAGCGACATCGATATTCTTGATAGAGTGAGACCACGAAGTGCATGACCATGCTCAAATGAGTCAATATAGGATATTGAGCTCATTTGATTGAGTGAGTCTACTTGGAGTTCAAGATTTAGATTGATTAGAGGATGACACGGTCTATGCCTCACATTGATCAATCTAGATGTCTTGGATAGAAGGACACTTGTCATATTTTGTGAGGAGTCACAATTAGTAGTCACAAGGTGATGTTGGATCTCAACATTCTTGTAACTTGGGTAGTAATGATGTGTTGATAGATACCGCTCATTACTTATGCTCCTAAATGGGTTTAGGGGCATTGCCAACATTACAAGAACCTATAGGGTCATACACTAAGGGCAATTAGATGGAGATTAGGTTCATTAGATGAACCTAAATGATTACGTTCATATGATTAACCAAATTGGATTAAGAGTAATCCAAAGTAGGTTAATTGAGTTGGACTCAATTTGGTTCATGTGTTAAGTGAGTCTAATTTGGACTTAGACTCATTTAATTAATTTAATTCAATGAATAGAGATTCATTAAATTAAAATTGACTTGAACCAATAGTTAGATTAGATCAACCAAGGGAGAGAAGTGGTCAAGTTTGACTTGACTTAAGTAGGAAGATGAAGAGTCAAGTTTTGACTTGACTTTGACTTGACCAATGCCACATCATCAAGGCTTCTTCATTTGGTCAAGTTTGACTTGACCAAATGCCACCTCATGGAGGAGATCAAGAGACTTGACTCTTGATATTCCATGGGGGTTACATGCCTTGAAGTGGTCGACCACTTTTAGGTGGAATGAAAATATTGATTTTTCATTTAAGTGGTTGTAACTCCATCTTCTTCTTCCTCTTGAGTTTTCTTCTTGCTCTCCCTCTCCTCCTTACTGATCTCTAAGGTTGCTAGCACATCCTTAGAGATTTTTCTCCATCTCTTGCTTGTGTGGATACACATAGAGAAGTGTCTACTTTGACACTTTCGAAATCCGGCGAACCGAGGACAAGCGGGATTGCGAAGGGCTTCGCATCAAGGGTATATTCTTTCTTCATGTAGATCTAGGAGTAGATCTAAGTTGTAAACTCGTACTCATAAATTTTGTTCAATACTCTTCGCACGGATCCATTGGCTAGGGTGATTCGGGGTTTCCGCGACGCGAAAAAGCGATTTTCGCGGCCCGAAAAACCCAACATCAACTTCTTCACCCTCTAACGTGTTGACCTTTCCGGCGATGATTCCGATGAAGAGCGGCTTCGCTCTGATACCACTTGTTAGGACCGAAATGTAGCTAGAGGGGGAGGGTGAATAGCTCGACGCGTGCTCGTGGTCGGTGTTGCTTGCTTCTTCAAAGATGTGCAGCGAAAATATACAAGAAACAACACACACAATGCTAACAAGTAGATTTACTTGGTATCCACCTCCAAAGGAGGTGACTAGTCCAAGGATCCACACACTCACACACACCTCCACTAATAAACATTCCTTTTCGGTAACTACCGAAGGTGGAGAAGCCCTACAAGTTCACACTACAAGAAGAAAGGGAAATGATACACAAAACAAGCAAAAGCTTACAATGAGTATAAAAAACCCTAACCCTAGCTTTCTTCCTCTTGCTGTAGATCCGCCTCTTGACTTAGAAAAAAACCTCCAAGAACTTTAAGAACTGGCGGTGAGAACCCTATGGAGAAGCTCTGTGATTGCTCGTGAAGATCGGGAGAAGTGGCCGAGAGTTCTACCGAAGCAATCGCACGCCTGCAGCCTTTATCTGCGCCAACGGTCGGATCCCGATCGATTGGATTGCTCCCAATCGATCAGGGAGGCTTTGGATCGATCGGTTGATCAATCCAGAGCACCTCTGTACTCTGCGGTAAATGCCTGGATCGATCGGCTGATCGATCCACCCTTTATCGCGTAAAAACGCGCCACCCCAATCGATCCACTGATCGATTCGGGTCTCTGGATCGATCGACCGATCGATCCAGAGATGTTCTGTGCGCTCTGTGACTTGCCCACTCGAGGCTTGTCACGGGGACCTTCCCAATCGATCGGTCGATCGATTGGGCATCAGCCAATTGATCAGCTGATCGATCCAGACATTGGATTTTGCCCAAAACCAAGTCTCAAGCCCCCAAACCAACATCCGGTCAATCCATGACCTATTGGTTCATCATGCCTAGAATCCGGTCACCCTTGACCTGCTAGGACTCCCTCACCAAGTGTCTAATCAATCCCTTTGACCCACTTGGACTTTTCCTCATCATGCCAAGTATCTGGTCACTCCCTTGACCTACTTGGATTTTCACCAGTTGTCTAGTCAGCCTTGATCCATCTGAATTTTCCCTTGCTTGGCTTCACTCACCAGGACTTTCAACCTGCCTAGCTTCACTTACGAGATCTTTCACCTGGCTTCACTCACCAGGATTTTCCTTTTGGCTAGCTTCACTCACTAGGTCTTTCACCTGGCTTCACTCACCAGGATTTTCCTTCTACCTAGCTTCACTCACTAGGTCTTTCACCTAGCTTCACTCACCAGGATTTTCCTTCTGCCTAGCTTCACTCACTAGGACTTTCCAGTCAAGTATCTGGTCAACCTTGACCTACTTGACTCTTCTTCAACCAACCTGATCAGACCCTGATCAGAGGGGAATTGCACCAAACAATCTCCCCAATTAAACAACTGCACCTGCACTTGTCCATATCATCGAAGTCTTGTATTGTCAAACATCGAAATCCAAACCAAGACTCAAGCTTGGTTAACCTTGATCTAAGGGATATTGCACCAACATGTAGGAGCATTGCCAACGTTACAAGAACCTATAGGGTCACACACAAAGGACAATTAGATGGAGATTAGGTTCATTTGATGAACCAAGAGGATTAGGCTCATGTGATGAACCAAATTAGATTAAGAGTAATCCAAAGTAAACTAATTGAGTTGGACTCAATTTGGTTCATGTGTTAAATGAGTCTAATTTGGACTTAGACTCATTTAGCCAATTTAATTTAATGAATAGAGATTCATTAAATTAAAATTGACTTGAACAAATGGTTAGATTTGATCAACCATGGGAGAGAAGTGGTCAAGTTTGACTTGACTTGAGAGGAATATGAAAGGTCAAGTTTGACTTGACCATTGCCACCTCATTTGTGAGTTGGCATTAAGTGGACTAATGATGATGTACCACATCATCAAGGCTAGCACATGTGTGTGCCACCTCATGAGGGAGATCAAGGGTTGTGACTCTTGAAATCCCATGGAGGTTTATAAGCCTCAAAAGGTGGTCGACCACTTAATTCACAAGTGTGAGTTTCATTTGGTTTTGGTAACCCCCTTCTTCTTCCTCTCTACCTTTCTTCTCTCCCTCTCCTCCACCATTGCTGATCCTCTAAGGTTGCTAGCACATCTTTAGAGGTTCTCTCCATCGATTTGTTTGTGTGGATACACATAGAGGGTTGTACACTTGACAACCTTGAGATCCGGCGAACCTTGGACAAGCAAGATTTGAGAAGGGCTTCGCATCAAGGGTAATCTCTTTTTCTTTGTAGATCTAGTGTAGATCTAGGTTAGAGAAACTCGTACACGTAGAAAAATTTTGTTTTATAACTTCGCACGGATCCGGTGGCATGAGATTCGGGGTTTCCGCAACGCAAAAAGTGGTTTTTGCGGCCCGAAAAATCCAATAGTGGTATCAGAGCCACGTGCGAAGCGTATACGAGTTTCTTTTGTATTTTTATGAAAAATATCAGCTCTATAAATTTCTGTATATTTATGATTTTTATGTATTTTATGGGTATTTTTCTCGTAGAAGCGAAGCAACAAGTGTTTGAACACTTGTAGGCTTCGACTACCGAGAAATACCTTCCGAATCGGCACGGTCTCGCCCAAATGATTTGGGACAGCGGGCTAAGGCACTGTAGGATCACTTAGGAACACTCGTGATGATTATATCGCAAGTAGGGGTGTTGCCCCTAACCCCGCAAGGGGCTTTGTTCCGCGATCGCGTCCGAAAATCGCTAATCGGGACCGCCGGGAAGTTGCGACTCATAAAATCATAAAAATATTATAAAAATTACAGAAATTTATGGAAATAACATAATTTAGAATTATGTATCATTTTTTGATGGTCATAGCCCAAAGAACCCAATTTGATTGGAAATATGTGTTGTAATTCATAATATGGTCTGCGCGCTATTTTTGTGTGTTTGTGTGTGTTGTACTTGATTCACAACCTACGCGTCGTGCCCTTCTATTTATATTCCTGTTGTAAAATAGATTTTAGACTCGAATGTAACTTGAGTTTCACCTTTTGTAATGTACAAAATTGGAGCGGTGGAAGGTCCACTCGAGACGGAGTTACCAGGAGGGTGCGAGCAACACATGACGGTCAGAGGGAGGAGCTTGAGGAAGCTGTTGATCCTAGGTTGACCATCCGATCTTCTCATTGGCTTGAGAAGATCGTAGTAGGGCCATGACTAATCACAAAATTTAATTAATTACTTGTGTGTGTATGTGATGCATGCTAGAATAGTAATTAATTAGTGCCTTAATGATTAGATTAGATCTAAATCGCGTACATGATGCACCTCCACGATTAGATTAGATCTAAATTACGTATATGATACACATCGTTGATTAGATTATATCTCAATCACGTCAACTCAAAATGCCGTGATACCCATCACTACCTCGATCATATGTTGTTGTTGAATCTGCCAAAGCAGAGCAACACATATTATCTTGGTAGGGTGCGGAGGGACAATCTTGGTCCTCCTATCAACGCATGGGTGAGTACAACTCAATTAGATTGAGTAACTAGTTAACTCAATTGGATTGAGTTTAACTATAGGCATTTTCCAATGGTTGGTAGATAGGTCAAAATTACATTTATATTAATTCTTGGGCGATTTAGCCAAAGCTAACTCAAGTTTTAATATACATGCGGATCTTGATCCTATAAACAAGAGTTGCATAGAGATGTAATTGGTAATTAGTTACCTATCGATCATACTAAGTCTTGGGCGATTTAGCCAAAACTAACTTAAGGCATAGTATGATGTGGATCTTGTCCCGCACGAATTATAGCTAGTTAGAATCTAGTAAGGGTGGTTTGACCACATCCATGACTTGATTCTACAAAGATCTATAATTCAGTGGGAGCATCATTTAATTAAAGCCTAATTAAATTATTAATAGAATATGATATTTATTTTCTTCATTTTTCTGTTGTAGATTACCATGTCGTCAAACACGAACACCTTCTCCTTGCGTTCTATCCTTGATAAGGACAAGCTCAACGGAGCTAACTTCCTGGACTGGTACAGGAACTTGAGAATTGTTCTCACACAGGAACGAAAACTGTACGTCCTGGAGCAGCCCATTCCTGAGGCACCTCCTGCCACTGCCACGCGAGCTGATCGAGATGCTTACAAGAAGCATCAAGATGATGCATTAGATGTGTCATGTCTTATGCTCGCGACTATGAACTCTGAGCTTCAGAAGCAACACGAGTTGATGGGCGCTTATGATATGGTTGAACATCTTCGTTAACTATATCAAGGACAAGCTAGACACGAGAGATTCGAGATCTCTAAGGCACTGTTTCAGTGCAAGATGCAAGACGGGACTCCCGTAGGTCCATATGTACTCAAGATGATTGGGTACATAGAAAACCTACAGAGGTTGGAATTCCCACTTGGCCAAGAGTTGGCCACTGACCTGATCTTGCAATCCTTGCCAGATAGCTATAGTCAATTCGTTCTAAATTATAAAATGAACGAAATTGACAAGCCACTGCCCGAGCTACTTAGCATGTTAAGAACTGCTGAGCTCAATCTTAAGAAGGTTAAGCCCAATTCTATTCTGATGGTACAAAAGCATAAGGGAAAGGGCAAGCCCAAAGGTAAGGGAAAGTCCCAAGCCAAGGGCAAAGGCAAGGCACTGAAACCCAAAGGAGGGGTTGCCAAGGATGCTACCTGCTTCCACTGCAGTCAGACCGGGCACTGGAAGAGGAACTGCAAAGTGTACCTGGAAGATCTTAAGAAGAAGAGAAGTGAGACTTCCACTTCAGGTATATATGTTATAGAAGTTAATCTATCTATTTCTTCGTCAGGGGTATTAGATACCAGATGTGCTTCTCACATTTGTACTAATGTGCAAGCGCTGAGAAACAGCAGAGCATTGACGAAAGGCGAGGTGGACCTACGTGTAGGTAATGGAGCATGGGTTGCTGTTGTTGTTGTAGGAACTTATTCTCTATCTCTGCCCTCTGGGCTTGTACTAGAATTGGATGATTGTTGTTATGTGTCTGCTCTGACTAAGAACATTATATCAGTTTCTTGTTTAGACAAGAAAGGCTTTTCATTTATAATAAAGGACAAATGTTGTTCAGTTTATTTAAATGATATGTTCTATTGTAGTGCACCTCTAATGAACAGACTCTATATTTTAGACCTTGAGAACCCTATCTATAACATAAGTACCAAGAGGTTCAAGTCAAATGACATGAACCAAACCTATATCTGGCACTGTTGCTTAGGTCATATAAATGACAAACGCTTATCCCAGCTCCATAAAGATGGTTTGCTGGACTCATTTGATTTTGAATCATATGAGACATGCGAGTCATGCCTACTGGGCAAGATGACCAAAACTCCCTTTAGTGGACACAGCGAGAGAGCGACTGACTTGTTAGGACTTATACATAGTGATGTATGTGGACCTTTCAATGTCGCTGCTAGGGGTGGTTATAGGTACTTCATTACATTTACTGATGATTTCAGTAGATATGGTTATGTGTATATGATGACACATAAGTTAGAATCCTTTGAAAGTTCAAAGAATTCAAGAATGAAGTACAAAACCAGCTTGGCAAGAGTATTAAGATACTTTGATTAGATCGAGGTAGTGAATACCTTAGCTATGAGTTTCATGACTATCTAGCTGAGTGTGAGATTCTATCCCAACTCACTCCTCCTAGAACACCACAGTGGAATGGTGTATCCGAAAGGAGGAATCGTATCCTATTAGATATGGTACGGTCTATGATGAGTCACACAGATCTTCCTATATCTCTTTGGGCTATGCTCTAGACACAGCAGCCTTCATACTCAACCGAGTTCCATCCAAGGCTGTGATAAAGACACCATATAGGATATGGACTGGGAGAGATGCCCAAGTGTCTTTTATGAGGATTTGGGGTTGTGAGACTTACTTTCGATGTCAAGTCTTAGACAAACTGGGACTCAAATATGATAAGTGCTATTTTATTGGATATCCCAAGGAAACGAAGGGATATTACTTCTACATTCCCAGTCAACACAAGATAGTTGTGACTAAGACTAGGGTATTTCTAGAAAGAGATTTTGTTTCTAGAAAGACTAGTGGGAGTACGTTCGATCTTGAAGAAGTTTAAGATGTAGACCATAGCACTGAAGCCTCGATGGAAGTTGAACTGGAACCTCAAAGTGTTGTGGATGATGTTGTTCCACAAGGAGTTGAGGAACCACAACCAGTTCGAGTAGACCTACCTCTTTGTAGGTTTGATAGGGTACGTCGTCAACCTGAGAGATACTCATTTCTCTTGTCTGACCATGATGACGTTGTGCTCATTGAGAATGAGCCTACCTCCTATCAGGAAGCTGTGATAAGACCAGATTTCGAGAAATGGCTAGAGGCCATGAGATCCGAGATAGAATCCATGTACACTAACCAAGTATGGACTTTGGTTGATCCACCTGAAGGGGTCAAACTCATTGGGTGTAAGTGGGTCTTTAAGAGAAAGACTAACATGGATAGACTTATTTATAAGGGTCGCTTGATAGCTAAAGGTTTCAAGCAAATTCATGATATTGACTATGATGAAACTTTTTCTCCAGTAGCGATGTTTAAGTCCATTCGGATCATGCTTACTATTGCAGCGTACCATGATTATGAGATCTGGCAGATGAATGTCAAAACCATGTTTCTGAATGGAAACCTGCTCGAGGATGTGTACATGACACAACCTAAGGGTTTTGTAGATCCACAGCATACTGGCAGAGTATGCAAGCTGCATAGGTCCATTTATGGACTAAAGCAAGCTTCTCGGAGCTGGAATCTTCGATTCGATGATGCGATCAAATAGTTTGGTTTCATCAAGAATGAAGATGAACCTTGTGTCTACAAGAAGGTTGTAGGGAACACAGTTGTCTTCCTTATATTGTATGTGGATGACATACTAATCATTGGGAAAGACATCCCTTTGCTGCAGTCTGTCAAGACTTGGCTAGGAACTTGTTTCTCAATGAAAGACTTAGGTGAAGCATCCCGCATTCTAGGCATACAGATCTATAGAGATAGATCTATGAGATTGCTTGGCCTAAGTCAGAGTACATACATTGACAAGGTATTACTTCGGTTTGCCATACAGAACTCCAAGAAGGGATTTCTGCCAATGTCACACGGTGTGAGTCTTTCGAAGACTCAAAGTCCTTCTTCTAGAGAGGAGAGAGACCGCATGGATCAAATCTCTTATGCTTCAGCCATAGGATCTATCATGTACGCCATGCTATGTACTTATCCTGATGTCTCATATGCTTTGAGCATGACGAACAGATACCAGTCAGATCCAGGTGAAAGTCACTGGATAGCGGTCAAGAATATTCTTAAGTACTTGAGAAGGACTAAAGAATATTTCTTGATATATGAAGGCGATGACGAGCTAGCTGTAAAGGGTTACAGTGATGCTAGCTTCCAAACTGATCAGGATGACTATCGATCGTAGTCAGGGTTCGTGTTTTGCATAAATGGTGGTGCTGTGAGCTGGAAGAGTTCGAAGCAGGACACAGTTGCTCATTCTACAACAGAGGCCGAGTATATTGCTGCATCAGAAGCAACAAAGGAGGCAGTTTGGATCCGCAAGTTTATTACTGAGCTTGGGGTGGTTCCTAGCATATCTGATCCTGTAGAGTTATATTGTGACAACAATGGAGCAATTGCGCTGGCTAAGGAACTTCGCTCACACTAGCGGACCAAACACATACTACGGCGCTTCCATCTCATTCGAGAGATTATCGATAGAGGAGATGTGAAGATTTGCAGAGTACCTATAGAGGCAAACATCGCAGATCCCTTGACCAAGGCTTTGGCACAGAGAAAGCATGATGGTCACACTAGGTCATTAGGCCTTAGAGCCTACCCTGATTGGCACTAGTACTAGTGGGAGATTGTTAGTTAGAGCCCTAGAGCCAATCATTTGATGATTGTTGTATGGACTCATTGTATCATATTTCTTATGTATATAAAGACATTTATTTATGGTTATTATACTTACTTGTATTGGTGTCAAATAACTAAGTATAATAGCGTCCTTGAGTAGAAGGTTCTTACCTATATTAATCGATTGGTTGAATTGATAGTGAGATGATATAGGGAACACTACTCTTAATCATTCCTAATCAAGAATTAACATTTAGGGACAATGTTAATGCGATGAGACTAGCATGTAGGTCAACTCGATGACTTGATCTCACAAGTCATGGATATAGAGATATCAAGTTGACACATGGGTATGCATTGGAGAATGTATACTGAATGACCCGCCATGAGAAAGTATCATGAATTGTTATATGAGTGTCATATACTTTCTCATGTGGCTATTAGTATGACTATTAGTCCTTGGACCTGAAGTCACCATGGTTCCCTACATAAAGAGTTACATACTTTGGCTTCGTCAAACGTCACCCGTAACTGGGTGGACTATAAAGGTGATTACTGTGTATGTAACGAATTATGCGAAGGGATGTGAGTGATGTAGATGGGATCTATCTCTCCTATATGACGGGAGTGACATCATTATTCTTGATAGAGTGAAACTACTATGTGCATGGTCATGCCCAAATGAGTCAATATGAGATGTTGAGCTCATTTGATTGAGTGAGTCTACTTGGGATTCAAGATTTAGATTGATTAGAGGATGACACGGTCTATGCCTCATATTGATCAATCTAGATGTCAAGGATAGAAGGACACTTGTCATATATTGTGAGGGGTCACAATTAGTAGTCACAAGGTGATGTTGGATCTCAATATTCTTGTAACTTGGGTAGTAATGATGTATTGCTAGATACCACTCATTACTTATGCTTCTAAATGGGTTTAGGAGCATTGCCAACGTTAAAAGAACCTATAGGGTCACACACAAAGGGTAATTAGATGGAGATTAGGTTCATTTGATGAACCAAGAGGATTAGGTTCATGTGATGAACCAAATTGGATTAAGAGTAATCCAAAGTAAACTAATTGAGTTGGACTCAATTTGGTTCATGTGTTAAATGAGTCTAATTTGGACTTAGACTCATTGAGCCAATTTAATTCAATGAATAGAGATTTATTAAATTAAAATTGACTTGAACAAATGGTTAGATTTGATCAACCATAGGAGAGAAGTGGTCAAGTTTGACTTGACTTGAGAGGAATATGAAAGGTCAAGTTTGACTTGACCATTGCCACCTCATTTGTGAGTTGACATTAAGTGGACTAATGATGATGTGCCACATCATCAAGGCTAACACATGTGTGTGCCACCTCATGAGGGAGATCAATAGTTGTGACTCTTGAAATCCCATGGAGGTTTATAAGCCTCAAAAGGTGGCCTGCCACTTAATTCACAAGTGTAAGTTTCATTTGGTTTTGGTAACCCCCTTCTTCTTCCTCTCTACCTTTCTTCTCTCCCTCTTCTCCACCATTGTTGATCCTCTAAGGTTGCTAGCACATCTTTAAAGGTTCTCTACATCGATTTGTTCGTGTGGATACACATAGAGGGTTATACACTTGACAACCTTGAGATCCGACGAACCTTGGACAAGCTGGATTTGCGAAGGGCTTCGCATCAAGGGTAATCTCTTTTTCTTTGTAGATCTAGTGTAGATCTAGGTTAGAGAAACTCCTACACGTAGAAAAATTTTGTTTTATAACTTCGCACGAATCCAGTGGCATGGGATTCAGGGTTTTCGCAACGCAAAAAGCGATTTTTACGGCCCGAAAAACCCAACAAATAGCTGTCCAAGCGGCTAGATTAGCGAAACAACAAGTAGCGACTGGGTGCCCTTTGCCGAATGATCCTGCTATATCTGTGACTGACCCTCAAGCTGAGAGTCGAACCTAAGTATGGGTGCCAGCCGATCTACCCTCCCCTAGTTGCCTTTCTACAAACACCTACTCAGCTGATTAGCCTTCCACTCATGCCCCCATTGCCGATTGCATATCACTGGGCATTGTTCTGCACACCCCTTGATGACATGAGCTGAGTGGAAAGGTCTCAAGGATCATCTTCTGAATATGCACCTACTTGTGACCTCCGTAAAGGTAAAGTCCCAATAATCGATAGCTCCCTCGAGTGGGCCAACATGTCATTCTCCCAAGAAATTTTGGAAGATAAATTGTCCGTTCATTTCTAACCCCTATCAATCAGAGAATACGAAGGAGTGACAGAGCCCGAGGATCACTTACTCAAATTTGAAAACATAGCTATCCTTCATCAATATATAGATGACGTTAAGTATCGAGTGTTTCTTACCACTTTTTCTAGCTTGGCAAAAAAATGGTTCAGCCAACTCCTAGCTCAGTCCATTTGCCGCTTCAAAGATTTTCGTAAAGCCTTCTTACACCACTTTGCTAGTAGTAGGAGGTATCAAAAGATCAGCCTGAGTCTGTTCACGCTAGCAAGGGCCCAAAGAATCCCTGTGAGCATACATCAGATGATTCAACCAAGTAATACTAAATGTTCTGTCCCCCACTTCCGAGATATTAATAAGTGCATTCTCCTAAGGCCTTTTAGAAGGAGAATTTTTCCGAGCCCTCGTTAGAAAGACCACAAAGGATTTCGATGACCTGTTGGGGAAAGTGGTCAATACATTAATGCAAACGAAGTCCAGGCTGTTGGTGCAAGTTGCACTAGAATCAAACATAAGTTTTGATGTTGTCAAAGGTTTAAGTTAAGTCTTGTTGTGATCTAACAAGTTGACTGAGTGTACAGGATGTTTACTCAACCGAGAAAGACCTAGTTGGAGGCTAGGTAGGAGAAATCTTAGCAGATCGTGGAACCCAGGTGAAAGTCCAAGTGGGTCGAGGGGACTCGACGCTTGGCGGTGTGATCGAGAGGTCTGGAGGACCGAAGATCAAGAGAAAAGTCCTGGTGAGCCGATCAAAGCTAAGTGAAAAGTCCAAACTAGATCTGGAGGATCTAAGTTTGGCAGGTAGGTTGAGGTAAACAACTGGAGGAGCGACAGTGAGGTCGGGTTCCCTAAGAGAACAACCTTAGGTCGCTAATCCAACTGAAGAAACCGAGAAGGTTTCCAAGTTGAGATCAAGATAGTTCTACTGTCTTTTATATTACTCATATATTATAATATTATTGTGCTAACATCTATTTTATAGGTTGTTTTGTCTAACACTATTTTGTAAGTCCGGCTAGATCGGTCGACCGAACAGGTGAATCGGTCGATCGAACAAAGAGAGATCAAAGCAGTGATCAGATCAGACCAGAACATACCGAGTCCGATCAAGTCTTGATTGATCGACCGATAAGTAAGATCGGTCGACCGAACCATGATGACTCAGCATAGGCCAGTTCATTAGCATCGATCAGAAGCAAAAGGAAAAAAGAGTTGATTGGTCGACCGAACCAATCAACATTAAAAGCACCATTAAATGAGGATCTTGGCAAATCTCGATGAACAGGGAAGGAGTCTGTTCGATCGACTGAAAAGAGGGATCGGTCGACCAAATTCATAATGACCAGTTAATGCAAAAGATCGAGTCAGCGTCAGACTCCAGCCAGGAAGGAAGGGAGCCGGTTTAGTCGACCGAACAGAGGGATCGATCGACCGAACCTCAAAAATACTTATAAAAAGGGGCTCGAGATCTGAGGCTGGATAATATTATTTTCTGATTATCACAAAGCTCATATCTACAAGCGGACCGTGCTACAAGTCTTCTACGACTCTTCAACCTACTCCGTCTGGAAGTACCGACCGAGCTTCAATCTTCACTTACTATTGTCGGTAAAACTTTATTTGTATTGCATTTAAATTCATATAAGATAGTAGAATTGTTACTATCTTATATCTTTGTATCTGTACGATTTGCTTCTTTCCGAGGATTTCGGAAAGAAGGGTTATAGTTGATTGCCCATCGGTGCGGTCAAGAATCGCGGGCATTCAAGTAGGAATCGACCTAGACTCCGAACAAAGTAAACGAACTTGTCTTTCATTTTACTTTCCGCTGCACGATTCTGTTGTCTAAAGAAAAATAAAAGTTTTGAAAAGCGCGATATTCACCCCTCTCTATCGCACTCATCCGATCTAACAATTGGTATCAGAGCCTCGTAAGCTCTGAAATTACTTAACTGTTTTTCAAAGCACCATTTTAAAACTTCTTCTTGTTATCAATTATTCTAGATTTTTTTTCTTCTTATTGTTTGTATTTTTCAAGAACTACTAATTCTAATACGAGAGTCTTGGAAATCTGTTTATTATTCTTTTAAGGATGTCAAACTCTTATCAAGAAGGATACAGCACTATCCGACCTCCACTATTCAAAGGAGAAAATTTCAGTTATTAGAAGAATAGAATGGAGTGCTATTTGAAGTATGATATCGAACTTTGGTTCACGATCTTGAAAGGCTACACTCCCCCAACAAAAGACGGAACACCATTAGAACCAGAAGATAAGACTCCTCCAATGATCAAGAAGGCACAACTAAACTACAAGGCGATCAACACCATTCAGTGCGGGCTCACAATGGAGGAGTTGAACCGAGTTGGTCCCTACAACAATGCTAAAGAACTGTGGGACTCCCTGGTCAAACTACATGAAGGGACTGGCGAATCTAAGGTAAATAAAAGAGATTTACTTTTAAATAACTTATTCAATATTAAAATGTTCCCCAAAGAGATGGCTTCGCAACTCCACTCTCGACTGAAGGACATCCTCAACAGTCTTCATCTGATCGGACATAATCTTGAAAATCGCGACACAATAAGGTACGCGTTAAACGCTTTTCCGAGGAATGCTTTATGGGCATCAATTGTAGATGCGTATAAAGTTTCTAAGGATATTTCAATTCTCAAGTTAGATGAATTATTCTGTGAATTGGAATTACACGAACAATCTAACATAAGCCATGTTGAGAAAGGAGTAGCTTTGTATGCAGGTCCAAGTAAGGAAACTAAAACAAAAACAAAGATCGAGCCTGAAAGTGAGTCAGATGCTGACTCAACAAATAAAGAAGAGTTAGTTAACATGGTTCGGAGATTGCTGACCAAGAAATTCAGAAAAAGTGCCAAGAAGACATCACTCAACCAGACCCAAAACAAATCAGAAGTGATTTGTTACGGATGCAACAAAAAGGGGCATTTCAAAAATGAATGCCCAAATCGGAAGGAAGAAAGGCCTAAATCGACAAGATGAAAGAAAGCCCTCCAAGCAACATGGGACGAGACCTCTTCCGACGAATCTGACACGGAGCAGACAAAGCATTCGAGCCATCTTGCATTTATGTCAAGAAATGAAGATTCCAACTCTGAGTTCGATGAAGAGTACGAGTCCAAGATCGACATTGAGTCTGAAAGAAGCCACGGATCAGAAGATCCAAATATGGTAACGATTTATTCTAACTCTAATTTGCTTAAAGTAGTTAAATGCTTGTTTAAAAAATTGTCAAAATCTGAAAAACAAAATAACTTGTTACTTAAGGAAATAGACCACCTTAAGCAGCAAGTTAGCTTGAGTGACTCAACTAACCAAGTTCAAGTTGGAACTTCAACTCAAGTTGAAAAACTTGAGAAAGAAAATTCTGACTTGAAAGGTCAAGTCGAGCGACTCAAGAAAACGTTGGAAAAGTTTGAACTGGGGTCCAAGTGTCTAAATATGGTACTTGGATCACAATGAGTCGTGTACAACAAATCTGGACTTGATTACAATCCTAAACAAACAAACAAATCATACTTGTCATTAATTAGTCAAAATGTTAGAAGTCAAGTCCAAGCACGGGTCCAAACAAAACATTTAACTAAATCAATTAAACCAAACTTAGACTTATCCCTAAGAGTCAAATTCATTACTTAGATAGACCGTATCTAAGCTATGACTCAGGGGGAGCAACTAGAAAGACAATCCAACCAACATGATTAATCAAACTCATACACTTAGGATTAGGTTTACTTTTTGCTTAGAATGGTTAGATAAAAAAGGTTTACTAAACCCTACAACATAGCATCAGAATGGATTGGGATGATAGTATGTCAAGGAAGCTTTGTCGAAGACATGTCTAGGTTAAATCTTGTGTATTCTACCTGGTGCACTAGACTTAGTGGATTTGACCGAAGTTATCCCAGTGAAACATGGGCTAGTTAGACTAAAATTTAGTATTAAGTTTTTTGAGCGGGAACAATTCGGAAAGTCTTCAGCAAGTGGTCTACCATTGATACACAAGAAGGTCATATGTCTCGCCACTGAACTGAAAACTTATCTTTAGGAAGCCTGCTTGATTAACCCAAAACTAAGTTTGAATCTAACATGAGTTCAATAACCTTTTTCAATATTTCAAATTAACCTTAAACCTAATTAATATAAAATTTTAATTAAAATTATTTTTAAAAAAGTTAATTAAAATTATTTTTTTGAAAAAAATTAATTAAAATTATTTTAAAAACTTAATTAAAATTATTTTTAAAAAATTAATTAAAATTATTTTAAAAACTTAATTAAAATTATTTTTTTAAAAAAAATAATCAAAATTATTTTAAAAACTTAATTAAAATTATTTTTAAAAACTTAATTAAAATTATTTTAAAAACTTAATTAAATTATTTTTTAAAAAACTTAATTAAATTTTAAAAAGAAATGGTGAAAATTTTTCAAATTTTTAATCATTTTAACATCCTTAAACTTTTCAAAGATTCTTCATGTTTTCAAAATTTTTACTTTTATTTCAAAAATAATAAATAATTTTTTTTCAAAGTTGTTAATGATTTTACATATTTTTTTAAGAATACTTTACCTATGTTAGATTTTTTTATCTTTGCTATGTTCTTAAATTTTTCCACTAATTTTCAACTTTCGAAAGAAATATCTAATATTGTTACACTTTTCATATATTTAGCCTTGTAAAAATTTTTCCCACAGGTTCAAAATTAAACTAAGTTATTAGCTTTAACTTTTTGCACTCCAAGGTTATCTTTGAGCATTATTTATTTTGAAGTTTTTCTCCTATTTTTGATGTGTGTCAAAGAGGGAGAGATAGTGAATTCAGGGGGAGTTGTTTAACTCAGGGGTAGAGTTAAAAGATTAAAATGCTTGTTTATTTAAATTATGCATATTTTAACTTAACTTTGAACCTTGGTTGACAAACATCAAAAAGGTAAAGATTATTGGTGCAAGTTCACTAGAATCAAACCTAAGTTTTGATGTTGTCAAAGATTCAAGTTAAGTCTTATTGTGATCTAAGAAGTTGACTGAGTGTGCAGGCTGTTTACTCAACTGGAAAAGACATAGTTGGAGGCTAGGCAGGAGAAATCTTAGCAGATCGTGGAACCCAGATGAAAGTCCAAGTGGGTCGAGGGGACTCGACGCTTGGCGGTGTGATCGAGAGGTCTAGAGGACTGAAGATCAAGAGAAAAGTCCTTCCTAGCCGATCAAAGCTAAGTGAAAAGTACAAACTATATCTGGAAGATCTAGGTTTGGTAGGTAGGTTGAGGTAAACAACTGGAGGAGCGACAGTGAGGTTGGGTTCCCTAAGGGAAAAACTTTAGGTCGTTGATCCAACTGAAAAAATCGGGAAGATTTCCAAGTTGAAATCAAGACAGTTCTACTGTCTTTTATATTACTCATGCATTATAATATTATTGTGCTAACATATGTTCTGCAGGTTATTTTGTCTAACACTGTTCTGTAAGTCCGGCTGGATCGGTCGACCGAACAGGTGAATCGGTCAGCCGAACAAAGAGAGATCAAAGCAGTGATCAGATCAGACCAGAACAGGCCGAGTCCGATCAAGTCTTGATCGATCGACCGATAAGTAAGATCGGTCGATCGAACCATGATGACTCAGCACAGGCCAGTTCATCAGCATCGATCAGAAGTAAAAGGAAAAAATAGCTGATCAGTCGACCGAACCCATGGATCGATAGACCAAACCAATCAACATTAAAGCACCATTAAATGAGGATCTTGGCAAATCTCGATGAACAGGGAAGGAGCCTGTTCGATCGACCAAAAAGAGGGATCGGTCGACCGAACCCTTAATGACCAGTTAATACAAAAGATCGAGCCAGCGTCAGACTCCAGCCAGGAAGGAAGGGAGCTGGTTCAGTTGATCGAACAGAGGGATCAGTTGATCGAACAGAGTGATCAGTCGACCGAACCTCAAAAATACTTATAAAAAGGGGCTCGAGATCTGAGGCTGGATAATATTGTTTTTTAATTATCACAAAGCTCATCTCTACAAGCAGACCGTGCTACAAGTCTTCTACGACTCTTTAACCTACTCCGTCCGGAAGTACCGACCGAGCTTCAATCTTCACTTACTATTGTCGGTAAAACTTTATTTGTATTGCACTTAAATTCATATAAGATAGTAGGATTGTTAGTATCTTATATCTTTGTATTTGTACGATCTGCTTCTTTTCAAGGATTTCGGAAAAAAGGGTTATAGTGGATTGCCCATCGGTGCGGTCAAGGATCGCGGGCCTTCGAGTAGGAGTCGACCTAGACTCCGAATGAAGTAAACGAACTTGTCTTTCATTTTACTTTCCGCTGCATGATTCTGTTTTCTAAAGAAAAAGAAAAGTTTTGAAAAACGCAATATTCACCCCCCCCCCCTTTATCGCACTCATCCGATCTAACATAGGCCACTCAGAAGGAGATGACTGTCTTAGCCCTGATGGGTCAAGCCGGTCAAAAACCACTACCACCTCTGGAACACCTCTGAAATTCCCGCCCGAATCTTCTGCCAGCCTGGGAAGAAAGTGTAAGTACCCCGGGTTGATTTTGATATAATCAACCGAGTCAAGTTAGGTTCCGTTGTGTTTGATCCTAGTGTCTAAGTGTGCAAGAATTTAGGAACACAAAAAGTTAAGAGGAAGACGCAATGGACGAGAAGGATGACACCGTAAGCGAGTCGACGGACTCGGTACGTTTGAAGGATGAGAAGCTGCGGAAGAGTATACCGGTGGATGAGAAGGATGTACGTGGCGCTTCCGAGGGACAAGAAATCAGAGTAGAAGATTGCTCGAGGAGAAGATCGGAGTTGAGTTTGGGTGATCTCAACTCTCAATAACCGGAGCATCACCCATGTGAAGAAGATCATCTTAGAGGCTGATATACCTTGTGGAAGGTGCCTCCAACAAGGTTGGAGGTGCCCTCACACCTTTGTGTGGAAGGCGCTTCCAACCTTATTGGAGGCGCTCTCAAGCCTTCATGGAAGGCACCTTCAATAGTTGTTAGATTGTCATTGGAAGAAAATAAAGCTTTGTCTTCAACGGATAAAGTTTATATTCTTGGAGAAGTCTTGGACCTACTTGGAGGCACCTTCGAGTGACGAAAAGCAATGGCTAGTTCATCCCAGGAGGCTATAAAAGGCCCCCTAGAGCTAAGAAATAAATAACAATTTTTGTATTAACTTTTCTGGTCTTTTCTAAGCTATCAATGTGTGTAAAAGGCTTCTCCTCCTTCAACGAAGGAGTTTTTAGTGAGTTTTTCAATGCCTTAGATTAACAACCACCTATATTGTAACTAAATAAACTATGATATTATTACCTATTCTTTTTAAGTTATTTTTTAATCTTAATTGTTTATATTTGTTTAATCTAATTGTGCATCCTTGCTAAGCAAAATTAAAAGATTTTTTTAACTTAATTGAAGGGTTATTCATCCTCCTCTAGCTGGCCTACCGAGACCTACAGAAAGGGTAGTGGGGGAAGTATATCAATCACTGTATAAAAGGCATAGATATTTTTGTGACTACCATCAATCTCCTTATCATGTTACCAGTGAGTGTCATCAATATGCCAAGAGTCTTTGTTGAACTGCTGAATCAAGAGAAGCAAATAAAGAATCATCTTTGCCCTCCTCTCGAGGATCTCCTTCGAGAAATAATAGGAAGATTCAGACAGACTCACAAATCAAATAGCCTATCAACAAATTCAAGGATCAAAACATCTACTGAGTAGCATCTTCACGTGAAGTCTGACTAACATCCCCAAACAAACGTTGATCGGCAGTAATCAAATGGCAAGTCAAATCCGATCAGCAAAAGTCAAATAGGCTTTCGATCGAAAATCCCAAAGGACTAAAATTTCAAGCCGATCGGTAGTGCCAAAACAAATCCAGTTGTAGGAATACCCCGATCAGCAGCTCTGCCATACCAATCTACTCATCCATCCCCACTTGGTGGTTTGAGATTATCGGCTCAAGCCATCTTAAGATAAGTATGAACTTAAATTT
The DNA here is from genome assembly GCF_018446385.1 of Zingiber officinale. Taxonomy (NCBI): domain Eukaryota; kingdom Viridiplantae; phylum Streptophyta; class Magnoliopsida; order Zingiberales; family Zingiberaceae; genus Zingiber; species Zingiber officinale. Next base: position 102,319,720 of record NC_055987.1, on the reverse strand, counting down.
TAGAATTCAAATTTTAAAAATATTTCTTTATCAAACAGGAAGTCTAGACTGGACAGACATCCAGGTCATACATCGTGCCTCAGGTTCTCCAGTCCTCCAAGGCATTCGAGCCACACACTGTGTTTCCTTAGTTCTCTAAGGCATTCGGTTATACACTATGTCTCCTTAGATCTCCAAAGCATTCGGGTCATATACCATGCCTCCTATCTTCCAGACTCTCGTGCCATTCGACCGAGTTATAAGCAAGTCTATTCTCGCTCCTATGTCCCAAAGTCTCGTGCCGCTCGATCGAGTTATAAGTGAGTTTGCTCTCATGACTAAGTCTCAGACTCTCATGTTGCTCGATTGAGTTATAAGTGAACTTGCTCTCACGACTAAGTCCCAGACTCTCGTGCAGCTCGACTGAGTTATAAGTGAGCTTACTCTCACGGCCAAGTCTCAGACTCTCATGCCGATAGACCGAGTTATAAGTGAGCTTGCTATCATGACCAAGTCCCAGACTCTCGTGCCGATCAGTCGAGTTATAAGTGAGCTTTCCCTCACGACCAAGTCCTAGACTCTCGTGTTGCTTAACCAAGTTATAAGCGAGCTTGCTCTCACAACCGAGTCACAGACTCTTGTGTCGCTTGACTAAGTTATAAGTGGGTTTGTTTTCATGATCAAGTTCCAGACTCTCATGCTGCTCGGCAGAGTTATAAGTGAGCTTCACGACCAAGTCTTAGACTCTCGTGCAGCTTGGCTAAGTTATAAGTGAGCTCGCTTTTAAGACCAAGTCCCAGACTCTCGTGTTGATCGGCCAAATTATAAGTGAGTTTGCTCTCAAAACCAAGTCCTAGGCTCTCGTGTCGATCGACCAAGTTATAAGTGAGTTTGCTCTCACGACCAAGTCCCAGACTCTCGTGCCGCTCGGCTCAGTTATAAGTGAGCTTGCTCTCATGACCAAGTTTCAAACTCTCGTGATGTTCGGTTGAGTTATAAGTGAGCTTGCTATCACGACCAAACCCTAGACTCTCGTGTCACTCAGTCGAGTTATAAGTGAGCATGTTCTCACAACCAAGTCCTAGACTCCCGTGCTGCTTGGTCAAGTTATAAGCGTGCTTGCTCACATGCTCATGTCCTAGACTCAGACTGTTTGGCTGAGTTATAAGTGAGCATGCTCGCACAATCAAGTCCCAGACTCTCAGACTGTTCAATCGAGTTATAAGTGAGCTTATCTTCACGACCAAGTCTTAGACTCTCGTGTCGCTTGATTGAGTTATAAGCGTGCCTGCTCACATGTCCAACTCTAGACTCTCACACTGTTTGGCCGAGCTATAAATGTATCTACTCACGTGCCCAGAAAATCCAGAGTCTTGGTCCCTTGGCTGCTCGCTTTGCATCACTCGACAATCGACATTTTCAAACTCAAGTTCCAATCCTAAAGCTTTTTACTCTCAAATTCTAATGTAACTCAGTAGTTGGGAAAAATCCACTTGACAGGCTATTACAATCAACATCTCAAATTCATCAATCCACAATTCTCAAGCATAGCCGATTAGAAGCTTCAAATAGAAACATTAGCAGCAAATTACAACATCCATGTGATCTAAGCGGAAGAACGAAGATTGAGCGTCCAATCGGAGGAGGCACAAGTGACATAAGTGTCTAGTCAGTCGAATTTACAATCTCCTTCGACTAGATTTGAAGGAGAGGCTTGTGATACGATGAATAATGTGGGACCTCCGAGTCAGGTCAAAGTCAAGAAGGTCGGATGACATGACAGTCAAGGTCAAGAAGGGGTCAAAACTTGAGGGCAGTGTGTATGATCACTACAAGAAAATTGAGATTTTACAACACTTAAAAGACAACGTTTTTTTTTTAAAAAAGTTGTCTTTTTCTTTTTAACAACACTTTTAATGAAAAGCGTTGTCTATTTCTTTATTTTCTTACTAATAGACAATGTTTTTTTAAAAACTATTGTCTATTAGTTATTTTTATGGGTCAAACACAACGCTTTTTGAAAAGCGTTGTGTATTAGCATTTTTTAGTGTCTACGACAATGATTTTTAAAAAGCGTTGTCTATTATCAAGCTCTCATCTAAATCTGGGATGATCTGAACCGTTGGATGCAACTAAGGAGTATAAAACCCCTTAGGTTTCACTCGCACCCACCTATCTTCCCGAACCCCTCTCACAACTCCTCATCTCACACGCTAGATCTCCATCCAACTCCTCCTCTCACGCCCTCTCCTTCCAACCCCTCTCCGGCGAACCCCTCTCCCCGAACCTCTCCTCCGAACTCCTCTCCGTCAAGACCGCGGGCAAAATTTCCTCACCTTATTCCTTCACCTCTTCGTCAAATAGAAAATGCCCTAATCTCTTCGCCTCCGTCGCCTCATTCACGCTTCCTTCACACTGCCAAATCTCTTTGACCCCACCTTCGTCAAGCGGCAGATCCCGACGTTGAGGCGATCGACCACGGCAGATCGACCCATCTCTTTGCCTCCTTCGCCCCCTACACTGAGGCGACCCGTCGTACTGGCGTGACTGCCTCCAGTATTCAGTTGCGATTGTCACTGGTGTCTTCTGGTATGCTACTGTAACCCCAATGATTCCTTGTCCTGGTACCTTTTAAGTTGTTCCTCCAAGCCTTGAAACTCCACTCTCTATTTGTTCTAGTTCACCTGTTCTTAGACTTTGAGATCAATGGAATGGAAAAGCTATAAGTTTTGTGGTTATGCTTTCGGTAGCTTCCTTGTGAGAATTTGAGACCTTTTGTGAAATTTTGAGATCTTTCTCAAGCTCCCTTCTTTGGTCTTGTTTCTTTTTCCTTGTTTTAAGTAGCTTAATGTGTTTGATAATTTTCTTGTGAAAGTTCATTTAGAGAAGTGACTTATCATACATCCGAAAGAATTCAGAAAGATATCCACAAAGCATGACTAGGGCCTTTTTTTTGTTGTTGTTGTTGTAGGTTTCATTTAGCTGGTAGCGTAGGTGTTCAAAATGTGAGGTTGACAGTGATAACATTTTAGGCCAGCAATTGATATTGTTTCATTATTGGTGTTATTGCCCTATTTTAGTCATTGTAAGGATTCCAACTTTCATGTAATTCCTAAGAAGTTTCTCAAATATGTTATTTGCCACTGTATATGGCTGTCTCATATTAAGAGTTGGGAAGTTGTGGGAATGGACTGCTGCTCTGTAATGAATTTGGTCATACAAATGAACAATCTTCTCCTATACCTACTGTGTCTATTTTTATGTACAATGAAGGTCCATAGCCTTTCATAGGTCACAAAAAAAAATAGCTCCTTGTCTGGATATTTAACAATTTATTTCTTTCACTGAGCATGAGCTTGTCTGACTTTGGCAGTTCCTGACTATATACTACAAGATGAAGTTCAGGCTCAGGACTTGTTGTCTCTAGTGCAGGCGGAAGAAAATGACACAGTAGAGAATTATAGCAACCCTGAAGCACCACAACAACTTCCAGTTTTGGATGAACGATTAGGTGAATCTTTTGCTGAAGAGACTATGCCATATCCAATTGCCTTGGAGACCACAAGAGATCCACCTCCTGCAACCGCAAAAGAATCTGTTGGAGAGCCAACTAAGCACACATATGCCTCCATTGTATGCAAAAGTTATTTCTCTGTTATATTTTCTGACAGGTTATTCCTTAGGAGACTGATGTTATTTGTGTCCCAGCTTCGGGCTAAAGGCCAATCTGGTCCATCTATGCATCCAACACCTGTAGTAAAGACATCTTTGGTGGTTTCAGAATAGGCCCATTCCTTTTCCCAACATTCCCATCCTGCTATTTTTCCTGAGAATTCTGGCTCTGAGGCAATTGAGGAGGCTCTAGTAGTTGAGGATGAAGGTTTCTCCCTTCATTTCTTTGTATTTTCTTTCTAAAATTATTTGAACAATCTGAATTTTTTTACTTTGCACTTGAAAAGGTGAGCCCTCCCATCCATGCCTCATAGTCTCATTGTCTGAAACTGATTGCTTATTATGTGTTTTGTATCTTCTTTCTGACAATTGTTTGAACAATCCTGAATTTCTACTTTGCACTTGAAAAGGTCATCCCTCCCATTTATATTCAGGTCACATAGTCTCATTGTCTAAATCTGATTTCTTATTATAGGCTTTGTATTTTCTTTCTGAAAATTATTTGGACAATCCTCAAATGTTCAACTTTTAGTAAATGGTATGCAATGATTATGTGATCTTGGGTACCATTCTGTGTTTCCTCCTTAATACTTAAGTAATTTTCGATTTTGTTGAAAATTCAGGTTGTGTATCAATTCAATTGCTTCTATATTCTTTGTGTTTTAACCTGGAATTTATCTGCTCTAGTGAAAAGGTCTTAATTTAAGCTTGTTTGAGAATAGTATTTGTTTTGGTCTCAGTTGATTCCAGATCTGTTTATGTTGGAAATCTTCCTTCATCTATCTCGACTTCAGACCTTGAGCAAGTCTTTAAGAATTTTGGTAAATTGAGACCAGATGGTGTTTTTATTAGAAGTCGGAAGGTTGATTCCATTTAGCTTGTTGTACTATTTTGATTTAGTTTTATGCATCTTGATTAATTTTTAACTCAGCAATACATGCAAATTTGCAGGAGTCTGATGTTTTTTATGTTTTCATTGAATATCAAGATGCCATTGGTGTACAAAATGCACTTAAGGTATGTGATCTTCCTTAAGTTTATTCTCACAAGTATCAGAGTATATCAACTCTATATAGTAGTATTTTGCAGTATCCTTGCCTATTTCAAGTCTAGTTTGCACCAGTGTGATCACATGTTGAAATCAGTATCTGCCGATTGAGTATACATGCTTTTATGCGACTTCTATATCTTTATTTCTTCTTGTTTATAAAATCAGTTTTGAGATCTGACATATTTTACCGATGATATTTGCACATAAATCTCCACTATAAAATTTTAGATCTGTTTGTGTTCCAACTCTGTAAATCTCTACATTAATATATTTGATCCTCATTATTATTTACCAAGTGTTTTTTACTTCTGTAAACTATTTCTAGATTCATATCCTTGTATCTTGTTAGCATTCTTTGTTTTTTTCTTCAGAATTCTTATATTGAGGATAACTTGATTTTGCTTAAGATAAATTTAAGTTCTCGTTGTATGTTGAGGATTCTCTCAAATTACATTACATACTGGCTTTTCATTTTCAGGCATCTCCAATATAGTTAAATGGGAGATTGATTCATGTCGAGGGGAGAAGACCTAATAGCGGTGTATCACGAGAAAGTAAGTCCCAGTTTCAGACACCTCTCTTTTGAAACTACTTAAATGCTCAAATTTGAGAAAGAATTAAATATATACATCATTGTTTTTCTTATTATAACTATGACCGGATTTTTGTTCAGATCGTATGATTTTATGTGGCCATTTTGCAAAATATGAAATTTGCTATGTTATTGCAATTCATCCAACATGGGTATCTGTGTATAGATTCCAACATGGCAAATACAATAATAGAAAGCAGTATGTAAAGAATGAAGTGGCTTTCTATTGATACCTTTCAAGTCTCCAATGTATGTATAGTATAAAATGGACCCAATGCTTGTTACTTTGATCCATGGCACACATCATCACCTTTTGACTTTAGTTCATGTAAGAACTCAAATGAAATATATGCTATTCTTTTAGAACTACATCTCCAATTATGTATTTAGGTCTAGCATTACATCTCCAATTATGTTGTTCTTTTTGTCATATTTCCATGGTGGAAATAAAGTAGCACATGTATTTTTCGTTTGCTCTATTCCTCGTCATTTTATGTTGACTTCTTTCTCTCTTAAAAATTATTGTATGGTGTAAACTGTGACCTTTGTTTTCAGCTTTTATCACCGAAAATTTCTTTTGCATAATACTGATGGTATTGTTTTCTGTGACAGATACACAATGGTACGTGTTTTGTCCCAGTCTCAAGCCGATAATCCTTTTTGATCAGTATATCTAGTAGAAGTAAGCATGCAAATCGTTGTCTTCGAGACCGACTAATTATTTTGTGCTTTTTTGTTTTAAATTCAAATGTCACTATCTACTTTGAAACAGAACTATTTAGTCTTTGTGTATAGTTGAATTCTCCTGTAAATACTAATATTTTTAAGTTGAATTCTATTGTTTTGGTATGAGTTTGAAAGCATTAGCCGAGCTAATTAAATGCTATTTTATATGTCAAATTCAAATTAGAACATGGTAAAAGAAAATTAATAGTTTTGTAAATATAAAAAAATGATTTTATAAATAGATTTTTAAATTTTTTTATTTTAAGAAGACAACGCTTTTAAAGCGTTGCAACAACGTTGTCTTTGCCAAAAATAACAACGCTTTTAAATAATGATGTTTTCGCAAAAAAGATAATATTTTTAAAGTGTTGCAAAAGTGTTGTCTTTGCAAAAAAATAATAACGTTTTTAAAGCGTTGCAAAAACGTTGTCTTTGCTACAAATGACAACATTTTTAAAGCATTGTCGTTGAGCAGATTTTTAACAACAGTACTTTTAACAACGCTTTTTCACCAACAAAGACAACACTTTAAAAGCGTTGTCTATTAGCATTTTTCTTGTAGTGGATTGTCCTGATCAGGAGGTCATCCGACTATACCTTGGGGTTGGTCAAACCCCAAGCACCTCATTATTGATAAAACTCTAAATCGAGTCAGCCCCATCCAGTGCAAGGTCCCCTTCATCACTTGGAGTTAACACAGTTAACTCTCTCGGTCGAGTAAGCTAGCTAATCGGACCTATGGTATGGTTGGGTAGACTAGGCACTCAATCCGACTAAATTCTGGGCCAAACAAAGAGGTCGGGCTAGGGACGAGTCCCCAACAACATTCATAAAATTCGACCTATTTGCTCTTATAAGCAACAGGCAATCAGACTACAGGAGAAACTCGATCAATTTGCAAGCGAAACATATTAAGGGTTCCTCAACCCAACGACCTTACATTCGTTTTTGGTGTTTTATGCCATGGATGATAAAGAATATTCCATGTGCAAGCTATACACTAGAAGCTTCCCTTATGACAAATATAGAGATTGTGGGTTTATTTTGGAAAAGATGTCAGAGCATTTTTATGTTCTGTCCTTTCTTGAAAATGCTTTGAAATTTGTGCATTAGCTAATAGTAACACTATAAATGAGGTCTTTATCTAAAAGCATAGATACACTTACATTACGCGAGGGTACGTAATTCTATGCATCTATTACTACTGTTCACCATTGTTCATCACATTAGACTAGATTACTGACTTGAGCGTTAGAGTATCTGTGTCGGGGATCCATTCGCTGGCCCAATTGTTAAAGCTCTTTTTGATATACAGGAGCGCTTTGGAGTTATTCTTTGTAGCGAGGAGTCCTCATTCAGTCAACATCACAGTTACGTATCTTACAAGTCGATTTATCTACTTTCAGGTAGGATCATATTATATGATAGATTTATAAAAATAAATAAGAGTTGATTCATAGTAAAATCGATAGAAATGCCCTCTCATTTACTTATTTAATTTTTTGATTTACCTCGATAAGAAAAGGTACTTTTTCTTTTAAAATTTATTAAAATAATATCCTATTCATAATTTATTTTTTTAAATACTCTTTTGCCTCATTTTAGAGTAATTTTGTTCAAAGTAATATCACCAACTTTGATTAAAGCTGTTCAGAATTTATTAAAAATAATATCTTATGTAAGTTTTTTTATTTAATCAATTAAAATTCATCCCTTCTACACCTAAATCCAACCCATCCTTTTCTCATTAAGTTCAAACTCTTCCAATTTTAATTTCTGAATTCGCCCTAACAATCAATATAGTGCCAACGACAATGAGAGCGAAGAGGTTAGGCTGATGAGGTTTTTTCTTTGGATAAGTCAGCATGGACGAAACAAACAACATCATGATCGAGTGGTTAGCCAACGAAGCATCGAATGATCCTTGACATGGTGGAAAATTTTGATGGTACCAAATTGATTATTCTCAAAATTAATTTGATGTCAACTAGAAAAAAAAGGTACAGTGATGATTAAGTACCCGGCTGACCGTAAGGTTCTCTTAATTTGTTTGATTCAATTTAATATAATTTTCTTAATTTGTTTGATTCGATGGATTCAATACTCTACGAATATTTTAGAATCTATACTAAATAAAGTAACTATTTTAATAAACCAATTCCAAATTGACTATTTGTGAAACTTAACTACCCTTACTTACCTAGCTTGTTTAAATATATTTATTACGAAACTTATCAAGTAAATTTTTATTATTAATAATAAAGTTGTTGTCCTAATAAATTAATTAAAATTTATTTATTTTTATAAAACTTATATTATTTTTATATTTTAAAGATATTATAATAAATTAAATTTATTAGTATGTAAGCTTATTAATTAAATATATTCTTTTACGGCCGACTATCAAATTTATTAAAAAGGTCCGTTACTTACGTGGCTGGATTTGGAATTTATTTATTTATATATATATTTATAGTTTTAAAGATGTTTTGGAATCTTGTGGTGGTCCGGTAGCTATGCCTGACACGTGGAGCCTTCCTGGCTGCTGGTTCAAGATTGCACGCTTTTAAACGCTGATTGCCGGTCCATTCAAAGTGCGCTGACAAGATACACCACCTTCACAATTACCAATGGCTACTCCAATCCTTCGAAGCACACCCTCGGCCTCACCGTCTTCTTCGTCAGGTTTGGTGGAGGGCCCCTCGCAGGTAAGAAAAAGAGCTTCCGTATCTAGATTTGCTAGGCTGCGGCGGCGGGAAAAAAAGCTACGGTGCCGATCGAAGGATTTCCATACATGCTCCAGAAGAGTCTAGCGGCTCCACGACCGCATAGAATATGTTTGCGGTGGTGGACCGGAACATTCGTTCTCCACCACCGGTCCTTATAGCCACGTGGCTGAAGATTATTCCTCGCCCTGAGCCATGTGGGTGTTTGCTGATGCCTTACCTACATCACCAATTCTATGCAATTTGATTTTCTAAATTAAACGTGATAATCGTAGACATCAATAATTTTTAATTTTATATTTTGTGAAATAATTAATATTAAACTATCTTATTAAATTTGTTTTTTTATTAAACAGATTTTATTTTTCTACTCAATTTTTTTTGTGTCCAATAAAGTGGTAGTTGACAATTTGGTCCAACTTCATTTTTTGTCGGATAAACCTGATCATTAAATTAATCCAAAAATTATTAATATTATGCAGTGGTTAAAGACAGATTACCAATTATGATGGAGGAGAAAAAACAAAAACAAACCCTACTTAAAAAAAATTATAATCCTTTTTTCCTTCAAATTTTAATACAATTTTTGAAAAGAAAAAAAAAATCAACCTGAATGTATTTTAATACGGTTTAGTAAGTCATAGAATAAGAATAATATATTTATCCAGAATGTAATTACATTTTTGATAGTTAAAAAAGCTATAATACACTCAAACACACACACACACACAAGTTAATTAAAAATTAAGTTATTTTAATGTTATTTTATTTTCTATTAAATATTGTCAAGTATCACTATTATTATTTTACTCCTAATAATTTTTATAAATGTCTTAGTTAACTTCTTAAATTAAAGTGAATGGGTAAAAATGAGTAAAAAAAATGATGAACGTGATTAAAGCATAATGAGAAAAGTTGACATTAGTAGATATTTTTTTTAAAAAAAAATCAAAAGCAAGGAAAAAAAATCGTTTCTTATTTAAAATTCCACGTGGCAGTATATCGGTATGCCTATTTATGACGATGAAATAAAGAAGAGAAGGCGTCCACTGCATCCAAAAGGGCGAAGTCTCTCTCTCGATCTCTCTTCTTTCTCCCGTCGATTGCGATTCGATTCGATTCCGAGGTCGAGAGGAAGGACAAAGAAGGGGAAGGGCATGAGATCGAACGGAGGAAGGGGAGAAGGCGGGGCGGGAGTAAGATGAGCGCCGCCGCGATCGCTCCTCCCGTCGAGGATCTCATGCCCTTGAGCCGCTCCTCGCCGTGCGATGGATGAGACGCAGGGTTCCGTCGGAACCACCGCCAGCTTGTCCCTCAGGTTGGGGCAGGCGATCTTCTCCTCCGCCGCCCTACTCCTCATGTCCGTCGGCGTCGAGTTCTACAGCTATACCGCTTTTTGGTACGTTCCTAATCCCTCTCCTCCTCTTCGATTAGAACGGATTTATTTTGTTTATGGTGTTGATGTTGTTCCACACGCGTAGACGTTTTTTGGTATGGATTTTAATGTTGTAGCTTGTTTTTCTCAGGCAAGTGTAGTGAAACTTTGACTTGGTGCTCTGGTTTGTGGAAAATTGTGTACTTTGACACGTTTCTGTTGTTTATCAGTTGATTTTTAGGCCACGATAAATTAAAAAAGAAAAGGGATAGATCAGAAGGAAATTATTAATTATTTTTTTAGAGAGAATGATTTGAGTTTTGAAGGCGAATGCTCATATTTATGTCTTCAGATATCCGTCTATCCTCATTAGTTGGCAAAGGAAATAATAAAAAACTGATCCATCTGTTCCACATCCAACTTTTGACTTGTCTACACAGAAAAACATAAAAGAACTACTGATTTCATCTTTCTTTTGCCATATTCCTGGATCAGAGTAAAATTTACTGGTGATATTTTAGCATTCGGTTGAGTAGCCTAAGTGCACTGCCTCGTAACCCCTATGGGGACTACTCTCTGTAGCTGATAATTTTATCGAATAAACAAAGATTCAATCTTCGCTATTATTTTGATGCAAAAATAATTGTTTAGGCTTTGCTAGTGTAAGATGTGCATCTGAATTGAGTAGTACATATTAAAATATTTATGAGTTCATGTACAAGTAATCAATCAAACTATTTAGATGCATATACATCCTTTACTCTTTTCAACTTTCAGGTAAGTTTAGTTTCATTTCTGATTTTTGATAGATTTTTTCTTGAAAGTTGGATGAATTATGCAAGGTGTTTTTTGGCATCTGAAACATTTTGGGCAAACTAATGGAGACAGTTCAATGTTTGAACTCATATACCCTAATCTATTTTCCAATAAATCAGTCATTGAATCCTTCTTCGAAAGTTTTTGTTAGATAATGCAAATAAACTTTTCTATTTTGAGAGTTTTACATGTGAACTTTTTTACATGATAGCTTTCTAGTCACAATCATGGGATTGGTAATCCCTTGGAGCTGCACACTAGCAATGTTCGACATCTACTCAGCATTTTCAGGCTGCTCTCTTCGACTTCCTGGCCTGATGGTGATCGTCGTCATAGGAGATGCGGTGAGTATTTTCACCATATGATACTGAAATGCAGTCATCTCCAGTTCTCTGTTTCCATTCATTGATTATCCAACTCCTACTCTGTCAGGTTCTGTCAATACTTTCCCTAGCCGCAGCTTCTGCCTCTGCTGGTGTTATAGATGTCCTCCTCCACTTTGATAGGAATTACTGCCCACCGAAGTTTTGCGGTCGGTACCAGTTGTCCACTGCGATGGCATTCTTAGCTTGGTTTCTAACTGCTGCATCATCTCTTTTCAATCTGTGGCTTGTTGCTTCCTGGTGATATGATTTGGTAAATAGTAAATTCTATTTGTAGAGCTTGGAGATTGTTTCCTCCAGATCAACTGAGTAATACTTGATTCTCTTGATGGATTTTCTTTCTTCTAAAGATCCCCGTGAATTGATTCGTTCCATCTCAAAATAGTCTCACAATTTTATCAGGTTTTGTTATCAAAACATGTCATTTTCTTAGACAACTCAGTGGCTATAGAGTAAGGAAGTTTACATGTAGGTGCTTGTTTGCGTTTACTTGAAGCATTGAAGCAAATGTTAATGTTAAGTGAATGAAGTGTTTCTGGTCTCAAAACTCTGTCTGACTCGTTGAACTCTGTTTTTCTTTTTCCTAGTCTTGAGATATGACTAGGAATGATAATGGATACTGTCTAATTGAATGTTTGTGGGTACCCGATCCATCTAAGTCGGTTTGGACTATCCGGTTGTGTTGGGCTCATAGGTGTACAAGGGGTCGGGTCGGGTCGAACATTTTGACTTAAGGAGGATCTTAACATGAAATTACAGTGTTGGCGTAAAGGATAGGATGCTTTCGTATGGAGAAAGAGTTAGGATGTTATTTTAATTTTCTTAAATTTAGGGTGATCTTTTTATGAAAACAATAGCCTTTTTAATTTTTATCCTATTTTATTTTATGTTTTGATCTACGAAGGGAACCTTCAAGGAAATGCTAGAAAAGATTTTCGGATGAAATATTTATATTGCGGACGGCAAGTGCATACATATTAATATACACATTATAGAGTTTTTAAGTCCCACTTTGAGCAGATTCATCATGAGATTAATCATCTAACATGATCATCGTGGGGCGATTTTCTTTTCACAATTGGGATTACTTTAGAATTAGCTTTAGGAGGAATTAGGGCTGGTCTTTATCACTTTGTTTCCCAATGAAAGCATGATGGTTGATTGCTTAATAAAAAAGTGTTAAAGTTATCTTTTCGTTGTTTCTTAGAGGTTGAGGATTAAATTAACTTGTTTTATGATAAATTGTTAGGAATATCATCCACGTTGAAAATATATAAGGGTTTAGATTTAAAATAGATAATATTATATTATTATGAAAATATGTAAATTCTTTTAGCCTTAATATTTGTATCATTATCATGATCTAGATCGAGTAATATAGGTAAAAAGTTCAAACAGATTAAAGGTGACTGAATGATTGAGAGAAATCTAGAGGAGTGAATCTTAGGAAGTGAAAAGTTCAAGTAGTAAAAAAGTCTAAGTAGTGATGGTGAACTCTAAGTAGTGAAAAAGGCTTAGAGTACAATATAATACCATTGTAAAGATATATGAATTCTTTTAGACCTAACAAGTGGTATCAAAGCAATGGTCCAAATCGAGTCATGTGAGTGAAAAGTCTAAGTAGGTTAAGGGTAATTGGATGTTCTGTGGAAATTCTAGAGGAGTGAACCCTATGTGGTGAAAAGTCTAAGCAGATCAATGGTGATCGGATGTTTGGCGAAAATCCTAATGGAGTGAACTTTATGTGGTGAAAAAAAGTTCTTAGAGGATCGGAGTAGGTCGATAGTGATCAGATACTTGAGAAGAGACCCGGAGTAAGTTGATAGTGATCGGATGCTTGAAGGGATACCTGGACCACGAGAATAATGTCTGGAGTAGGTCGATAGTGACCGGATGCTTAAGAGGGAGGTTCGAATCATGAGAATAATATTTATGGTAAGTTGATAGTGACTAGATGCTTAAGAGAAGATATGTATCATCATAATTGATCCGGTGGTAAGGTAGGGTTCGTCCGACAGGTGGTCAAAGTGGTCAACATTAGGCGGGCGTCCGATCGGGCGAATTACCTTCCCGCTTAGCAGATAGAGTAGCCGGTCCAACACTTCAACAGCTCAGTCGGACACCGAGCTTCCGACGCTCATGAAGCTCAACCAGGGAGATAGAAGGCCAAGTGGTCGTTTGTGCATCCCGTTCGGCCGAACAATGGATGCAGCCTCGACCCGGCAGACAAGACTCCCTCGCTCGCCGGGGGAAGCCAGCCAACAGAGCATTGGCCGAGTGGACGCTCAACCCAGTCGTTGCATCGCCCGGACGGTAGACTGGCCGAGCGATTCTCTCGCTCTGTCCAATAACAAACAAAGGGAGCAGTTGACAATATCTTCCTAGGGATCAGTGTCATCGATAGACGGCATGGTCGGCGGCATAGTCAAATAGAGAATCATAAGGTGGAAGCTTCCATTGTCACATCAGGGATATACTCGGGCTGTTAAGGTATGGCATCAGACACGCTTTTCTGACACGACCTTTCCATGTATTCTTTGGGAAGCGTGCATGCCTCGGGAAGCGTGTGCACGCCTCTTGGGAGCTCTATATAAGAAGCCCCAAAGCTTCATCGGAGGTATGCTTTGATCATTGTAGCTACAGTTACGTTACTCCTTTCTTCTCTAGTTCATTCTTCATTCTCCTACTGCCGGTGATTGACTTGAGCGTCGAAGGGCTATCGCCGGGGAACCCCTCCCTGACTCGACACTAATGACTTGTGGTTGCAGGCTCAGCTCGTCCGAGGTTCACGTCATCTTCAGTCGACATCCAGTCAACGTGAGCGCCGTCTACCCAGCGTCCGTCTACTCGCTCTCAGACAGGATCAAATTTGGCGTCGTCTGTGGGAACGTACCTGAATCCGAGCTGAGGAGATGGAAGAAACTGGGCGTCTCCACACTGTGATACTCACTCCAGAGGAGCTCGATGTGCTCATTCAAGTGCGGGCGGCAAAGATAGCCGAACAGTAGCAGCTGAAGGCACTAAGGCACTAGTCGATCGGCTGGCGCAACAAGCGACATCGGCCTCGGGCGGTCGGGCGGCACACGAGAACCGACCGAAGCAACTCTCTATATGGGGACAGAATAAAATGTCGACCGGGACTCCAGGAGAGGTTCCACTAGCACCCATTCCATTTCACCGGGCATTATTTCAGACACTCTCAGAGATTGCTCAGGCCAACCAAGACAGGGGCTCTTCTTCAGACGAGGCCCCCATGTGGGGTGCAAGAAAAGGCAAAGCGTCCCGAGCTGATTCGTTGCCCGAGCGGATCAACCGACAGTTCTCCGAAGCCATTTTGCAAGATCCACTGCCGAGGTACTACACTCCCTTGGCGATCGGGGAGTATAACGGGTCAACTGACCCAGACGATCACCTCGTTAAGTTTGATAACGCCGCCACTCTTCATCAGTATACAGATAGAGTCAAGTATCGAGTGTTCCTCACCACTCTCTCTGGCTCGGCCCAACGGTGGTTTCGGAGGTTGCCGGACAGGTCAATCAGAAGCTTGAAGGACTTCCGAACGGCTTTCCTTCACCACTTCGCGAGCAGTAGACGCTACCAGAAAACAAGCGTCAGCCTGTTCTCCATGAAGCAGGGCCAGAGAGAGACCCTCCGAGCCTACATCCAGCGCTTCAACCAGGTGGCAATGGATATCCCCTCGGTCTCATCCGAGACCATGATGAACGCGTTCACGCAAGGACTCGTGGACGGAGACTTCTTCCAATCGTTCGTCCGGAAGTCACCCCGCGACTACGACCACATGTTGAAGAAGGCCAATGAGTACATAAACATGGAGGAAGCCCAGGCAGCCAGAAGGAAGGAGACTCCATTCGAACCATTGGCGCCAACTGAGCGACGACCGCCGTCCAACCATCAGCCGCCAAGAGGGCCACGGGCCGAAGAAGTGCGGCCACACCAGGAAGCAAGGTCACACGCCGTCTAGCATGTTGCCGCAGAGCGGCCGAGACCCAAGGAGAAGGTATGGACCCCTTTGTTCGTTTCCATCAGTCTGCAACTCATAACACCCGCGACTGCTACGGGTTCAATCCGGTCGCCCAATCGGCGCTTAGGAGTTATCGTCGTTGATCCCCCTCTACCAACCGGTGACACGAGTATCAACGTTTCGAGCGGCGAGAAGAAGCAAGGCGATCCCCGAGGCCGCCTCATCGGAGGAGCGTAGAGCCGATGAGAGCTGGGCGGGAGCGAAACAGGTCGTCCGCTCGGGAAGAGGGGAAGAGGGGAAGAGGAGAACAGGAGCAATGCTGCTCGAGGGGAGATCAACATCATAGCTGGCGGGCCGACTGGCAGAGATTCCAACTGAGCTAGGAAGTCACACGCTCGTTGGTTAAAAATCCATGCGGTGGGCTGCAGTCGGGAGCAGGCCAGCGGACTCGAGATCAGCTTCGGTCCCCGTGATCTCGAGGGAGTTGAAGTGTCGCACGATGACGCACTCATTAGTCAAGTGGTAATTGTCAATTACACTATTCATCATATATTCATTGACATAGGTAGCTCGGTCAACATCATTTTCAAGAAGGTGTTATGTTGGATCGTGAGTTTCGCTAGAGTGGGGGGGGGTGGTGAATAGCGATTTAAAAAAAATCGAGAGTATGCAGCGGAAAAGACGAAATCAAAACAATGCTAACACAAGAACCTTTTACTTGGTTCGGAGCCTTTGGCGACTCCTACTCCAAGGCCCGCACACAAGGGTACTTTCGATGGACAATTCACTAGCAATTCGGAAGTTATTACAAACTAAGTATAGGAATGCCAATGAAAAAAATAAAACAATACCAACAAAGGAAGAAACTTAAAGAGCAGCGTATTGTCGGAGCTTCGCAGCGTCGCAGGAGCACAAGAGAGCGGATTCTGAGTTATTGTTCTGACTCCAGCCTTGACCCTCCTTATATAGGAGGTTCGGGGCACCACAACCCTTCGAGGCGCCCTGAAGTGACGTAGCTGAGCCAACCAGCGAACTTCATGTGGCACAGCGATGTTGAGGATAAAACTTTGCCTCCGGGCGCCTGGGTACCTTCCGGGCGCCTGGGTACCTTCCGGGCACCCGAACCTTGATTTCCAGCAGCTTCCTTCTTACAAGAAAACGTTAATATGAGGCACTTATATCTCCTGCAAAATAGATTATTAGCACAGTTCATAGTTTAACAGAAAGAGTATTAATTAGATTCCGTCTCTTCGAGACCGGAATCTAGTCAAGATCTCGACTTAGAGTTCCAAAATGGTTCTAAGTCGGATCGGCGCCTAAGTTCCCTTCCTGGGAACGCTTCCTCACAGTCCCTCCCCTCCAGTGACTTACCTTTACATTCCTGCCAGACGTCAGGTCATCCCTTCGACCCGTCTGAACTTCGTGTCATCTATCCGGTTAGCCCATCGACCTAGCTGGATTTCGTGTCAAACGTCCGGTCAGTCCCTCGACCCATTTGGACTTCATGCCAGCTATCCCGTCAGCTCGTCGACCTAGCTGTGCTTTGTGCCAGACATCAGGTCAATCCGTCGACCTGTCTGGACTTCTCCTGCACACTCGGTCAGAGTCTTAGATAACAACGAAACTAACTTAACCTATTTTGCCATTCATCAAAACCTGGGTTAGACCGTTAGTGCTAACCGCACCAACAATCTCCCCCTTTTTGATGGAATGACAACTTGGTTAAGTTAGTGTAAAATGCAAGTAAAACAAGCATTAATAGGTTTTTAAGTTAGTTTTTATTTTTAATTTTTTTTAGCTAACTTAACCACCTAACCCTTTCCCTTTGGCATTCATCAAACATAAACATGGATCAAATAATCATAAATACAAAAACATTGCAAAAAGAATACAAATACAAATCAGATCGACTCAGGGGAGTTAAATAATTAGAAATTTTGCTTTAAAAAGTATCTCTTATTCTTTTCAAAATGGCTAAGTTATAAGAAAGATAATTTAGAAAGAGTAATTTTTAATAACTTTTCTAAAATAGTTAAGTTTTGAAAAATAACTAAGTTAGAAAGATAATTAATTTAGCAACATATCTTAGTAGTAAGTTTGCAGATTAATTTTCAAAAGATAATTATTGCAATCATAAATTTATAAAAGCTAATTTTTCAAATATAAGTTTAAAAAAAATCTAAAATTTCAAACATAAGTTTATATGTTACAAAATTTTTCAAAATAAATTTGAACTTGAAACATTTTTCAAACATAAATTCTAAAAAGAAAATTTTACAAAAGTAAAATTTTCAAAAACCAGGTAAAATTTAATGTTCAAAATCTAATTTTTTAAAGTTAAGTTTGTGAAATCTAATTTGCAAAACTAAGTTTCTATTTTCTTAAATTAATTTTCAACATTCAGTTTAAAAAATCATAATTTCAAAACTAAGTTTGTAACATTTGATTTTCAAAACCAGTTTTCAAACCAAGTTTATAACATATAATTTTCAAAACCAAGTTTTAAAAAAAATTTAACATAAAACTTAGTTTTACAAAGGTTAGGTTTCATAAACACATTTCTAAAACATTTTTAGAAGAATAATTTCTAAAATCTAATTTCAAAAATATTTTTAATAAAAAAATGTGAAAATAATTATTGCTCCCCTGAACCTGATATTATTAAAATAAAACTTTTGAAAATATTTGCTAGGAATATTTAATATAAGATTTTAAAAGTATTTTTTTTAAATAAATTGAGGTAGAATTTTCTAAAGAGATTTTAAAGAGAAAATTTAAAAAATAACACATTTTTCTCCCTTAATTTATTAATCCTCCTTATTTTATTACTCTCCTTAATATAATGCTAAGATTTAGGTGTGTTAAATTTCAAAGCCCTAACACATTTTTCTACCTAAGTGTTCTAGGGGACTTAGTAACACTTATATTATTTACATAATTACCTTTGTATCCTTGGTATAATTATTTATTTGAGTTTGATTAATCAATAATTAATTTTAGATTCAGGTGTTTAAGCTTCAGTTTAAGGTTAAATAAGATAAGATTTTATTAATTCAATAATAGTTAACCATTATCAATAATTTATTGATTAATTTTTACTTGATTTAATAATTTAATACATAGTAAAATAATTTAAATTTCGTATTAATTAATTGAGTTAGCCAATGAAAGTGTTAGTTCACGCCATTATTATTTTTTATTTACTTCCTTTTAAATAAAATTAATTTAGTTTGAAGTTAGCATGAAATTAAAGTTATTAAACACAGTTAAGTAAGATTTAACTCAAGTTAATTTTAGTTCTCAAATAAAGTTAGACTTAAACAATTAAGTTCTACTTATTAATTACATAATTAAGTTTAAAGTTTTAGTTAATGGAATTTAAGTTTTTAAGTTAGGTGTCTAAGTTTTAAATGAATTTAAAAGAATTTTTAAATAATTTTTAAAAGTTTTTAAAAATGATTTTAAAATAGTTTTTAAAAGTTTTTAAAATAATTTTTAAAACAATTTTTTAAATAATTTTTAAAAGTTTTTAAAATGATTTTAAAAAGACTTTTTAAATAATTTTTAAAAGAAATTTTAAAAGTTTTAAAATAAATTTTAAAAGAATTTTTTAAATAATTTTTAAAAGTTTTTAAAAATTATTTTTAAAAGAGTTTACAAAAAATTTTTAAAAGAATTTTTAAATAATTTTTTAAAGTTTTTAAAATAATTTTTAAAAGAATTTCTTAAATAATTTTTAAAAGTTTTTTTAAAATGATTTTAAAAAGAGTTTTTAAATAATTTTTAAAGAAATTTTTAAATAATTTTTAAAATTTTTTTAAAATGATTTTTAAAAGAGTTTTAAAAGAATTTTTATAAGAATTTTTAAATGATTTTTTAAAATAATTTTAAAAAGAGTTTTTAAATAATTTTTAAAAGATTTTAAATAATTTTTAAAAAAATTTGAAAATGATTTTTAAAAGAGTTTTTAAATAATTATTAAAAGAATTTTTAAATAATTTTTAAAAGTTTGTAAGATGATTTTTAAAAGAGTTTATAAATAATTTTTAGAAGAATTTTTAAATAATTTTTAAAATAGTTTTTAAAGTTTTTTAAAATAATTTTCAAAAGAATTGTATAAATAATTTTTAAATAATTTTTAAAAGAGCATTTAAATAATTTTTAAAAGAGCTTTAAAATAATTTTTAAATTTTTTAAAATAATTTTTAAAAGAATTTTTTAAATAATTTTAATTTTTTAAAATGATTTTTAAATGAGTGTTTAAATAATTTTTTAAAGTTTTTAAAATGATTTTTCTTTTAAAATAATTTTTTTTTAAAAAATATTTTTTTAAGTTAAAAAGATTTTTGTTTTTTTTTAAAAATATTTTTTTTAAGTTAAAAGGAATTTTTTTTTTTAAAAAAAAATATTTTTTTTAAGTTTAAAAGATTTTTGTTTTCTTTTTAAAATAATTTTTTAAGTTAGAAAGTTTTTTGTTTTTTTAAAAAAATAATTTTTTAAGTTAGAAAGTTTTTTTTTAAATATTTTTTTTAAGTTAAAAGGATTTTTAAAATATTTTTAAGTTAACTTAATTTTAATTTTAATTTAATTTAATTTAATTTTTCTTTAATTTAATTTTAATTTAATTAAATTTTTGTAACGACCCAATTTTCCCTATTTCGAGTTCCAAATATCCATTAAAATATTTGGAAATGTTTTTAAAATATTCTAGAGACTTTTAGAAATTTTTAAAGTAATTTTTGGAGTTCGTTTGGTATTTTTACCAAGAGGAAGAAATTTAAAAAAAAAAAAAAGAGAAAAGGAATATGTTGAAGCCAGGTTTTGAACCCACGACCTCGACCCGAGCCGAACCTCAGCAGAACCCAACCAGCCAACTGGTCTGCAAACGTTTTGTTAATTATATATGGAATAAAATGTATATAAGGTAGATATTAGTAACAGAGAATAAGAGGAAAAAGGGGTGCAGCGAGGATCGAACCTACGATCTGGGGCATCGAGCAAAACCCACTTGACCGGCTGCGCTCGCAGGTTGTGTTAACCTAGGAGGGAGAGAAAAATATTTAAGTTATAGTTGGAACCGAGAATAACTTAAGGGATAAGTTTATATTTCCTTTTCCCGCGACGAAGGGAGCTCGGGAACTCAAGGGAGCCGCCGAGATCAAGCTCCTCTGAACCCTAGAATTTCTTCCCGTCGGCTGTGAGTACAAGGAACCGAGGTGAGTTGCTTCTCACCTGCAGTAGGAGTAGTTCCGATTCGTTTGGTGTTTCCTTGTTTGTTCGAGTTTTACTGTGAAGCATGTTTAGGGATTTTACTTGCTGCCGTGTACTTCAAAGAAGGGAAGAAAAAATATAGAATGAGTTAAGTATGTGGTTTAGATCTCTTTAGTTTCAAACAGAGCAAGGATTTTGTGTTTTGGAATTAGCTACCATGAATAACAAGGGAAGAAAGTAGTAATGCAATTTTTCTTGACTAAAATTCCTGTTTGTCACCTTGTTTGGCATGTTCGGTTTATACAGTGCCTGCAAGTTCGGATTTTGTGCTAAGCAATGAACATAGAATGGGTTAGATAAATTTTTTTTAGCATGTAGTTTGGTTCATTGTCATTGCTTGGTTTCAGTTCGGGTTGTTGCTAACAGTAAGCATGAGGTGGCTGGATTTTGAGCATGTGTGCCATTTTTGTGGGTTACTATTGTTATACAATTGATCAGGCTTAAGAATAGTTTCAATTGGATTTCCTTCTTCCTTGCTAACGTTACTGCTGTTGGGTTTTTGAACAGGTTTTGACTGAAGCATGAGTAGATTTATCTTTAGTTTCATTTGCTATTTTAATAAGCAATGAACATAAGATAGCTTGATTAAATTTTGAGCATGTAGTTAGTTTTCTTTATTGCTGTTAGATTTAAGTTTGAACAGCCCTTATAGTTAGCATTTCTGATTTAGATTTCCTTGTTATGCTGCCATGAACCTCAATTTTAGGTTTTTCCTATGCTGTTTAGATTATTTCCTTGCTGTTTAGTTTTCGTTTGCTGATAGTAAAGCATGAGCAATTATCCATTTGCTAATAATTAAGCAAGATCGGTTTAACATGAGCAGTGTTGATTTCTATTTTTAGTCTTTTGCTATTAGACTAACATGAGCAGTTTTATTTTAGAGTATACTTAAGGAAATCAAATTCAGTTTTTCTTGATTCATATTTGATGTAGCATGCTTAAAGAGTACAGTTCTGTTTTTCTTTGATTTATGTTTATTGTAGCATGTTTAAAGAAGTTTGATTTGTTTTCTTTGCTTGAGTCTGTCGATACATGATTAAAGAATTCTGTTGCTCTATAAAAACTCTAGGATCTAACTGTAGGTGGGAAGAATAAGAGTTTTAATAAATCCTTTAGGGATTTATAAGAAGTTATAAGAAAGAGAGACCAAGGTCTTAATAGGATCCTTAATTTTAAGAATTTGGAATCAGTAGCATATCAAGTGCTCAAAGAAATGCCAAGGCATTTTATTATAAGAGAATTGAAGAATAACAAGTATAAGGAAGTAATAGTTAAAAGAAAATAAGTATTTTACTTTTTAATGGCATGTACCGGATACAAGGTCTAGGACACAAGGTCCATTGGGTGGGCTCCTAGATCGCCCCTAGGCACAAGATCGCCTAGAAGTACCTTAATAGTTTCGGGATTAGCTACCTCAACTCTTATTAAGGATGCGCGCAAATTGGTACAATGCCGGGCCCAAAATAAGTTTATTATTATTTTAAAGTATTAAAGTATAAGTTTTGAAACAAATGAAACAAGCTTCAAATATGTTTAGAATTAGAAAGTTTAGTTTCTTGTTATTTGAAGCATGCAGTAGTAGTTTAATTTGTTTCTTGCTATTAGATTATTCAGCATGTTTAGCTTTATTTGCTTTCAGCATGCAGTTATAGTTTTATTCTTATTAGCATGATTAGCTATACATGTTTAGTTTTTCAGTTAGTATGATTCCTTTGCTATTTATGAGCATGAGTAGTTTTGTATGTTAGCATTCAGTTTTAGCATGTTTTTATTTATATACATGCATATCGAGTTTTTGTGAGTAGATAGCGCTCACTAAGCTTTATGCTTATAGACTGCATTTCCTCCTACTGCAGATAAAGGAAAGGAAAAGATTTAGCGAGGAAGGCGACAAGGTGGTGGTGATGAAAGTGTGTGATGGCTGGACTATGGAGAGATCAAGAGTTTGCTAAGGAGTTGTCAAAACTTACCTGTTTAGAGTTCTTTTAGTTTTCTTTAAATATTATTATGAGTTGAGATTGTAATTAAGTTTATTCCGCACTTGTAGTTGGGTTCCATTGATGGAGTGATATAGTTGTTTGCTATTGCTAGGGTAGTTTCCTTCTTTTATTTGTGATATTATACTGCGTGGTTGTGAAAATATATGTTCCAGCCGCCTGTGGCTAAGTATAGTATGTTTGTATTGTTGTTTTGGTCACCGGTACAGGGGAGACTCTGCCGAAATTTTTCGGTAGGGATTCCTCGTGGTTTTTAATTATACCGGTTAAGTAGAGTTAGTAGTTAAGTAACGGTCACTCTTAGAGAGTAGTAGTAGTAGTAAGAAGGGTGGTCGTTACAGTTGGTATCAGAGCCGGTTTCCATTCTCCAGCATCACACACACATCAGCATCATCCTTGCCGTCTCCAAGTAAGAAAGTATTTAAATTCTTTCTTTATTCTGCTTTCCTTATTAATAACTGCAGTATAGAGTATTTGTTTTTGAATGCTTAAGTAAGATAGAAGATTTTGTTTTCCCTTTTCTATATTCATATATAAGTATGATTAGAAGAGTTAGAGAAGCTATCAAGCCTTTTCCTCTGCATAATTAGAGGTCAAGAAGAGGACGTCCCTGTACCGTTCGTACTGAGGACCGAGTTCAGGAGAACGAAGAGCCCAGAACCCTTGGGCCTATTCTCTCTGAAGTTGTTACTCAACTTCAGAGACAAGTAGCGAGCAGCAACAAGTGATTGCCAATCTAATGGCCAATCAGAAGCCAGCTTCTCCCACTCCCCCAACCATTAATGTGGAGACCCCAGTGGTGACTGAAGTCCTATCGGTTGTCCTAGAAGTCTCCACAACACCTAGAAGACAAGAAGCATACCTCATCCAGTGGCTGAAGCTGAAACCAGAAAGATTCTCAGGCACGATTGAGCCCTGGGATGCCCAGGCTTGGTTCAAGACATTTGAGAGCACAATGGAGCTTCTTGACTGACCAGAAGTTGAGAAAGTTGATACCATTAAGTGTGCCTCTTTCTGCCTATCTGGAGATGCTTGTATGTTGTGGGAGCGAGTTAAGAGTAAGAGAGCAGTCAACCAGATGTGCTGGGTTGACTTCGAGATAGAGTTTTACGAAGAATTCTTCCGTCAACGGATCACCAATAAACATTATGAGGAGTTTATAGAATTTAGACCAGGTGACCTACCGGTAGAAGAGGCGATCAAAAGATTTAACAGGCTAGCTCACCTTTGCCTATAGTTAGTAAGTACAGTGAAAGAACGAGTCAGACTGATGCTCCTAACGCTGAGACCAGAAATAACACCTAATGTGAGTAGTGAAACTCACTGACCATAGATTGGTGAAGAGCTGGTCAGCAGGGTATTAGAGAGAGCACTATCTGAACAACACCAAACACAACGAGCGCAACACAAGCCAGTCAAGATAGAAGACAAGACAGTGGGGAAACAGAGACCCCAGTCAAGTAATCAGAACTGGAAGGACAAAGATAACAAGAAAGACCCAAGCAGGAAGATGTTTGGGTAGTCTGTGAGTATCCAAAGGTATTTTCAGAAGGGCTACCTGGACTACCTCCCAACAAAGAAGTGGAGTTTGAGATTGAATTGGTTCCTGGTACCGATCTGATTTCAAAAGCTCCATACCGTATGTCGCCAGCAGAGCTGAAAGAATTACAAGAACAACTTCAGGAGCTGCTTGACAAAAGCTTCATCCGCCCTAGTCATTCACCATGGGGAACTCCCGTGATGTTCGTCAAGAAAAAGGACGGATCTATGCGGATGTGCATAGATTATAGGGCTCTGAATCAAGTGACCATCAAGAACAAGTATCCACTGCCTAGAATCGACGACTTATTTGATCAGTTGAGAGGGGCAACAGTGTTCTCCAAGATAGACCTGCGCTCTGGGTACCATCAGTTGAAAGTGAAGGAAAAGGATATACCCAGAACGACTTTCAGGACCAGATACGGACACTACGAGTTCGTAGTAATGCCTTTTGGAGTGACTAATGCACCTGCAGTTTCATAGACATGATGAACAGAGTGTTCAGAGAATACCTTGACAAGTTTGTCATTGTGTTCATCGACGACATTCTAGTCTATTCAAGGACCTCAGAGGAACATGACACACACTTGAGGATAGTATTGCAGACCTTTCAGCAAAAGCAGCTGTATATTAAATTCTCAAAGTGCGAATTCTGGTTAGATCAGGTGGCGTTTCTAGGCCACATAATTTCTAAAGAAGGTATTCAAGTGGATCCAGCCAAAGTAGAAGCGGTCAGCAATTGGAAGAGACCCAAGAATGCCAGGGAGATCAGAAGCTTCCTTGGTTTAGCTGGGTACTACAGGAAATTCGTGGAAGACTTTTTCAGAATAGCCTCTCCACTTACAACCCTCACCAAAAAGAACAAGAAGTTTGAATGGTCAGATAAATGTGAGCAGAGTTTCCAAGAGTTGAAGAAGAGACTGACCAGTGCTCCTATCCTGATAGTTCCAGAGAGTGACAAGAGTTTTGACATCTACAGTGATGCTTCCAAGATGGGCTTAGGAGTTGTACTCATGCAAGAAGGAAAAGTCATAGCCTATGCTTCCAGACAACTCAAAGACTACGAGAAGAACTATCCCACTCACGATCTTGAGCTGGCAGCTGTGGTTTTTGCACTGAAACTCTGGCGACATTATTTGTATGGAGTTTAGTGTAGAATCTTCACAGATCATCAGAGTCTTAAGTATTTCTTCACTCAGAAGGACTTAAATATGAGACAGCGCAGGTGGCTGGAGTTGGTCAAAAATTATGACTGTGAAATCCTCTACCATCCAGGCAAAGCTAATAAAATGGCAGATGCACTAAGCAGAAAATCCAGTGCATCCCTGATATCTTTGTCATCATTAGCCCTACCACTACAGAAGGAGTTGTCAGATTTTGGTATGGAAATTATTTATGGGCAACTCTCTGCATTGACCTTAGAGTCAACCCTGCTTGAGGATATACAGAGAAAGCAAAGTGAAGATCCTGATATCCAAAAGATCAAGCAAGGGATACAAGAAGAAGGAAATTCAGAGTTTTGAGTATCAGACAGTGGAATTCTTTATCAGGGGAGTCGCCTTTGTGTTCCCAATGATGAAGAGCTGAGAAAAGAAATGGAAGTAGAACTGAGCATTCAGACAGAACTGATAGATGAGACTACCCAGGCTATCCAGAAGATCAGACAGAGGATTGAGACTGCCCAGAGTAGACAGAAGAGTTATGCTGACATACGCCGTAGGCCACTTGAGTTCCAAGTAGGGGATTCAGTTTTTCTCAAGGTTGCTCCTATGAAGGGAGTGATGAGATTTGGCAAGAAGGGCAAATTAAGTCCTCGTTATGTAGGACCTTACCTGATCACAGAAAGGATTGGGAAAGTAGCTTACAAGCTGGATTTACCACAGGACATGTCAGCAATACATAATGTATTTCATGTCTCTCTGCTAAAGAAGTGTCTCCACGACCCTAGCCAAGTGATTCAGCCTCAGTCAGTGCAGATCCAGGAGGATCTTAGTTATAAGAGCAGACCTACACAGATAGTGGACAGAGCAGTCAAGAGATTAAGAAACAAAGAAGTGCCACTAGTGAAGGTCATCTGGCAGAACCAGAAGCACGAGGAAATCACTTGGGAGCATGAGGACAGTATGAGACAGAAGTATCCAGAGCTATTCTAAGTTCGAGGATGAACTTTTTATAAGGTATGGGGAATTGTAACAACCCAATTTTCCCTATTTCGAGTTCCAAATGTCCATAAAAATATTTGGAAATGCTTTTAAAATATTCTAGAGATTTTTAGAAATTTTTAGAGTATTTTTAGGCAATTTTTGGAGTTCGTTTGGTATTTTTACCAAGAGGAAGAAGTTTTAAAAAAAAAAAAGAGAAAAGGAATATGTTGAAGCCAGGTTTTGAACCCACGACCTCGACTCGAGCCGAACCTCAGCTGAACCCAGCCAGCCAACTGGTCTGCAAACGTTTTGTTAATTATATATGGAATAAAATGTATATAAGGTAGAAGTTAGTAATAGAGAATAAGAGGAAAAAGGGGTGCAGCGAGGATCGAACCTGCGATCTAGGGCATCAAGCAAAACCCGCTTGACTGGCTGTGCTCGCGGGTTGTGTTAACCTAAGAGGGAGAGAAAAATATTTAAGTTATAGTTGGAACCGAGAATAACTTAAGGGATAAGTTTATATTTCCTTTTCCCGCGATGAAGGGAGCTCGGGAACTCAAGGGAGCCGCCGAGATCAAGCTCCTCTGAATCCTAGAATTTCTTCCCGTCGGCTGTGAGTACAAGGAACCGAGGTGAGTTGCTTCTCACCTACAGTAGGAGTAGTTCCGATTCGTTTGGTGTTTCCTTGTTTGTTCGAGTTTTACTGTGAAGCATGTTTAGGGATTTTACTTGCTACCGTGTACTTCAAAGAAGGGAAGAAAACATATAGAATGGGTTAAGTATGTGGTTTAGATCTCTTTAGTTTCAAACAGAGCAAGGATTTTGTGTTTTGGAATTAGCTACCATGAATAACAAGGGAAGAAAGTAGTAATGCAATTTTTCTTGACTAAAATTCCTGTTTGTCACCTTGTTTGGCATGTTCGGTTTATACAGTGCCTGCAAGTTCGGATTTTGTGCTAAGCAATGAACATAGAATGGGTTAGATAAGTTTTTTTTAGCATGTAGTTTGGTTCATTGTCATTGCTTGGTTTTAGTTCGGGTTGTTGCTAACAGTGAGCATGAGGTGGCTAGATTTTGAGCATGTGTGCCATTTTTATGGGTTACTGTTGTTATACAATTGATCAGGCTTAAGAATAGTTTCAATTGGATTTTCTTCTTCCTTGCTAACGTTACTGCTGTTGGGTTTTTGAACAGGTTTTGACTGAAGCATAAGTAGATTTATCTTTAGTTTCATTTGCTATTTTAATAAGCAATGAACATAAGATAGCTTGATTAAATTTTGAGCATGTAGTTAGTTTTCTTTATTGCTGTTAGATTTAAGTTTGAACAACCCTTATAGTTAGCATTTCTGATTTAGATTTCCTGATTTAGATTTCCTTGTTATGCTGCCATGAACCTCAATTTTAGGTTTTTCCTATGCTGTTTAGATTATTTCCTTGCTGTTTAGTTTTCGTTTGCTGATAGTAAAGCATGAGCAATTATCCATTTGCTAATAAAGCAAGATCGGTTTAACATGAGCAGTGTTGATTTCTATTTTTAGTCTTTTGCTATTAGACTAACATGAGCAGTTTTATTTTAGAGTATACTTAAGGAAATCAAATTCAGTTTTTCTTGATTCATATTTGATGTAGCATGCTTAAAGAGTACAGTTCTATTTTTCTTTGATTTATGTTTATTGTAGCATGTTTAAAGAAGTTTGATTTGTTTTCTTTGCTTGAGTCTGTCGATACATGATTAAAGAATTCTGTTGCTCTATAAAAACTCTAGGATCTACCTGTAGGTGGGAAGAATAAGAGTTTTAATAAATCCTTTAGGGATTTATAAGAAGTTATAAGAAAGAGAGACCAAGGTCTTAATAGGATCCTTAATTTTAAGAATTTGGAATCAGTAGCATATCAAGTGCTCAAAGAAATGCCAAGACATTTTATTATAAGAGAATTGAAGAATAACAAGTATAAGGAAGTAATAGTTAAAAGAAAATAAGTATTTTACTTTTTAATGGCATGTACCAGACACAAGGTCCAGGACACAAGGTCTATTGGGTGGGCTCCTAGATTGCCCCTAGGCACAAGATCGCCTAGAAGTACCTTAATAGTTTCGGGATTAGCTACCTCGACTCTTATTAAGGATGCGCGTAAATTGGTACAATGCCGGGCCCAAAAGAAGTTTATTATTATTTTAAAGTATTAAAGTATAAGTTTTGAAACAAATGAAACAAGTTTCAAATATGTTTAGAATTAGAAAGTTTAGTTTCTTTTTATTTGAAGCATGCAGTAGTAGTTTAATTTGTTTCTTGCTATTAGATTATTCAGCATGTTTAGCTTTATTTGCTTTCAGCATGCAGTTATAGTTTTATTCTTATGAGCATGATTAGCTATACATGTTTAGTTTTTCAGTTACTATGATTCCTTTGCTATTTATGAGCATGAGTAGTTTTATATGTTAGCATTCAGTTTTAGCATGTTTTTATTTATATACATGCATATCGAGTTTTTGTGAGTAGATAGTGCTCACTAAGCTTTATGCTTATAGATTGCATTTCCTCCTACTGCAGATAAAGGAAAGGAAAAGATTTAGCGAGGAAGGCGACAAGGTGGTGGTGATGAAGGTGTGTGATGGCTGGACTATGGAGAGATCAAGAGTTTGCTAAGGAGTTGTCAAAACTTACCTGTTTAGAGTTCTTTTAGTTTTCTTTAAATGTTATTATGAGTTGAGATTGTAATTAAGTTTATTCCGCACTTGTAGTTGGGTTCCATTGATGGAGTGATATAGTTGTTTGCTATTGCTAGGGTAGTTTCCTTCTTTTATTTGTGATATTATACTGCGTGGTTATGAAAATATATGTTCCAGCCGCCTGTGGCTAAGTATAGTATGTTTGTATTGTTGTTTTGGTCACCGGTACAGGGGAGACTCTGCCGAAATTTTTCGGTAGGGATTCCTCGTGGTTTTTAATTATACCGGTTAAGTAGAGTTAGTAGTTAAGTAACGGTCACTCTTAGATAGTAGTAGTAAGAAGGGTGGTCGTTACAATTTTAATTTAATTTAATTTAATTTAATTTTAATTTTAAAGCCTTAATCATCTCTCATGATCTAAATTATCAATTAGGGAATCCCATAGTTTTGTGAGATGAATTAGATTCCATTTTAGGATTTGGTTTAACTTTGTGTTAAATTCAGGTTTAGCTTTGGGCTCATCAAATAGACATTCTTTGGATAAACTCTTGGGCTATGGTGAGTCACCTTGACATCATTAGAGTAACCATGCCTTCGAGGTTTTCAAAATAGTCCTATCCACTGAAGTTAATACAAAACCTTGGTCTAACTAATTATGATCCGTAAAGGGTAGCTTCACTTAGTTCCAATTAGCCGAATGCATCAGGTCGAAGCCATATCTTCCTAGACATACATAGACTAAGCTTCCCTAACGTACTATCATCCAAAATTCACCAGTACCGTAGGTCAAGTTAAACTTTTTTCCTTTTTAAACTAGTCCTAATTACCCTACCCGGTAGGTTACTCTTGGTTACCCTGACGCATAGATTATTTTTGAAGGTTCCAGTTATTTTGAAGCCTCCCCCTGAATTATAGGCTTTCCTTTTAAGATTTTTGTATAATTGAAGTTAGTTTCAGTTAAGATTTAATATTTAATTTGTAATTTAAATTTAAGTTTTTAATTTTGAATTAATTAAATTGGTCAAATTATCTTTCTTTAAAAGAATATATTTAATATTTAAATTTTCTTTCAATTTTAATTTTATTAAGTTAATTGAATTATCTTTCTTTAATAGATTATTGTTAATGTTTAAGTTTTTATTAATTTTTAAATTTGAATTAATTAAATTATTTGGATTATATTTCCTTAAAGGTTTATCTTTTATCCTTTCATTAATTGTTAATTTTGAATTTTCGAGATTATCTTTGTTTAATATGTTATCTTTAACATTTAATTTTAAGTATGTTAAATTTAGATGATTTTATCCGTATATTTTCTTTGTCTTTTAAGTTGATATGATTAGTTGAATTTATTATCTTTAAAATTTAATTTTTTGTTAATTAAATTATCTTAGGTTTGGATAGGATTTTCATATTGATATTGTATAGATTATTAAACAATTTATTATTTTTATCTAGATCAATATTGACCTTATCATTATTATTTAAATTTTCAGATTTGTTTAGGTTTAAATTTGAATTTTTAGGGTTATTAATTATTTTCAGATTTTCTGAATTTTCTAAATTAATTAGATTTGTTTTATCAGAAAATATCCTAGGGGTATTTTTGCAAGTATTGTCAGCTATACTATTTTCATAGATATTTTCAGAAATATCCAAATTAACATGTATATTCTTTAAACTACTATTAGCAGAGGTATTTTGGTAAATATTACTAACCTTGAGCGCAACCCCTAATTCAGCAGACTTCTCTGTTGGATCTGACTCAAGTTTGGATTCGATTTCGACTTGATCGTCCAACTCCAACGGCTCCTCGTGAAGTTTGATCAACTATGTCCAAAGCTCATATGCATTCTTTTACTTTTCTAGTTTGCATAAAACATTGTTAGGCATAATATTGTTAGTTAGAGCCCTAGAGCCAATCATTTGATGATTGTATGGACTCATTGTATCATATTCTTGTATATTAATAAAGGCATTTGTTTGGTTATTATACTTATTTGTATTAGTGCCAAATAGACTAAGTATAATAGCGTCCTTGAGTAGAAGGTTCATACCTATATCAATCGATTAGTTGAATCGATAGTGAGATGATATAGGGAACACTACTCTAAATCATTCTAGTCGAGTATTAACATTCAGGGACAATGTTAATACAATAAGACTAGCATGTAGGTCAGCTCGATGACTTGATCTCACAAGTCATGGATATAGAGATATCAAGCTGACACATGGGTATGCATTAGAGAATGTATACTGAATGACCCGCCATGAGAAAGTATCATGGATCGTTATATGAGTGTCATATACTTTCTCATGTGGCTATTAGTATGACTATTAGTCCTTTGACCTGAAGTTACCATGGATCCCTACATAAGGAGTTATGCACTTTGGTTTCGTCAAATGTCACCCGTAACAGGGTGGACTATAAAGGCGATTACTAGGTATGTAACAAATTATGCAGAGGGATGTGAGTGATGTAGATGGGATCTATCCCTCTCATATGACGGGAGCGACATCAATATTCTTGATAGAGTTAGACCACGAAGTGCATGGCCATGCCCAAATGAGTCAACATTAGATGTTGAGCTCATTTGATTGAGTGAGTCTACTTGGAGTTCAAGATTTAGATTGATTAGAGGATGACACGGTCTATGCCTCACCTTGATCAATCTAGATGTCTAGGATAGAAGGACAATGTCACATATTGTGAGGAGTCACAATTAGTAGTCACAAGGTGATGTTGGATCTCAACATTCTTGTAACTTGGGTAGTAATGATGTGTTGCTAGATACCGCTCATTACTTATGCTCCTAAATGAGTTTAGGGGCATTGCCAACGTTACAAGAACCTATAGGGTCACACACTTAGGACATTTAGATGGAGATTTGGTTCATATGATGAACCAAGAGGATTAGATTCATTTGATGAATCAAATTAGATTAAGAGTAATCCAAATTGGGCTAATTGAGTTAGACTCAAGTTGATTCATGTATTTAATGAGTCTAATTTAGATTATGACTCATTAGATCAATTTAATTTAATGAATTAGATTCATTATATTAAGTTGGCTTGAATCAAATGGTTAGATTAGATCAACCATGAGAGAGATTGAGTCAAGTTTGACTTGACTAGAGAGGAAGAGGAAGAGTCAAGTTTGACTTGACTCTTTGCCACATCATGAGTGAGGTGGCAAGATGTGGACCAATAGTGTTGTTCCACATCATCTTGCTTTGCCACCTCATGGACGTTACAAGCCTCCATTGCATTTAATGTGGGTTGGCCACATTAAATGAGTGGAGGTTACTCATTTGCCACATCATTGTGAGGTGGCAAGATGTGGACCAATGGTAATGATCCACATCTTCATGATGTGCCACATTATAGGAGTTACACAACACCTCTTAATGACCTCCACTTAATTGTAATTAAGTGGAAATGGGGGTTACACAACCAAATGTGGCCGGCCACTTTTGATTGAATGAGGAATTCATTTTTTCATTCAAGTGATTACTCCTTCTTCTTCCTCAAGCTCTCCCTCTCCCTCTCCTCCTTGCTTGGCCGAATCTTACCAAGGTGCTAGCACACCTTTGTGTGAGGTTTTTCTCCACCTATGTGTCTATGTGGATACTTCTAGAGGACCAACGCTTGACGGTCTAGAGATCTGGCAACTCCTTGGACGAGCGGGAACGCGAAAGGGCACACAACAAGGGTAAAGCTCTTAATATGTAGATCTAGGAGTAGATCTAAAAAGGTTTTTCAAACTCGTACTCGTATTTATCGTTCGGTTTTCCTTGCACGGATCCGTTGGCCTTGGCTGATTCGGGGTTTTCGCGACGCGAAAAGCGCTTTTCGCGGCCCGAAGAACCCAACAGTGGTATCAGAGCAACGTGCAAGGCTTGTACGAGTTTGTTTTTGGTTTTATGAAAACTAAAGTTTCTGTAATTTTCTGTAAAATTATGATTTTCGAATTTTTATGGGTAATTTTTCCGTAGAAGCGAAGCACAAGTGTCTCGGCACTTGTA
Organism: Zingiber officinale; assembly: GCF_018446385.1. Classification (NCBI taxonomy): domain Eukaryota; kingdom Viridiplantae; phylum Streptophyta; class Magnoliopsida; order Zingiberales; family Zingiberaceae; genus Zingiber; species Zingiber officinale. The sequence continues at coordinate 102,286,766 of NC_055987.1, read as the reverse complement.
GGCTTCGGCTACCGGAAAGATTTTTCCAAAACGGCTTCGTTTCGCCCCAAAATTTTTGGGGACAGTGGGCTTGGGTGCCATTAGATCGCTTAGGAGCAACTCACGATGGTTAGATCGCGGGTAGGGGTACTGCCCCTAACCCCGCAAGGGGATTTGCTCCGCGGTTGCACCCGAAACCCGCCGGAAAGATTTTTCCGAAACGGCAATGTCTCGGCCCAAATCGTTTTGGGACAGCGGGTTTAGGCGCTGTTAGATCGCAACGGAACCCTCGCGATGGTTAGATCGCGGGTAGGGGCGCTGCCCCTGGCCCCGCAAGGGGATCCGTTCCGCGATTGTGCCCGAAACCGATAAACAGGTCCGCCGGAAAATTTTACTCGTAAAATTGTAAAAATTAATTTTAAAATTACAGAAAATTATGAAAATATATAATTTTGAATTATATATTAATTTTGTGATAATCATGGCCCAAAAACCCAATATGATTGGATTGTGTTGTAATTCATAATACGGCCTGCGTGCCGTTATGTGTTTGCGAGTGTTGTATTTTATTCGCGACCTGCGCGTCGTGCCTTCTCTTATATTCTTGTTGTAAATTAGATTTAGACTCGAATGTAACTCGAGTTTCAAATTGTAATGTACAAATTGGAGCAGTGGAGGGTTCACACGAGACGGAGTTCCGAAGCGGGCACGAGCAACACAAGGTGGTCAAAGGGAGGAGCTTGGAGAAGCTGTTGACCCTAGGTTGACCAATCGATCTTCTCATTGGCTTGAGAAGATCGTAGTAGGGCCATGACTAAATCACAAATAGATTAATTTATTGCTTGTGTATGTGATGCATATTTAATAAGTAGTTAATTAATTAGTGCCTTACGATTAGATTAGATCTAAGTCGTGCACATGATGCACCCTTGCGATTAGATTAGATCTAAGTCGTGCACAAGATGCATCCTTCTCGATTAGATTAGATCTAGATCGAACCAACTCTAAATGCCTAACCGTGTCGTGATACCTATCACTACCTCGATCACATGTATTGTTGAATCTGCCAAAGCAGAGCAATACATATTATCTTGGTACGGAGGGACAATCTTGGTCCCGCCTATCAACGCATGGGTGAATACAAACTCAATTAGATTGAGTATTCCTAGTTACTCGGTTGGATCGAGTCAACTATAGGCATTCTTCCAATAGTTGGAAAGGTAGGACAAAATCACGTTTATATTAACTCTCGGGCGTATTAGCCAAAGCTAACTCGAGTTTTAATATAAATATGGATCTTGATCCTATAAACAAGAGTTGCATAGAGATGTAATTGGTAATCGTTACCTACCGATCATACTAAGCCTTGGGCGTATTAGCCAAAGCTAACTCAAGGGTTAGTATGATGTGGATCTTGACCCACATGAATTATAGTATTCAGTGAGAGCATCATTTAATTAAAGGTCTAATTAAATGATTTTAAAAGAATATGATATTTATTTCTGTAAATTTTCTGTTGTAGATAACCATGATGTCGAACACGAATTCCTTCTCCCTACGATCTATCCTTGAGAAGGACAAGCTCAACGGAGCAAATTTCCTGAACTGGTACAGGAACCTGAGAATAGTTCTCACTCAGGAACGTAAACTGTACGTTCTGGAGTAGCCCATTCTGGAGGCTCCTCCTGCCACTACCCCGCGAGCTGACCGAGATGCTTTCAAGAAGCATCAAGATGACGCATTAGATGTGTCCTGTCTTATGCTCGCAACCATGAACTCTGAGCTTCAGAAGCAACATGAGTTGATGAGCACTTACGATATGGTTGAACATCTTTGTCACCTATATCAAGGACAAGCAAGGCACTGGAAGAGGAACTCCAAAGAATACCTGGAAGATCTTACGAAGAAGAGAAATAAGATTTCTACTTCAGGTATAAATGTTATAGAAGTCAACCTCTCTATTTCTTCGTCGTGGGTATTAGATACCGGATGTGCTTCGCACATTTGTACTAATGTACAAGCGCTGAGAAATAGCAGAGCATTGGCAAAGGGCGAGGTGGACCTACGAGTAGGCAATGGAGCACGAGTTGCTGCTGTTGCTGTAGGAACTTATCAGCTATCTCTGCCCTCTGGGCTTGTACTAGATTTAGATGATTGTTGTTATATGCCTGCTCTTACTAAGAACATAGTTTCAGTTTCTTGTTTAGACAAGAAAGGATACTCTTTTATAATAAAAGACAAATGTTGTTCTGTTTATTTAAAAGATATGTTCTATTGTAGTGCACCACTAATAAACGGACTCTATATTCTAGACCTTGAAAGCCCTATCTATAACATTAGTACCAAGAGGTTCAAGTCAAATGACATGAACCAAACCTACCTCTGGCACTGTCGCTTAGGTCATATAAATGACAAGCGCTTATCCCAGCTCCATAAGGATGGTATGTTGGACTCATTTGATTTTGAATCATATGAGGTATGCGAGTCATGCCTACGAGGCAAGATGACCAAGACTCCCTTTAGTGGGCACAGCGAGAGAGCGACTAATTTGTTAGGACTCATACATAGTAATGTATGTGGCCCTTTCAATGTCGCTGCTAGAGGCGGTTATAGGTACTTCATCACATTTACTGATGACTTCAGTAGATACGATTATGTGTACTTAATGACACATAAGTCCGAATCCTTTGAAAAGTTCAAAGAATTCAAGAATGAAGTACAGAACCAGCTTGGCAAGAGTATTAAGATACTTCGATCCGATCGAGGTGGAGAATACCTTAGCCATGAGTTCCGTGACTATCTAGCTGAGTGTGGGATTCTATCCCAACTCACTCCTCCTGGAACACCACAGTGGAATGGTGTATCCGAACGGAGGAATCGTACCTTATTAGATATGGTACGATCTATGATGAGTCACACAGATCTTCCGACATACCTTTGGGGCTATGCTCTAGACACGGCAGCTTTCATTCTCAACCGAGTTCCATCCAAGGCCGTGATAAAGACACCATATAGGATATGGACTGGGAGAGATGCCCAGGTATCTTTCATCAGGATTTAGGGTTGTGAGGCTTACGTACGACGTCAAGTCTCAGACAAATTAGGACCCAAATCCGACAAGTTAGAGCCCTAGAGCCAATCATTTGATGATTGTATGAACTCATTGTATCATATTCTTGTATATTAATAAAGGCATTTGTTTAGTTATTATACATATTTGTATTAGTGCCAAATAGACTAAGTATAATAGCGTCCTTGAGTAGAAGGTTCATACCTATATCAATCGATTAGTTGAATCGATAGTGAGATGATATAGGGAACACTACTCTAAATCATTCCTAGTCGAGTATTAACATTCAGGGACAATGTTAATACAATAAGACTAGCATGTAGGTCAGCTCGATGACTTGATCTCACAAGTCATGGATATAGAGATATCAAGCTGACACATGGGTATGCATTAGAGAATGTATACTGAATGACCCGCCATGAGAAAGTATCATGGATCGTTATATGAGTGTCATATACTTTCTCATGTGGCTATTAGTATGACTATTAGTCCTTTGACCTGAAGTTACCATGGATCCCTACATAAGGAGTTATGTACTTTGGTTTCGTCAAACGTCACCCGTAATAGGGTGGACTATAAAGGCGATTACTAGGTATGTAACAAATTATGCAGAGGGATGTGAGTGATGTAGATGGGTCTATCCCTCTCATATGACGGGAGCGACATCAATATTCTTGATAGAGTTAGACCACGAAGTGCATGGCCATGCCCAAATGAGTCAACATTAGATGTTGAGCTCATTTGATCGAGTGAGTCTACTTGGAGTTCAAGATTTAGATTGATTAGAGGATGACACAGTCTATGTCTCACATTGATCAATCTAGATGTCTAGGATAGAAGGACAATGTCACATATTGTGAGGAGTCACAATTAATAGTCACAAGGTGATGTTGGATCTCAACATTCTTGTAACTTGGGTAGTAATGATGTGTTGCTAGATACCGTTCATTACTTATGCTCCTAAATGAGTTTAGGGGCATTGCCAACGTTACAAGAACCTATAGGGTCACACACTTAGGACATTTAGATGGAGATTTGGTTCATATGATGAACCAAGAGGATTAGATTCATTTGATGAATCAAATTGGATTAAGAGTAATCCAAATTGGGCTAATTGAGTTAGACTCAAGTTGATTCATGTATTTAATGAGTCTAATTTAGATTATGACTCATTAGATCAATTTAATTTAATGAATTAGATTCATTATATTAAGTTGGCTTGAATCAAATGGTTAGATTAGATCAACCATGAGAGAGATTGAGTCAAGTTTGACTTGACTAGAGAGGAAGAGGAAGAGTCAAGTTTGACTTGACTCTTTGCCACATCATGAGTGAGGTGGCAAGATGTGGACCAATAGTGTTGTTCCACATCATCTTGCTTTGCCACCTCATGGACGTTACAAGCCTCCATTGCATTTAATGTGGGTTGGCCACATTAAATGAGTGGAGGTTACTCATTTGCCACATCATTGTGAGGTGGCAAGATGTGGACCAATGGTAATGATCCACATCTTCATGATGTGCCACATCATAGGAGTTACACAACACCTCTTAATGACCTCCACTTAATTGTAATTAAGTGGAAATGGGGGTTACACAACCAAATGTGGCCGGCCACTTTTGATTGAATGAGGAATTCATTTTTTCATTCAAGTGATTACTCCTTCTTCCTCAAGCTCTCCCTCTCCCTCTCCTCCTTGCTTGGCCGAATCTTACCAAGGTGCTAGCACACCTTTGTGTGAGGTTTTTCTCCACCTACGTGTCCGTGTGGATACTTCTAGAGGACCGACGCTTGACGGTCTAGAGATCCGGCAACTTCTTGGACGAGCGGGAACGCGAAAGGGCACGCAACAAGGGTAAAGCTCTTAATATGTAGATCTAGGAGTAGATCTAAAAAGGTTTTTCAAACTCGTACTCGTATTTATCGTTCGGTTTTCCTTGCACGGATCCGTTGGCCTTGGGTGATTCGGGGTTTCCGCGATGCGAAAAGCGGTTTTCGCGGCCCGAAGAACCCAACAAATATCACAAATAATTTTACTTACATTTTTGTTCAGTTCCGAGTCCTGAGAAGATTTTCTCAATATTAGCACATTATCGAAATCTAAGCTTCCTAAGAAACATTCAATTGATCGTTTCCAGTAGTTGAAATCTTCTTGATCGTATGGTAGTGGTTCGTGGGGGTTCCGTCCTTCTTGAAGAGACATTGGTCTTGCACACAACGAAACAGAGAAAAAGTCCCAAGACTTGGTCTTGGATTAGTAGTGTTGGAAAAAAATATAGTATTTCACTATTTTTGAAAATAAAATAAAATATTAATAAAAAAATATTATTTCAAAATTTTGAAAATATAATATTTTGTCAATACTAAACAATGGTGAAAAGATTACGATGTATTTTTCAAAAACAGTTTTGGAGGGAAAAAAAATGAAAGGCGTAAGATTTTATTTTAAACATCAACGATATCTAATTTTTCTTTTAAAAAAACCCCCCCCTTTGCCTGATTAGTGGTTGCACCAAATCAGAGCGGTACTTGGAAGGCCTCAAAAGGCCACTTTCATTTATAAGAAAAGATGGTTAAGTGGGAACTCCTTAAAGATCAACGATACCAATTGTAGGATCAAAAAGAATTTAAATATCTCCACAATGGTATGATATTATCCACTTTGGGCCTAAGCCCTTATGATTTTGCTCTTGGGCTCTCCCCAAAAGGCCTCATACCAATGGAGATATCTTTTCTCTTATAAATCCATGATCTTTTCCATGTGTTTTTAATGTGGGACTATGTTTGCAACATTGCAATCCCAACAATCCTCCTCCCCCCCCCAAACAAAGGACTACAGGCTTCCCACGTCCGATCTATGACCCACCAGGTCTTCTGCCCCTTGGTCCACCCGACCTACTAGGACTTCCTTGCCTATCCGCAACTAGGACTTCCGGCCTAGTGTCTGGTCCTCTTGATCCGAACATAAGAGCCCTCACTTTCTTTGTTCGAGGTCAATATTGTACTCACATGGCTCAATCAGACCATAGCTCTTGTGTACAGTTGGCGGTTAAACCTTCTGGCAGTCCGGGCTCTGATACCAATTGTAGGATCAAAAAGAATTTAGATATCTCCATAATGGTATGATATTGTCCGCTTTGGGCCTAAGCTCTCATGGCTTTGCTCTTGGACTCTCCCCAAAAGACCTCATGCCAATGGAGATATCTTTTCTCTTATAAATCTATGATCTTTCCCATGTGTTTTCAATGTGAGACTATGTTTGCAACCTTGCAACCCCAACACGTTCGACCAGCTCCAAATTGATAGAGGTGAACTATTGCCAATGACACCCCCTCTATACGAGTTCACCGACAATGAAGTCTTGCCGATTGGCCAGATCAAGATGACCATCTCGCTCGGGGAGGAACCACTCTGGAGGACAAGGGCCACCAACTTCATCGTAGTAGATACCCCCTCAGCCTACAATGCCATTTTGGGCCGTCCGACCCTCAATGAATTCCGAGCAGCCGTTTCAACCTTCTGCCAGAAGATTAAGTTCCCGGTAGAAGATCGAGTTGGAGAAGTAAAGGGGGATCAGCTGGCTGCTCGGAGGTGCTATGTCGAGATGGTCAAGACCGAGGCAAAGATCGCTCGGAAGACACCTCGGATGGAGGTAAACACCATAACCGAGAATCCCCCTACTTTAATTTATGAAGAAAAGGAGAAAGTACAGATACATCCGAGCCGAGTAGAGGTGACAACTTTCATAGCGTCTGACTTGGAGGCCGGATAGATGGCCGAGCTGATCAGATGCCTTCAATAGAATCATGATGTCTTTGCATGGTCCACGCATGAGCTGCCCGGCATTTCCCCGAGCGTCGTGCGATATGAGCTTCACGTCCGACCAAATGCTCGGCCGGTGAAGTAAAGGATGAGAGACTTCAGCGCTGAACAGAACCTGATAATCTGGGCGAAGATTGAGAGACTGCTAGAGGCCGGCCATATACGTGAGGTTCAGTTTCCGAGCTGGCTCGCCAATGTAGTGCTGGTCTCCAAGCCGGGCAACAAGTGGAGGGTCTGTATCGACTTTTGGGATCTTAACAAAGCATGCCCGAAGGACTTCTATCCCTTGCCTATGATCGATCAGATGGTAGACTCCATGGCCGGGTGCGAGCTGATATGCATGTTGGACGCATATCAGGGGTATCATCAAGTGTCGCTCGCCCGTGAAGACCAAGAGAAAGTCAGCTTAGCTTCATCACCGCCGACGGTACGTACTGCTACAACGTAATGTCGTTCGGCTTGAAGAATGCAGGAGTCACCTACTAGCGGCTGATGAACAAAGTCTTCCGGCGGTAGATCGGCCACAACATGGAGGTATATGTCGACGACATATTAATTAAATCCCTCCGAGCCGTCGATCTCTATGCAGACATCAAGGAGATTTGCCAAACCCTTCGGACGTACGAAATAAAGCTAAATCCTCAGAAGTATTTGTTCGGCGGTAAAGGCGAGTGCTTCCTGGGGTATATCGTCACCGATCGGGGCATTAAGGCAAATCCCAGTAAGGTAAAAACACTCCAAGATATGCCACCACCAAGAAAATTGAAGGAAGCGCAACACCTTATCGGCCGGATAACAACATTGTCACGATTCATCTCCAAGTCATCCGACCGGAGTCTTCCCTTCTTCAAAATTCTGCGCCAATCCACCAAGTTTCAGTGGGACAAGGAGTGTGACCGGGCCTTTGAGAAAGTTAAAGTATATTTGAACTCACTACCTATACTAGCTAAGCCTATTGCCGGTGAACCGCTTCGGATCTATCTGTCTTCGACCGAGCACGCTGTCAGCTCAGCGCTGGTTTGGCAGAACGGTGAAGAACAACCAGTGCACTTCTTGAGTCATATATTAAAGGATACTGAATCTCGCTGTACCGGTCTTGAGAAGCTCGCATTTGCCTTGGTACTCACCGCTCGGAGGCTTCTCCCTTATTTCCTCGCTCACATTATCGTGGTGATGACCAACAACCCTCTAGGAAGAGTCCTGCTTAACCCAGAGGCATCCGATCGACTGATCAAATGGACAACGGAACTCAGCGAGTTTGATATCCAATATCATCCCCGAACGACCATCAAAGCGCAGGCCTTAGCCGATTTTATCACGGAGGTGCAAACCCCTGAGCCCGACTCAGTATGAAAAATATATGTGGATGGGTCGTCCACTCGGCAGGGTAGTGGGATCGACATACTACTTATCTCCCCACAAGAAGAGCGGGTGCAGTTGTTCGTTCGGCTAGAATACCGAGCAACTAACAACGAAGCTGAGTACGAGGCTCTTATAGCCGACTTACAAGCCGCTCGACACGTTGGCATCGGCAGAGTTCTTATCCACTCTGATTCTCAATTAGCCGCTCAGCAGCTGGTTGGAGCATTCGAGATCAGTAACACGCGACTCAAGTTGTACGCCAAAGCTTTCGAAAAGCTGAAGGCAAACTTTCAGGAGGTAATCATCCAGAAGATCTCCCGAGTGGAGAACCAAGCGACAGACGAGCTGGCCAAATTGGCAAGCTCACTCTCGTCGATTGTCATTACTCAACTGATTGAGCAAGTATCCTTGGTGACGCACGTCGATCAGATGGAGGGCTCACTTTCCCCAGCGATTAGAGAACGACCATAATAGAGTTTCTGCGATCGGGAGCTTCGCCTTCCGATCGGGAGGAAGCTCGCTTATTGAGAAGAAGGGTCGGTCGCTTCACCTTAGTCGGGGACCAGCTCTACAAGAAGGTCTTCTGCTGGTCATTGTTTAAATGCGTCGAATCAGAGGATGCCGACTATATACTGCAAGAAGTACACCAAGACTCCTGTGGAGGGCATCCGGGCGGTCGATCGCTAGCAAGAAAGATCTTACTGGCCGAGTACTTTACAGAAAGATGCCGCTCGAACAGTAGCCAACTGTCTATCTTGCCAGAAGTATCACCACCTTTCCCACTGGCCGACCGAAGAGATGAAGGCCTCCACTGTGTCGTGCCCATTCGACCAATGAGGCATGGATATTATGGGACACTTCCCCATAGCGGCCGGGCAGTGAAAGTTCTTGCTCGTCGTGGTGGACTATTTCTCCAAGTGGGTCAAAGCCGAGCCGCTGCCCAAAATAACCGAGCAGATGGTCCAAAAGTTCATCTGGCAACATATCATCTATCAGTTCGGTATTCCGCATCAACTCGTCTCAGACAATGGTAGGCAGTTCACCGGACGAGAACTCAAAGAGTGGTGTGAGGAGTATGACATCCAGCAGCCCTTCACCTCCGTAGCGTACCCTCAGAGCAACGGACAAGATGAAGTCACCAATTGGGAGATCATGTGGATTTTGCGAGTTTGACTCGACCACATCGGAGGGAGCTGGGTGGACGAGCTCCTCGGTGTGTTATGGCCAATCCGAACGACCCCTAAGGAAGGCACGGGTGTAACCCCGTTCCACCTCGTATACGGCAGTGAGGCGTTCGTCCCGGTCAAGGTGGGAGTCGAGGCCAATCGAATACAGCACTATGGCGAAGACAATGTCGAGCGGCGGTTTCTGGAGTTGGACTTCGTGGATGAGACGTGTAACAAAGTAGTCGTTCGGCTGACAGCTTATAGGAAAAGGATGAGGCAGAGCTACAATCGACGAGTGATCTGGAGGTCGTTCCAGGTCGACGACCTTGTGTGGAAAAAGGTGAAGTCGGTCGCCGATGTCACTAAACTAGAAGTTCCGTGGGCCGAACCATTCAAAGTAGTGGAGAAGCTTCACTCGGGTGCCTACTACCTAGAAGATAAAGACGGGCGACAACTAGAACGTCCTTGGAGCGCGAACCACCTCCAGTCGTACCGAGTTGGATGAAAGGTGCGCCAATGTAATTGAAGTGTACCTTCCGTTTTTCTTGTGCCCTTTGATTGCAGGATGATAAACCCGATTTTGTCGTGAAATGGGTATCAAAAGAATTAAGTGTCCGAATCCATTCTACACTAATGTAGCATAGAGATAACTCGGGTCGTCTCCCAACGAATGTAGCCAATGCTTAATATTTTTAGGATTGAATTGTTATTTCTCTTGGAGTTCTTGGGTTTTATTGACTTCTTGGATTAAAGAATGAAATAACAAGACAAGTATGAAACTAAATCTAACGCAATGGAAGAAATCCTATCTATCTATCTATTAATCATGAACCCACAACATATTGTCACATTATGCTATGAATTTCATCATTAACAGATCTAAACAAATTAGAAACTAAACAAGAGTAAAATAAGAACAAGACAAGAACAAAAGATCAATTCAATGGATCAAACCACCATTTGTCAGATGATAGAAGATCTATTTAGATTCATGCAACTGAGCAGATAAGAAACCAACAATACTAAACAAGAACAAAACCTAATCAGATTCAGTCAATTACTGAAACAAGAACTTGAATTCAGATGAACAGTAGATGTAATCGATTCAAGAACAACTTACCAAACACTTCAAATCTAGACGCAGAAATTCAACAAGCATACAACAGAATCAAAGGAAAGAAACAGATCTAAGAATTCAGCTAACTCAAGCAATGTAAATCTACAAAATTAAACGGCACAAATCATAAACTTGAACTAGAAATAGAGCAAAACACAACTCAGTAATGGAGATTGGGGAAAGTGATGAACCAAAGTGAGTTGGAGGAACCCCCAAGCACTCACAAATCAGTGAAGAACCGATCAATTCAGACGATCGATTCAGTGTCACAGCAAGAACAAGAAATACAAAGATCATACACAGCAATGGAGAAACCAATGGAAGTAGAAGCAAACACTTCTAACCGATTAGAGCATTCAGATCTTGAAGGTAAACAATCGCCGGCTGGTAAGAGAAGAAATCGGAATCGAACCTCCAGATTACTCTCTTTCCCAGTTTCTTCTTCTTCTCAGAATCGCGGGGAAACGGAAATCAAATCTGGATCAGGTGGTTGAAGTGGCATCGCCGGCTGATGACGAGTAGATGATGACCGGAGGAAGGGATGCCCTTGACCTCACAAGCTCGCCGGTGGTGGAATGGGTCGAAGAAGATCGTCGGAGACTCACCCCTCGCGATTGCTCTTCACGCTCACACTGTAGAAGTTGACGCCAACACTGTAGCTTCTCATCCCTTTAAATCTAATCTCAGTTCTGTGATGGACGGCTGTGATTATTCTGCCTCTGATCCAACGGTGAATCTTGATCTAAACTTGATCCAAAGGTTCAAATCTTCATCAAGGGACCTGATCTACTCTCTCCTAGCTCGGATGGACCAAATCTTCAATGGATGGCTTAGATCTCTCTTAATCTTGAATGGACGATCCAGATTACTCCAGAGCTTGATCTCTTCATTTAAGCTTGGATTCGTGTTCAATCTGGTTTGGTCAACCTCGGATCCATTCCCTTGATGCCTACAAAGAATATAACCAAATATTAGCATCAAATACCACAAATATGATATAATTTGCAATTAGGTCCATAAATGGCTCTAACTCATGAAACATGGTGTAAACATGACTTTAACATATGAGAAGATTAAAATGTATGCCTATATGGATCAAAATGTCATAACAAAATGATAGTTATCAAATTCCCCCACACTTATTCTTGCACGTCCCGTGCAAGCAAACAAAACAAAGGAACACTAAAAACCATCTCCACAATAATTCCCTAGGAATACCTAGAAGATAATAAAAGAAATTTAACTAAAACCATCTAAAGTTCACAAACAATCATGAATTCAACCCAAACAATAATCAGTAAGTATGGTAGTTTCAATCCAATTGAAAAATTAAGCAAATTGCAATCTCTCAAGGTATTCACCTATTCTAGCCCTCACACTCAAACATGCATATTAGTGGAGTTCAACTCAATGCAACTCACAACATTTCACTACCATAAGCTTACTTATTTTCTAATTCTCCACCACTATAAAACATAGCATATATGAATCAAAAGGATTTTATCATCAAGAATTTAAATGGAAGCAAAAAGAATAATGAAAGTGAATGAAAATGGCAAAAGAAAAGTATTTAATGACGAAAATGAGAAGATAAAAGTATTGGAGGAATATACTTGATGAGTTGACCATTTTGATGTAAAAAGAGATGAATACCATTTGTCATTACCACATCAGAGTATCAAGCTAACCTCCTCTTCAATTTGATGGAAAACCAAAATTCTTGATACTCTATCTTCACCTTTGATACATTCTTGATGTGCCATTTCTCAATTTTTTTTCTTCTTTCTTTCACTGTTTTTTTTTCACTTGTTCCATCACTTGAAACTAAAAACAATCTCACAATAATTAATCAATAAGAATCCCCTCCCCACACTTAAACTTGGCCATCTCGGACAATTAAACACTCATGCCATCCAATTACTTAACACCTTTTAACCACTGTTTAACTCCTTTTTAGCTGCAGAATTTGTTCTCTGTTTCAGATCAACAATTGGTAAAGTGCTGCTATTTCAGTAAATGGAATCCGGATTCAATTCCTCATTGCTTCCACAACAATGATAATCATTCTGTTGAATATTTATACTGCAAAGGACTGCACACTTCCAACAATTCAACAATTCAAATCAAGGAAGACAGCTAACATCCAATTCCTTCTCATAACTTTGCAGCTATCAATTTCCTATATGGAACTAAGGTATCACGTGGCACATTACAAAGAAATGTTTTCTGCTATAATCTGTAAATAAATTTGGAATCCTGTAACCTGCTACAATTCAGCAATCAGATGCAGCAATAAACAGGGTTCCAACATCAAATTTCCATAAATCCAGAGTACAACATTTTCAGAATCACAGCTAGGAAATTGTAGGCTTTGAATTATGCAGAAATTGAGCTTCAATAGAAATTTGTCATATTGTCAAGAGCTGTCATTCATTCAATATCTCAGCAGCCACACTAATTCCATAATTCAGTATCAGATTATGGTGCTCAAGTCTGGAATTCTCATGATCTACCAAAGCTTCAACAAATCAAATGTAATCCAGCAGCAACAACTGAACCAGCTGTCCCGTTTACAAAATTATTTCAATTCTGTTGGAAGCTTTCTCAAAATTATTTCCATAAGTAGCATTTTAAAACAATTGTAAAACATCAACTTTATATCCAGCACAGATTTAGCTTCTGGCAGAGTCCAGCAATGTCTTGTAAAAACAAGATCAGAACACTTCCATAACTCTACAAAAGATCATCACAGAATCCATTTCCAAATTATTTCCAAATTGCAACTTAAGATTTCATGAATCCAGCTAGGATTTCTTTGAGTTCCTGACTTTGAAGTCTTAAGTTGAGAACTAACAGCAGAAGCACTTCACTTAGTCAGGATTGAATTAACCTTGCTTCTAATCAGAAAATAGATTATAAATATTAGCTAAGACACCATTGCATTCCTGTTTAAAAACTCAGCTCCTCAATTTGTTCACTACTAGTCATAATCAGCATTTAGAATTGAGCATACTGATCAAAATGATTAGCATAACAAAGCTACTGTGCCACACCAAAATCAGCAAGTAAGCTTGGCAATAAACAAGACCTTGAGGACTTACTGCTCCTACTCATTGCAGACTTGCTGATAGCTCTGCACTGCTCTGCTTAAGTTCTTGTTTTGGCATCAACAAATAGTATACTTAAGAGAGAACATCATTTGCAATGCAACAATTTTGAAAATTAGTTGAAATTAGTCTACATACAGCTTTATTCCTTCAGTTTTCTTACCTCTGTTTGTAGAAAATTCTCAACCTGTTCCTTCTCTGTTTCTGATTTTTTTATTGCTTCATCTCTAAGTTCTGTAATATCACCAATTTAGATGCACAATAAAACATCAGATTCAGCTAAATATCATGAAGGAATAGTCTCAAGGATCCATATTAACAACTTTTGATTTCTGCACTGCAGTTTCCAGTATATTCTTTCAATTCCAGGTGACTTGCTGAGCATTTCGATTAGAATAACAGAAATCCGAGTAAGTCTTTGGCAAACAGATTTCCTTAATGCAATAGCTGTCAAATCCAACTAAGTTATTAAACCAAAAATTCCAGAACCTGATCTGAATAAACAGCATTTCAATGAAACATAAAAGTTTCAGAAAATCAATCCTTGCTGTGTCATACAGATTCTGAAGTGCAACTTCTGCATTATCAGTACAAAATCAGAACTAATGCTAGACCTTCAATTCCAGCAAAAGCTCAGATATTACAGCAATTTGAAAATCAGAAATTCAGCAACTTGCATATCCATAATGTGCAGAAATCACAATATCAACTTGGAAAGTTTTTAGTTAGCACTGACCTTCATATAAGCTCACAGTAGAACTTCAAGGTTCATAACTCAGCAAAATGTAGCATGCAAATCTTGCCATTTCCATATCAAGCTACTCAAAAATGCATAAACAATCAACAACAAATTATAGTCTACTAGCTCTATTGACAAAATTCAGTATTGGTATTATCAGCAAAGCCCAACTTCCAAAATATGGAAATCAGAATGGTTGTCAAGTTCAGATTTCAGTAATGAGGAGGAGATCTCAGCATTTTCATTCTCCACTTGTGGACTTTGTATCAATTTGTCACCATTCATTCCCAAAGGTTTAGAAGACTAATAATGAAAGAATTTCACAACTTGATACACATGCAAACTGAATTCTGTTTCCAACATCATCACCTCACTGTTTAAAGTTTCAAGTGCTGCCCTTGCTTCCAGAAAACCCTTAAGCACTTAACTCCATTATATCTTCCCAAAGACTTCATCTTTGGCTTAAAGTTGAATCTCAACATTAACAAATAGATCCAAACATTCAAAAGCTCTATACATCTCCCCCACGCTTAAAACTTGGTCATCTTGCACAATCTAACTCATCAAGAATTCAACCAACATTCTCAACAGAAACATATCAAGCAAAGATGATCAAAGGTTAAAATGCTAGAGGATGATGTTTCAAGAAAATTATGGAGAAAGAAATGGAAAATATGATGGAATAAAAATGACAAATATCCTTTCTTTTCATGGATACATATGCTATTGTGACTTTAAAAAGAAGCAAAGCAAGTTCTAGAGTTCAATTGCTATGAGTGCATGTCACACAAAGAAAATAATAGAGTGTAGGCTTAAAGTGGTCCTCTCTAGGTATTTTATTGCAATCTACTCAATTAAGCAAGTTGGAATCCACCACCACACTAACCAATATCATGTAAGTAAAGTATTCAATCATGTCCATTGACCTAAAAATTGATGGTCAAACTTAAAAAACTTTTACCATCTTAAAAGTATTACTAGAACAATTTCATGGAGAATTTTATTCAAAATAAAATGCTATGTACTAAAAAGAAATGCAAAATATAGAAGCAAAATGCAACTGTAAAGTATGAAACCAATGAAAAATATAAAGCAAAAAGAGAAGTAAGGAACGAACTCCCCTTTATTCCCGGCGGTTGAAAACGATTTAGAAGTAGGATCCATGCCGGTATTGGAATGGTCTTTCCTGGTGGTTGGAGTCGGTTAAGGTGTAAAATCCACTTTGGAAGTGGAATATTGTGTATTGAGGTCAAAACCTCTCCTCCCACCATATGCTCCTTGAAAATTTGTCCCGGCGGTTGAAGACGGTTCAATTTAAGCATCCACTCCGGTAGCCTATAAAGATGGAAGGTAGACATCCCTCGCAAGCATATAAGGTAAGAAAAAGATGTAACAATATTAGTCCCTTTAAAGCATGTGTCAAGAAATGCATCACATCCAACAAAGTCAATTAATGGTACCTTTATAAAATCTTCTAATGAATTACAAGAAATACTAACCCTGTCATGTTGGAAGGTACCTGGAGGTTCTAAAATGGTAACTGTGACCTCCTCATCATCAGATAATAGCTCAGACTCTGGTTTAGGTGGTGTATCTAAGGGAAGTGATTCTTGGGGCTCTGCTTCCACAGCATAAGTCCCTACACTCTCATCATCAACATCTGGTTCAGGTGATTCTTGGGGTATTGCTTCCATTGTGCAATCCCCTACACATACATCATCATCCACATCAGTACCTGCATCATCAACGACATCTGCAACAACAATATCAGTAGAGCTAGAAATTGTTACAACTACAGAATCATAACAAGAAATATTAGAGGAGTCCTGTGAAGTAATAAAATCAAGATCAGGTCTGTCAAAAACACTACAATTCCTCTGCTCAGGCACCTCTACATCCGTAGGAATAATCTCATCAACTCTTATGGTAACTGGTTGTCCATTTCTAAATTGCTGAGGGTTGGCTGCCATGGTTTCCAAAAGTTTCATAGCTTCATCAGGTGTTTTGTCAATCAAGGGCCCCCCACTAGCTTTATCCACCATGTACAAATCAAACGGTGAAAGCCCATCATAAAAATGTAGGACAAGCAACTGATCACTGATTTGATGTTGAGGACAACTGGAGCAAAGTTCCTTGAATCTTTTCCAATATTCATGCAATGTCTCCTCCTCGAATTGTTGAATACCACGAATCTTTTTCCGCATAGCTATATAATCATTTTGAACTCCCTGTGGGCTTTGATATGCTGGATATGACTCATCAACTTGTCCTTGTGCAACCTCGTACCTGAAACTTGCATAATCCACAGGTGGATAGTACTGATGTTCAGATTGATAGAACCAAGTCTGAGGCTGATAGTACTGACAATATGGATCCATGGCCAAAGAAATTCCTGTTCTTATACTGAAACACTAGCAGATAAGATCAGAAGATACAGGAGCATATAAGATCAAACACATGGATATATGAACATGAAAGCAATTGAAACAAAATTTTTTTCACATTTTTATGTAAAAAGGAAAAGAAACAATCCTAAGGTATCAAACACCGCTACATTCCCCGGCAACGACGCCAATTTTGATAAACCCGATTTTGTCGTGAAATGGGTATCAAAAGAATTAAGTGTCCGAATCCATTCTACACTAATGTAGCATAGAGATAACTCGGGTCGTCTCCCAACGAATGTAGCCAATGCTTAATATTTTTAGGATTGAATTGTTATTTCTCTTGGAGTTTTTGGGTTTTATTGACTTCTTGGATTAAAGAATGAAATAGCAAGACAAGTATGAAACTAAATCTAACGCAATGGAAGAAATCCTATCTATCTATCTATTAATCATGAACCCATAACATATTGTCACATTATGCTATGAATTTCATCATTAACAGATCTAAACAAATTAGAAACTAAACAAGAGTAAAATAAGAACAAGACAAGAACAAAAGATCAATTCAATGGATCAAACCACCATTTGTCAGATGATAGAAGACCTATTTAGATTCATGCAACTGAGTAGATAAGAAACCAACAATACTAAACAAGAACAAAACCTAATCAGATTCAGTCAATTACTGAAACAAGAACTTGAATTCGGATGAACAGTAGATGTAATCGATTCAAGAACAACTTACCAAACACTTCAAATCTAGACGCAGAAATTCAACAAGCATACAACAGAATCAAAGGAAAGAAACAGATCTAAGAATTCAGCTAACTCAAGCAATGTAAATCTACAAAATTAAACGGCACAAATCATAAACTTGAACTAGAAATAGAGCAAAACACAACCCAGTAATGGAGATTGGGGAAAGTGATGAACCAAAGTGAGTTGGAGGAACCCCCAAGCACTCACAAATCAGTGAAGAACCGATCAATTCAGACGATCGATTCAGTGTCACAGCAAGAACAAGAAATACAAAGATCATACACAGCAATAGAGAAACCAATGGAAGTAGAAGCAAACACTTCTAACCGATTAGAGCATTCAGATCTTGAAGGTAAACAATCGCCGGCTGGTAAGAGAAGAAATCGGAATCGAACCTCCAGATTACTCTCTTTCCCAGTTTCTTCTTCTTCTCAGAATCGCGGGGAAACGGAAATCAAATCTGGATTAGGTGGTTGAAGTGGCATCGCCGGCTGATGACGAGTAGATGATGACCGGAGGAAGGGATGCCCTTGACCTCACAAGCTCGCCGGTGGTGGAATGGGTCGAAGAAGATCGTCGGAGACTCACCCCTCGTGATTGCTCTTCACGCTCACACTGTAGAAGTTGACGCCAACACTGTAGCTTCTCATCCCTTTAAATCTAATCTCAGTTCTGTGATGGACGGCTGTGATTATTCTGCCTCTGATCCAACGGTGAATCTTGATCTAAATTTGATCCAAAGGTTCAAATCTTCATCAAGGGACCTGATCTACTCTCTCCTAGCTCGGATGGACCAAATCTTCAATGGATGGCTTAGATCTCTCTTAATCTTGAATGGACGATCCAGATTACTCCAGAGCTTGATCTCTTCATTTAAGCTTGGATTCGTGTTCAATCTGGTTTGGTCAACCTCGGATCCATTCCCTTGATGCCTACAAAGAATATAACCAAATATTAGCATCAAATACCACAAATATGATATAATTTGCAATTAGGTCCATAAATGGCTCTAACTCATGAAACATGGTGTAAACATGACTTTAACATATGAGAAGATTAAAATGTATGCCTATATGGATCAAAATATCATAACAAAATGATAGTTATCACAGGACTGAAATGAAAAATGAAAGGTTACCCAAATACTTGTCGAGCGGCGACGTTAAACCTATGTCTCCATCGACTGTCGAGCGGTGACCTTAAACCTCGGTCTTCACCAAATTGTCGAGCGGCGATGTTAAACCCATGTCTCCATCGACGGTCGAGCGGCGACCTTCAACCCTAGTTTTCACCAAATTGTCGAGCGACGACGTTAAACTCATGTCTCCATCGACGGTCGAGCGTCGACCTTAAACCCCAGTCTTCACTAAATCATCGAGTGGCGACGTTAAACCCATGTCTCCATCGACGGTCGAGCGGCGACCGTAAACCCCAGTCTTCACCAAATCGTCGAGCGGCAACGTTAAACCCATGACTCCATCGACGGTCGAGCGGCGACCTGAAACCCCGATTTGCACCAAATCGTCGAGCGACGACATTAAACCCATGTCTCCATTGGCGGTCGAACGATGATCTTAAACTCCTGCCTTAAAAGATCGTCTAGCGGAGACGTTAAAACTCAGAGTCGAGCGGCGACTATAAACTCCGGAGGTACGATCCTAGCGAATCTTTCAATAGTAAAAGTATGGTCGTAACAGCCGATCAGAACTATACAACCAAGTACTAGCAAAAAAGATAGCATGTGAGGAAAAAGCATAAAAAGATTTCATTGATGATAGGTTAAACACTGCCGAACATCAGGAGTACATTCAAAGTTTACAAAAAATATGCTCTCTACAAGCCCCTCGCTCACTCAATATAATCAAATGCTTCGTCGGGAATGGACTCGAGGAGTTGGATGCGGTTGACGTCCTTGTTGGACAGAGCTGCAGAAATATGGTCGTTCGCCTTAAGCTGGATGAGCGTAGCGTCGATGGCCAGGTCGAACGAGTGGACAATCTGGTTGGTCGCCTTCTCCAAGAATTGGTCTGAGCGGAGGTATTGTTGCTTCAGGGCCGTGAAGCGACCTGACTCGGCCTCCTGATAGGCAATCAGAGCAGCATGGGAGGCCTCCAGCTCCTCTTCGAGGCGCTTCACTTGGTCTTTAAGTTCAGCCTCTTTAGCCGAGCGGCTCTCTCGCTCGGTAGTTAGCAGGCCCTCCGTGTTCTTCAGCTTCTCGGCCAACTGCCAAGCATCCTGGTTTTTTTGCTTCAGGTCGGCGATGAATCATTGTTTCCTTTTGGAAGCCAGCTCGAGTTTATGATCGTATGTCTTCAATTGCGCCTTGATTTGGCCCATCCTACTGGCCTGTTCGGCCGACTTCTGCTGCTCCTCCACAAGAAGTTGTTGAGCCTATTTTAGGTCGGCCTGCAGGCAGGTGGCCGGAGGCCCTTGGGAGGAGGAAGCTCCGGAAATCTTGAGCTTCTTCAGCTCGTCCTCCACCCGAGCCAATCGCTAGCACATGACGATATTCTCCACCCAGAATTACAAGCAAGAATTAGTGCCGATCGGAGGTAAATCAGGAGTTGATAGTTGAAAATACTAACCCTGGTGGACATCTCTAGGTGATTATCGACCAATGCGCCAGGGGGCTTCACTGCTGCTCGTGCCCTTGCTTCCTCCCAGATGCGGGCGAGCTGACCACGAATGTAAACTTGATGCTGGGGAGAGCTGGGATGGTCGCCCCGTGCCAGAAGGTCCTCTGTCGGCAAGCGGAGCGTAGCAGTGATGGATTGTCACCCGCTCTGTGCCGATTGAGGGGAGGCCAATGGGCTGGAAGCTTGAGCAAGAGGGACCGGCAGAATAGCGGACCGTGTCACCTTCCGCCTAGCTGGCGGCAAGGAAGTGATCGGCTGAACGACGAGCAGCTCTAACAGCTCAACCAAAGATGGAGTCCACTCGGAGGAAGTGGCTTCCACTGTTACAGGAGCAGCTAGAGACGGGGTGCCCCCCTGTAGAGGCTTGGACGATCGAGGTGGCGGAATGGGAAGGTGCGCCCATTCGGCGTCTCTTGTGGGAGAGCGATACTTCATCGCCCAAGGACCCTGAACCCTCAGCAGGGATGACGGGTGGTGCTTCTCGGACCGATCCTGGGTCGGTCGCCCCTCCTGCGCTAGGCATCCGCTCGGCGGTCTCGTCGCCCGCAGTTGTTGTTTCCCCGACTGTGCCCTCCTGTGAGCCGACAGGGGTCAGGCTGAGTCGTTCCATCTCCTTGGCCGCGGCTGCTTCAATCTCAGCCTGTTTGGCCTTCATTACCTGGCTGCCCGAGCGCGCATCATGATGTCGGCTGCAAAAGAAGAAAGGAATCAGTTAGACTTAAGGGAAGAGGATTGAGAAATTTCATACCTAGGCTGCTCGGAAGCTTCTTAGGATCGGACTTAGCCCAAACACGTACATCACACCCTCTGGCAACAGCTTGTGAATGTCGAACTTCAGGGCGGCCAACATATTAGCAGCGTGGAGGTAATCCGGCCGGGTCTTGTATTTCTTCATATCAGGTTGAGTAGGGAGCTCGACCTACCACTTGGTCCGGAAGCAGGGCCGCTCGGGAAGTCTCAAATAGAAGAAATACTCCTTTCAGTGTTTGTTGGAGGAGGGAATCTTGTCGAAGAAGACCAGGCCGATGCGAGATTGTAACAGGTAAGTGCCTAACTTGGACTGTTTGGGGTAATAAAAGTAATGGAAGACCTGAGAGGTCAATGGAATGTTGTGCACTCGGAACAACACTACTGCGCCGCACAATAGGCAGAAGGAGTTAGGGATGATCTGGGCGAGCGGGACGCAGAAGTAGTTGCAGATCTCGGTTATGAAGGGGTGGATGGGAAATCGAAGACCGACCATGAACTGATCTCGAAAGAAACAAACTGTGCCGATCGACAGGTCATTGGGCCGATCGAACGGGGAGGCTAAAATTATTTAATGGTCAGAGGGGATGTCGTAGACGTTTATGAGATTCGCGGCATCGCTCGCGTCGAACCGAGTCTCCATGGTAGTGTACTAAAGACCGGGAGCGAGGTCGAACGGCTGCGAGGAGCTTGCCATTGTCAGGAAATGAAAAGGAAGAAGGTTTGATGGAGAAGATGATCGAGAAAAACCAGGCGGACACGGGAAACAGGAAAGCTATGGAAACTACACACAAATGGAGAGATTGGGAAAGGTCGAAAGGCTTACAAAGAGAAAGGCCGCTGAAGGAGGAAGCCGAGAGTTGCCAGAACGCTGGAAGCAAGCAAAATCGTCAGAGCAAACTGTCGAAGAGAAGAAAGAGAACGCAGGGGAAGAAATGGTGATGCTAAGGATTTATAAAGATGGGCGTGACCGATCGGAGCCTTTCGATCTAGGGCACGAGACTTGGAGCGCATATCCGGTCGTTGAATTCGAACAGTCAAACGTCATATCACCAGCTGTCACCTCGGACGTGCGGCGCCTGCACCGGTGACACGTGGCATCCTCCCACAAGGCAGCATTTAATGGGTGTGGGCATGTGCTCGACCTTAATGGAGGTGATTTGCACGTATTCTGAGGAGATTTGGGCAGTGCCAGCATTGACCGCCCGGCTCACACCCCTTCGGAGGTGATAAGGAAAAATCCAAGTGTAAAGGCTCAAAGCGCCGATCAGCCGAGAAAGACCAATCCTACACGGGGCGATCGGGATCCAATCGGCTCATTGGCTGATCAACCAATTGGTCACCAGACTACTTGTTCAGTCAGTCGGACTTGCAGCCTCCTTCGACTAGACTTGAGGGGGAGACACGTGATCCGGTGGTAAGGTAGGGTCCGCCTTGCAGGTGGTCAAAGCGGTCAATGTTAGGCGGGCGTCCGATCGGGCGAACTACCTTCCTGCTCAGCAGATAGAGTAATCGGTCTAACACTTCGACAGCTCGGTCAGACACCGAGCTTCCGACGCTCATGAAGCTCAACCAGGGAGGCATGAAGGCCGAGCGACCGTTCGTGCATCCCGTTCAGCCGAACAATGGATGTAGCATCGACCCGGCAGACAAGACTCCCTCGCCAGCCGGGGGAAGCCAACCAATAGAGCATTGGCCGAGCGGACGCTTGGCTCGGCCGTTGCATCGCCTAGACAGCAGACTGGCCGAGCGATTCTCCCGCTCGTCAATAACAAACAAAGGGAGCAGTTGACAATATCTTCCTAGGGATGAGTGTCATCGATAGACGGCATGATCGCGCGGCATGGTCAAGCACAGAATCGTACGGTGGAAGCTTCCACTGTCATGTCAGGGATATGCTCGGGCTGTTAAGGTATAACGCCAAATACGCTTTTCTGACACGACCTTTCCAGGTATGCTTTGGGAATCATGCATATCTCGGAAAGCGTGCGTGCGCCTCTTGAGAACTATATATAAGAAGCCCCAAAGTTTCATCGGAGGTATGCTTTGATCACTGTAGCTACAGTTACGCTGCTCCTTTCTTCTCTAATTCATTCTTCATTCACCTACTGTCGTTGATTGACTTGAGCGTCGGAGGATCATCGTCGGGGAACCCCTCCCTGATTCGGCACTACCGACTTATGGTTGCAGGCTCAGCTCATCGAAGGTTCACGTCATCTTCGGTCGACATCCAATCAACGTGAGCGCCATCTACCCAACATCCGTCTACTCGCTCTCGGACAGGATCAATAATGATAGTGATAATTTATTTGATGTGAGGATCATTAAAAATTAAATTAAAGTTTCATATTAAAAATATAAAAAAAATCATGGGTTAAAAAGAACAAATATCTATGAGACTTTTTTATAAACTATAAACAGTGAATAATATTATTATTACGAAGCTTTGTGATTTTTTTTGGCTACCGTGAATGGCTTGTAAAGTAGAAAAGTGTCTACTTATTTTGATAGATTCACTCAAGTACGAAAGAGAAAGACGAAATTAATAAAAAAGATTAATTATCCTTATCTTCATTAATTGTTAATTGCCGGATTATTATCAAGAGTTGTAGACTTTTAGACTAATACTAGACAAACTTTGACAAATTGATGAATCTTCCTTGCATCGCGGTCGAACCATGATCATTAGAAGGTTAGGGACGCAAAGTTGCTCTCATTCTCTCTCTGCTTTCTCCGAGTAAACATAGAATTACATATGAGATATGGTAGATTATACCTAACAACACCTATATTATTCTAACAGTGCATACAAGACTTGGAATATCTAAAAATATTATATTTACTACAGAAATAATTTTAACCCTAGGAGCCATGTATGACGGAAGCTCCGTGCACCAGACTCTTTTTTTAATCATCATACAAAAAAATATGAGAAAACACTATCTATATGCAACAACAATATTAAATGATTTTTAAAATACATTACAAAAAGTATAAAAATTAATAAGGATTTATTGAATACCTATATTACAAAATTCTCATCACTAGGTAGATTTCAAATCCTACACAGAATCACTAGGCAGGTAAAATGGAAGAATAAACAAACTCAGAACTAATCACTCAAGAACTGCTGGGATTACTATCATTCACTAAAACAAATGAACTAATGATCACTATATTTGGATTGCCCAAATCATCACTTCAATATCAGTGAAGAAGTTAATCCAAAACGAATTAGATGTGTGTTTGGTGAGTATTTAAGCATCGAAGGGTTAACTGGTTTGCTTTACAAGAGGCTTCACCTTGCGGGTATGCCCCATACTGTTCACGAGATCTTTTCTGGTGCATACAGGAAACATATTTACTCGAGGGATCTTTAGACGTCGGAGAACATATGGGAAGCTCAGTTGATCTCTTGAAGTGAATCGAACGACCTCATTGAACCAGAGACACATGAAAATATTTGTCGATGGAGTGTGCTCCCTCACTATCACAGATGCTTCAGCTAGAGCTGCAAAGTGATAATACTATCAGTGATCAGCCCTCAATTGTAGTTAAGACTAAGATACTGACCTTTCTTTCCATTCAGCCTCTTCTCGTCGGGAATACCATCTTGTCTATACTGATGTAGTTGAATTTCGACTTCTTCTGGTGTGGCTTTGTGTTTCTTAATAACAGCCTTTGCTTCGTCATAGAGGCTGCTCCGAGCTCCATGCTCAGAAATGGCAAGCACAGAATTAGTACGCCAAAGTAGAGCTTCAAGTACACCAATTGGATCCCTTCGAAACTGAGACTTTGAGTCGACCCAAATTGAAAACCTTGCGTTAGGGAAAAGTCGATGGCTCAACATCTGAAACAAACAAGAGGTGATTGACATACAAATTCCACAAATGACATGCAAATTGAAAACCTTGAGTTAGGGAAAAGTTGATGGCTCAGCATCTGAAGCAAACAAGGGGTGATTAACATAGAGATCCCATAAATCACATGAAAATGCAGTAAATTCTCAGACAAAATAATATTTGCCTAAACTGACCGGTGAAAAGTGAATTCTCTATGAATTATGATGACTTAGAAATACCTTGGGTATTTTCCCATTCAATCGTTGATCTGAAAAAGGAAGATCCTTGACAACCACAATGCGCCATTTCCCAATGAATTGGTCTTCACCAATTACTTTCCCATTCTTTTTCTGGGATGAAAGAGTAACTTCATCCCAGAATGCCACATAGCAAACCTGCATGTGAAGTAGATTGATGATTGATTCCATGAATGATGTAAAATTGTTCTGTGTAAGAAACACCTTGGCAGCCCAAACCTTATTTAGTGATGCATATGTCATTCCAATAGGTTGGTACAGATCATCCCCTCCACCAAATGCACATGTTGAAACTGCCACTTTGCAGGTTTTCAGATAATCTTTGTCAGCATCAGGAATTTTAAATCCTCCTCTTTCACTGTAAAACCCACAATGCACAGCAGCAGTTTCATTAACCTGAAATGAGGATGTGCCAAAATTAAATATAACATATAAGACAGCCACTGCTCATCCAAAGATATTTCTCAGGTTATCTGCTCTCATTTCAAGTTTAATAGAGTTCCAGAGAGGCAAGCTATCTTAGTTGGCACTTTCTAAATGAGTAGATAGAATAAGACATAATGTTGCTGATATAAGATTGTGAGAAGGATTACTGTGTGTTTATTATGCACACTCATGAACTAGTGAAATGACTCATAAGGACAGATTTTCTTGCAAGTCACAAATAAACCTATCTAAAGGCTAACAAACTTGCCACTTACAAGCTCATGAGCAGCATTAACTATGAGATTATCAACAAGCTTGCATATAGACTCATGAATGAGCTAATTTTAAGCTTGATGTGACCTTGTGATCAATCAAATGCTTATGCTATAGCTTAAGTTGGCTAGTGCGGAGTAGAGTTGCTATCATAGGGCAAGGATTCAAATCTCGGCAAAGTCGAGGAAAAAAGCTCTCCTCCGCACTGGCTAACTACAACTTCCCGATTTACCTCCATGGTCGTGGGGCCGACTGTGTGGGGCCGACCGTGTAGCGGATTCCACCTTTTGCTACCATATAGCTTGTAAGATAAGTTAATGTTTCATAACTATTACCATCATCAAATCATGTTTGTCCCAATTATTTGGGGTTGATTCCATGAATCTTGTCTCTTCATTAAGTCCAATGCAAGGTTAGACTACTAATAATCAATTTTTTAATTAAATTTCACTAATAATTTCTTTGATCTCTCTCTATCCCATATTAGTTTTGCTCTGATAAAATATAGAATCTTTTGATTATCTTTGAAGATATGCATACCACCTCAACCTTTTTTCTATCATTTTATCACTAATTGGAACAACACTGAATTGCAACTTAATATTGATTGCAGCTCACGACCTCAAAGGCCAACACGGTTTGGAGAGATGGTTCGGGTAGATTCATAAACACCACTTGCAGCAAAAGGCGAAACCCTCACCCCCAGGGCCTCCATCGACTGGACCCACGGTCATTATGAGGGAGGTAAATCGCAGCACTCGAGCTAACATGGGACGGACCGGGTGGGATACAGGGATAGGGGATTTATTCCCCCGTTGCCACTGAGTTTCGACCCGGTGGCCTCCTTGCAGCAACTTCCGCCCCATGCCATCTCGGATGACCCATTGACAGAACATGCATCACCATGGAGGCCCTTGGGACATCACGCCATATCACTAAACCAGGGCCAACATAACATCAACCCTGCGACAATTCAGTTGATGTCACACCTAGGATGCGTGACAAACCTAACGATATGGCCACATGAGTTCCAAGGCCAGTAAATACAAACCCAAGGAATAGTGTAAGGGAGGATGGCAATAGAGAGAGAGAGAGAGAGAGAGAGGTTCCATCATGACTGAAATTTCACCATTGGAATTCACCTTGGTTGACCACTTGACCACTCAGTTCTTAATTCCTACCTAGACTCCACACCTCAATAATCCACATTAGTCATTCACCTCAGCCTCACTCTTTGCTGATTTCCTCCAGTTTGATCATATAGAATACCTGCTCCAACGTTCCGTTGGAAGGTTCAAAACATTTGTGGGTTGACCTAAACAAATATTAATATTTTTTAAATTTTATGCTTTTTAGTAACTACACTCTAAATGTGTTTGATATCAAAAATGAGAAAGATTTTAGGCTATAAACTATGTTTGCCAGATTCTAATATAAATTGAGTTTTTTCAGCTCATTTAAATACCTAAATAAGCATAAATCATTAAGCTACCTAAGCAAAACTAGCAAATGTTTTAGCTCTGTAAAATTTAGAAAATCCAAGCTAGAGATCCCTTTGTAGTTGAATCATGCTGAGAGATTGAAGGAAGAACACCACTTGGTTCAACTTGGTTGTAGCCCTAAGTTTATGGATAGTTGATAGTTCATTAATACGTTAACATGTAATCAAATAACCTCTCACATAATACAAAAAAACAGGGAATGGCTACTGGAAGTATAATTAAGCACTGAAAAATGATAAAGGAGCAGAATAAGACCTTGAAACTTTGTTCTCTTTCACCAAGTGTTGGATATCCAGTAAACAAATTAAACCTTGTAGTTTCTGTTTTCGGCAGAAATGTACCATTGCCTTCAACATGGTGTTCACCAGTCTCTACTTTGTATAGCACACTCTTGGCAGGGAAATCAGCTTCTGCAGATGCTGGAAACTCTAATTTTTCTATCTGCTCTGCATTAAGGATTTTAAGGCAGGCTGCCAAATCAAGAGAACGAATATTAGTGAAAGATCTAAATTTGACTCATTTTTATACTAAACAACTCGTAGCTAACACTAATCTAAGATTTCCAAACATGCATTAAAGGATTAGAACATAATGATTATAGTGAAACATGCATTTCAATGGATGAACTACATGCTAACCAGAAATGTTATTCGTTGATTCTTCCACATTGCATTGAGCTTTTGTCAATTTCTGGTTCATTAAGAGATCAAATTTTTCATCAAGAAAATTTCCCAAATGGAATGATAACCAAGAAAGATATACAAAGCTCCGAATTTTATCATGAAAAGAGAAGAGATTTCAAGATAGCATACGCTCTCTAACGCCGTGAACGACTCTGGTCATCCGATCGAGTCGATTTAGGTTCCGCGGCGACTCCTCCTCCTTGGAGGAAGCGCTCAGATTGGGTCGGTCATCGTCGGGAAGCTTCCTCCCCACTCTCGAGATCTCGAAGAGAAGAATAATGACTGGGATGAACAACAACACCGGCCACCATCGAATCGCGGCCCTCGCCGCCCGAGGGAGGATCTCGCGCCGCCCTCCAGGCCACGTCTTCTTGCGCCTATGGCGAGGGCGAACTCGCGTCCTCCCCACGACATCGCCGTCGTCCTCGGAGATGGAGACGGAGACGCTGTTCAACATCGAAGAAGCAGTCCGTCCAACGAGGATCCTGAGACGCTGAAATAACGGTGTTAATAAACCGGTTTATATCATTGTCACAGTTTTGTGCTTAATATATATATATAACGACCGTTTAGCAAATAGTGAATTCCAATTTCGGATCCATCTCACAGCGTAAATAACGGTATTAATGAAACCGGTTTATATCATTGCCGCAGTCACGTGCTTCATATAATCGACCGTTTTATTCGCAAATCCGGTATCGATGATTTCGTCTCAGTTCAAGTTCATTAGGGTTTCATTGCTTTACTTGAGAGAAGAGAGACGATGGCGCTGACCAACTTCATAGTGACGGTAGTGGGCGTGACCGCTGCCGTCCTCCTCCTCCGCAGCGACGTGAAACAGTCGGCCGCTATCTTCCGCCGAAACGTGCGCCACATCCGCCAGTGGCTCGAAGAAGAGTCCACCTCCGCTTCCAAGTAAGAAAATTTGCAACTTTAGAACCGTTTGATTCTTCGAGTAAAGTATGTGCCACGATTCTTTGTGCATATGATCAGCTTATTGTTCCTTTGTTTGATTATTGACCATTTCAGCTTGAGTGGATCGTTCATGTATCTTACTACTCTGAGATAGGCTTTCACACTAGCACAATGTGTTCCTTAAAAGTTTTAAGTATTTATTTAGCCTTTTCAAGCATTTCATATATATCACATTAAGTTGATTATAAACATCTGCAAATCGCGATTTAAAATCTTGATTTTTTTCCCCAAAAAATGATATCACCCAAGTGCGTGAGTATATTTTTTTCAAACATGCATTTTATAACCTAAGAAAGCATCGATCTTTCAAAATCTATGGACCTATTGCTTATTGTTAATGTCCTTTTAGATTGCGTTTGCGACTCCATTTTCTTAAGGAATAATGTTTCTGGACTTTAAACTGTGAATAGTTGATTAACCTAGAGCTTCTAGTTCAGTTACTTAAGTTTTTATGTGAAATTTTCTAGGGTTTTGTGTGCATGTAATGAGTTTGGTAGTTTGTAAATTAGCCTATTTAGGATAAAATTAAAGATTGCAGGTGGATGTTTGTTCCAAGTTGATATCTGATTTTGTTTTGAGGCCTAGTAACATTTTTTAGATATTACATCGAGAATGTATAAACTGTTCGATTGATAATTATAATAATAGGCAACCAGGTGCATCCATTCATGAATCAAATTAATAGGAGAGATCATATAGCAAATTGGAGATCTGAATATGCAACTGTTTGCTTAGTTGAAGATATTCAAAAATGTAAAACCAAGTAGAATCCTCCAATGAAACTATTAAATATAAAATAAATTTGAAAAAAAAAAATCATCTAATAAAACATAATAAACAATAACCAAAATTACCATATATGGAATACATGAATCCCACTTAGCATAACAATTAACAAGGAGCGAAGCTTCTGAGTAGCTAGTTGTTATACTTCCCAATAACTAAATAATTCCACATTGAATTTCGTTATCTTCAAAATTTGATGACTTGTGCGTGTAGTATCAACCATGTTTTTTCCTTACCAAAAGTGCTTCCTTTTCTGGATAGTTGAAAGGATGCGAACTATCATTGATCCAACAATTCTATAACAATCATATCCAAAGTAGAAAGAAACAAAAGCCAAAATGTAATACACATATTGGAAAAAGCTGATTTTCTTGCTGGTATCATATGAAGTAAACACATACATGAGCTTTATTAGTTATTACCGCCAATTACTCTCATGAGAGACAATCTACATCATCATGAAATATCTAAACCAATTCCTCAATTGCATTTAGAGATAGGATAGACTTGTTGGAAATCCATAGGTGGTTGGTGGGGAAAGATAGTTCTGTACTTGTGATGAGTACATTTTGTTGATATTGGAAGCACCAGCTAATCAAACTTGTGTTTTGATATTGGCAAAGGTTCAAAGTTAAATTGTGTTGTTGTTCTAACGAGTCTAACTGAGTGCGCAAGAAAGTTCTAAGTGATCTTAGGCAAGCTAAAAGTCCTAGTTGACGTTAGACAAAGAAATCCTAGTGGACACTAGGTAGGTGGAAAGTCCTAGTTGCGACTAGGCAATGAAGTCTTGGTCCGGGGGACTAGGCAAAGTCTTGGCAGGTCAAGGACGTCGGGCGAAATTCTAGGGTCATGGACACTAGGTGAAAGTCCTGGGGTTGCGGACACCAGGTGGAAGACTGGATGAGTTGGAGATTGGACGTCTAGCGGAAAGTTCTGAAGTCTCGGATGTTGAGCAAAAGTCCAAACGGTTTAGAGGACCAGTTTGACAAAAGATAAACTCTCTTGAGAGGAATATGTGATGACGCATTTCCTGTAGAAAGAACAGTAGGCGTTGGTTCGACGAGAGTTTCGAGGGAAATCCGAAAGTCAAAACTAGATAGTCCGAAGACTGTCAAATATTTTTATTTCGATATTATTTGTTGTGCTAACTTTGTTTTGCAGGATATCTTTGGTATTTTGGATTAACATGCCTTGCAGGAAGTGAAATACACAAAAGAACACTTGGGTGAATAGTGCCCGAGGCGTCTCTTGTGCTGCTGGAGGCGGCTCAGTTGCCTTGGCCAAAGCATCGTGCGGATGGGCGCGGAGGCGCCTTGGAGCACCTGGAAGGTGCCTTGGAGGTTGGCGTGGAGGCGCCTTCGAAAGGATAAAATTCGCAGAATGCGGTGATTATCGCAACCGAAGCTTAGGGGATAAAATCTACACTTGGAGGCACCTTCAACATCTTATAAAAGAAGTCTTCGAGCAACTCTCTCAATAAAACTTCAATTAACAATTTCTCTCTTGTGCACTGCTCCAAAGACAACGCTGCGGTTTTGTGATGCGACTCCGACGACCAAAAGCCCGGAACTTCTAATCCTTAGTTGTAGGTATAATTTCAGTTATCGCATTTAAATTATTGACTTGTAATTCTCTGATTTATTAGTAAATTGTCCAAAATAAATACTCAACGAGTATGAGCCTTGGAGTAGAAGTCATCACACTTCAAATCAAGTAAAAAAATAAACTTGTTAGCGATTGTTTGTTTTTCGTCTCTTTTTTCCGCTGTATTTATTTTGATCGATTGTTTTCTAAAATGTGTGAAGAAGTCACGAGCGTTATCCCCCCTCCCTCCTCCCCTAGTGCATCGATCCTACACATTTATGGGGAAAGAAAGACTTGTGTCAACCAGAGCCATTTTTCTCAATCACATTTAGAGATAGAAAAGGACATTAAAATCAAATGGTGGCCAGTGGAGAAAGATACTTCTGTTGTTGTGATGAGATAGTTCTATAATGCAAATATCTCTATTTTAGTGTGAGTTGACTTGGTTATGACTGTCATTTTTTTTTGTCTTTTGCTCTTTGAGGCTTTTTCTTGTAAAACTACGCAATAAAGCTACAAACTAACCTTTCCACACTTTTTGGGATTTTAAATTGTGTCTGAATAAAGATTGATCCGACCTCACAAATTTTTAGAGCGTTTTAAAGTCACATCCGCTTGTGTCGAACTGTTTCTTATTCTTCAGTCATAATATTTCTTAATGATTTTGCACATTATATCCATTATCATATCAACTCAAGCTCATTTTAGGCCATATGTGGTGTCTAGTAGTCGCTCAACAGGGAAATTCTATTGCTTCTTATTTCACTTTGCCACTAATAAATATAAAGTGAAGGTCATAGAGCTTCTAATGCTGATTCTTCCCCCATAGTTTTAAGGAAAAATGTTTTTTGTTTCGCGTTGCGATTCCAATCTTGCCCTTTATCCTACACATCATCTATCTACTACAGATCTGTGGAACGATCAGCACCAAAGGAGTTGGATTCTCAGGCAGTGAAGAAAGACATTCCCAAAGATGAGAAGCTTTAGAACAGGAGTCTCAAATGGATGTGAATTACACTGTTATTTTCTTATAGGAATGCTTGTATTTTTGTTCCCCGAATAAGAGCTATCTAGGAATTTTGTAAGTGATTTTGTTGTAAAGATTAACTAGTGGCGAGACATTTCTAATAAAGATCAAACATTTTGTTACTCTTGTTTTGACTGGAGATACTGCTATGTAAATTCTAATTATTATTATTGCTACTATATTAATCGTATTATAAGATATAAAATCAGGATACGTCTAGTTTAGTTTAGCGAGGAAATATCAAAATTAAATTGAAATATTAGTTTCAAAAAATCAGTTTATTGAGTTATTTTGGTTAATACTAAAATTTTAATTCGGCTATGTTAGATTTAGTTTGAATAACGAAAAATTGCTAAAACCAATTAGTTTTTTCAAAAATTATTTATATTAAGATTATTGATAAACGTTACTATAGTTTAGGGAATATAAAATATAAATAAAAAAAAACTACGAGTTAAAAACCTTAATTATTCAGTTTAATTTTAATAATTTGGCATTTTACCAAATAGGCGTAGAATATGGGATATATTAAGCTTGTATAATTACCAAAAGGCGTATTAAAAATGTGAAAGTCCTCTTATACCCCCTTCCGTCAACATCATCTTTCCCCACCCCATTTTCCAATGTGTCCGAAGCATATTTGAATTGTTTAGATTTAAATATTTCATTGATGATTCGGATGTTAATGGTGTCAACCTCTTTCTCCTTCCCTGTCTTAACTCGTGCAACTTGCACGTTTTTCTTAACTGTCCAATTGTGAAAGTCTTTTGCATAATTTTAGTTGCGAGATCGTCCCCCCCATCGAAAGACTACATAAATGTCTTCGTGTGTCCGTCAGGTGACATCAAGCATTTCCAACGAAAAGCCATACTGGTCCGTCTCTACAGTGAAATTTAGGGTTTCTGTCAATACTCT
This sequence comes from Zingiber officinale, assembly GCF_018446385.1. Classification (NCBI taxonomy): domain Eukaryota; kingdom Viridiplantae; phylum Streptophyta; class Magnoliopsida; order Zingiberales; family Zingiberaceae; genus Zingiber; species Zingiber officinale. The sequence goes on along the minus strand of NC_055987.1, from coordinate 102,253,604 downwards.
CCTTTCATAATGGCGGAAGGAAGTGGGGTGGATGGTTCATCCTCTGCTGTTAAATTATCCGCAAAGGTATCACCTTCAAAGTCATTTGATTTGCAAAGGCTCAACCAGTTTAGACCGAAACTATATTATGACAACGGTGATTAAAGTGACCTAACATGCTGTCCCAACTAGCATCTTGCGGTGCATTTTAAAGTCATTTGATTTGCGGACTGTTGACCTAACATGCTGTGCATGCTGTCCCAACGGGTAGTGAGATGACTACTGGTTGGGACAGCATGTTAGGTCACTTTAATAATTTTTTTGAAACATCTACAAAGAAAGGAAGATATTATGGATGTGTTAGTTTACATAATCGACACATAACAATGATCAAATCAGGCCCCCTTTAGTATTTTCTTAGAAATACAAGATATATAGCATATCCGTAGTATATTGGTCAATATATTTCAAAATTGGGATTCAAATTCTAAAACTTTTAGATTCTCAGGTACAACGTATAATTGTGAATTTTAAGAATGAAGTAATAATTTATTAAAATTAAATAGTTTGAAAATTGTGATATTTATTTATATTGGTCTGTTGATGGTCTTGGTTATTGGTAAATCATGGCAAACGAGAGTCTGAAATGATCTTATATTAGGCCCAACGTGGGTTTGAAATGATCTCATATTAGTGTTGAAGCAATCTAGTGTGACCCTAGGTTTTGATGGTTGGGCAAAGGTTTAAGTTAGACTTATTGTTATATTTGATATGCATTGTGAGTGTGCAGAATACAAGTACAACAAGGAGAGTCCAAGTGTGACTTGGCAATGAATGAAGTGCTGGAGGCGCGACCTCTTGGCAAAGGAAGACCCGACAATAATGACAAGGCCGATGGAAGCTACAAAAGGCAAGGCGTGAAGGATGGGGAGATATCCGAGGGACGCGAGGCTGATGGAGGAGGCTAGAATGGCAAGTCCAGGTTGTGCGGGCAAGGACGAGTGCATGAGAGACTGTACTCAGGATAAAATTCCAGTGTGTACTGTAGCAGTACTGTAGCAGTCGACTGGTGTTTTCATCAGTCGACTGGTAGCCGATCGTTAGCTTGTAATGATCGAATTTTACTTAGGACCAGTCGACTGGTGGCGGAAAACACAGCTAGGTGTTTCCTCCCGAGCTCTATTTAAGAGAGCTCGGGGTGCTTGACTATGGTTGATGAAAATAGAGGTGGTTAACCCCTATTAGAGTCTCCAAAGTGCTCTTGTGTGCTTAGTGTGCTTGTGCGAGTTTGTGGCTAGGTTTCTCCACCCACAATGAGCTATATGAGCTAGCCAAAGGTTTTCCGAGGAGTCATCCACAGACGGATCATGATCGTCCACTTTACGGACAACCGTGGAGTAGGAGCTCTATCTCCGAACCATGTTAAATTAACGTGTTAGGTATAAAATATGGTAAAAAAATAATAATTAAATAATAATATTATTTGAAAAATAACTTTATTGAAATTTTTAGGAATTTTACGGAGCTCATAAGACGTATTTTAAGGAGATCAAATCTTGGGTGGTAAGAAAACCTATTTGGAATATCCAATTAAGTTGGGAGTTGATTAAGAAATTTAACCTATGGTTTAATTAAAATACCTAAGGTTAAAATATTTATTTATTTATTTATTTATTTTTTATTTTTCCTTCTTTTCTCTCTTGAGCCCTAGTAAGGATCCTCTGGTCCGTAAATTGCGGACCAGAGGATGGTCCACTGATGTGGATCCTTGATTTGGATGAACCCCACCTATTTAAAGATGGGGTCCATCCAAATCAAGGGTCCTCATATAATGGATCATCCCCTGGTCCGTAATTTATGGACCAGAGGATCTGCTCTCCTTGAGCCCAATCCCTCTCTTTCTCTCCCTCTCTGCGCCGAATCTCTTCCTCCTCATCGTCGACCCTCCTCCCTCTCCTCCTCACGATGCCTTGCTTCGGTTTCCCTTCTCCCATTTGCGCCAATCCTCTCCTTTACCTGTGCCCTAAATCCACGCTGCCGACTCACATCTTCCCCTCCCGATCTCTCTCTCGCGTGCAGAGCCGCACCATCTCCCATGATCGCCGAAGCTCAGATCTCGCCACCACCTCAGATACAAACATCGGCGTAGACCTCCTCTCCAGATCTGCCACCTTCGTCTTTGAGTTGTTCTTCTCTATGTGGGCTGTCTTCGGCCAAGAGTCCTCATCCTTTCCTTGTGTTGATGCTGCGCGATTCGATTGTAATCGACTGTTGAGAGATGACCATCGATCTCCACCGCACGTTACCAGTAGCTCTCGGACTGTTGGTCTTTCATCCCTTTCGATTGTCACGAGCAAGATGCTATGATCAACCCTGGTGCCGACCTCTCTGATCTCCCTGGGGCATCACCGCTTTGTTTTAGTTTTCATACCACCTTCTACCATCCGGGGAAGAGCCATGGTCGGCTGCTATATATTGCTGCCAGAGGGTTAGGATATTATTGAGGTGCTGATCTAGCGCTATCCTCACTCGTGTGCTGGCCACTGCTCATTGTTGACAAAGAAGTTGAACGGAAGATGCTGAAACAGTGAACAATAGCTGGAGGAAAACTGTAGGGTAACTAACTCTCTGATATAATTGGAATTAATTTGTTAACTTAGACAATTGAATGTTGTTGGGGTCAATTTGGTTTACTTGATTTATGATATCTGATTAATTAAGGTAATAAGAGATAATGGGATGGTAGAGCCATTGATTAGTTGAATTCATGTTTTGATGGAATAATTGATTAATGGAAATTGATTGAGTTAGATAAGTTCACGAGTGTTATCAGAATAATTAAATTGATGTTGTGGGTTAATTAATGATTAGTGGATTTTGAAGGATTTATGATGGATCCACTTAGGGTTTCCTAATTGGATTTGGATTTAAGTTAGCTATTTGATGTATGAAGGGATTCGGCTGTGATCTTATGATTTGTTGCAAGACTTTGATTTGAGACGAGCGTCTCGACCTGGGATTGTTAGCACGATCGACAGATGAAGACGGATATGTCTTGGCTTATCTTTTATGATATTGTGACTTTGATATGCATAATAATTTATAGCTAGTAGCAATGATCATGCTTAGATTTGTCCTTGGTATGTCACTATTTGATACCTATATTATGTTATGTTTGTTGCCTGTTATGTATCCATGTTTATATCTCTTGATTATGGTCATGTGCACCTTAGTTCCTAGAGGAAGTGACATACTAGGCTTCACCGAGTATAGGACTAGTTTCTTTGGATTTTATTATCTGGCATGTGTACTTAGATCTGTGATACCTAGGTCGTGGTATGGTTTATTTTCCATGTTTGGTACATATTATGTGGAGGTGATTATGGTTAGGATTTACATGCTTAGTGTCATGCACCATCTTGCATAATTGCATGCTGTGCGATTGTCTGCTCCATTATTGTTGAGCACATCTCCAGATACATGATTTGCATACACAACCACTCAAGGGTTAGTGGTATATCAGGCAGGGTGTGTGCAGTTGCTCTGTCAGGCTCTGCTGGTCCGCTCATGGGTAGTGAGACTGTAGCATGGTAGCGGGCAGGGATCCCTCCCATTGACTATGATACAGGGAGATGAGAGCATTGCGCTCCACCACTCTGATTGGGGTAAGAGGATAGATGTAGTCTAATAGCATTCTGTCCACTCGGTCACTCAGGAGCAGTGATGACAGAGTGCACAGTTGTCATAGCCCTACCCACTCGGTCTCACTATCGCGTGTGAGATGACTAACTGGCGTCAGGGGTGACACATGTTATTTTGCACCATTTTGTATGATTGCATTTATTGCTTAGGATTGCTGTATATTGGTTGCTGTATTTTGGTGGTTGTATATGATTGACATGCATACAAGAGACATTATATATATGGTCTGACAATCCTTACATCTGGATAGGAGATCCTGGTGAGTACAGTTATTCTTCTGTTATCTTTTCAGTTTGCATTTCTTAGTATTGATCAGAAGATTGTACTCTATGATTATTATTGATAGTTATATCTTACTAGGCATGTCAGCTTGATATCCGCTGAGTTCTTTGAACTCAAACCGTTGAACTATTTCTATTTCAGGTTGTAGGTAGATTTTTGGAGTCGCTTGGAGTATCTTGTTTGTCGGTTCGCACGTCACATCCGAAGACCTGTTTCTAGTTTTCATTTGTACTTTATTTGGTCTATGTTTTTGGTTTACTTAGTAATGTAAATTTAGGTTTTGGTTCCGGAGTGTTGTTATGTGGTATTTTTGTTTGATTGTTCTGTTGTGTAAGCCTGGCCGACTAGCTATCTTATTTTTGGTTTGTAATGGTTTTCTATCGTTTCCACTGTGTTTTTGGTATTTTGATCCAGCCGAGTGGGTTGTTAGATATATATATATATAACTGCGTGGTTGTATTTTTTATTGTTACAGGCGAGTGGGCTGAATATAAACTGTGTGGTTGTGTATATATTCCAACCGTGTGTGACTGATGTAGATCTGTGGATGTAGAAATGATTCAGATTGTCACTGGTACAGGGGAGATGCTGTCGGATTTTTCTCTGGCTGGGATTCCTCGGGGCGTGACAGTTTATTTAGTATCAGAGTCAGGGTTTTCGAGTCTTATTTCCTGTGTTTTGGATTTCGTGTTTTGGTTTTCTCGATATGACTTTTTCGGGTTTTGGGACCTAGCAGCAGGAGGATATCTCCAAGCTATAGGAGGTATGTTAGTATATTGTTATCATACATTTCTGTTAGTATATGCATTTTCGACTATGATAGTTTGACATGTGTTAGTATTCTTTGTTAGTACCTGTCTAGTTGTTATAGCATATATTACATGTATTGGGTCAACCATTGATCATGATCGACCTTAATAGAGATCAAGAATTACAGTCTCAAGTGATTTTTCATATCATACCACCGGTAGTTTTAGCTTCTATTACTAGTTTGTTAGGAGTTGGAGGCACATACCAGTCCCTGTTATTATTAGCTGAATAATGGAAGTAGAGTACCAATTTAACGTAGTTAGTTTCGTCAGTAGATAATTAATTTACTCTTATTAGATCGGTCAGTAGAAGACTGATTTACAGTTGTTGACTTGAGTAGTTGTGGATCGATTTATCTTAGTCGCTTTGTGGAGGATTAATGTATTCTTGTTGGATTAGTTAAGTAGATAGCCGATTTATTTTGTTGGTCCGATCAGTAAGGGACTGTCATACTCTATTTTTAGAGGTTCTAATTTTTGGGTTATTCGTGTTTAGTTAGATATCTTGAGCACATTGGAGTACATGACTTGTACCGACGTGGAAAAGACTAAATTAGTTGTATACCATTGTCGGCTTGGTCAGTCTATAGAGGATCGATGTATCCTATTCCATGGGGGCTTTAATCTTAGACTGTTTGTACTTGGTTGGATAACTTAGAAGGTGCATTTGGCTAGATGACCCCCACTGATGTAAGAAGGTGTAGAGCTAATTGCTTAACACTTATAAGATGCAACCGTTACTAGGGTGTATAATGTGGAGAGTACTTAAGGTATATGATAATAAACTTTCCTCATTAGGTATAGTCTCTGTAGTGGTACAACATGGACGTGCAATGTTGAACGATGGTGGGTATTTCTTTCTTTCTCTATTAGTTCTTTTGAACTTAGAGCATGGTTAATACTGGATGGTTAGGCTGCTATACCTTGGATTATCTATGATTGATGTTTTCCTGTGTGATACTTATGCTTGATTTTAAGGTATACCACTAACCCATGAGAGTAGGTGGCGTAAGGTTTTGTCTGGTTGATTGGGTTAATATGCTGATTATGTATATCTATGTTGTGTGTACACATGATTGGTATATGTTGTAGGAGTCCTAAGATAGACTATCCATTTGCAGGTAGTGTTTGTATACATGTCTAGTTATGATTGTTGTAGGTTTCTTGTGGATTATACCTATGTGGTTAAGTGTACGTGTCTGATTATTTTATTGGAGCTATGTTGTCGATTGAATCTAGGTAGTGGTATGTGCACATGTATTTGGGTGTTATGATGGAGGTATCTTGTTGATTAAATCTGTGTCGTGGTATGTGTACATGTAATTTGATGTATTAGTCGAGGTATCTTGTTGATTATATCAGTTCTGTGTGTGTACTCATGTCTCTTATGTTTATTGGAAGTATTACGTTGATTATACTCTTGGCGATGTGTATATATGTTAGGTGAGTATTATTGGAGGAGTGTTGTCGATTATACCTACACTGATATATGCACACGCGTTCGGTATGTATTGTTGGAGGTATCATGCTGATCATACCTATGTTGTGTGTGCTCAAGTGCGTGTTGTGTGTGCACGTGAGTCGGGTGTATTATTGGTAGTATCATGATAATTCTACCTATGTTAAGTATCTATCATTATGTCTTTGGCTGTATACTTTATCAACTAATTCTCCTATTAGTGAGTGACCCACTACGATGTTGAGAGAGTTGATAATGGATTTGATATGTTTACTAGGTTGTTATACCCTTGGCTGCCCATAGTGAACTGTGGTAGAGCGATCTCGTGCATTCTCTAGCTAGATAGTTAGATGTCTTGATCACTTATGGATTGTTTATGGTGAAGCGTAGCTCCCACATATTATAGATTGTTGTGGTGGAGCATTGCTCCCATATATTATAGATCGTTTGTGGTGGAGCGTTGCTCCCACATATTGAGGATTGCTTGTGGTAGAGCGTTGCTCCCACATATGTTATTTTTCTTGTGAATGAGCGTTGCTCTCACATTTGATGATTTATTCTTTGGTGTTTATTGTTGGAGATCTTATGGTTGAGGATGTCTGATGTACGAACATTATAAGTTCTTGGTTTTATCATTTAGGCTTATAGTGCCCTAGATGTTATCATGGACTCGATGATTTGGGTATCCCTAGGATATTGGATCAATATCCGTTATCTTTATTGACAACGTGGTGATCTATTCCCGATCCGAGGTGTATCACGTACACCATCTTTACATAGTTCTAAGGATGTTTCGATGGGAACATTTATATGTGAAATTTAGTAGTGCGTATTTTGATTGTCTTCTGTGAAATGATTGAGACACATGGTCACCAGTAGGGGTATACTGTGGATCCACAGGAGATAGAGGTTGTTACCAGTTAGGAGTTGTCGTAGTCTATACAGGAGACTCACAACTTCCTTTGTCGAGCTAGTTATTACCGGAGGTTCGTTGAGGGTTTTCCTCGCGTTGCTATGCCACTGACACGCCTGACCAGGAAGGGCGTGAAGTTCACGTGGCCAGAAGCCAGTGAGACCAACTTCCAAGAACTGAATCGGAGATCAATGTCGGCACCAGTTCTGGTTTTACCCTATGGAGAGGATGTGTTCGTACTCTACACCGACGCTTCTCTACAGGGTTTCAACGTTGTTTTGATGCAGTATGACAGGGTAGTCTCCTATGTTTCTTGTTAGTTGAAGAAACATGAGAAGAACTATCCAGTACATGATTTAGAGCTGGCCGCCATTATCTTTGCTTTGAAGATTTGGTGACATCATCTGTAGGGTATTACATTTGGGATTCTGAAGGATCAAAAGAGTCCCAAATGTCTTTTCACCCAGAAGGAACTCAATCTCTGACAGAGGAGATGGATGGAATTCCTGAAGGATTACGATTGTACCATTAGCTACCACCCGGGGAAATCTAATGTGGTTGACGATGTGCTTAGCCGAAAGCCCAGAGGGACTTAAGCTTGCCATCGAGTTTGAGTCACGAACTTGATTAAGGGTTTTCTTTGAGTTGGGCCTTGAGGAGCAGGGACAGACAGAGCAGGGTATTCTTGTTACCATGATTGCTCAGTTGTCGATCAGGATGAGGATCCGAGAGGCCCAGGCTGGTGATCAAAACTTACAGTTCATTGACAGCCAGATAGCTTCCGGGCAGCAGACCGAGATCACTCGAGATGACGAGGGTATTACTTATTTCTGAGGTAGATTATGCGTACCTCAATCTCATTCGATCTTGGAGGAGTTACTTCAGGAGGTTTATCGCTCTCGATTTGCCATCCACCCAGGTTCACCCGTATGTATTGAGATTTGAGGCGTTCCTATTGGACAACATGAAGGAAGATATCGCGGAGTTTGTAGCTAGATGTCTAGTCTGACTATGGATTTTATGGTAGGATTGCCTAGGACACAACGAGGCCATGACACGATTTGGATGATCGTTGATCGATTAACCAAATCCGCACACTTCTTACCGATTTGAAGACTGATTCGCTAGATCAATTGGTAGAGTTATATTGTCGAGAGATCATCAGATTGCATGGTGTTCCATTGAGCATTATACCGGATAGAGACCCACGGTTCACGTCTCGGTTCTGGCAAAGTCTGCAGCAGACCTTGGGTACACAGCTCCGTTTCAGTACAACTTTCCATCCGCAGATAGATGGACAGTCAAAGCGGACCATTCAAACTCTAGAGGACTTGCTGAGGTCTTGTGTTATAGATTTTGGAGGCAATTGGTAGGGCCACTTGCTATTGGTGGAGTTCGCCTACAACAACAGTTATCATTCAGCTATCCAGATGACACCATTTGAAGTGTAGTATGGTGGGTCTTGTCGGACACCCACCTATTGGGAGGAGGTTGGGGAGGCCAGCTTCTAGGACCTCATAGAGTTCGGTAGGGGGCAGAGTTGGTCCACACTATCAAACGGAGGATGTCAGAGGCGTAGGACAGCCCAAAGAGTTATGCTGATCGGAGACGGAGACCCCTGGAGTTCTCTACGGGCGACCATGTATTTTTTAGAGTCTCACCCACGAAAGGGCTGAAGAGATTTGGCCTCCGAGGTAAGCTAGCTCCACGATATATTTGTCCGTCACTACAAGAAAAATGTCATTCAACAACATTCAAACGACAACGGTTTTATACTAAACCGTTGTTTTTTTATCTTTTAACAACGGTTTTAACAAAAACTGTTGTCGTTTAGTAATTTTTTTGGCCTATGACAACGGTTTTTAAAAACCGTTGTCTATTTATGTATTTTTGGGGATACAACAACGGTTTTTAAAGGGTACGACAACAGTTTTTGAAAATTGTGGTCTATGTACACTATTTTTTGGGATTACAACAACAGTTTTTAAAAACCGTTGTCTATTAAGTGTTCTTGAATACCATTATTTTTTCCCTTCACCGTTTTTCCCTTTCACCATTTTTTGCCGCCGCGTTTTTTCTTTCCCTCTCCTTGAAATGTTTTTACCGCCGCATTCCCCCTCCTTTACGATCTCTTCATCTACTTCACATTTTTCTTTCTCCTTTCCTCTCCAAGCCCTAAACCCACCCCTTCTCCTTTCCTCTCCAAGCCCTAAACCCGTCGCCCCTTCTCCATTCCTTTCCAAGCTGCGCTGCCCAATAATCACTACTTCTACAAATCCTCCTCCCAGTCGTCACTGACCGCGAGGGCGACGCTTCCCTGCAGGGCAAAGCTGGATTACTCGCACAGCCCAATAATCAGCTTGTCATCGCCCATAGATCTGATTCCTTCGTCGAAGACATTTCCGACTAGCATTCCGCGGAGTCGATTCCCAGTTCTCTCGCATATCCATGTTTTTCGAGTACTAAGCCCTACGATGCATCCCGACCAAGGAAGCTGGTGCCCGAAGTAAGGAGAATTGATGGTATCTAGGAGAGCTTGAGTTTGATGCTAGGTTTCCTTGCTTTTTGGGTTTGATCCCGACCAACGGGCCATGCGCTAGTATTCTTTGCTGTACTAGGGGTGAACTTCTTTACGCCTTCATCTGATTCTTGTATTTATTATTATTTTTTCATTTGTGCGGGATCGAAATGCAGTTCGATGGTGGGAATGCACTCCAGATTGGAAAAAGTTTTCCTTTTTTTTTTAATTTCTGATTCGAAGGAGGTGTTGTAAGGGAAAGGCGGAGAGGTTGTTTTTACAAAGTCGAAGCTGATCTACTGCGTCAATCCATGGATGAAGGAGGCTCCTTAGATGGACTATGGTGGACCTTTTGAGGGATATGTGGTTGGCTTTGGGACAACCGATGAGCTACGTACTGAGGTGTGATAAGTCGACACCAATGGTTGCGTTGATGATATTGCAACCCTAGTGCTACTTCTTTATGTTATCTGATACTTCACTTATCCATCTTGCTTTTGTCTTGAGATTACTTAGTTTTCTCCTCTTGTGTTTTCTACTATTGTAGGATAATTACTTGCCTTTGGAAGTAAGAGATCCTTTCAGACAGGACAGTAATGTCTACTTAACCCGATCAAAAGTTTTCCATGCTAAACTTAAGGTTGATGTTACTTCGATTTGTTTGCAGAATACTTGCAACATTTCTTGGGTGTCACAAATAAATGATATCTGAATTTCTGAAATAGGAATCACTGTTCTTTAAGTTCCCCTATTTTTATGTTCTGAATGTCTTCAGCCTGATGCTTTAGTTTGGTATTTGATCTGATAGCCCAATAATCACTGTTCTTTAAGTTCCCCTATTTTTATGTTCTGAATGTCTTCAGCCTGATGCTTTATTGGATTACTCGCGCAGCCCAATAACTGCTTTATGCATCAGAATATGTTATTTTTGCCTTTTGCGCATGTAGCTATAACATATTTTTATCTTTAATTTGGTCATTTACTTTTCTCATTAAAGTTTGTTGTATGGATTAAAGCTTCAAGATATAGAGGTTTTGTCCAACTTAAACATAACGTCATACATTTTACTAACACATTAAAATGAGTCCAACTCAAGTACAACTACATCAACAACTTCCCCTTAAGTTTCTGAAAAACGATTGTACCATAACTAGAGATGATACTTTAGGAAGGTTCAAGCTATCTAAGTACTCACTAGAATCCATGACCTTGCTTGCCTTTCATGTAGTCATGTTGGCTTCTAGGAGATGATACCATAACTAGAGATCTCAGCATCCAAGTCGTTACAAAGAAAATAACCTACAATCCAATGGAATGGACCAACAAATAGACTCCATCAATACCAATAAGTATAGTTGTATGATAAGTTATATGCATTGGCTTGTGATATGAGTAATCTATTATGTCTGTCATGTTAAAGGATTATTACTTCACTTCCATAATGCAATAATTCAATTGATGTCTATTGTGTCGGTTAAAGGATTGTTTTTGACCTCACATCAATTACTGTTTTCTTCTTTTTTAAGCAGAAATGGCTAATGAATGTTGCTCTATCCAACTGATTGACGGAGATGGTGTATTCAATGTCACGAGTCTTGAACACTTTATGAAGTCAGTGAAGTTGGCAGAGCATGGATTCTCCTATGCTGTAGTTTCTATCATGGGTCCACAAAGTAGTGGTATGTCTGTGAGTTTCTTGAATTTTATTTTCGTATTTTATGTGCTTGAAGGCTATGTTTATTATAAGGTGATTTGGTCAAATATTTTTCCCTAATTGTTTTTATTGTGTTATCAGGTGATTTGGTCACATATTTGTGAATCTAGGGAAGCGATATCACTTTCAAGATGCAGAACGAAGCGGGTGAAATGATGAATCTTTATATCCTTAGAAAATGGTGATTATCTTATTAGTAATTAGATCTTCTGTAGCATGGATATATTGATCGATTATGTTGATTATTGTGATGTTTTTTCCAACTTTCGTTTTCTCCCCTAGTTCTGCTACAAACAGACTAATCACTGCCAAGGATCACGCATCCGTCCAAATCAATATTGGACACTTGGATGATAATGGAGTGTACACCGGCCAGTATACCACTTTTGCTCTTTCTGGCTTTATTCGTGCTCAGGTTTGTTCCATCTTTGAACTAAAAGTATGATTTTTATATGTATTCTCCCTCTATTGAAATTTACTTTTTTGTATAATGTAGCCTGTTTAGTTCCATATTAATCAGGTCCTAACCAGGATTTATTCCATTATAGTGTAAAATGACCTGATAATTTCCCCTAGTCTCACCTCCAAAGTGCATGTTATCAAGTTGTCTTTTTTGCTAACAAAAGTTTACTTTTCAATTTCGAATGACATGCAAACTGTCCTGGATTGGTTGCGTGATACCTTGTTTCAATGCATTATTGATGCAGGGAAAAGTGGCAAGCTTGAACATTTGTGATGTTAAGTGTTCAGATCAATAAAGTCTGTTAAGTTTCAATGCCCATAGCGATTTTTTACAAGTAAAAAAAAATCTAATTACAATTATCATGTCATATGTTTTGCAAAAATCACATGTTAAGGCTATTAACTAAGCATATCGAACCTGAAGCTTTCGAGCATCCAATGAGCATTGTTCGAATTAGATGAGAGCTAGGACGTTAAACATGATCTAGCAACTGCACAGGACGTTAGTATTCAACGTTACAGGACGTTACAGAAATCAATTAGTATTCAACGTTAAACATGATCTAGCAACTGCACAGGACTTAAACAATCCTCGCTCTCATTGTTTAACAAGACTTAAACATCTAGCAACTGCACAGGACGTTACAGATGAGAAACGTAGCAGAAGAGCAGATTAGATGGCGTTTAGGTGAAGATCATATTAATTTCTGGTTTGATACATGGTTAGATGCAGGTCCTTTGTTAAATCCCTCAGTCTCATCGTTAAATCTTGGGCTTTTATGTTCTTTACTAGTTCTATCTATGTGATTTCCATGATCTAATTAGCGGTATCCTCTATGATGTTGTCGGAAGTTTGGATTGCTCTTTTCTACTCTCTATTCCGTATAAAAACTAAATAAACCATCTCTATGCTTTTGCATGATTGTCGGAGAATTTTATTCGAATATGAATTGGGGAAAATGCTAATATAGTTAGGAATTTTGATTCCTGCTAGAAGTTAGGTCGTTTACTGAGTCTATTTGAGTATCAAGAGAGTAGATCCTTATGATAATTGTGGGTTGATCAATTTGCTTGCTCTGTGAATTTAAATTAGTAAAGCTTGTTTGTTTAATTCTATGTGTGCTGCTTTGTTGCTTCAGCCCTTGTTTGTATTTGTGATTTTGAATGCTCCGGAAATAAGTTGGAACTTGATTTTTCATGTCTAATTTAGCTAGATTCTATAATGCTTTTTTGATGCTCGATGATAGAACCAGAATCTGGTTGTTGCTCTAAGCCATTGCTTGCTCTGTGAATTTAGCTAGATTCTATATGCTTCAAATTGGATAGAATTTTTTTTGGTATATGTAAAGTTGATAGGTTTGGTTTACCATACTTAAGAGTTACTTGTAAAGCCATATAGCTGGTCTTTTAAGACATACTACTCTGAGTTTTTGTAAAACTGTAATAAGGTCAGGTACGTGTGAAATTTCCAAGAGATCCATTTTTTATGCCATTTACTCCTGGGAAATGAATTAACTTGCAATCATATGCTGCAGTTTCTGTGAAAGGAGAAGAAAAGAGAAGCTAGGAGGGAGGAGAAACCAGAAAAGGCTGCAGTTTAGAAGATGCACAGGCTGTTTAGAAGATGCACAAGTAGAGAAGACGTGCTCCAACAAAACATGATATTTTGGACTATATGTATGATATATATAAACTTTTGGCTGTGTAAACTTTTGTGATGTTTGAATGTTGATGTTTGGTACTTTTGTGATGTTTGAATGTTGGAATATTTGCATTGTAAATATTGATTATGTAGGTTTTTTATCAATGAAATTTGCACTGGATGTTTTTTATAAACCATTGAGTAGGAAAAGATTAATAAGTTTTTTATTTATTGTCAAAATGTTGTATATTGTACCCAAAGACATCAGTTTAAATATGTCAAACTGTTGTCAATGACGTTAAAAGACAATAGTGACAAACTGATGTTATTTAACATCGTTGCCTAAAAAGACAACGGTTTTTAACCGTTGTCAAACCGATGTCATTGGCTAAAAAGACAACGCTTTTTAGCCGTTGTCGTAGACAGTTCAAAACTGTTGTTGAAGAGCCTAGGCATACGCTCAAAGACAACGGTGAAAAACTGTTGTCTTTGTAGGAAAAGACAACAGTTTTTCACCGTTGTTAAAATGTTATCTTTGCCTTCGTAGACAACGGTTAAAAACTGTTGTCGTTTGCCACCCCTTTTAACAACACAGCCTTTAACAACAGTTAAAAATGGCCTACGACAACGGTGAAAAACCGTTGTTGTATGTCTTTTTTCTTGTAGTGTCCTTTCCAGATCTCCGGCTCTCGCAGACATTCACGATGTATTTCATGTGTCTATGATAAAGAGATACCTACCCGACCCAACACATGTTCTGTTAGATATATTAGTCCCATTCAGCCTGACGTTACCTACGAGGAGGTTTCGGTATGGATTCTGAACCATAAAGAGCGTTAGTTGCGGAACAAGACTATTCGGCTTGTTAAAGTCGGATGTCAGTATCATTCCGATGAGGAGGCTATTTGAAAGCTCGAGGATATAATTCGAGCTCGATACCCCCATCTTTTTTTTTTACTTGAGGTATGTGGGTTATATTTCCATTCAGCATTTATACTATCTATCTATTGTTAGTACTTGCTGATGGTAAATAACGAAAATTTAGGGACTAAATTTTTATTAGTGAGGGAGAATGTAAAATATGGTAATAAAATAATAATTAAATAATAATATTATTTGAAAAATAACTTTATTGAATTTTAAAGAATTTTTAGGAATTTTCTGAGAATTTTTTGGAGCTCGTAAAACGTATTTTAAAGGGATCAAATCTTGGGTTGTAAGAAAGCCTGTTTGGAATACCCAATTTAGTTGGAAGTTGATTGAGGAATTTAACCTATGGTTTAATTAAAATACCTAAGTTATAATATTTTATTTTTATTTATTTTATTTTTATTTTTCCTTTCTTTTTTCTCCCAAGCTCGATCCCTCTTTTTCTCTCCCTCTCTGCGTCGAATCCCTTCCTCCTCACCTCCAACCCTCCTCCCTCTCCTCCTCGCGACGCCTCACTTCGGTTTCCCTTCTCCCATTTGCACTGATCCTCTCCTTTACTTGTGCCCTAAATCCACGCTGTCGACTCACATCTTCCCCTCCTAATCTCTCTCTCACGCGCGAAGCCGCACCATCTTCCTTGATCACCGAAGCTCAGATCTCGCCGCCACCTCAGATCCAAACGTCGGCGTAGACCTCCCCTTTAGATCTGCCACCATCGTCTTCGAGCCGTTCTTCTCTACGTGGGATGTCTTCGGCCAAAAGTCCTCATCCTTTCCTTGTGTTGACACTGCGCGATTCGACTATAATCGGCTATTGAGAGATGGCCATCGATCTCCACCGCACGTTACTAGTCGCTCTCGGACTGCTGGTCTTTCATCCCTTTCGATTGTCACGAGCAAGATGTTGTGATCAACCCTGCTGTCGGCCTCTCTGATCTCCCTAGGGCATCACCGCTTTGTTTTAGTTTTCATACCACCTTCTACCATCCGGGGAAGAGCCATGGTCGGCTGCTGTATGTTGCTGCCAGAGGGTTAGGATATTGTTGAGGTGCTGATCTAGTGCCGTCCTCACTTGTGTGCTGGCCACTGCTCATTGTTGACGAAGAAGTTGAACTGAAGATGCTGAAACAGTGAACAACCGTTGGAGGAAAACTGTAGGGTAACGAACTCTCTGATATAATTGGAGTTAATTTGTTAACTTGGACAATTGAATGTTGTTGGGGTCAATTTGGTTTACTGGATTTATGATGTCTGATTAATTAAGGTAATAAGAGATAATGGGATGGTAGAGCCATTGATTAGTTGAATTCATGTTTTGATGGAATAATTGATTAATGGAAATTGATTCAGTTAGATAAGTTCACGAGTATTATCAGAATCATTAAATTGATGTTGTGGGTTAATTAGTGATTAGTACTAAAGGTCTAGCTTTTTGTAAACAATTATTTTGAAATAAGAATCACATTGGTCAAATGTCTACATTTATGATAGATATAGTTGTTCATTTAATTTATATTGTAGATAACATGGTGTTTGGTGTGACACAAAAGATCATCTTATCAGTTCCTTATAAATTATAAATAGTAGCTCATGACCAAAATGGAGATGGACAAACCATTGGAATGGTCGTAGTGTAATTTGGTATTAGTTTATCTTGACTATAAAATTACACTAGTACACTTAGAGTGTATTGAGTAGGACCATTTGAGGTTGTTCTTTTTATACTGACTGCATAAAAGAACAGAACCTCAGTTATTATGGAAGTGCGTACTCTTAATCCCGATATAACAATAAGTATGTATACTTAGTATTTATTTCTTTGACTTATCAATGAGTGAAATTTAGCTCGTTAAATCAAAAGGCTCGATAGGTTGGGAAATAATATTATTTATATGGTGTGTTGTTGGTTATAGAAGGAAACTGTGTCCTAGTGATCTAGGTTGATGATGCTCCCAAGATGAGCTCATAAGGATTGTCATGTAAACCCTGTAGGTGGACTTAGTCCGACATGACAATGAAGTTGAGTGGTACTATTCTTGGAGCTAGATAGTAATTAAGTGAGTATCAGTAACTCATTTAATTAATGGACATTCGATGTTTTAAACACAGAGAGATTAACACACTCATAATAAGAAGGAGCCCATAATGTAATTTGGGATTGGTGCGGTAGTTCAATAGTAGCTCTTTAGTGGTATGAGTTATTATTGATGAACTTGAGTTGGGTGTTCGGGGCGAACACGGGAAATTCAAGATCATCGGGAGACCAAAACTAATTCCTTCTCTCGGTCCCTATTGTAGCCTCTTATATATAGTCTTATATCCACCCAAAGCCTAACCTCTTAGCCCATACTAGGGGTCGACCCCTATCCTTATTTGGAGCCCAAGCAAGGGGCCGACCAAGCCAAGCTAAGAGCTCAAGCTAGCGCTGGCCAAGCCTTGCTTGGTGCCCAAGCAAGTGGCCGACCAAGTAAGGAAAGGAAAGAGAATTTTATTAAAAATAAAATATTGATAAAATCTTTCATTTTATGTTTTTATCCACATGGTTTTAAAAGACAGTTTTTAATTTTAAAATCTTTCCTTTTATAGATTTTTTACAAAGGATTAAAAGAGAGATTAGATATCTTTCCTTATTTGTAGATACCTATAATGTTAAAAGAAATATTTTAATTTTTAAGAAAACTTTCCTTTTTTGTAACCATGATATAAAAGGAGTTTTATTTTTAAAATCTTATCTTTTATAGATATCCATAAAAGGATTTAAAAGAGAGAGATTTTAATTTATAAAACATTCATTTTATAGCTAACCACAAAAGAGATATTTTAAAAGAGAGATTTTAATTTTTGTTTAAAATCTTTCCTTGTTTGTTTAATAAAAGGTGGTCGGCCATGTCATGAATAGAAAAGGAAGTTTTAGTTTTTGTTATAAAACTTTTCCTTTTTGGATTCACCCAGAATTATAAAAGAGAGGTAAAGGGTGCCTTCATGGGACACAACTTCTATTCTATTGTTCCTCTCTCTTTTCCTTTGGTGGTCGGTCCTCTTCCTTTCTCTCTTCTCCTTTTGTTTTCCACATTATGGCCAATGACATCAAGTCTTCTAGGTGTTTTGGTGGCCGGTTACTAGGAGGAGAAGAAGAAGAGAAAGGAGGTCCTCTTGTCTAGATCCCTTTGGTGGTCGGAGCTTGGAAGAAGAGAAGAAGGCTTTGGCAGATTTCTTCTTGGTAGATAATCGCCCACACGACGTCCAAGAGAAGGAGAGGAATATAATAGAAGATCAAGAGGTTTTTGTTAACAAAGAAAGGTATAACTAGTTGTCTTATTCCGCATCATACTAGTTTTCTTTGTACGAATTTTTGAAATACCAAACACAAGAGGCTAACGATTCTAAGCAATCGATTTTATGTTTCGATTTTGTGTTTCTTTTATTTTTTCGATCTTGTGATTCCATTGTTCTTAGTGGTTAAACCTAGGGTTACTATAAGGAGATTAAATATTGATTTTCGTTGAAAGGCTTTGTCTAGGAAGTGGTGGATGATCCCATACCCAAGAAGGCTTAGTGCCTCGCCATGTTTAACTTGGAAGCCGATCTTTGAAATAAATATTTAATCAACTTTGTAATATTGGTGGATTTGGATTAATAATGTTAAGCATCGTTTGCAATCCAAGTCTAAACCTCTAAGAACAGATAAGTTGAACTTGGAATCAATAATGTTAAATTCTGTTTGCGATTCCAAATTTAATTTCTAAATATCACAATAGGTTGTTATGAAAAGGTTTAGGACTTGTACAAAATTTTTGTACAAGGGAACCAATACGATATTCCGAGTAGCAACCAACAACTAGGCATGTCAGCTTGATATCTACTGAGTTCTTTGAACTCACACCGTTGAGCTATTTCTATTTCAGGTTGCAGGTAGATTTTTGGAGTCGCTTGGAGTATCTTGTCTGCCGATTCTCACGTTACATCCGAAGACCTCTTTCTGATTTCATTTGTACTTTATTTGGTCTATGTTTTTGGTTTACTTAGTAATGTAAATTTATATTTTGGTTCCGGAGTGTTGTTATGTGGTATTTTTGTTTGATTGTTGTGTTGTGTAAGCCTAGCAGGCTAGCAGTCTTGTTTTTGGTTTGTAATGATTTTCTATCGTTTCCGGTGTGTTTTTGGTATTTTGATCCAGCCGAGTGGACTGTTAGATATATATATATATATATATATATATATATATATATATATATATATATATATATATATATATATATATATAACTGCGTGGTTGTATTTTTTGTTATTACAACCGAGTGGGCTGAATATAAACTGCTTGGTTGTGTATATATTTCAACCGTGTGTGGCTGATCTATATCTGTAGATGTAGAAATGATTCAGATTGTCACTGGCATAGGGGAGATGCTACAGGATTTTTCTCTGGCTAGGACTCCTCGGGGTGTGACATTAGGTTTGCTTTCTCTTGTTAGTATTTGTTTTTGTATTCCGCTGTGCATTCTAATCATTGTAGAAAACAAACGTTGGGTGAGCCACTATTCACCCCCCTTTAGCGGACGTTAAGGTCCCAACAATCAGGCCCAACGTAGGTCTGATATAATCTAATATCAGGCCTAACGTTGAGCCTGATATGAGTTCATTTTAAGCCCTCATTTTCCATAGTATTATCCTATATAATATTGATCTTGTCGCAGAAGATTACTAATTATTTGAGTCTTTTAGGTGTACAGGTTGCCTTCATAAGAAGAGACATTTCATTGTTTCTTGGTATTGCATACCGTGGTGCTTCGGTTCCGATAAATTCAACTAAAGCATTGGGTGACCTCTTTCTAACTTCTCAAATAAAAAAAAAGCTACCAGATCAAGAATTGAGGAGTTACTTAAATTTTATACCAATCGTATAGAAGAAGATGATGATGTTTTATTATTTTACAAACTCTACATTTGTATAAATTTGTATGTGTCTTATTTTCTTCTAGTACATATAAGGACCCTTTATGTCTTATAGATATATTACATGATTTTGAGAATCTTGTTAGATTCAATTGGGTTGAAGTCATTCATAAATTTATGGCTCCACAATTAGCTAAGATTGAGGACATATTTTCATCAACTCAGATAATACATGCTAACACCAACCTCCCTTACCTAAAGGGCTTTGCTGGTCTTTTGGCAGTGAGTATATTTTTGATGTTAAATGTAATAAAATTTTGTGGACATGTATGAATATCTAACACTTGTGATGATGAATCAGGTATGATTTTTGGAACATGCTCCAATCCAAAAATCATACAAAATTGAAGGAGCATGAATAAATACATGGAGGAATATTCCTTCACATATTAGTAAAGTGAGGGATTTATTGGACCAAGTCTCATATGAAAAGGTAAAGTTTGAAAACTATCACTTAAGTTAGGTTAATATGTTTTTTTTTACATTTATTTTAATAATATGACAGGTTATGATTGACCTAATCCCTATCCAATATGAAAAATCATTGATTGTGAACCTTGATTTCGTTGATGACATTCCACGTCCAATGGAGACATTACAACTTGAAGACAACGAAGCAGAAAGTGAAACTAGGAAGAGATGTTCTAATTGCTTTATTCAAGTAAACTGAATTAAGGAACTAACAATGGAGAATATGCATTTGAATGAAAGGGTGAAAGAATTACTGTAAATAATAGAAAATAAAGACATGCAATCTCAATCAAGCGATTCTGTAGTTGATCCTCAATGTGAAACAGTAGCTCTTGGAACAAGAAGTAGGAGAGGACGTGACAAAAGTTGCTATAATTATAGGGATACTCTAATTGATAGTCTATTGTGGCTTCAAATTTTACTTAAGAGGAAACACAAAAATATACAAATATGTGAGCCTATGGAGAACGTTTTACTAGACGTAGAGGGTAACAAATTTATAAAAGAACATGATGTTATGGACAAGGGGAAAGGAAAAATTGATGTGGATGATATGGAAGAAGAAAGAGACATTATCACAATAATGGAAGGCAGTTCTGAAGAAGAGGCAGAGAAGGATGCAGCTCGGATTGGCTAACTTAACAAATTGAGGAAATAATCCATCGCTGTAAGTCTATATTTGCATATAAAATAATATTTTATTTGATTAAATTAATTAATTAAATGTTTTATATGTTTATGGGCATAGTTTGTGAAGAAGCAATTTAAGACTTCAAAGAATAAAAAACAAGATGAAGATGTGACTTACGTGCTAAAACAATTGGATAACCTAAAGTATGTTAAATACATAGTTGATATAATTAAGTGATAAGTCAAGATAATTATATGGTTCTCTAATTTAGAAAATTATGTTGTTCGCTAATTTAATTTTGTGATTTATAGTCATCGATTAACTTTGTAGGTTTACAAGTAAATTCGTTTGGGAGGAACCACCCTTTGCTTTAAATGTGCATTCCTTCTTATCGGGTGAATGGAGAGATTTTTACAAAAGGGGAGGTAATTGACACATATTGTAAAATTTTATTTAGGGGGGCATCCTTGTTTGGTAGGCCATACATCAAGTCTATATATCTTACAACCTTCTTTACAGTAAGGAATCTAAATGATTTTAGAATATATAGTATTTGTATAAATTTTATTATTTGGTTAGGTATGTATAACTTTGTATATTTGTAGTCATCAATAAAATCCTTAAACAAGTTTGGTGTGCAACAACTGATAAAGACAGATACAAAAGATGAAGAGTTTAGGTATATTTTTATACCTTTGGCTAGTGATAATGCATACTTCCACTTATTGGTGGTGGACATCAAATCAATGACATTAAATTATTACAATTCTCTAGAAAGTGGAAGTAAATCCAAATATGAATTTAAAGAAGCAATGAGCATCCAATATTCATGTCTATATTAGTAATGTATTAGAAATGCTAGTGGATGTAAAATTTTAATTTCCTATTCAATCTTATAGGTATCAGATATTAAACAATATAGACGTGAGCACCTTGCTGCTATTGATCCAAATTTTGAAAAGACAATATTCCTTCGACCAATGTGTGTCTCTCACAATAGAATGCCCACAACAAGAAGCCAGGTAAGTTGAGATCAAAGAGTGTGAATAGACAATACTGATATAAAATATTGAAAATTAAATTGTTGATGTAATTATAGCATTAACTGTGGCTTCTTTGTGATGTAATACATTCGATGTCTTTTTTACGATCTGAAGATGAATTTCAAACAAAGAGACATGAAAAAAAAATTAGAATTGATGTAATTGTATCAATTTTGAGGGACAGGTTTTGTGAAACATTGGATTAATTATCCATAGTATTGTGAAGCAAAATAGTTGGGTAGGGAATGTAGAAGTACAATTATATAGTATTATTTGTTTTATATCTTTGTATATAGTATTTGTAGTTAAATATAGTGGTATGTATGATATGAGATGTGTATACTAAATTGTCACAGGAATAACAATACTATTGCTTAGTGAAATAAAAATCACAATATCCAAATTGTCATGGTGGTGCAGATCGGTGAAAAGAGACAACTTCACACCATATCTCTCTTATGAAAATTAAAAACTTGGGATTTTTCAGAAATCCAAATGGGCCGACACTAGTTTCAAGTCTACAAGGTCTTCTTGGAAATATAAACTAGGCATGTAATTTGGGAACTCAAAAGTAACTAAGTTTTGAATTAAAAATAAATTGGTGGTAAGGTAGGTGTTATCCTCGTAAATTAAAATTCGACACGGTGTGTGCTATTCATTGAATGGAAATCCATAAGTTTCATATATTCTGTGCCAACTGGCATGGAGCAAGAACTTCATTTGTATTGGTTAGAACCAATATTTGACACCGTATCTAGCTTCTCCCCTCTCAAACCTTCCTAGGGAATGTGAATGTAAAGAAATTTAAGTGTCGTAGGCCTATCCGTGGATTTTGTCAAAATCCACTGATGGACCTAGACTTCTCCAATTGAACCTATTTAAAGTCTTGTGAGTTTATGGTATTGTGAGGACTCCAATGGTGCTATATATTACTTATTTAAAGCACTCTATAGGTGATCGAGCGTTTCAAGAATGTTCATCCTGATTGTGGGCCCGATATGGTAAAATATTAAGCCCAATGTGAGCCTAATATAAGATATATTAGGCTCACGTTGGGCCTGATATGGTATCTTATTAGGCTCAACGTGAGGCTGATTGCTTGACACCTCGGCCGGTTTGTTCAACCGATCACAATCTAAGTTTTTTATCCCGATATCTAAAATCCGAGACTATATAGGTGTTAATCGAAAATAAACTATGAAAGTGCAACACTTACCCCAGTAGACATCTGGGTGTGGCTATCTGCGAGCGCCCCTAGAGGCATCATCGCTGCACTAGCCCGGGCATCAGCCCATATTTGGGCGAGCAACCCTTGGATGATTATTTGGTACTCGGGAGCTCGGGATTCAGCACTAGACTCACGTCATTCCTCAATCATCAGTTGTAACACCACCGTTATATGGTGTTGGCTGCTTAGGACCGATTGGGTAGAGGTTGTTCGCTCGAGCGGCCGAGACAAAGATGTTGGAAAAATGCTAGACTTCTTGGCCTTCGATTTTGGTGGCAGGAAGGCCATTAGCGGAGCGCAAACGATTCCTTGTGGCAAGCCGGACAGGGAGGGAGTCTGATTAGACGATGTAGGAGCCGCCGTCTCTTGGATTGGAGCGGGGGTCGACGTTTCCACTTGTTCAGTGGACCACACCATGGAGGATGAGGAGCATGATAAAGGCTCCGCTCGGCGCCTCTTGTGCCTGATCAGTGGCTTTGTTGAGGACGCCGAGCCTGACACCCCCTCAACCTCGATGACTGGTTGTCGATTGGAGGGAGGGCGTGATCTACTAGCTGCTCCGCCTCTTGCCAAGATTGGAGCCACCTAGCTCTCATCTTGGGGGTCTTCTTGAGAGCCGACCGGCTGAAGGCCGCGACTCTCCAACTCCTCTGTAGCAGCCGCGTTGATCGTGGCATCCACAAGCTTCTACTTGCCGGCTAGACATGCATGTAGCATTACTTTGGCTGTAAAAGAAGAAGAAAAATCAGTTAGAATCAAAAGAAGAATTAAAGAAGTTGCATACCTAGGCTGGATGGAAGCTGGGTGCGGATCGGACTCAGGCCAAAGATGTAGAAGACACCCTCCAACAACAATTTGTGGATGTCATACTTCTGACCGGCCAATATGTTGGGTTCTTCGGGCCGCGAAAACCGCTTTTCACGTCGCGGAAACCCCGTATCACCCAAAGCCGTAGATCCGTGCAAGGAAAACCGAACGAAAATTATGAGTACGAGTTTCAAAAATATCTAGATCTACTCCTAGATCTATGTGTTAAGAATATACCTTGAAGCGTGCCCTTTTGCGTTCCCGCTCGTCCAAGGAGTTGCCGGATCTCTAGACCGTCAAGCGTCGGTCCTCTAGAAGTATCCACACGGACACGTAGGTGGAGAAAACCTCACATAAAGGTGTGCTAGCACCTTGGTGAGATTCGGCCAAGCAAGGAGGAGAGGGAGAGGAAGAGCTTCAAGAGGAAGAAGAAGAAGATACACCACTTGAATGAAAAATTGAATTCTAATTCAAACCCAAAGTGGCCGGCCACTCTCAATGGTGAAAACTCCCAAATTAATTGCATTAATTACAATTAATATGAAGCCATTAAAGAGAATGACTTTGTAACTTCCATGAGGTGGCACCCATGATGATGTGGAGTATCATCATTGGTCCACCTAATGCCAACTCACCAATGAGGTGGCAAAAGGTCAAGTCAAAATTAACCTTTGGTCTTCCTTCTTAAGTCAAGTCAAACTTGACCCAATCTCATCCATGGTTGATCTAATCTAACCATTTGATTCAAGCCAACTTAATATAATGAATCTAATTCATTTAATTAAATTGATTCAATGAGTCAAAATCTAAATTAGACTCATCGAACACATGAATCAACTTGAGTCGAACTCAAGTTAGCCCAATTAGGATTACTCTTAATCCAATTTGATTCATCAAATGAATCTAATCCTCTTGGTTCATCATATGAACCTAATCTCCATCTAATTGTCCTAAGTGTGTGATCCTATAGGTTCTTGTAACGTTGGCAATGCCCTAAACCCATTTAGGAGCATAAGTAATGAGCGATATCTAGCAACACATCATTACTACCCAAGTTACAAGAATGTCGAGATCCGACATCACCTTGTGACTACTAATTGTGACTCCTCACAATATGTAACATTGTCCTTCTATCCTAGACATCTAGATTGATAAATGTGAGGCATAGACCGTGTCATCCTCTAATCAATCTAAATCTTGAACTCCAAGTAGACTCACTCAATCAAATGAGCTCAACATCTCATGTTGACTCACTTGGGCATGGCCATGCACTTCGTGGTCTAACTCTATCAAGAATATTGATGTCGCTCCTGTCATATGGGAGGGATAGATCCCATCTACATCACTCACATCCCTCTGCATAATTTGTTACATACCCAGTAATCGTCTTTATAGTTACGGGTGACGTTTGACGAAACCAAAGTACATAACTCCTTATGTAGGGATCCATGGTGACTTCAGGTCAAAGGACTAATAGTCATACTAATAGCCACATGAGAAAGTATATGACACTCATATAACGATCCATGATACTTTCTTATGGCGGGTCATTCAATATACATTCTCTAATGCATACCCATATGTCAGCTTGATATCTCTATATCCATGACTTGTGAGATCAAGTCATCGAGCTGACCTACATGCTAGTTTTATTGCATTAACATTGTTCCTGAATGTTAATACTCGACTAGGAATGATTTAGAGTAGTGTTCCCTATATCATCTCACTATCGATTCAACTAATCGATGGATATAGGTATGAACCTTCTACTCAAGGACACTATTATACTTAGTCTATTTGGCACTAATACAAATAAGTATAATAGCCAAACAAATGCCTTTATTAATATACAAGAATATGATACAATGAGTCCATACAATCATCAAATGATTGGCTCTAGGGCTCCAACTAACAATCTCCCACTAGCACTAGTGCCAATCAGTATAGGCTCTAAGGCCTAATGACCTAGTATGACTATCATGCTTTCTCTGTGCCAAAGCCTTGGTCAAGGGATCTGCGATGTTAGCCTCTGTAGGTACTCTGCAAATCTTCACATCTCCTCTATCGATAATCTCTCGAATGAGATGGAAGCGCCATAGTATGTGCTTGGTCCGCTGGTGTGAGCGAGGTTCCTTTGCCTGTGCTATAGCTCCATTGTTGTCACAATAGAGCTCAATGGGGTCAGCAATGCTAGGAACCACCCCAAGTTCATCTGATGCAGCAATGTACTCGGCTTCTGTTATAGAATCAGCTACTGTATCCTGCTTCGAACTCTTCCAGCTGACAACACCACCATTAATGCAAAATACGAACCCCGACTGCGATCTATAGTCATCCTAGTCGGTCTGGAAGCTAGCATCACTGTAACCCTTTACAGCTAGCTCATTATTGCCTCCATATATCAAGAAATATTCTTTAGTCCTTCTTAAGTACTTAAGAATATTCTTGACCGCTATCCAGTGACTTTCACCTGGATCTGACTGGTATCTACTCGTCATGCTCAAAGCATACGAGACATCAGGTCGAGTACATAGCATAGCGTACAAGATCGATCCTATGGCTGAGGCATAAGGGATCTGATCCATGCGGTCTCTTTCCTCTCTAGAAGAGGGACCTTGAGTCTTCTAAAGACTCACGCCATGTGACATCGGCAGAAATCCCTTCTTGGAATTCTACATGGCAAACCGAAGAAGTACCTTGTCAATGTATGTACTCTGACTTAGGCCAAGCAATCTCTTAGATCTATCTCTATAGATCTGTATCCCTAGAATGCGGGATGCCTCACCTAAGTCCTTCATTGAGAAGCAACTCCCTAGCCAGGTCTTGACAGACTGAAGCATAGGGATGTCCTTCCCAATGAGTAGTATGTCATCCACATACAATATGAGGAAGACAACTATGTCTCCTACAACCTTCTTGTAGACACAAGGTTCATCTTCATTTTTGATGAAACCAAACTGTTTGATTGCATCATCGAATCAAAGATTCCAGCTCCGAGAAGCTTGCTTTAGTCCATAAATGGACCTATGCAACTTGCATACTCTGCTAGTATGCTGTGGATCGACAAAACCCTCAGGTTGTGTCATGTACACATCCTCGAGTAGGTTTCCATTCAGAAACGTGGTTTTGACATCCATCTGCCATATCTCATAGTCATGGTAGGCTGCAATAGCAAGCATGATCCGAATTGACTTAAACATCGCTATTGGAGAAAAGGTTTCATCATAGTCAATACCATGAATCTGCTTGAAACCTTTAGCTACCAAGCGACCCTTATAGATAAGTGCATCCATGTCAGTCTTTCTCTTAAAGACCCACTTGCACCCAATGGGTTTTACCCCTTCAGGTGGATCAACCAAAGTCCATACTTGGTTGGTGTACATGGATTCCATCTCGGATCTCATGGCCTCTAGCCAGAATCTGGTCTCATCACAGCTTCCTGATAGGTGGTAGGCTCATCCTCTATGAGCACAATGTCATCATGGTCAGACAAGAGAAATGAGTATCTCTCAGGCTGACGACATACCCTATCAGAC
This sequence comes from Zingiber officinale, assembly GCF_018446385.1. Taxonomy (NCBI): domain Eukaryota; kingdom Viridiplantae; phylum Streptophyta; class Magnoliopsida; order Zingiberales; family Zingiberaceae; genus Zingiber; species Zingiber officinale. Next base: position 102,226,526 of record NC_055987.1, on the reverse strand, counting down.
CTGCGAAGAGATATGTCTACTTGAACTGGTTGTTGTTCCTCAACTCCTTGTGGAACATCATCCACAACACTTTGTGGTTCCAGTTCAACTTCCATCAAGGCTTCAGTGCTAGTATTCGCATCTTGAACTTCTTCAAGGTCGAACGTGCTCCCACTAGTCTTTCTAGAAACAAAGTCCCTTTCTAGAAAGACCCCAGTCTTTGCCACAACTACCTTGTGCTGAATGGGAATGTAGAAGTAATATCCCTTAGTTTCCTTGGGATATCCGATGAAATAGCACTTGTCGGATTTGGGTCCTAATTTGTCTGAGACTTGACGTCGTACGTAAGCCTCACAGCCCCAAATCCTCATGAAAGACACCTAGGCATCTCTCCCAGTCCATATCTTATACGGTGTCTTTATCACGGCCTTGGATGGAACTCGGTTGAGAATGAAAGCTGCCGTGTTTAGAGCATATCCCCATAGATATATCGGAAGATCTGTGTGACTCATCATAGATCGTACCATATCTAATAAGGTACGATTCCTCCTTTCGGATACACCATTCCACTGTGGTGTTCCAGGAGGAGTGAGTTGAGATAAAATCCCACACTCAGCTAAGTAGTCACGAAACTCATGGCTTAAGTATTCACCACCTTGATCTGATCGAAGTACCTTAATACTCTTGCCAAGCTGGTTCTGTACTTCATTCTTGAATTCTTTGAACTTTTCAAAGGATTCAGATTTATGTGTCATCAAATACACATAACCATATCTACTGAAGTCATCAGTAAATGTGATGAAGTATCTATAACCGCCTCTAGCAGCGACATTGAAAGGGCCACATACATCACTATGTATGAGTCCTAACAAATCAGTCGCTCTTTCGCTGTGCCCACTAAAGGGAGTCTTGGTCATCTTGCCTCGTAGGCATGACTCGCATATCTCATATGATTCAAAATCAAATGAGTCCAGCAAACCATCCTTATGGAGCTGGGATAAGCGCTTGCCATTTATATAACCTAAGCGACAGTGCCAGAGATAAGTTGCTTCATGTCATTTGACTTGAACCTCTTGGTACTAATGTTATAGATAAGACTCTCAAGGTCTAGAATATAGAGTCCGTTTATTAGTGGTGCACTATAATAGAACATATCTTTTAAATAAACAGAACAACACTTGTCTTTTATTATAAAAGAGTATCCTTTCTTGTCTAAACAAGAAACTAAAACTATGTTCTTAGTAAGAGCAGGCACATAACAACAATCATCTAAATCTAGTACAAGCCCAGAGGGCAGAGATAGCTGATAAGTTCCTACAGCAACAGCAGCAACCCGTGCTCCATTGCCTACTCGTAGGTCCACCTCGCCCTGCTATTTCTCAGCGCCTGCACATCAGTACAAATGTGAGAAGCACATCCAATATCTAATACCCATGATGTAGAAATAGATAGATTGACTTATATAACATATATACCTGAAGTGGAAGTCTCACTTCGCTTCTTCTTAAGATCCTCCAAGTATACCTTGCAGTTCCTCTTCTAGTGCTCGGTCTGACCGCAGTGGAAGCGGGTAGCATCCTGGCGACCCCTCCTTTAGGCTTCTTGCCTTTGCCCTTGGTTTGGGACTTTCCCTTACCTTTGGGCTTGCCCTTGCCCTTGTGCTACGGACCATCGAATGGGCTTAACCTTCTTAAGGTTAATCTCAGCGATTCGTAACATACTAAGTAGCTCGGGCGGTGGCTTGTCAATCTCGTTCATGTTATAGTTGAGAATGAATTGGCAAGGACTGCAAGATCAAGTCAGTGGCCAGCTCTTGGCCAAGTGGGAACCCAGTCTTTGTAGGTTCTCTATGTACCCAATCATCTTGAGTACATAAGGACCTACAGGAGCCTCGACATCTTGCCTTAGAGATCTCAAATCTCTCATGCCTCGCTTGTCCTCGATATAGTTGGCAAAGATGCTCAACCATATCGTAGCGCCCATCAACTCGTGTTGCTTCGAAGCTCGAGTTCATGGTCGCGAGCATTAGACAGACACATCTGTCGTCTTGATGCTTCTTGTAAGCATCTTTGTCTTCTCCGGGGCATTGGCGGGAGGAGCCTCCGAATGGGCTGCTCCAGACGTACTACGTTCCCGAGTGAGAACTATTCTCAAGTTCTGTACATGAAATTCGCTCCGTTGAGCTTGTCCTTCTCAGGGATCGCGAGGAGAAGGAATTCGTGTTCGACGTCATGGTTATCTACAACAGAAAATTTGCAGAAATAAATATCATATTCTTTTAAAATCATTTAATTAGGCCTTTAACTAAATGATGCTCCCACTGAATACTATAATTCATGTGGGACAAGATCCACATCATACTAACCCTTGAGTTAGCTTTGGCTAATACGCCCAAGGCTTAGTATGATCGGTAGGTAACGATTATCAATTACATCTCTATGAAACTCTTGTTTATAGGATCAAGATCCATATTTATATTAAAACTCGAATTAGCTTTGGCTAATACGCCCGAGAGTTAATATAAATGTGATTTTGTCCTACCTTTCCAACTATTGGAAGAATGCCTATAGTTGACTCGATCCAACCGAGTAACTAGGAATACTCAATCTAATTGAGTTTGTATTCACCCATGCGTTGATAGGCGGGACCAAAATTGTCCCTCCGTACCCTACCAAGATAATATGTATTGCTCTGCTTTGGCAGATTCAATAATACATGTGATCGAGGTAGTGATAGGTATCACGGCACGGTTAGGCATTAGAGTTGAGTCGATTGAGATCTAATCTAATCGAAAAGGATGCATCTTGTGCATGACTTAGATCTAATCTAATCGCAAGGGTGCATCATGTGCACGACTTAGATCTAATCTAATCGTAAGGCACTAATTAATTAACTACTTATTAAATATACATCACATACACAAGCAATTAATTAATCTATTTGTGATTTAGTCATGGCCCTACTACGATCTTCTCAAGACAATGAGAAGATCGATTGGTCAACCTAGGGTCAACAGCTTCTCCAAGCTCCTCCCTTTGACCACCTTGTGTTGCTCGTGCCCGCCTCGGAACTCCGTCTCGTGTGGACCCTCCACCGCTCCAATTTGTACATTACAATTTGAAACTCGAGTTACATTCGAGTCTAAATCTAATTTACAACAAGAATATAAGAGAAGGCACGACGCGCAGGTCGCGAATATAATACAACACTCGCAAACACATAACGGCACACAGGCCGTATTATGAATTACAACACAATCCAATCATATTGGGTTTTTTGGGCCATGACTATCACAAAATTAATATATAATTCAAAATTATATATTTTTCATAATTTTCTATAATTTTAAAATTAATTTTTACAATTTTTACGAGTAAAATTTCCCGGCGGACTCGTTTAGCGGTTTCGGGCGCAATCGCGGAACGGATCCCCTTGCGGGGCCAGGGGCAGCGCCCCTACCCGCGATCTAACCATCGCGAGGGTTCCTTTACGATCCAACAGCGCCTAAACCCGCTGTCCCAAAATGATTTGGGCCGAGACATTGCCGTTTCGGAAAAATCTTCCCGGCGGGTTCGTTTTTAGCGATTTCGGGTGCAACCGCGGAGCAAATCCCCTTGCGGGGTTAGGGGCAGTACCCCTACCCGCGATCTAACCACCGCGAGTTGCTCCTAAGTGATCTAATGGCACCCAAGCCCGCTGTCCCCAAAAATTTTGGGGCGAAACGAAGCCGTTTTGGAAAAATCTTTCCGGTAGAGACACTTGTGCTTCGCTTCTACGAAAAAATTACCCATAAAAACTCGAAAATCATAATTTTACAGAAAATTACAGAAACTTTAGTTTTCATAAAACCAAAAACAAACTCGTACAAGCCTTGCACGTGGCTCTGATACCACTGTTGGGTTCTTCGCGTCGCGGAAACTCCGAATCACCCAAAGCCGTAGATCCGTGCAAGGAAAACCGAACGAAAATTACGAGTACGAGTTTCAAAAATATCTAGATCTACTCCTAGATCTATGTGTTAAGAATATACCTTGAAGCGTGCCCTTTCGCGTTCCCGCTCGTCCAAGGAGTTGCCGGATCTCTAGACCGTCAAGCGTCGGTCCTCTAGAAGTATCCACACGGACACGTAGGTGGAGAAAATCTCACACAAAGGTGTGCTAGCACCTTGGTGAGATTCGGCCAAGCAAGGAGGAGAGGGAGAGGAAGAGCTTCAAGAGGAAGAAGAAGAAGATACACCACTTGAATGAAAAATTGAATTCTAATTCAAACCCAAAGTGGCCGGCCACTCTCAATGGTGAAAACTCCCAAATTAATTGCATTAATTACAATTAATATGAAGCCATTAAAGAGAATGGCTTTATAACTTCCATGAGGTGGCACCCATGATGATGTGGAGTATCATCATTGGTCCACCTAATGCCAACTCACCAATGAGGTGGCAAAAGGTCAAGTCAAAATTAACCTTTGGTCTTCCTTCTTAAGTCAAGTCAAACTTGACCCAATCTCTTTCATGGTTGATCTAATCTAACCATTTGATTCAAGCCAACTTAATATAGTGAATCTAATTCATTTAATTAAATTGATTCAATGAGTCAAAATCTAAATTAGACTCATCGAACACATGAATCAACTTGAGTCGAACTCAATTTAGCCCAATTAGGATTACTCTTAATCCAATTTGATTTATCAAATGAATCTAATTCTCTTGGTTCATCATATGAACCTAATCTCCATCTAATTGTCCTAAGTGTGTAACCCTATAGGTTCTTGTAACGTTGGCAATGCCCTAAACCCATTTAGGAGCATAAGTAATGAGGGGTATCTAGCAACACATCATTACTACCCAAGTTACAAGAATGTCGAGATCCGACATCACCTTGTGACTACTAATTGTGACTCCTCACAATATGTAACAATGTCCTTCTATCCTAGACATCTAGATTGATCAATGTGAGGCATAGACCGTGTCATCCTCTAATCAATCTAAATCTTGAACTCCAAGTAGACTCACTCAATCAAATGAGCTCAACATCTCATGTTGACTCACTTGTGCATGGCCATGCACTTCGTGGTCTAACTCTATCAAAAATATTGATGTCGCTCCTATCATATGGGAAGGATAGATCCCATCTACATCACTCACATCCCTCTGCATAATTTGTTACATACCCAGTAATCGTCTTTATAGTCCACCCTGTTACGGGTGACGTTTGACGAAACCAAAGTACATAACTCCTTATGTAGGGATCCATGGTGACTTCAGGTCAAAGGACTAATAGTCATACTAATAGCCACATGAGAAAGTATATGACACTCATATAACGATCCATGATACTTTCTCATGGCGGGTCATTCAGTATACATTCTCTAATGCATACCCATATGTCAGCTTGATATCTCTATATCCATGACTTGTGAGATCAAGTCATCGAGCTGACCTACATGCTAGTCTTATTGCATTAACATTGTCCCTGAATGTTAATACTCGGCTAGGAATGATTTAGAGTAGTGTTCCCTATATCATCTCACTATCGATTCAACTAATCGATTGATATAGGTATGAACCTTCTACTCAAGGACACTATTATACTTAGTCTATTTGGCACTAATACAAATAAGTATAATAGCCAAACAAATGCCTTTATTAATATACAAGAATATGATACAATGAGTCCATACAATCATCAAATGATTTGCTCTAGAGCTCTAACTAACACAATATAGAAGCGGCGTTGAGATAGTCTGATGGGCTCTTGTACTGTTCAAGAGAGGCTGATTCGCCACTTTGAGCTGCCAGTGGGTCGGGAAATCTGGCCGCTCGGTAAGGCGTACAAAAAAGAAATATTCTCTCCAATGCTTGTTGGAGGTCGACATCTTGTCAAAGAAAATCAAGCCCACTCGAGCTTGGAAAAGGAAAGTCCCTAGATAGGACAATTTCATATAATAAAAATAGTGAAAGATCCGGGGTGAGAGAAATGTTGTGCAAGCATAATAGAACAACTACCCCGCACAGCAGCCGAAAGGAGTTCGACACTAATTGGTGAAGGGAGATGCAAAAGTATTTACAAACGATGGGGAAAAGGGGATGAATGGGAAACTGCAGACCGGCAGTATATTGATCTCTAAAGAAGGTAAGACAGTCGGGCGGCGGAGAGTGTGGTCGATCAGAAGGTGAGGGAAGAACAACTTTGTAGCCGCGGGGAAATTCAAAGGCAGCAGTCAAGATCTCAGCATCGCTGGCGTCAAATCGGGACTCGATAGAGGTGTACTAGAGCCCAGGGATGCCGGCGGGAGGCTGTGAGGAACTCGCCATCGTAAAAACAAAGAAAGGTGAAGAGATGGCAGAATTATCGTCGAAACAGTAAGAGACGCAGAAAAACTCGAAGATGAGGAAGTACAAAGGTCGGAAGACGAGAAAACAAAGGGCGATGGGAAGTATTCTTACTAGAAAGAGGTCGTCGAAGGAGCAGTAAAGGAGGAAGGTCGCTGGAGCACGTAGGAGTTAATGTCGATAGAGCTATAAATAAACCAAGCGTTCGTGAACAAGCTTGGTGTTCGGCTTGGTAAGAGCTTGTTTATGTTCGTTCAATATACACAATATTAATTAAATAAACAATCTTGAATAGCTCGTTAAACTAAACAAACAAGCTTGAACACATATGTGTTCAGCTCGTTAACGTTCGTGAACAATGTTCAGGAACCATATTCATTAATAAAACTCTTTTCAATATGCTAAATAAATAATAAAATAAAATAAAATAAATAAATAAGTTTAAATTATCAAGCTCAATAATTAATCAAACAATTAAAGTTTTCAAACAATCAAACAAGCTTGAATTGAGAGCTCGATAACATCTAAACAAACCAAGCTCCAACCAAGCTCAAGCCAAGCTTGAATTGAGAGCTCGATAACATCTAAACAAGCCAAGCTCAAGCCAAGCTTCAAACAAGCTCAAGCTCATAAAAAATAAACCAAGCTAAGCTTGAACAATCATCTCAAAAGCTTGGTTCATTTAAAGCTCGGCTCGGCTCAGCTCGGCTCGGCTAGGTTACCTTATCAAACAAGCTTGAACATCCTAAAGCTCGGCTCGGTTTGGCTCGTTTACATACCTAAGTGCCGAAGAGCTCGAAGATGAAGATGCGAAGGAAGAAGCGGCGACGCGCACGGGGTTATAAGCCTCAGAGTCGGCCGATTGGAGCCATCCGATCTAGGTTGTAGAAACTCAGGCTGAGATCTGACCGTTGAATTTGAACCGCTAAACATCACATCACCAGTGGATATCCGCCTGTCACGTCAGGCATGTGGCGACAGTGGGCAGGACACATGGCGCATCACCACAGGCTGACATTTAATGAGAGCAATTAAAAGGCATAGGGGCGCATTCAGCCTTAATGCGAAGAGATTTGTACGATTTCCCAGAAATATAGGTGACGTCAGCCTAGCTCCCACTCGCCCAAGACAACCCAAGAAAAGATTTCACAAGTATAAACCTTCGTTGTGCCGATTAGATTGAGGAAGCATACCTACGGCCAAACAACGAGCTTCAACAATCCGACCGGCAGGGAGCGATCACAGTCTAATCAGAAACTAAGCAGTGGCAAAGGCTGATCGGGTGGAAAACTGCTCATACAATTGTCCAGTCAGTCGGACTTGCAGTCTCCTTCGATTAAACTTGAGGGGGAGGCATGTGATGCAGTGATAATGAGAGGCCCCACCCTGAGGTCACGGTGGAGATCAAATTCAAGGCGGTCAATGCGCAAATAGCATTGGCCAGTCTGGCAAAGCATGCCCCGATCGGGGGAGAAGGCCTCGATCCACCGCCGCCTTCAACACGGGGAGGAGTCAAACGACCGACACTTAATGGATTATTGGACGCCGAACGGAAGAGGAGACTGTTGGACCCCGTGGTAGTTTTGATGTGATCAACCAAGTTGGTTAGGTCCTGCTGTGTTTGATCCCTGTGTCTGAGTGTGCAGGAGCTTAGGAACACAGGAAGTCGAGCGGAAGACGCAGCTAGCGAGAAGGACGGCACGGGAAGGGAGCCGACGGGCTCGGTGCGTCCAAAGGACGAGAGAGCTGCGGAAGAGTACTCCGGTGGGTGTGAAGAGCGTGCACGACATTCGAGGGACGTTAAGCCGGGACGGAAGGCTGCTCGAGGAAGGCCGGAAATTGGGTTCGGGTGAGCCCTATTTCGGTTGGCCAAAATCACCCAAACAAACGGAGCTTTGGAAGACAAAGTGAAGAAGAAAAGGAGTCAAAAGAGGCTGGAAGTTACTGTAGCAGAAATTACTGTAGCAGGAACCTTGAAGGCGCCTTGAATGGATTGTTTAATCCGCAGATCGAGTTGGAGGCGGAGGCGCCTTGGACTCTCGAGATAAGATTTTCAGGGCCTATATAAAGGCCCCTAGGAATTCAATAACAACTCAAGCAATCTATCCGTAAGCAATTCCTAAGCAACTAGTGAGCTTCAAAAGTGTAAAAGGCTTCTCCGCCTTGAGAGAAGGAGATTTTTCCACTGCGCTTTTTCCATTCGGATTAACAACCTCCTTGGTTGTAACCAGTTAAATCCTAGACTTTTTGTTCCTATTTCTTTTGTTTCATTAATTTTGTTGTCATATTTTATTCTTGATTTAAATTAGAAAATCGAGGAGGGTATAGTTTGTTTTGTTTTCAGCAATTCACTCTCGGTCCTACAAGTGTTATCAGAGCCGAGGCGACTGAAGCACGAAGATCTAGATGATGGCCGGAGCCAGTGACTACCCACCTGCATTCGAGGGGGAGTTTGCTTCATGGAAGCTAAAAATGGAGGTATACCTTAAGTCTGATTTTAGTATTTATTTAATAATGAAATCTGGTTATGAAGCACCAAAGAAAGTAAACGGAGAAGAGCTCAAGAAATACCTCTGGAACGAGAAGCAACGTGATGAGTCGATGGCAAATGCGCGGGCTGAATTTCATCTTCTAACCACAATACCAAATGAAGATCTCGACAAAGTCGGAGAGTACAATAGCGCAAAAGAACTTTGGGAAAAGTTCTTAAAGATCTATGAAGAGTCCGAATCCAAGGTAAATGCCGCAACAACCCCAACAGCCGAATTCCATCCTGAAAGCTCATCCCAGATGAGCATCGATGAAGGGGAAGAGACTTCGGAAGAAAGCAACTCGACAGGAGGAGAATCAATAGCTGACAAGGTAAGTCAGGTATGGTCTCCACCTTCTGAACAATTAATTACATTAATCGAGAAGGTACCTGAAAATTTTTGCGAATTAAAAATTAAATCTTCAAAAGAATTTTCTGGATTAGAAAAAATTTTGTCGAACGAATCTTTCCAATTAAAAACACCGTCGAAATATTTTTTACCAACTATTTTGTTGAAAGAATTTCTGAAACTAAAAACATTACCAAAAGATTCTTGTGAGTTACAAAATAATTTGTCGAACGAATTATCAAAAGATCTTTTATCAATTATTTTGTCAAAAAAAATTTTCGCATACTTAATATTGTTTTCCTTAAATCTAAAAAATTATGATAAACTAAAGTGGAAATTTAGATATCATAATAAGGTTAGAGAAATGACAATAACTTGAGAATGAATTTTGTTTTAATAATAATAAAAAAAATTATTATTTTCGCCTAAGTTAAAAGCCTTTTCTATAATTCTAAAAAGTAATTTAACTTAGATTTTTTTTAAATATTCTTCTGAAAAATTCAAAAATTCATTTTACTAAAATTTTTTGGAAAATTTTTTAACTTGAAAATTTTTTTGTGGAAACTTTTTGACTTGCAAAATTTTACCTAGAAAATTTTTCAAAATTTCATTCTTACTTGAAATATTTTTGAACCATTTATTTTACCTAACATATTGTTGGATAATTCTTTCTATTTTTATTAACCCCGTTTTTGCTGTGATCAAAGGGGGAGAGAAAAGTACAAGTTTAGAAAAAATTTAAAATTTAAATTTCTTTTTCTATTTTTTTGTTGCAATTTTACTAATTACAAAAATTATACTTAACTTGTTAGTTTAGTAATTTTTCTTTAAAATTACTTTTTATGTCTATTTTAACCCTAACTTGAACTTGGGTTGATGCACATCAAAAAGGGGGAGATTGTTGGACCCCGTGGTAGTTTTGATGTGATCAACCAAGTTGGTTAGGTCCTGCTGTGTTTGATCCCTGTGTTTGAGTGTGCAGGAGCTCAGGAACATAGGAAGTCGAGCGGAAGACGCAGCTAGCGAGAAGGACGGCACGGGAAGGGAGCCGACGGGCTCAGTGCGTCCGAAGGACGAGAGAGCTGCGGAAGAGTACTCCGGTGGGCGTGAAGAGCGTGCGCGGCGTTCGAGGGACGTTAAGCCGGGATGGAAGGCTGCTCGAGGAAGGCCGAAAATTGGGTTCAGGTGAGCCCTATTTCGGTTGGCCGAAATCACCCAAACAAACGGAGCTTCGGAAGACAAAGTGAAGAAGAAAAGGAGTCAAAAGAGGCTGAAAGTTACTGTAGCAGAAATTACTGTAGTAGGAACCTTGAAGGCGCCTTAAACACATTGAAGGCGCCTTGAATGGATTATTTAAGGCGCCTTGAGCAGGCCAGTTTGACCGTTTGCACTGCGGATAAAGTTTTATCCGCAGATCGAGTTGGAGGCGCCTTGAACCCTTTTGGAGGCGCCTTGGACTCTCGAGATAAGATTTTCAGGGCCTATATAAAGGCCCCTGGGGCTAGGAATTCAATAACAACTCAAGCAATCTATCTGTAAGCAATTCCTAAGCAACTAGTGAGCTTCAAAAGTGTAAAAGGCTTCTCCGCCTTCAGAGAAGGAGATTTTTCTTACTGCGCTCTTTTCTACTGTCCTGGATTAACAACCTCCTTGGTTGTAGCCAGGTTAAATCCCTGAGACTTTTTTGTTCCTATTTCTTTTTCTGTTTCATTAATTTAGTTGCTGTTATTTTATTGCTGATTTAAATTCTGAGTTGAAATCCGAGGAGGGTATAGTTTGTTTTTGTTTTCAGCAATTCACCCCCTCTTGCCGGTCTCCGCTGCACCTACAGAGACGAGGTCCTGAAGCCGGGCTGAGTGGCTACCCCGCTCAGCCTGACAACATGTCTCGGTAGTGGCAGAGTGGAACTTCGGTCAAATTAACATGTACAGGAGTAACGAAGTTCGGCCGACCGGACGGGACACCAGAGAAGCGAAAGCCCGGCCGAGCGGCTAACCCGCTCGGCCTAACAATACACTCCCTCCGATATCCATCGACATCCTTTTGTGAGTTGGTGCCTCTGACACCGGGCATGGATAGTCAGAAGATCGTACGACGGAAGCTTCTGCTGTTACTTCAAAGATATGCTCAGCCCATTGCAGTACTGTGTCGGGGACACTTTACTGACAAGTCTTTTTAGGAAAAATTTTAAGAAACACACTCACCTTGGGGAGCGTGCACGTATGTTATAGGAGCTCTATATAAAGGGGGGTCCAAGCATCGGTGGAGGTATGCGATATCCACTATTTGTACTACAGTCTTCTTGTTGCTCTGCCTTATACTTCATCGCCGGTGATTGACTTGAGCGTCGGAGGGCCAATGCCGGGGACTCCTTCCTTGGCTCGGCACTAACGTAGTTTGTGTTGCAAGTCCGAGCGGAGTCTACAGGCGGTTAGTGGGAGCGCCACATCTCCGACTTTCCATCTCTTCGACTTTCGGACAGGATCACATACTATTGAAAATCAAATCCAAAAAATCTTTTTATAGTTCATTCTATACCTTTAATTACCCTTTTAATTATAGCATACATATAGTACTTATTTCTTTGTATTTCTTTGTTTGTGAATTAAATTTGAGTGTTTTTCAACATGTATAAATATTTAAAGAAATATTAAATAAATTTATTATAAAAAAATAATTTTTCGTTGGGTAAAGCTTCATTACAAAGAAGAACCAAGGTGAAGAAAAAAACTAAATGATTTAGTTTTTATTAAGTATAATATAGTTTTGAGGTGTTGATATGATATGTGTGATATTGTCAATCATATTTTCTTAGATGAGATTGATGATAATAATGAATAATTGATGTGAGATTGAATGATAACACTAATGAAGAAAATGATTTAATATTTGATGATGACAATTTTGTTGGATTTAATTTTCTAGGCTTATATGTTGATGTAATAACATACCCGATAAATGAGCATGATAAGTTGATCTAATTAATGTTTTTACGAGGTTGGATTATTAAATGTGAGTTCATATGTGTAGAATCCATGAACTCGAATCTATTATTAATGATGAGATAATAACATATTCGGACCCACCACATAAAAGGGCGTGGTCCCCTTAGAGTTAGACATTTTGGCAGATCTCCTTGCATCCATTGATGTGGAGAATATAACGTTGTCACCCTAATACCCTATCGAAAATCCATCCATTGCTTCTTTGCAGGCTCTCCAAAATTCATAGATGACGTAATGACTATGGCATTTCTGTTGCAATCATATTCTATTTATCTTGTCATCGTTCGCTTTATGTTTATGCTGCTATATTCTCAATAAAACTAGATTTTGATGCATGAATTTGTTTTGTATTCATATGGATTCGAAAACTATGCTGTAGATTCTTGTTTCCTTCAAGTAGTATTAGAGTCATGATTATTTCACTAAAAAAATTCAGGAATACTGACTGAAACTAGATTCCGTCAGAAATACTTTTGGTTTTCCAACGGAAAAAGATTCTGTCGGAAAATCTCGATGGAATTAAGATTTCATCATAAACCTACTTTTTTAGGGTTTTAGAATCGGGGTTACTGACAGAATTAAGATTTTGTCAGAAACCTAGTGGGGTTTATGACAGAATGAGAATTTCATCGGTAATGTCGGCTCAAAACAAACCCTAGGTTCTTCGCATTTTTTCCACACGCGGCGGCCCTTCCCTCCCATTTTCCTCGATTGCCTGTAAACTCTCCTCTCATCACCATTCTCTCCCTCTTTCCGATGCAAGCAACCCCTATGGCGGCCGCTAGCTGCTTGCTGGCGGTAGTGTCAGACGCCTATTGCCTACTGATGACTATATCGGACGTCGTCGGCAGCCAACTGCCTGCTGGCGGTTGTGCCAGTTGCTGTTAGCCGCCAATAACTTGCTAGCAGCTATGCTGGCCACCAGTACCTATTGTACCAGCCGCCAACACCTGTTGTGCTGGCTTCCAACACCTACTGTGCTGGTAGCTATGCTGACCTGTGCCAGCCATTAGCACCTACTGTGCTGCCGACTGTGCCGGACTGTGCCGGCCGACAACAGTAGTTCTTGCCTTGAACTTGTCATTTTTTTGTGATAAATTTGATCTAAATTATTTTTATTTTGTAAATAGATAACATTTGTTTCTTAGTTCCAGTTGAACTACACATCTTCAGGTAAAATTTAGTAAATTATACTTTATGTTATTTAACATGTTCAATTTAGATGTATGTTATGTTAGTATGTTAATCTATAACATAATATAGTCATTTTGTTTGTTTTGTATTAGTATATTAATCTAAGTTAATTTTTAATTCTCAATTTATTAATTTTAGGTAAAATGTCTATGAACAAAGTTTAGATGTACAATCGATTAGAAAATAGATTTATTAGAAATGATTTTACTGCTGAAGTTGAAGAGTTTGTGAATTTTGCTCAGAGTCATCTAGAATGTATGAATGGTGTTGAGTTATGATATCCGTGTAATCATTCAAAATGTAAGGATAGAGTCATCCATGATAAGGATACCGTGAAAGTACATATATGCAGAAATAGATTTGTGGCAAATTACTATAATTGGTATTATCATGGAGAGCCTTATTTATATGAACCAATTAGACCTTCTGATAGTTTGTCATCTTCCATAACTTTTACTGCACCTGAGTCATCAACTAATGATATTGCAATGCAATCAAAGGTTTATGATGTGATGAATGTTGTAGTTGATTATTCCAATATAGATGAAATACCAACACCTAAATATCAACAATTATATAAAATGTTAAAGGCTAGTGAAAGAGAAGTGTGGGAAGACATTCCCTTTGGCCATTCCCAACTATCAACTACTGTAAGATTATTGAATATGAAATTAAAACATCATTTTTCAGAAAGATGTTATGATGACATATATCAATTGATGTTAGAATTGATTTCTACTGAAAACATAATGACTGATAATTTGTACAATACAAAAAAATTGGTTAGAGGTTTAGGCTTGCTTGAGAGAAAATTAATTGTTGTATAAACAACTGCATGATTTTTTCAAATGAAGAAAACAATCTGAGTGAATGCAAAATATGTACACACCCTCATTATAAGCATGGCACTTGCATACCAGGGTAGAAAAAGAAAAAAATTACTTGGAAAGTGATGTATTATTTTTTGTTAACTGGTAGACTTTAACTTTTGTATGCATTTACTGCTATGACTTGCCACATGATGTCACATCATGAGCATGAGCACGATGGAGGTATAATATGTCATCCTTGTGATTCCCCTGCATGGACACATCTTGATGTTGTATTTTCCTCTTTTGTAATGGAACCACGTAATGTAAGATTGAGACTTTTCTCAGATGGATTTCAGCCATTTAGTCAGTCGGGGCAACAATATTCTTCTTGGCCAGTTATATTAACACCGTATAATTTACTTCCATGGATGTACATGAAAAGATTTCCAAAGGCTTGTTATACATTGGACAAAGATGATAAGCAAGCTTTATATAATTGGTTGAATGAAATCAAATTTCCAGATGGGTATGCCTCAATGGCTTGATGCATGGATATGAACAGATTAAAGATGTTGGAATGAAAAGTCATGATTGTGACTTATTCTAGTAGTTTTCCATGACTTACTTCCTCAAAATATTTGGCAAACACTCATTGAATTGAGTCTATTTTTTAGAGATTTGACAGTGAGGTGTATTATGATGGATGATATGCTTCGACTAGAAACATACATTCCTCTCATATTATATAAGCTGGAGCGTATATTTCCACCTAGTTTTTTTATTCAATTGAACATCTACCAATACATTTACCATATGAGACACAAATAACAGATCCTATGCAGTATAGATGGATGTATCCATTTGAATGGTTTTTAAGAAAATTAAAGAATAATGTTCATAACAAAGCAAGAGTTGAGGGGTCAATATGTAATGCTTATATGGTTGAAGAAGCATCTTCTTTCTCTTCCTATTATTTTGCTACAAGTGTACAAATAAGACATTGCAAGTGTCCTAGAAATTTTGATGATGCTCCTCAGCCGATAGACCCATCGATGTTTTCTATTTTCAAGTTTTCTGGTAAGTCAATGGTGTTGGAGTGTATACTGAAAGCCTAAGCTTTGTAAACATTCATTATGAATAAAGAATCACATTTGGTCAAATTGTCTACATTTAGTTGTAGTTGTTCAATTAATTTATACTATAGATAACATAGTATGTGGTGCCACATGCAGAAGATGATGTTATCAGTACCTTATAAATTATAAACAGTAGCTCACGACCAAAATGGAAAGGAACAAACCATTAGAAGGTCGTAGTGTAATTAGGTATCAGTTTATCTTGACTGTATAATTACACTAGTACACTTAGAGTGTATTGAGTAGGACCATTTGAGGTCGTTTCTTTTATACTGACTTTATAAAGAAACAAAGACCTCGGTTATTATAGAAGTGTGTGCTCTTAATCCTAATAAAATAACAAGCACATATATTTGATATTTATTTCTTTAATTTATCAGTGGGTGAGATTTAGTTCGATGAATCAATAAGCTCGATAAGTTGGGAAATGATATCACTTATAGTGTGTATTGTTGATTATAGAAGGAAACTGTGTCCTAGAGATACTAGGTTGATAATGTCCCCAAGAGGAGCTCATAAGGATTGTCATGTTAAACCCTGCAGGTGGACTTAGTCCGACATGACGATAAGGTTGAGTGGTACTACTCTTGGACTTAGATATTAATTAAATGAGTTGTCAGTAAGTCACTTAATTAGTGGACATTCGATATCTTAAACACAGGGAGACTAACACACTCATAATAAGAAGGAGCCCAAAAATGTAATTTGGGATTGGTCCGGTAGTTCAATAATAGTTCTCTAGTGGAATGAATTATTATTGATAAAATTAAGTTGTGTGTTCGGGGCGAACACGGGATGCTTAATTTTATCGGGAGACCGAAACCAATTCCTCCTCTCGGTCCCTATCGTAGCCTCTTATTTATAGAATAGTATACCCACCTATACCCACCTTCTATACCCACCAATAGGGGGCCGGCCAAGCTAGCTTGGGAACCAAGCTAGGGCCGGCCTAGGTATAAAATTGGGTGGCCGGCCCTAGCTTGAACCCAAGCTAGTGGGGGCCGGCCAAATTAAATTAAAAAGGGATTTTAATTTTAATTTTTATTATGTGGGAGATATAATTTATTAAAGAGAATTAAAATTAAAATATCTCTCTTGTAAAAGATCTACAAAAGATTAAAGAAAGAGATTAGATCTTTTTCCTTATTTGTAGATTGGTGAGATATTTTATTTTCTCTTTAAAAATTATTCACATGTTGTAAAATTAAAATTATAGAAATTTCCTTTTATCAACCATGAAGAGATTTTGAAGAGAAATTTTATTTTTTAAAATTTCCGGAAACAAATTAGGAAGTTTTAATTGTTGATTGAAACTTGTCCAATTTGTTCTTCATTGATGTGGCCGACCATAAGATTTCAATTGGGGAAATTTTATTTTATTTTTCTCAATTAAATCATGTCAAGGAAATTGAGGAAATTTTATTGTAATTAAATTTCTTAATTTGCCTAGGCCAAGGAATATAAAAGAAGGGGTGAGGGTGCCTTCATGGGGGACAACCTCTATTATTTCTCTCCCTCTTTTGTTCCTTGGTGTGGCCGGCCATCCTCTCCCTCTCTTCCTCTTGTGGTGGCCGAACTTCTCTCTCTCCCTTGGAGCTCTTGTGGTGGCCGGATACTACTTGGAGAAGAAGAAGAAGAAGGAGAGAAAGCTAGCATCTCTTGGAGCTTGGTTAGTGTTTTGATTTTCTTCCTTGGTGAAGCTTCTTCTTTTGTGGCCGAACCTAGCTAGGAGGAGAAGAAGGTGGTTGGTGGTTTCTCATCTCGGAAGATCGTTGCCCACATAACGTCCGAGGTTAGAAGAGGAATACGATAGAAGATCAAGAGGTCTTTCTAGAAGGTATAACTAGTAGTTTTTTCTTTTTCCGCATCATACTAGTTATTTATGGAAATAATACCAAATACAAGAGGCTTACGTTCTAGTATTTCGAATATGTTTTTCGAAGTTGTGTTCTTTTGTTTTATTTTTTTTTCTTGTGATTTGATTGCTCTTTTTGGTTAACCTAAAGTTATTTTAGGAAATTAAATATTAGCTTTCTATAAAATGTTTTGTCTAGTCGGTGGTGGTTGCTCCCATATCCAAGAAGGCCATGTGCCTCGCCACATCAGTACTGGGAACCAATTATGGAAATTAATATTTAATAGAATTAATAACTTAAGGCGATTTGAGTCGAACATGTTAAGTTCCGCAGGAGACCCAAGTCAAAACCTAAAAGAACGAATAGATTAAGTTTTGGATCAAACGTGTTAAGTTCCGCAGGCGATCCAAAATTTAATTTAAAAGAACACATGGTAGCTAGGAAAAGGTTCAGACCTTTGTACAAAATTTTTGTACAGTGGAACCTCTAGGTTTTTCGAGTAGCAACCAACAAATGGGTGCATCGCTTTCTAGATGGTTAATCAAAAAAGAATATCATGCTGCAAGAATATACATACTCTTAAACGGTGAAGAAGTCAAATCATACATAAAGTAAGTTAGCTTCTCTAATTAAACATTTATCCTCCATTTAATTATTTTACTTGATATCCTAATTTTTATATAATTACCTTCTTTCCCAGCTTGTACGAACAACTATATCTACAAATCTATCAATTGGTGCAAGTGAGGCAGCTGTAAAGTTAGAGATTGAATTGCATTATAGTTTTAAATATATGTAAGTTAGAGAATTTGTGAAATTTTTTAGTTCATATCTATTAAGAAGTGTCCTAATTTATATCATAACTATTTTTATAGGTGAAAGATCATAGAATATTAAATATGCAAGATGATAAGATAATGAATATTGCATGAGGGTCATTTCGTAAAATAAAGGTGTACTCTGGTTACTATGTTAATGGACTTAAATCCCATGTGACACAATGAGATTCACGGAGATTAACCTATAATTCTAATATTTGCGTCAAAGGATCTATGGACAACAATAATACTGAATTTAATTACTATGGTAGACTTGATGAAATCATAAAGATTGAATATCTTGCATATAAAGAGGTGTGTGTTCTTCAAATGTTCATGGTATTATCCAACTCCAAGAATAGATACCAGAATACATCTAAATTATAATTTAGTTGAGATTAATGCAAACAAAAGATTCAACAAGTTTGAGCCTTTTATTTATAAGGTACAAGCAGGTCAAATTTTCTATCTTGAATACCATACGAAGAGAAGAAAATCTAGTGAATGGTTGTCTGTTTGTCAAATCAAGCCTCGCTCGACTATAAAGATGTCAAACATAATCACTGCTCAAAACCATGATGTATTTCAGAATGATGAAGTAGAGAGATATTCAGTTGATTTACAACTTCAATCTACTTCTCAATTACTTGTAAATGTTAGTGCCACTTATGAAGAGATAGATGATGGAGAGATGCCCAATAGTGAAGATAAAGTTGAACTAAGCTCATCTAGTGATTAGGACATAGAAACTATTAATGTTGATTAGTCAGATGTTAATGATGATCATGTTGGAGTGTATACTAAAAGCCTAGCTTTTGTAAACATTTATTTTTGAAATAAAAGAATCACATTGGTTAATATCTGCATTTATTTGTTAAATGTAATTGTTCAATTAATTTATAAAGTAGATAACATGGAGTGTGGTGTCACACTCAGGAGATCATGTTGTCAGTTCTCTATAAATTATAAACATTTACTCATGACTAAGATGGAAAGGAACAAACCATCAGAATAGTCATAGTGTAATTAAGTATTAGTTTATCTTGACTAATAAATTACACTGATACACTTTAAGTGTATTGAGTAGGACCATTTAGGTAAGTTCTTTTTGTACTGACTTAGTAAAAGAATTAGACCTTAGTTATTATGGAAGTGTGTGCTTTTAATCCTAATATAATAACAAGCACATATATTTAATATTTATTTCTTTGACTTATCAAAGGGTGAGGTTTAGCTCGATAAATCAATATGCCCGATAAGTTGGGAAATGATATTACTTATAATGTGTGTTGTTGATTATAGAAGGAATCTGTGTCCTAGTTATCTAGGTTGAGAATGCCCCTAAGAGAAGCTCATAAGGATTGTCATGTTAAACCCTGCAGGTGGATTTAGTCTGACATGACAATGAAGTTGAATGGTACTACTCTTGGAGCTAGATATTAATTAAGTGAGTTGTCAGTAACTTACTTAATTAGTGGACATTCGTAATCTTAAACACAGGGAGACTAATACACTCATAATAAGAAGGAGCCCATAATGTAATTTGGGATTGGTGCAGTAGTGCGATAATAACTCTCTAGTGGAATGAGTTATTATCGATGAACTTGAGTTGTGTGTTCAGGGCGAACACGGGATACTCAAGCTCATCGGGAGGCCAAAACCAATTTCTCCTCTAGGTCCCTGTCGTAGCCTCATTAGAGCCTCAAGTCCATCCAAAGAAAGACCCATCTTGGTGTCCAAGAAGGGGGGCGGTCCATTGCTTGGTGACCAAGCAATGGCCGGCCACATCTCCTCTTAAAGGGCCGACCCTATTGCTTGGTGACCAAGCTAGTAGGGGCCAGCCAAAATATTCAAACAAGGAGGGTTGTTTTTGAATTTTTAAAATCTTCTCTTTGTAGAAAACTATAAGTTTTAAAAGAGAGATTTTAATTTTAAAAACTTTCCTTATTTGAATTTGGCCACATGTTTTAATAGAGAGTTTTAAAAGTTTTAAAACTTTTATTTTTTAACCATCCTCATGGTTTAAGAAAAAATAAGGAGGAAGATAAGTTTTAAAATTAAAATTTTCTTTCATCATCTTAAAAAAGAAAATTTTATAAAAGAAGTTTTAAATTTTAAAACATGGTTTTAATTTTTAAAACTTTCCTTTTTTAATTCTAGGAAAGAGAGCTTGTAAAATTTTATAAGAGTTTTTTTTTTCTTGCAAAATTTTATAAAAAAAATATTTTTTCTTTCCTAAATATGGTGCCCGACCAAACTCAATCCTAAACCAAATAGGATTGATCACAACCATTGATTTGGTGATTGATTCAATCAAGAGGAAAGAAAAGGAAAAAATTAAAAGGGAAAAGGAAAAATTAAAAGGGAAAAGGAAAAACTCTTGGATGATTTTATTTTTTGTAAAAAGTTTTTCCTTATTTGCATTGGGCAAGTAATATAAAAGAAGGGGTGAGGGGGCTTCATGAGACACAACTCTTATTCTCTTGCATGGAGATCTCTTGGTGGCCGACCCACTCCCTTCTCCCTTTCCCTTTGCTCTCTTCTCCTTGGTGGTGGTGGTGGCCGAATTTTAAAGGAAGAGGAAGGAAGCTTTTGGGTGGTGTTCATCTTGGAGGATCGTCGCCCACACGATGTCCAAGGCGAGGCGAGGAATACGGCAGAAGATCTCGAGGTCATTAGCTTACAAAGAGAAGGTATAACTAGTAATTTTCTTCCGCATCATACTAGTTATTTTCTTTGTAAGAATTCTAAATACAAGAGGCAATTAGATCTAGTTTTTCGAATAAGTTTTTTGAGTTTGTGTTTCTTCTTTTTCAAATTTGTGATTCGATTGTTCTTTTTAGTTAACCTAGAGTTATTTAAGAAAATTAAATATTAGCTTTCCTTAAAAGGCTTTGACTAGGCGATGGTGGTTGCTCCCATATCCAAGAAGGTCATGTGCCTCGCCATGCAGTCCTGGAAGCCAATTTTGGAAATTAATATTTAATGGAACTAATAACATAGGTGGATTTGAATCAATAGTGTTAAGTTCTGCTTGCGATTCAAATCTAAACCATTAAGAACAGATAAGTTAAATTTGGAATCAATGATGTTAAGTTCCGTCTGCGATTCATAATTTAACTTCTAAAGAACACAATAGGTTATTTAAGGAAAGGTCAACACTTGTACAAAAATTTTTGTATAGTGGAACCGGTACGTTTTCCTAGGATTAACCAACAGATCAAATATTAACATTATTGTTCATCAAGAGAGTTATGTTTCCATATTATTTTGTATTTATATTATCATATTTTTAAACCTTATTATGATGTGTTGTAATGTTATTTTGCAGATATCATTATGGCATGGCAGTAGGCTATATCACCTTATGGCTACAAGGTTCTTAGAATTATCGGGGACTCGCAAGTATTTTTTCTTATTAATAATTCAAGTTTATATATGACTTTATTTATAATATATTTCTCATACCTTAATATTATTTTGTGCATGTTCACTCTAGATGGTCACTGATGTAACAACCACCCTTCTTACTACTACTCTCTAAGGGCGACCGTTACCTAACTCCTACTCTACTTACTAGGGTCACTTATGCTATTATTAGTGACACTTAGATTTATCACGGTTCAGATAAATTCCTATCGAAAAATTTCGGCAGAGTCTCCCCTGTACCGGTGACCAAATCTAAAATACACAAGATATATACACAGCCACATGCGGCTGGATCACAATTTATTCACAACCACGCAGTAATAAATCATATCATAATCAAAAACTAATCTAGCAACATGAACTAAACTCAAGCTCCCAGAATGAAGCATAATAAGCTACAATGCACATCAAACTCAATCATAAACTCATAATTTCATAACAGAAATATGGAAAATAAACTAGACATAAACTCTAAATAAATAAGTCTTGCTAGTCCCCTCTGGACCTCTCCATAGTTCAGTCACCACACACATCCATCATCACCACCACCCTGTCGCCTCCCTTCATATCTTAGCTTTTCCTTTATCTGCAGTAGGAGGAAAGAAGACAAGATCTATAAGCGAAAACGCTTAGTAAGTACTAATCTATCTCACAAAACTCGAAATGCATAAACGAAATGCATAAGTGCTGAAACTGAAATAATAAAGCTATCTGCATGTGCTCATGGTATACAGAAAATGAACAGAATACAAATCATACTCAGTATCAAGCAGGATAACAAGAAACTAACAATGTAAACTTAGAATCAAAGAAAACTAACCATTCTTATTTATTCTAAGCTTGGAACTTATTTCATTTCTTGTATCCTTGTGTTAGAAATTAATCTTTTAATTTCTATCTTTTACTTTCTTCTTCTTTCTTTCTTCCTTCTTACTTAACTTTTCTTTACTTTTCTTTCTTTCTTTACTTTTCTTTACTTTTCTTTCTTCTTACTTAACTTTTCTTTTCTTAGGTTTTCTTTTCTTGGGCCCAGGCCTAGTACCAACTCATGCGCGTTCCCTAATAGGTTGGGGTTGCGAGCCACCAGACCTCGGTCTACCAGGGCCAAGACCTCGGAAATGGTCACCTGGATTTGTTTAACGACAAGCTCTTGGATGTCGGGTACTAGCCTCTTACTTTAATTTACTTGTTATCTCTTTTTAATTAGACCTTGGTCTTTTTCTTTACTCATATTTCTCATAATCCTTTATTAGAGCTTATTAGAATCCTTTAGATATATATCTAACAAGTATAGGATTACAAATAACCAAGCATGCTATATAAAAATAACACAAAGGAAAACAAATCTGAACTCCCTAAGCCTGTTATAAAATAGAGCAAAGGAAAGCAAATATGGACTTTCTAAACAAGCTGTAAAATAGGACAAAAATGCTACTTTAGGGATTCTAATCATGTTATAAAACATAGACAAAGAATACTACTTTAGGGTTTCTTAAGCATGCTGTAAAATAGACAAAGGATGCTACCTTTAGTGATCCTAATCATGCTGTAAAAACAAACAGACATAGAATGCTACTCAACTTCTTAAACATGCTGTAAAAACAAATCTCTAATCAACTTTAACTATGTACAACATGACCTTAAAGCAAGGAAATTCATGTACAACATACAATTCAAAGCATTCAACAGCAAGCCAAGACAATGCATCCTTAAGTGAACTCATGGCAGCGACATGGGATAACCATAGCAATCTGTACGGTATGATCCAAAACAGGGCAGCAAGGAACCAACCAGAAACTCAACTGTGCATGGCAAAAACCCTAGCAAAAATTAAGGATAGAATGCATAACACAACAACCCTAGCATACAATTCTACCCGGCACCAAAATTAAGGTATCAGAACCATGCTTCATGCTCAATTAGCCTAAACGAATTTTTTTTTATTCCTTTGTGAAGCTCACGGCAAAACCTCAAAAGAAAACCAAAGTCCCCCAATTCTTTCCACATAGAACTCACGGCAGATTCAAACACAAGGAGAAACAAGACCTCAAACAAGGGATGTTCGGTTTGCTACAATTGGAGCATGTCCATTCCAAAACTCAAAACTCTAATGCAATTAGGTATAACCGTTCGGCTTGACAAACAGAGCAAGGAAGGAAAAACCCTAGCACAAAGTTCTACTCGGCACTATGAAAATCGGAAGCAAGGAAATCAAATCGAGGCCCGGAGCAACTCCTACCGTAGGTGAGTAGTACTTACTATGCTTTCTTGGACTTACAACCGAAGGAGGAAGCTTTAAGGTTTCGGTTAGCTTGGATCTTCAACCTCCCTTGCGCCCACAGACCTTCCTCGACGAGGGAATCACCACCGTGGGTGAAGATCGGCTGGAAAAAGCCTTCGCCGGCGCCGGAGAGACCTTCACTTGCTGCTGCGTTTCTCAACCGAGACGAGAAGGTGAAATCGCCGTCGAGAGAGGAAAGAAAAGGTAGATAGGGTTTTTCGGTGAGAAAGGGAAAACTTAATCCCTTTATAACTCGATTTAATTCTGTTCCAATTACAACTTAAATATACTTCGTTCCCCTTCTTAATCACAAATCAACCGCAGCTCAATTGGTTGGCTAGGTTTGGCTGAGGTTCGGCTCGGGTCGAGGTCGTGGGTTCGAGTCTCACCTTCCACAAATTTTTGGTCAAACTTCTTTCTTTTTGTAACCATACTAAACAACCTCCAAAAATTGCATAAAAATACTCTAAAAATTTCTAAAAATCTCTAGAATATTTTAAAAGCATTTCCAAATATTTTTATGGACATTTGGAACTCGAAATCAGGAAAATTGGGTCGTTACAATCTCCCATACCTTATAAAAAGTTCGTCCTCGAACTTAGAATAGCTTTGGATACTTCTGTCTCATACTGTCCTCCCGCTCCCAAGTGATTTCTTCGTGCTTCTGGTTCTGCCAGACGACCTTCACTAGTGGTACTTCTTTGTTTCTCAATCTCTTGACTGCTCTGTCCACTATCTGTGTAGGTCTGCTCTCATAACTAAGATCCTCTTGGATCTGCACTGACTGAGGCTGAATCACTTGGCTCGGGTCGTGGAGACACTTCCTTAGCATGGAGACATGAAATACATTATGTATTGCTGACATGTCTTGTGGTAAGTCCAACTTGTAAGCTACTTTCCCAATCCTCTCTATGATCGGGTAAGGTCCTACATAGCGAGGACTTAATTTGCCCTTCCTGCCAAATCTCATCACTCCCTTCATAGGAGCGACCTTGAGGAAAACTGAATCTCCTACTTGGAATTCCAATGGCCTACGGCGTGTGTCAGCATAACTCTTCTGTCTGCTCTGGGCAGTCTCGATTCTCTGTCTGATTTTCTGGATTGCTTGAGTAGTCTCATCTATCACCTCTGTCTGAATGCCCAACTCTGCTTCTATCTCTTTTCTCTCTCCTGCTTCTTGCCAGCATATGGGTGATCTGCATTTCCTGCCATATAGTGCTTCATATGGTGCCATCTTGATGGTGGCCTGATAACTATTGTTGTAAGCGAATTCAGCTAAGCACAAATACTTGCACCAACTTCCTTTGAAATCTAGCGCACAAGCTCTGAGCATGTCCTCTAAAATCTGATTCACTCGCTCTGTCTGTCCATCAGTCTGCGGATGGAAAGCTGTGCTGAACTTGAGTTTGGTGCCTAGTGCATTCTGAACGCACTCCCAAAAGTGTGAGGTGAAGCGCCCATCTCTATCAGAAACGATAGATTTAGGAACTCCATGAAGTCTGATTACCTCTTTAACATATAGCTGGGCCAACTGCTCTATGGAGTGGTACACCTTGATGGCTAGGAAATGAGCAGACTTGGTCAATCGGTCTACTATTACCCATATCGCATCATATCCATTGGTGGTTCTTGGAAGACCTGTTATGAAGTCCATGGAAATGTCTTCCCATTTCCATTCTGGTATTGGGAGAGGTGAAGAACTCCTCCTGGTGTTCTGCTTTGACTCTCTGGCATGTCAAGCAGGTACTGACATACTTAGCTACATCTCTTTTGAGTCCTGACCACCAAAACCTCTGTTTCACATCTTGGTACATCTTGGAAGAACCAGGATGCATGGAATATGGTGTACTGTGAGCTTCCTCTAAGATCTTCTTTCTCAGTTCCTCATCATTGGGCACGCAAATGCGACTCCCCTGATAAAGAATTCCGCTATCTGTCACTCTAAACTCTGAGTTATCTTCTTTCTGTATCCCCTGCTTGATCTTCTGGATGTCCGGATCTTCACTTTGCTTTCTCTGTATCTCCACAAGTAATGTAGACTCTAAGGTCAATGCAGAGAGATAATTTCAAGTCCAAAATCTGACAACTCCTTCTGCAGTGGCAGGGCTAGTGATGACAAGGACATCAGTGATGCACTAGATTTTCTGCTGAGTGCATCTGCCACTTTGTTAGTTTTGCCTGGGTGGTAGAGATTCTCACAATTGTAATCTCTTACCAACTCCAGCCACCTGCGCTGTCTCATGTTTAAGTCCTTCTGAGTGAAGAAGTACTTAAGACTCTGATGATCTGTGAAGATTCTGCACTGAACTCCATACAAATAATGTCGCCAGAGTTTCAGTGCAAAAACCACAGCTGCCAGCTCAAGATCATGAGTAGGGTATTTCTTCTCATAATCTTTAAGTTGTCTGAAAGCATAAGCTATGACTTTTCCTTCTTGCATGAGTACAGCTCCTAAGCCCATCTTGGAAGCATCACTGTAGATGTCAAAACTCTTGTCGCTCTGTGGAACAGTCAGAATGGGAGCACTGATCAATCTCTTCTTTAGCTCTTGGAAACTCTGCTCACATTTATCTG
Source organism: Zingiber officinale (assembly GCF_018446385.1). Taxonomy (NCBI): domain Eukaryota; kingdom Viridiplantae; phylum Streptophyta; class Magnoliopsida; order Zingiberales; family Zingiberaceae; genus Zingiber; species Zingiber officinale. Next base: position 102,200,232 of record NC_055987.1, on the reverse strand, counting down.
ACCATCCGAATCTCTTGTTCTTTCTGGTGAGGGCTATTAGTGGAGAGGCTATCCTGGAAAAGTCCTCCACAAACTTCCTGTAGTACCCAGCTAAACCAAGGGAGCTTCTGATCCCTCTGACGTTCTTGGGTCTACTCCAGTTGTTGACCGCTTCCACTTTGGCTGGATCTACTTGAATGCCTTCTTTAGAAATTATGTGACCTAAAAATGCCACCTGATTTAACCAGAACTCGCACTTGGAGAATTTGAAGAGTCTGCAGTACTATCCTCAAGTGCGTGTCATGCTCCTCTGGGGTCCTTGAATAGACCAGAATGTCATCGATGAATACAATGACAAATTTGTCAAGATACTCTCTGAACACCCTGTTCATTAAGTCCATGAAGACCGCAGGTGCATTGGTCACTCCAAAAGGCATGACCACAAACTCGTAGTGTCCATATCTGGTCCTGAACACCGTTCTGGGTATATCTCTTTCTTTCACCTTCAGCTGATGGTACCCAGAGCGCAGGTCTATCTTTGAGAACACTGTTGCTCCTCTTACCTGATCAAATAAGTCATCGATCCTGGGAAAGGGATACTTATCCTCAACTGCTACTTTGCTCAGCGTTCTGAAATCTATGCACATTAGCACGGATCCGTCTTTCTTCTTAACAAACAATTCTGGAGCTCCCCGGGGTGAATGACTAGGGCGAATGAAGCCTTTGTCAAATAACTCCTGTAGTTGTTCTTGTGACTCCTTCAGCTCTGCTGGAGACATGTGATACGGAGCTTTTGAAATTGGACCGGTTCCAGGAACCAATTCAATCTCAAATCCATTCATTTATTGGGAGGTAGTCCAGGTAGATCTGCTGGGAATACCTCGGGATATTCACAGACCACCCGAACCCCCTCTTTCTTACCTTCTTTCTGTTCTTCTGCACTTACTTAACTGGGGCTCCGAGCTCCCTACTGTCTTGTCTTCTACCTTGGCTGGCTTGAACTCTATAAACTCCTCATAGTGCTTGTTGGTGATAGAACTCTTCATAGAACTCTAACTGAAAATCTGCTCAGCTCATCTGATCGGCTGCTCTCTTGGTCTTTATCCCCTCCCACTACATACGAGCATCTCCAGACAGGCAGAAAGAGACGCACTTGACCTTCTCGACTTCTGGCCAGTCAAGAAGCTCCATAGTGCTCTCTAGTGTTTTAAACCAAGCTTGGGCATCCCAGGGCTCAGTCATGCCTGAGAAGCTCTCTGGTTTCAGCTTCAGCCACTGGATGAGGTATGCTTCTTGTCTTCTAGGTGTTGTGGCGACTTCCAGGCAACTGATAGGACTTCAGTCACTACTAGGGTCTCCACATTAATGGTTGGGGGAGTGGGAGGAACTGGTTTCTGATTGGCCATTAGATTGGCAATCACTTGCTGCTGCTCGCTACTTGTCTCTGAAGTTGAGTAACAATTTCAGAGAGAATAGGCCCAGGGGTTCTGGGCTCTTCGTTCTCCTGATCTTGGTTCTCAGTACGAACGGTACGAGGACATCCTTTTTCTTAACATCTAATTATGCAAGGTAAAGGCTTGATATCTTACTTTAACCCTTCTAATCATACATAAATACGAATAAAGAAAAAGGAAACTAAATCTTCTATCTTACTTTAGTACTAAAAAAAAAGTACTCTATACTGCAGTTAATAATAAGAAAAGCAGAAATAAGAAAGGATTTAAATACTTTCTTACTTGGAGACGGCAAGGATGATGCTGATGTGTGTGTGATGCTGGAGAATGGAACACTGCTCTGATACCAACTGTAACAACCACCCTTCTTACTACTACTCTCTAAGGGCGACCGTTACCTAACTCCTACTCTACTTAACAGGTATGATTAAATATCACATGGAAATCCTACCGAAAAATTTCAGAGTCTCCCTATACTGGTGACCAAATCTATAATACACAAGATATATACACAGCCACATGCGGCTGGATCACAATTTATTCACAACCACGCAGTAATAAATCATATCATAATCAAAAACTAATCTAGCAACATGAACTAAACTCAAGCTCCCAGAATGAAGCATAATAAGCTACAATGCACATCAAACTCAATCATAAACTCATAATTTCATAACAGAAATATGGAAAATAAACTAGACATAAACTCTAAATAAATAAGTCTTGCTAGTCCCCTCTGGACCTCTCCATAGTTCAGTCACCACACACATCCATCATCACCACCACCCTGTCGCCTCCCTTCATATCTTAGCTTTTCCTTTATCTGCAGTAGGAGGAAAGAAGACAAGATCTATAAGCGAAAACGCTTAGTAAGTACTAATCTATCTCACAAAACTCGAAATGCATAAACGAAATGCATAAGTGCTGAAACTGAAATAATAAAGCTATCTGCATGTGCTCATGGTATACAGAAAATGAACAGAATACAAATCATACTCAGTATCAAGCAGGATAACAAGAAACTAACAATGTAAACTTAGAATCAAAGAAAACTAACCATTCTTATTTATTCTAAGCTTGGAACTTATTTCATTTCTTGTATCCTTGTGTTAGAAATTAATCTTTTAATTTCTATCTTTTACTTTCTTCTTCTTTCTTTCTTCCTTCTTACTTAACTTTTCTTTACTTTTCTTTCTTTCTTTACTTTTCTTTACTTTTCTTTCTTCTTACTTAACTTTTCTTTTCTTAGGTTTTCTTTTCTTGGGCCCAGGCCTAGTACCAACTCATGCGCGTTCCCTAATAGGTTGGGGTTGCGAGCCACCAATCCTTAAAAAGCAGACCTCGGTCTACCAGGGCCAAGACCTCGGAAATGGTCACCTGGATTTGTTTAACGACAAGCTCTTGGATGTCGGGTACTAGCCTCTTACTTTAATTTACTTGTTATCTCTTTTTAATTAGACCTTGGTCTTTTTCTTTACTCATACTTCTCATAATCCTTTATTAGAGCTTATTAGAATCCTTTAGATATATATCTAACAAGTATAGGATTACAACTAACCAAGCATGCTATATAAAAATAACACAAAGGAAAACAAATCTGAACTCCCTAAGCCTGTTATAAAATAGAGCAAAGGAAAGCAAATCTGGACTTTCTAAACATGCTGTAAAATAGGGCAAAAATGCTACTTTAGGGATTCTAATCATGTTATAAAACATAGACAAAGAATACTACTTTAGGGTTTCTTAAGCATGCTGTAAAATAGACAAAGGATGCTACCTTTAGTGATCCTAATCATGCTGTAAAAACAAACAGACATAGAATGCTACTCAACTTCTTAAACATGCTGTAAAAACAAATCTCTAATCAACTTTAACTATGTACAACATGACCTTAAAGCAAGGAAATTCATGTACAACATACAATTCAAAGCATTCAACAGCAAGCCAAGACAATGCATCCTTAAGTGAACTCATGGCAGCGACATGGGATAACCATAGCAATCTGTACGGTATGATCCAAAACAGGGCAACAAGGAACCAACCAGAAACTCAACTGTGCATGGCAAAATCCCTAGCAAAAATTAAGGATAGAATGCATAACACAACAACCCTAGCATACAATTCTACCCGGCACCAAAATTAAGGTATCAGAACCATGCTTCATGCTCAATTAGCCTAAACGAATTTTTTTTTTATTCCTTTGTGAAGCTCACGGCAGAACCTCAAAAGAAAACCAAAGTCCCCCAATTCTTTCCACATAGAACTCACGGCAGATTCAAACACAAGGAGAAACAAGACCTCAAACAAGGGATGTTTGGTCTGCTACAATTGGAGCATGTCCATTCCAAAACTCAAAACTCTAATGCAATTAGGTATAACTGTTCGGCTTGACAAACAGAGCAAGGAAGGAAAAACCCTAGCACAAAGTTCTACTCGGCACTATGAAAACCGGAAGCAAGGAAATCAAATCGAGGCCCGGAGCAACTCCTACCGCAGGTGAGTAGTACTTACTATGCTTTCTTGGACTTACAACCAAAGGAGGAAGCTTTAAGGTTTCGGTTAGCTTGGATCTTCAACCTCCCTTGCGCCCACAGACCTTCCTCGACGAGGGAATCACCACCGCAGGTGAAGATCGACCGGAAAAAGCCTTCGCCGGCGCCGGAGAGACCTTCACTTGCTGCTGCGTTTCTCAACCGAGACGAGAAGGTGAAATCGCCGTCGAGAGAGGAAAGAAAAGGTAGATAGGGTTTTTCGGTGAGAAAGGGAAAACTTAATCCCTTTATAACTCGATTTAATTCTGTTCCAATTACAACTTAAATATACTTCGTTCCCCTTCTTAATCACAAATCAACCGCAGCTCAATTGGTTGGCTAGGTTTGGCTGAGGTTCGGCTCGGGTCAAGGTCGTGGGTTCGAGTCTCACCTTCCACAAATTTTTGGTCAAACTTCTTTCTTTTTGTAACCATACTAAACAACCTCCAAAAATTGCATAAAAATACTCTAAAAATTTCTAAAAATCTCTAGAATATTTTAAAAGCATTTCCAAATATTTTTATGGACATTTGGAACTCGAAATCAGGAAAATTGGGTCGTTACAACTGATGTATGTAGATTATATACACTTTTATGCATACTTTAACACACATTCACGTATTTTATTTCCGCTTGATCTGTGCATTTCTACACCTCTTATCATATGTTCAGCATAATTACTTTTCTTTGTTGGAGATCTGCTCTTTGTGTATTTTTCTGTTGATAGGAGACACTTTTGGGATGAAAACGGTGCTCGTAGATGATTCGGAGAATAAACGAAGACAAAGGGTTTGGCAGTGTGAAGTTCACACGACCGTGCCACTTATCAGAGGTGGATAATACTTTGACCATGTGATTCCACATGGTCATGCCAAGAAGCAGAGGAGGAGATGGCCACTGCCGTGTGAAGCAACACGGCCGTGTGGCCTTCTAGAGGAGAAGCAAACCTTGGTCCTATGAAATCGACACAGCATTGTGGATCGTCCAGAGACTAAGCAGAATATAGCCGTGTGAATCCACACAGTCGTGTCACCTGACTAGAGGACAAGCAGAGGTTGGCCATGTGGATGCCACACAGCCATGGCATGGGTCATGCCCAACACTATTTAAGGGAATTTCTTTACCTTTCCAAGGTGAGGAAGGTTCTCCTTTTGGGAGATCCATCTTGGTGCCGATCTACATTCTCCCCGCTCTTCATTCGACGATCGAAGGCTATTTTCATCATCTCATCGACTCCGGGAGTAAAGGATTGGATCCGAAGATCACTCAACACAATTGGATAAGCTTCTTCTCCCTTCCTCTTCTAGTTGGGTTTTGATGCTTTCATTTCTTATGTCTTTGGATTCTTCTCTTCGTGCCATTGAGTAGATGAATTATTCTAGGATTAAGGAAGTAATCGTTGTTGGTTAGTCCTAGGAAAATGTACCGGTTTCACTGTATAAAAATTTTGTACAAGTGTCAAACTTTTCCTTAAATAACCTATTGTGTTCTTTAGAAATTAAATTAGGAATCGTAGACGGAAATTAGCATCATTGATTCCAAATTTAACTTATCTATTCTTAATGATTTAGATTTGAATCGCAAATAGAACTTAACACTATTGATTCAAATCCACCTATGTTATTAATTCCATTAAATATTAATTTCCAAAATTGGCTTCCAGGACTGCATGGCGAGGCACATGACCTTCTTGGATATGGGAGCAACCACCATCGCCTAGATAAAGCCTTTTAAGGAAAGCTAATATTTAATTTCCTTAAATAACTCTAGGTTAACCAAAAAGAACAATCGAATCACAAATTCGAAAACAAAGAAAACACAAACTTGAAAAACTAGATCTAATGTCTCTTGTGTTTGGAATTCTTACAAAAAGAAATAACTAGCATGATGCGGAAAATAATTGCTAATTATACATTCTCTTTGTATGCTAATGACCTCGAGATCTTCTGCCGTATTCCTCGCCTCACCTTGGACGTCGTGTGGGCGACGATCCTCCAAGATGAACACCACCCAAAGAGCTTTCTTCTTCCTCCTCTAAAATCTGGCCACCACCACCAATTTAGGAACCAAAGAGAGCAAGGGAAAGGGAAGGGAAGAGATCCGACCATCATGAGAGAGCACAAGCAAGAGACTAGAATTAGATGCCTCCTCCTTCTTCTTCTTCTCCTTCTCCTCCTTCTTGTATCCGACCACTTAAAGAAACCACAAGCAATATGTGGCCAGCCCTAGCATGATAAAGAGCTAGGGGCCGACCCTAAGGAGGAGACTAGAGAGAAGAGAGAAAAAGAATTTATTAACCCATGAAGCCTCTCCTCCCCTTCTTTTATAATACTTGCCGAAGGCAAATAAGGAAAAACTTTTTACAAAAATTAAAATCTTACTCATGTTTTTCTTTTTCCCTTTTAATTTTTTCTTTTTCTTTCCTCTTGATTGAATCAATCACCAATCATAGATTAATTTTAATTTGATTGGATGATGATTTAATCCTATTGGTCGACCACTTGCTTGGGCACCAAGCAAAGGTGGTCGACCCCTATAAGGAAGGAAAAAATTTCTTTTGTAAAAATTTTATAAATTCTTATAAAATTTTACAAGCTCTCTTTAAATTTCCTGATCCGGCGGTTAGAACACGGGATCCCATAGCAAGGGGTCAACGCCACATGGAAGTCAAAGGGCCAGGTGGTCCATCGGAGAAGGGTGAGCCGACCGGACTCATGAGAGAAGGGCAGACCGACCGGCCGACCGGAGAAGGATGAGTCGGGTTTCCGACCGGCCGACTGATGAACATCCGATAATAAAAAGACGCCTTGACAGGGATCGAGGTTCCGACGCTCAATTGAACAGTAGCAAAGAGCCGAGCGGAAGGCCTAAGAGAAGGTGACATACTGCTAAACAGTCCCTACATAGCACCCTACCGAAAATATCCCCAGCATATCGATGTCAACGGCAGGTCGGACGTGATGTGAGTGTCGTCCGGCCGGCGCGTAAGATGAGGGCTGGCCGGACGGACTCCTCGTCCAGCCGGCCTGCCGGACGCCCCGACCTGTGGTCGGTAGAGAAGGACAAGAACATCTTATGACAACTGTCAAGTCCTATGGCTAGGCCATACTCCAAATCTGACAACGAGGTGCTCTGTTGTCCCATCGAAGACGTGCTTGGACTGTAGCAGTATGGCGTCAGGTAAGTTTTCTGACAGACACATACCGAGGTATGGGCTACGGACACGTATGCGCCTCGGTGGACGTGTAGGAGCTCTTTCATCGCTCTATATAAAGAGCCTCATACTTCGCCGGAGGTACGCGTGGGAGACCTTTGGAGCCACTTTCTTCATTGCTTGCTTGCCTGACTTGAGCGTCGGAGGGTCGCCGCCGGGAACCCCTTCCCGGCCTGACTTCTGTGCAGGTTCGCCGGAGCTTCGTACGACTAGCCGGAGATCTACATCAGCGACTCGGAGAGCGCCACATGCCCAGCGTCCGTTGATTCAGCTTTCGGACAGGATCAATTTGGCGCCGTCTGTGGGAACGCTCCTGCATCCGATCGGAAGATATGGATGAAGATGGACGACCACACATGGTGATGCTCTCCGTGGAGAAACTCGACACTCTGATAGAGGCAAGAGTAGCTAGGCTCGTGGAGCAACAGGAGCAGAAGGCTCAAGTAAAAGGATAATGCAGCAGGCCGCCTCCACCTCTGGGGGGGCCGAGCGGCCATGGAGGACCGACCGGGAAGTTTCGTCATCCTCCTGGCCTTGATAAATTTCGACGAGTACATTGTATCCACCTCACTCCACGGGTATTCTGGAGTTGAGAAATTGAGTCAGATCTTATGTGGATCGGCAGGTTAGTCTTTCAGATATAGTTTCTTTCGGGCATAGAATTCATCGTAATTTTCCGAAAGAAGGCCCGTGCCATTCGGCCGGGCGTATATCATCGGAGCCAAGCGCTCGATAACGAAGGCCCCGAGCCGTTCGGCCGGAGGTATAGTATCCGAGCCAAAGGCTCGATAACGAAGGCCCCGAGCCATTCAGCCGGAGGTATAGTATCCGAGCCAAGCGCTCGATGATGAAGGCCCCGAGCCATTCGGCCGGAGGTATAATATCCGAGCCAAGCGCTCGATAACGAAGGCCCCGAGCCGTTCGGCCTGCGGTATAGTATCCGAGCCAAAGGCTCGATAACGAAGGCCCCGAGCCGTTCGGCCGGAGGTATAGTATCCGAGCCAAGCGCGCGATGACGAAGGCCTCGAGCCGTTCGGCCGGAGGTATAGTATCCGAGCCAAAGGCTCGATAACGAAGGCCCCGAGCCGTTCGGCCGGAGGTATAGTATCCGAGCCAAGCGCTCGATGATGAAGGCCCCGAGCCATTCGGCCGGAGGTATAATATCCGAGCCAAGCGCTCGATAACGAAGGCCCCGAGCCGTTCGGCCGGAGGTATAGTATCCAAGCCAAAGGCTCGATAACGAAGACCCCGAGCCGTTCGACCGGAGGTATAGTATCCGAGCCAAGCGCTCGATGACGAAGGCCCCGAGCCGTTCGGCCGGAGGTATAATATCCGAGCCAAGCACTCGATGACGAAGGCCCCGAGCCGTTCGGCCGGATGTATAATATCCGAGCCAAGCGCTCGATGATGAAGGCCCCGAGTCGTTCGGCCGGAGGTATAATATCCGAGCCAAGCGCTCGACGAAGAAGGCCCCGAGCCGTTCGGCCGGAGGTATAATATCCGAGCCCAGCGCTCGACGAAGAAGGCCCCGAGCCGTTCGGCCGGAGGTATAGTATCCGAGCCAAGCGCTCGATGCCGAAGGCCCCGAGTCGTTCGGCCGGAGGTATAATATTCGAGCCAAACGCTTGACGAGGAAGACCCCGCGCCGTTCGGCCAGGAGTACAGTATCTGAGCCCAGCGCTCGACAAAGAAGACCCCGAGTCGTTCGGCCGGGAGTATGTTATCCGAGCCAAGTGCTCGACGAAGAAGACCCCGAGCCGTTCGGCCGGGAGTACGTTATCCGAGCTGGGTGAAAGGTGCGCTAAATGTAAATTTATATACATTTCGGTCGCCTATGTCCTGGTAATGCAGGAAGCAAAATTATAAAGATGGAAAATATCTTCGCCGACCGGCTGTGTTAAAAGTAGCCTTTAAGGCCGTCGAGTTTCGACGTTAAATATCGAGAGACGAGCCGGCGTCTATAAACGTCCGAGCGGAAGACCGTCGAGCTCCGACGTTAAATATCGAGAGACGAGCCGGCGTCTATAAACCCTCCGAGCGGAAGACCGTCGAGCTCCGACGTTAAATATCGAGAGACGAGCCGGCGTCTATAAACCGTCCGAGCGGAAGACCGTCGAGCTCCGACGTTAAATATCGAGAGACGAGCCGGCGTCTATAAACCCTCCGAGAGGAAGACCGTCGAGCTCCGACGTTAAATATCGAGAGACGAGCCGGCGTCTATAAACCCTCTGAGCGGAAGACCGTCGAGCTCCGACGTTAAATATCGAGAGACGAGCCGGCGTCTATAAACGTCCGAGCGGAAGACCGTCGAGCTCCGACGTTAAATATCGAGGACGAGCCGGCGTCTATAAATGTCCGAGTGGAAGACCGTCGAGCTCCGACATTAAATATCGAGAGACGAGCCGGCGTCTATAAACGTCCGAGCGGAAGACCGTCGAGCTCCGATGTTAAATATCGAGAGACGAGCCGGCGTCTATAAATGTCCGAGCGGAAGACCGTCGAGCTCCGACGTTAAATATCGAGAGACGAGCCGGCGTCTATAAACGTCCGAGCGGATAGCCATCCACGTGATACATTTCAGCGGTAAGAGCCGACCGACGACAGAGCCTGTTCTTTAAGGCCAGCATACGGTCGAGCGGCTCGCTTAGCAAAAATATGGGGAAAATCCCTTTGAGGTAAGGTGCAAAGAAAAAGATAGTTAATAAGAATTAAAGAGGTGATCACGTGAACGAATGACGTTCGCTCGCCGAGCGGCTATGCAGTCGCATGGCGAAAGACGTTTTTCAAAGACAATCGGCTTGAGCTCATGTTAGAGTATGGAGTCGAGCGGAGGAGTTTTAAAGAACACTTTAAACATGACGAAAGAAAAATTTCTTGCCAAAACAAAATTTGCAAGAACAGAAAGATGATCTATTTACGCCAAACGCTAGGCAAACAAAAGAAGTTTCAGCAAAAATAAGTTGTGCTGAACGGCAAGAGTACAAAAACATAAACACTCCTCACGCATCAAAATCAAAAAGAGCATCAGGAATGGCGCCCATCACGGTAGCCAGATCCTCTGGGGGGATGGTCAGCTCGGCGGGAAGGTGGCCTTTAGCCTTCAAGTAATCCATCGCCGCCTTGATCGCCTCTTCGAAAGTGAGGGAAATCTTGTCGGTGAATTTCTCTCCGAAATCATCCGAGCGGACAAATGCTTTCCTCACTTCGTCAGAGCGGGCCGACTCCCCATCCTGATAACCTTGGAGCGCGGCTCAGGAAGCATCGTTGGCGGCATGGAGATCCTTCAAGTCTCCTTCAAATTTGAGCAGATCGGCCGAGCGGCCCTCCTTCTCGGTGGCCAGGAGGACATCCAGCTCCTTGACGCGTTGCTCTAGCCCTCTAATCTCCACCTTCATTAGGTCCATGTCATCGATGGCCTTGCGCTTCCGAGTGGTCGCCATCTTGATCTCTTTATCCCGTTGTTTGACCACAACTTCAAGCCGAGCGACCTCGCTCGCCAGATCGGAAGCTCGTTTCCGTTCGGCTTCCAAAAGCTTTTTGCTTTTCTCCAAAGCAGCCGTGGATTTCCCTTGGTTTGCCTCCGAAAGTTTGAGTTTTTTCATTTCTTCCTCCAGCTCAGCCAGTCGATTGCTGACTGCGATCTGCTCTACCCAACTCTGCGAATAAAGGCAGTTAAGTTAAAAGCTAAAATAAAAAATATCAGTAAAGCAGAAAGGCATACCCCAGTCGCCTGCTGCAGGTTACTGTCCCCTAGCTGACTGGGGGACATGAGCGCGACGCGTACGCGCGCGTCCTCCCAAACTTTGGCAAGCAGACCGGTGAGGGTGATCTGCTGTTCGGGAACCGATGGCCGATCGACGGCCAGTAAGTATTCCTCCGAGGGAAATCTGAGGACAGTTTTAATCACCCTCGGGCCGCTCGAGTCATCTTGAGACGCAGCAGCATGGCCAGAGGACTCGCTGATCGGGACCGGGCGGTCGCCCAGTCGCCTAAGACGACGTAGAGTCTGAGAGGTGGAAGGTTGCGCCTCAGTGATGGTCGGCGGCAAGTCAAGCTGAGTCGGAGTGTGCTCCGTGGAGACCGCCTCAAAAACCACATGAGCATCATCGCTCCGCTCGGAAAGCTTCTCTCCTGGTGGAGGTTGTTGAGCGGCTTGCTCTAGCCAACGACGTTTACGAGTCACCAAAGGTGCCTCATCAGCCGATCGGCCTTCCTCCTCGGCCTGGGCAGATGTTATGATATTGGCCGCGGCCTCGTCAGTGGAGACGCGGGCGGCCGAAGCCTCGGGAGCAACTTGAGTTCCCTCGCTCCCTTCAGTTGTATGGCCGGTCAGGACCAGCCCCCGTTCGGCCGCTTCCTTGTCCTTCACCGCCTCAATATGGGCGGCTTTCAGCTTGAGCTTTTCGGTTGCCTTAGCACGCCACATAACTTCAGCTGCAGAAACAAAGAATAAATCAGTTAGAACAAAAGAAAAAGGGGAGATAAGAATCGCTTACTCATGCTACAAGGCAGATCGGCTTGGATGGGAGACAAGCCGAATATATACATTACTCCAGGAAGGAGCAACTTATCGATATCGTAACGTTGGCCGACCAGCTGGTTGGCCACATGAAGATATGCCGGATGGCTCTTGAATTTGCCAAGACCCGGTTGATTCGGCATCGCCGTCTGCCACTTCGTTTGGAAGGCCGGCCGTTCGGGGAGATGCATAAAAAAGAAATGCTCCTTCCAATGCTTATTGGAGCTCGGCATGTTGGTAAATAGGACGAAACCCGACCTAGATTGAAATATGAAGGTCCCCCACTCGGATTGTTTTGGGTAGAAGAAATAGTGGAAGATTTGGGGGTCCAAGGGGATATCATTCAACTTGAAAAGGACTATCACCCCGCTCAGCAACCTAATCGAGTTCGGGACTAATTGGCCGAGCGGGAGGTGAAAGTGGTTGCATATTTTGATGATGAATGGATGTGGAGGAAAGCGCAGCCCGGCCAAAAATTGATCACGGAAGAAGCAAATGGTGTCGGACGGCGGGTCATTAGGCCGATCGGAAGGACTAGCCACAACTATCTCATGGTCAACCGGAATTTCATACGTTCGAATGAGACGCAGTGCGTCTTCTTCATCGAATCTGCTCTCCATAGTCGTATACCAAAGACTAGGAGCGCCGACTGTAGGCGTAGAAGTACTCGCCATGGTCGAAACAGAAGAGATATTGACAGAAAAACTAAAAGAAAATGTCGACAGAAAGAAAAAGAGCAGAGGAGCGCTGGAGGAGGATGAAGCAACAATGCGGCGAAAAAGGAGTCGGGGGCTTTATATCGCCGCCCGAGAGCATCCTCCACCGTCCGATCCAGGTCATGAAGAACGAGGCCATCATCCAGCCGTTCATTTCAAACGGCGGTCGTCCCATCAGAAGTGACGCCACCGCCATACACTGACAAAAGCATGATCGCCACGTGTCAGCAGAATATAGGTCGCATTTAATGATCGCCCCTTACCGTGCGCAGCACACGTGATGAGCAGTAGAGGAGAAGATGGGGCATGGATTCCAAGGGAATACAAGGCATGGGCAAAGTACCGCCGAACGGATGAGCATCCCTAAGCCTGGCCGAGCGGATTAATGTATCGGTCGTTACTCTGTCAGATCGGCAGTCTAGTCAGTCGGACTTCGCCTCCTTCGACTAGACTTGAGGGGAAGGCAAGTGATCCGGCGGTTAGAACACGGGACCCCATAGCGAGGGGTCAACGCCACGTGGAAGTCAAAGGGCCAGGTGGTCCATCGGAGAAGGGTGAGCCAACCGGACTCATGAGAGAAGGGCAGACCGACCGGCCGACCGGAGAAGGATGAGTCGGGTTTCCGACCGGCCGACTGATGAACATCCGATAATAAAAAGACGCCCTGACAGGGATCGGGGTTCCGACGCTCAATTGAACAGTAGCAAAGAGCCGAGCGGAAGGCCTAAGAGAAGGTGACATACTGCTAAACAGTCCCTACATAGCACCCTACCGAAAATATCCCCAGCATATTGATGTCAACGGCAGGCCGGACGTGATGTGAGTGCCGTCCGCCGGCGCGTAAGATGAGGGCTGGCTGGACGGACTCCCCGTCCAGCCAGCCTGCCGGACGCCCCGGCCTATGGTCGGTAGAGAAGGACAAGAACATCTTATGACAGCTGTCAAGTCTTATGGCTAGGCCATACTCCAAGTCTGACAACGAGGTGCTCTGTTGTCCCATCGAAGACGTGCTTGACTGTAGCAGTATGGCGTCAGGTAATCTTTCTGACAGACACATACCGAGGTATGGGCTACGGACACGTATGCGCCTCGGTGGACGTGCAGGAGCTCTTTCACCGCTTTATATAAAGAGCCTCATACTTCGCCGGAGGTACGCGTGGGAGACCTTTGGAGCCACTTTCTTCATTGCTTGCTTGCCTGACTTGAGCGTCGGAGGGTCGCCGCCGGGAACCCCTTCCCGGCCCAACTTCTGTGCAGGTTCGCCGGAGCTTCGTACGACTATCCGGAGATCTACATCAGCGACTCGGAGAGCGCCACTTGCCCAGCGTCCATTGATTCAGCATTCGGACAGGATCATTTCCTAAAGTGGATGTTAAAAAGGAAAGTTTTAAAATTTAAAACCATGTTTTAAAATTTAAAACTTCTCTTCTAAAAATTTCCTTTTTTAACATGTTTAAAAAAATTTAAATTTTAAAACTTCTCTTCCTTTTTCTAAAACCATGAGGATGGTTAAAAAAAGGAAAGTTTTAAAACTTTTAAATTTTCTTTTAAAACATGTGACCTAATTCAAATAAGGAAAGTTTTTAAAATTTTAAATTTTCTTTTAAAACTCGTAGTTTTCTACAAAGAGAAGATTTTAAAAATTCAAAACACCCCTCCTATTTGAAATATTGTGGTCGGCCCGACCCTCTTGAGAGGAGATGTGGCCGGCCATTGCTTGGTCACCAAGCAATAGACCGACCCCCTTCTTGGACACCAAGATGAGCTTATATTTGGATGGACTTGAGGCTTTAATGAGGCTACGACAGGGACCTAGAGGAGAAATTAGTTTTTACCTTTCGATGAGCTCAAGTATCCCGTGTTCACCTCGAACACACAACTCAAGTTCATCGATAATAACTCATTCCACTAGAGAGTTATTATCGCACTACCGCACCAATCCCAAATTACATTATGGGCTCCTTCTTATCATGAGTGTGTTAGTCTCCCTGTATTTAAGATAACGAATGCTCACTAATTAAGTAAGTTACTGACAACTCACTTAATTAATATCTAGCTCCAAGAGTAGTACCACTCAACTTCATTGTCATGTCGGACTAAGTCCACCTGCAGGGTTTAACATGACAATCCTTATGAGCTCCTCTTGGGGACATTCTCAATCTAGATAACTATGACACAGATTCCTTCTATAATCAACAACACACACTATAAGTAATATCATTTCCCAACTTATCGGGCTTATTGACTTATCGAGTTAAATCTCACCCATTGATAAGTCAAAGAAATAAATACTAAATATATATGCTTGTTATTATATTAGGATTAAGAGCACACACTTCCATAACAACTAAGGTGTAGTTCTTTTCAGTACAAAAAGAACTTACCTAAAATGGTCCTACTCAATACACTTGGAGTGTATCAGTGTAATTTATTAGTTAAGATAAACTAATACTTAATTACACTACGACTACTTCAACGGTTTGTTCCTTTCCATCTTAGTCGTGAGCAACTATTTATAATTTATAAAGAACCGACAACATGATCTTCTGTGTGTGATACCACACACCATGTTGTCTACTATATAAATTAATTGAACAAATTACATTTAACAAATAAATGTAGATATTGACCACTGTGATTCTTTATTTCTAAATAAATGTTTATACAAAAGCTAAACTTTTAGTATACACTCTAATAATCTCCCACTTATACTAAAAGACTATGCTGCCATAATTCCTGCCATACATCTGATTCCCAACCCTTCAACATGCCCATCAAAAGCTCTTGCCTTAAGGACCTTTGTGAAAGGATATACAGGTCATCACCTGATGCAATCTAGGCGGCAACAACTTCTCCTCATTTATACGATTTCTCGTATTGGGTGGTATTTGCACTCTATTGTGTTTACTTGCCTTATGGACTTATGGTTTCTTCGATTTTGCTATTGCACATTATTATTACAATAAATTGTAATAATTTTTGGGCAAACCAGAAAATATGTCTAAGTCCACCATGAAGTATTTGAGCCATACAGCTTCTATGACTGCCTCAAAGGCTGCCACTTACTCAGCTTTTATGGTGGAGTCCGGAAAAACACCTTTGCTTATCACTCTTCCATAGTTATGACTTCACCTCCAAAAGTAAACACAAAACCCCGAGGTCGACTTACTATTGTCCCTATCCGATTGGAAGTCAAAATCAGTGCAATCCATAGGGACCAAATTAACTGCCTTGTAAGCTAGCATATAATCTCAAGTGCCTCTAAGGTACTTCAATATATGCTTTACCGTAGTTCAATATCCTTGTCCAGGGTTACTTTGATATCTGCTAACTATGCCCTTGGTAAAATAGATTTCTGATCTCGTGCATAGCATACATTAGGATCTCGACAGCCGAAGCATAAGGAACTGCCTTCATTTCCTCTATCTACTTTGATGTCTTCGGAGACATCTCTTTAGATAAAGCTACTCCATGCTGAAAAGGTAAGAAACCTTTCTTGGAGTTTTGCATGCTTAAAACGAGCAAGGATTGTTTCGATATATGAAGCTTGGGATAAGTAAAATATTCTTTAATTGCGATCCCTTTGATCCCAAGAATATATGCATTCTCCCAAGTCCTTCATATCGAATTATTTGGACAACCATACCCTTACTTCTGACAACACTTTGATATTGTTTCCAATTACTAAAAATGTTATCTACGTATAGTACAAGAAATACCACCACGTCTCCATCACACTTCTCGTATACACAAGACTCATTCGGTTATAAAATAAATCCATAGGTCTGAATTATTTTATTAAACCGGATGTTCCAAGACCTTGAAGCTTTACTTCAGTCCATAGACTGATTGAACTTACACACAATATGCTCTTTGCTCTTTGCAATGAACCCTTCTGGTTGCTCTATATGGATGTTTTCTTCAAGACTTCCATTAAGGAAAGTTGTCTTGATATCCACTTGCTAAATAGATAAAAGAATCCGGATAGACTTAAGCATGACTACCAGTGAAAAAGTTTCCTTTTTCAACAAACCTTGCTTTGATAGTTTCTACCTTTCCGTCTATCCCTCTTTTTCTATTATGGACCTCTTTACACCTAATGGCTTTTACACCATCTGGTGGTTCTACAAGCTCCCAGACTTTATTAAAATACATATATTCTAATTCTGTATTTATTGCCTTTTACAAAGATGCTGCATCTTTATCTTGGAGTGCTTCATCATATGTTCGAGAATTAGGTTCATGTTTACCAAGGATCTAGTCCAAAGACTTTCCTAAAATATGAATCTTTCAGGTTGCCTAACAACCCTCCCACTACGACGAGGCACTATCTTCAATTGTGTATCATTTGTGATACATGTTGCAGTTTCTTGTGATATTTCATCTTGTACAATTTGTACTAGATTAAAACATATCTTTTCTTATTTTCTTAAGAACAAATTTACTTATGGGCTTATGGTTTATTATAGTCATCTTCTAAAAATCGTGCATTGGTGCTAACAATGACCTTCTGATTTTTAAGCACTATAAACCTCTTTTCGTTTTTCTAAGATAACTCACAAACAAGTGAACTCATGTCCAACTTATCAGTGTCTCTCATGTGTTAGACCACCCAAATCCGAATATGCTTCAGACTAGGCTTACGCCCATTTTGCAATTCTATGGGAGTAGAGAGTTTTGACTTAGAATGTACTATGTTCACTACTGTTTGCAGTGTATATCCTTAAAATGAATTTGGTAATTTTCTGAATAACTCATCTTCGATCTAATTATTCCATAAGAGTCTTATACCTTCTTTCTACTACACCATTCTGTGCAGTTAGTTGGGATTAAATCCCGACTTCTGATAAGTGACTCCTAAACTTTCCTAAGAGGTACTCATTACTACGATTTCACCGTAGTATCTTGATACTTTTACTTTGACGTTACTCCATATCAACCTAGCACTCTTTGAACTAATCAAAGCACTTAGACTTGTCCCGCGTCAAGTAAATGTATCCTTATCTCAAATAGTCATCTATAAAAGAGACGAAATATTCGAAACAACCTTTTGCCTGGATAGTCAAAGGTCTACACAAATCAGAATGAATCAATTCCAACATATCTTTGGCTCCATACCCCTTAGACTTAAAAGCTTCTTGGTTATTTTTCATTTCAAATAAGACTCGCAGGTTGGAAAGATTTCCGCTACCAATGAACCCAAGAGTTCATTGATTATTATCCTTTGAATCCTACTCAAGTTAACATAACCTAGCCTTAGATGTCAAAAATATGATTGGTTTATTTCCGAAGGTTACTTTCTCTTATTAAAGTTAGAAAATGTGTTATTAATTTCCATTTATTGCATCGTGAGAGTTATTGGATTATAAATTGTCAACCAACGTACCATAATAAATAACTTCCCTTTTTTTTGATAACAAATTTATTATCAAAATAGATAGAATATTTATTCTTTAATAGTTTAGAAATCGAAATCAGGTTCTTTCTAAATTTTTTTTGATCAAATTAAATTGAGAATTGAACATAGTCAAAAACGTGTTGTACATATTTCCAAGCGCACTTGGATGTCATTTGATTGATTCTAGTGACTTCTGTTAATCGATGAGTCCGCAGAGATTGTGAGAAAGAAAATCAATATACTTTGTGATTACACAAATTAAATTGAGTAGATCAAATATTCAGATGAATAACCTCGGAGGGGTTGTTACTCGCACTCTCAGTTAAAGGAGGACGCAAATGATCTCGGAGGAGATTCGTTGTCAGATAAAAAAAATGGAAAAGAGCATGCATAATTATTAAAGACACTCGTCCAAGTGCAAGCCGTAGTTAGATGAGCCTCTTGCACCTGTACATCTTAAACATTCAATTATATAAATCTTAAAATTTCAGTGATGACAATAATTATTTGAGAATGATGAAAATTTTAATGATTTACATATTTGAAGCTTTCTTTAAATATCACTTATGGGCATAATATATTAATTGCTCGTAAATTTTATATTTATATGATTATTTAATTTTTATAAATTATAATTTTATTAGTGAAATATTTTAAGAGAAATTATATATATATATATATATATATATATATATATTTTGAATTATAAAAATTTACACTTAGGCTGTCTTATTTCGATAAAACATGTGTCTCATCTTATGTCATGCGCTTAAGTCTCATGATACCTATGTACTTTTGGATGCCTCACGTCTTAAATACTTACAAGATAAGGAAAAGGGAAAGGTTTTTTTTACTTTTTATAAAAAAAATACACAAATCTTGTTGCTTTAAGGTGAGTACACATCTTATGTGTTTCAATTATACATGTTAGACAAAACAATCTATTCCCGAAGATATTGAAATTAGCTGAATTTAAATACACTAAATTAAATCTAACTTATCTGTCGAGATTACCTGAGCAGATACTCTCAGGGTGCCAAAAGGGACTCATTTCTACCAAGTGCTGAGCGCAGACTGGTCGAGCAGACAGAGAGGCCAAGCGGGCAGTATTGTCGACCGCGCTATGTAGTAAATTAGGCAGAGCGATCGAACGAGTGAATGGTCGGACGGTCGTGCGGTCGTGCGGTCGAGCAAGCGGCCGGGGCAAGTGGTCGACCGGGAGAATTGATTGAGCGGTCGAGCGAGTGAGCGAACGACCGAGTGAACTGACCGAGTGAGCGGCTGGGCAAGTGGTCAGCCGGGTGGACTGACTGTCACGCCCTAGAGGAGTTTCTGTCCGAAGAAATTTCGGCAGCATCTCCCCTGTACGGCGGACAATCTGAAACTTTTCTACATCTCACATATACATCAGCCACAGGCGGCTGGAATGATAACAGAAATAAAAACAAACACCATGCAGTTAATAAAGATATTCAGTAACAATAGGACTCTGACTCGAAATCCACCCTACTCCACTACACTCGTAAAGCTCAAATCCAACGAACTCACCTCTTCTGCCGTCCAGACAGGCACGAAGTAGAATGAAATCCAATATCATATCAAAAATCCATCAAAAGGTATCACCCATACAATATCCATAGGAAAAATCCAAAGACAATACTAAAAACAAAGTCTGATATAGAAAAAGGCCAAAATAAAACAAATAACGAACTAGTAGAGAGCTAGCTCTACGTGCAGATGGGGGCCAGCGACTAGAACTGCTCTGGACAGCCTCAACCTGAAAATATCAACAATGGAGGCGGGGTGAGTCCAACACTCAGCAGGTACAACTGATATGCATAATAAAACAAATAACAGACAACACTAATCATGCGTACAGTCTCCTGAATACGATAAGGAATAAATGCAACTGGAACGAAATCAGGAGACAACTGTACTAACCGGGATCAAGGTACAAAGGTAACAGGTCGTCAGACCGGGGAAGTCATAATCCTGTATGCATGTCAATCATATGCATCCACATAAATGCAGCAATCACAAACAATAAATGCAATAAATGCATATGGTGACCGTGCACTCTGACATCACTGCTCCTGCAGAGCGACCGAGTGGACGGAATGCTGTCGGAGTACTCCTGTCCTCTGTCCCCAAATCATAAATGGGGGAGCTCAATGCTCTCATCTCCCGGTACACAATGACGGGGAGGATATCTCTGCCGGCTATCACGCTGAGTCTCCTGACCAACGGAGCCAAACAGAGTCCACCATCTGCCGGCTACCACGCTGCTACACTAAATGCCAACGGAGCCAAACAGAGCGGAACTGACTGCCGGCTACCACGCTGAGTCCTCAGACCAACGGAGCCAAACAGCAGAACCGCCACACACCTGCCTGATATACCACTAATCCATGGGTGGTGGTGGTGTGTGCAGTACATGTAACTGGCGATGGGCTCAACCATAGTGGAGCCGACAATCGCACAGCATGCAAACATGATGCATGATACTAAGCATGACAATCTCATGAATAGCATAGCAAGATCCATACATAAATAAAAGGTGTACCACAAATCAATGTATCAGATGGAAGGTACACAAACAGATAGGGTATCATATAAACCCTAGGTCCTGAACATGATATATCACATGGTTGGGTCACTACCGAAAGCATGTATGGTCAGGTCAATAATAACATGCAGTGCATAATAAATAAACAAACAACATGTAACAGATCATGTAGTGACCAACCGAATAAAAAGAATAACACAATCATTGCTATATGTTAAACACTTTATTATGCATATCAAAAGACATAAGTCAAAGTACCCACCTCTAATCGAAATGGTCCAACTCGGGCGTCGAGATGTTCGTCTCGAATCAAAGTCCTGTAATAAACCGTAAAGTTTAGCTAAATTTAATTATAACCAAATAGCTAAACTAATTTCAAATCCACCGACCAGTTAGGGTTGGTTTCATTAACCCCAATTACACCGTTATATAACTTCTAAACCTACATCAATAATTATTGCTAATACATCTAGCAATAATCTACCACAAAGATCAAAACCATAAACCTTACCTCTAACTCTCCTTCAGTCGTGTTTGTTGATCCACCACAAAGACGGATTGATCAATAACAGAGAAGAATATCCAAGCTCTGCACTGCTCGGAAGGATAGAGGTGCCGGAAAGGATTTGCAGTGCTCGATCAACAGTCGGTGGTGGTCGGAGTGGCTCGGGAGCAAGTGTCGGCTAGGGCACAGGGAAGGACTCGACAGTGACTCTCGTCGTCGGCGGCAGAAGCTAGGGCACGGTGGAACCAACAGTGGTACGCGGGTGCCGGAATCAGGGTGGCCGGCGCTTCGCGAGTGGCTGCGTCGGGTTAGGGCACAAAAAGTAGCAGCCGGCGCTAGGAACTCCACGGCAAGAGCTAGGGCTCCGGGTGGTCGACGGTGGCTCTCGACTAGGGCAGAGGAAGGGTCGCCGGCACTGCTCGTGCGTCGGTGGAGATGCTCGGCTCGGCGGCACAGCCCAATTAGAGCACGGCGTCGCTCTGGTGGCGGCAGAGGAGAGGAGAAGAAACGTCGGCACGACTTTGGTGCACTCGAGGAAGAAGAAAATGAAGAGGAGTAGCGGCGCCGGAGAAGATAAACTGAAGACGCTCGGCGGTTAGGGCAAGGAGATGAAAGGAAGGCGGCATCAGGCTCGGGTGCGAGGAGGGGGAAGAAACGAAGGATTTAAAGAAAAAAGAAAATGAAAAAGGAAAAGAAAAATAAAACTTTTCCTTATTAAAACTGGGTAGCCTAAACAGGCTTTTCCGGACTCCGTTTTTATCCCCGTCAACTCGTCCGTACGAGCTCCGAAAAATTCCCGAAAAATCTCCAAAAATTCCGGAAAATTCCCTTATTAATATTCGCTTATTTTCGGTATTTTACATTCTCCCCCCACTAATAAAAGTTTGGTCCCCAAATTTCGTAATCTACCATCAACAAACACTAACAACAGGTATAAAGTATAAATACCGAACGGTAAATAAATCACATACTTCAAGTGAAAAGATGGGGATATTGAGCTCAGATAGTATCCTCGAGCTCCCAAGTAGCCTCCTCATCCGAATGATGCTGCCATCCGACTTTAACCAGCCGGATAGTCTTGTTCCACAACTGACACTCTTTCCGGTCCAGAATCCGTACCGGAATCTCCTCATAAGTAATGTCAGGCTGAACTGGAACTGGAATATCAGCCAGCACATGCGTCGGGTCAGGTACGTATCTCCTCAGCATAGACACGTGAAATACATCGTGGATGCCTGACAGGGACGGTGGTAGTGCCAATCGATAAGCTACTGCTCCGATCCTCTCCAAGATCTCGAAAGGACCAATATGCCGCGGAGCTAGCTTACCTCTGATGCCAAATCTCTTCACCCCTTTCGTGGGCGAAACTCGTAGAAATACATGGTCGCCAACAGAGAACTCTAGTGGTCTGCGTCTCCGATCAGTGTAACTCTTCTGGCGATCCTACGCCTCTGACATCCTCCGTCTGATAGTACGGATCAACTCTGCATCCTGCTGAACTCTATGAGGTCCCAACAACTGGGCCTCTCCAACCTCATCCCAGAGGACAGGTGTCCGACAAGGTCTACCATACAACACCTCAAACGGTGCCATCTGAATAGCCGAATGAAAGTTGTTGTTGTAAGCAAACTCTACTAACGACAGATGGTCCTCCCAACTGCCTCCAAAATCCATAACACATGATCTCAGCAAGTCCTCAAGAGTATGAATAGTCCGCTCTGACTGTCCATCTGTCTGCGGGATGGAAAGTCATTAAGTCGAGCCGTGCCCAAGGCACTCGCCATGACTCGCCGTAAAACGAGACGTAAACCGTGGATCTCTATCCAAAATGATACTCAACGAACACCATGTAGTCCGATGATCTCCCGACAATACAGATCCGCCAATCGATCCAGGGAATCTCCTCCGGATCGCTAAGAAATGCGCGGATTTGGTTAATCGATCAACGATTACCCAAATCGCATCATGGCCTCGTCGTGTCCTCGCAATCCTACCACAAAATCCATGGTAATGTGATCCCACTTCCACTCGTGAATAGGAATCATCAAGTAACCTTGCGGGTCTCTCGTGCTCACCTTCACCACGATGACAAGACATCTAGCTACGAAATCCGCGATGTCTTTCTTCATGCCGCTCCACCAATAGGAATGTCTCAAGTCTCGATACATACGGGTCCCTCCGGATGGATCGCAAATCGAGAGCGGTGTGCCTCAAGTAGCTCCTGTAAGACCGGATGAGACCGAGGTACGCATAATCTGCGGAAGTATATAACACCCTCCTCGTCTCGTGTAAACCCTTGTCCGCCTTGAAGCTATCCGATCGCTAATGAGCGCAATGCCGATCACCACCTGAGCCTCTCGATCTTCGTCCCGATCGACGATCGAGCAACCATAGTAACTAGAATACCCTGCTCTTACCCTGCTCCTCAAGGTCTAACTCGGAAAACTCAATCAAATCCGGATCAAGTCCGTGGCAAGCTAAAGTCGCTCCGACTTCCTATCGAGTGCATCTGCAACCACATTAGCTTTCCGGGTGGTAGCTAATGGTACAATCGTAGTCCTTCGAAACTCCATCCATCTCCTCCGTCGGAGATTAAGCTCCTTCGAGTGAAAATATATTTGAGACTCTTATGATCGGTGAGAATCTCAAATGTGATACCGTATAAATGATGTCGCCATAACTTCAGAGCAAAATGATGGCAGCTAACTCCAAGTCATGAACGGTAGTTCTTCTCATGCTCCTTCAATCGACGAGAAACATAAGAGACTACTGCCGTGATGCATCGTAATGCACCAAACCACAAGAGATGCGGTTGTAGAGTACAATCCATCCTCTCCGTAAGGTAAACCAAAACTGAGCCGACACTAATCTCCGCTCACCTCACGAAAGCGGTCTCGCAATCCTCACCATCGAAACTTCACGCCTTTCCGGTAAGGCGTGTCACGCATAGAAATACGCGAGAAACCCGACAAAACGTCGGTAATACCCGCCAATCCTTAAAATCTGCGGATCTCCTGAACTGACTTCGGCTGCTCCCAACTGGTGACAGCCTCGATCTTCTGAGGATCAACTGAAATACCTCTACTAGAAACCACGTGTCCCAGAAAACCGACTGAGGATAGCCAGAACGCACACTTGCTGAACTTCGCGTACAGCTGATGTCGTCGAAGAATCTCCAAGACTATGCGAAGATGCTGTGCGTGCTCCTCCTCGGAATGAGAGTAGACCAATATGTCATCAATAAAAACGATAACAAACTGATCCAGATACTCCAGAAATATGCGGTTCATCAAGTCCATAAACACCGCTGGAGCATTGGTAAGCCCAAATGGCATTACCAAAAACTCATAATGACCGTATCGAGTACGGAAAGCTGTCTTCTGAATATCTGAGTCTCTGACTCTCAGCTGATGATATCCGGATCGCAGATCAATCTTAGAATACACTGATGTACCTCTGAGCTGATCAAACAAATCCTCGATCCGTGGTAAGGGATATTTATTTCTAACGGTCACTGCATTCAGCTGTCTGTAGTCAATACATAACCTCATAGTGCCGTCCTTTTTCTTGACAAATAATACCGGAGAACCCCATGGGGAAACACTAGGGCGAATAAATCCCCTGTCTAAAAGCTCCTGGAGTTGAACCTTCAGCTCGTTCAACTCTTTTGGTGCCATACGATATGGAGCTTTAGATGTCGGTGCGGTTCCCGGAATTAACTCAATAGCGAACTCCACTGGCCTTCTGGGAGGCAAACCTGGCAGCTCCTCTGGAAACACATCTGGGTACTCCCGGACTACAGGAACGTCGGAGAGCTGTGAACTGCTGCTGTTCTCAGTACTGATCAAAGATAACAGAAAACCCTGACAGCCATGTGACAGTAACCTCTGAGCCTGTATCGCCGAAATGATCGATAAGCGTCGTCTCTGATGCCAGTGAAATCCCACGAGGGTTGGTTCGGAGGCCGGAATGTGACCACCCTCGTCTGGCAATCAACTGTGGCATGATATGCTGACAAACAGTCCATGCCAAGAATAATATCAAAATCGACCATTTCTAATACTAAAAGATCCACTGTAAGTATTAGATTGCCAAAATCTAACGAGCAACCTCTGACCTCCTGGGTGACGTCCAATGAATCACCGGACGGTAGGGAGACGGTCAATCGCTGGGGTCTGAAAGTAGGTAATCTACCAACCTCCCGCATAAAAGTGCGAGATATAAATGAATGCGAGCTACCAGTATCTATCAGTATATCTGCAGATAAGGCATAAATAGAAATCATATCGCGGAAAACGGATCCGTCAGCTCGCTGCGCATCCTCTCTGGTCATCGCATGAACACGTCCAGTCTCTGGTGGAGGAGGAGGTAACGCTGCCAGCGGCTGCTGCGGTTGGGCAGAAGCCTGCCACTGAGGCTGTGCTGGATACTGCGCCAGAGAAGACTGAGAGGACGGCGACTGATACTGTGCAGCTGGCTGGGACTGAGTCTGGTACTGACCTATAGGCTGAGGCTGCATCTGATACTGCCCCTGCGTCGGATAATAAGGTCCTGGAACAGAACTCTGGGGTGCTATGGAAGCACTAGAGTACTCTTGTCCAAGCATGCCAAATGCCGCTGTTGCAGGTGAAGCACTCTGCTGCTGACCATGTAAAGGTTGGGCTCGTCACCCTCCTCGATAAGTTCCGGACTGACCGGACTGTCCTCCATGATCAGACCCTCCGGAAGCCATATGCTGAGTCTTCTGCGGACAATCTCGGCTCTGGTATCCAGGCAGTTTGCAATGAAAGCAAACTGACTGTCCCAGAGAACAGGCTGAAGTGACATGATCTCCGGATCCACATCTGAAACAGCGAATGTCGCTGACAGGTTGTTTCCGGTTCTGCTGGGAAGACCGGAAACGTCCTGAAGAAGACTGCCCTGATTTCTGAGGTTTACGTGATACCCCAGATGTACCCTGATCTGATCGACGCTCGCTTCCGCCGGGTGTAGTCCGAGGTCACCGCTCTATCCGGATGTCCGACTTACGCTTCCTTTTCCTATCCGGAAAAACTCTCTGCTGAGCTGACTCAATAATGAGGGCTCTATCCAACATCTCCGTATAAGATGTGATACCAAGACCGACAAGTCTTAGTTGCAAATGTCCATCCAGCCCCTGAATGAACTGCTGCATACGTGAACTGTCCTCAGCAACTAGCTCTGGACAAAACCTGGCCAATCTGTCAAACTCTGCATTATACTCAGTCACTGTCCGATTATTCTATCGCAAACTCAGGAAATCCTGCCGGCGAGCCATCTGATAAGCTCGTGGAAAGAAACGGCTCTCAAAAGCCTCTCTGAATCTGGCCCAAGTGATGTTCTGCTCACCGATGATAGAACGCTGGGTAAGCCACCAAGTATCGGCCGCGTCCCGTAAGTGAAAAGCAGCCAGCTCTGCTTTCTCCCACTCGGAGCAAGCAATATAAAAGAAAGTCCGCTCCATAGTCTCAATCCAAGACAAGGCCACACTCGGATCTCGGTCTCCTCGGAAGAGTGTGAATCGACTCTTCATCGATTCTGCCAATACTGGAATCCTGGCTCGTGCCGCGGCAAAGTCAGTGAGATGTGTCGGAACAGCTGTCGGGACGGCTGTCGGAACTGGCAGAACCACTGGAGCTGGTACTACAGGTGGTACCGGTGCATAAACCGGAGGAGGTACTCCCGGTGCTGCTGGGTAAACTGGAGCATATGCCGTCGGTGGCACTGTAGGGTGAACATAAGTGGCCGCGGCTGGATGTACGGTAGGCAATGGTACCGAATGTGGAGCAGTCGGTATCCCTAATGCAGGTGCTGCGGGGTACATTGTATGTACTGGGGGCACAGGTGCTGCTGATGCCGGATACACGGTGGGTCCAGGTGGCGGTGGTGCCGAGTACGCAATAGACTGAACTGGAGCTGGTGTCGGATATGCTAATGGTATCCCTGGTGGTACCGGAAATATAGGAGCAGTGGATACTGTCGGTGCAGCTGAGGTAGGCACCTCTAAGGGAGTCATCGGAGTCTGAAGGCCCGCCGCACTCGCAGTATGCTGAGTCTGTCCCTGACCGACAGGCTCAGCCTCGGTAGGCATCTCTGGTATATCCAAAGATCCTGCAGTCCTCGCACGTGCTCGTCCAGCACCACGTCTCACAGCAATACGCGTAGATCGCCTCATATCTGTTAAATTATATTACAGATATTACTACAAGTATAAACAATTACCAAAATGACACCATACCTAATTACTGTCTGGAGATGTTCCGTCGCTGTCCAGCCCCCAAATTGACCTCGGAATTCCGTACGAGAAAAACAACACTGGAAATCCATATAAATTAATAACGGAAGTCCATAACAAAATCGAAACGGAAAATCCGTGCAACCCAAAATAACTGCCCAGACTAATCTGTCTCGCAACTAGGGCTAGTATAAAAATGTCCAAAATACCAAACGCAGGTATCACACCCTGCTCTGATACCAATGATTTGGTATCAGATAAATCCCGAAAATCCAACACACAGAAATCAAATAAATATCGCCAAACTTTGGCGCGCTAATACCCAATAAACTGATATCAGATTATTCAAAGTATCCATAATACGAAAACAAAGATCGTATAAATCCAGAACACACAGCAAGTATCGTATAACCTGGCTCTGATACCAAATAAATTGTCACGCCCCAGAGGAGTCTTTGTCCGAAGAAATTTCGACAGCATCTCCCCTGTACGGCGGATAATCTGAAACTTTTCTACATCTCACATATACATCAGCCACAGGCGGCTGGAATGATAACAGAAATAAAAACAAACACCATGCAGTTAATAAAGATATTCAGTAACAATAGGACTCTGACTCGAAATCCACCCTACTCCACTACACTCGTAAAGCTCAAATCCAACGAACTCACCTCTTCTGCCGTCCAGACAGGCACGAAGTAGAATGAAATCCAATATCATATCAAAAATCCATCAAAAGGTATCACCCATATAATATCCATAGGAAAAATCCAAAGACAATACTAAAAACAAAGTCTGATATAGAAAAAGGCCAAAATAAAACAAATAACGAACTAGTAGAGAGCTAGCTCTACGTGCAGATGGGGGCCAGCGACTAGAACTGCTCCGGACAACCTCAACCTGAAAATATCAACAATGGAGGCGGGGTGAGTCCAACACTCAGCAGGTACAACTGATATGCATAATAAAACAAATAACAGACAACACTAATCATGCATACAGTCTCCTGAATACGATAAGGAATAAATGCAACTGGAACGAAATCAGGAGACAACTATACTAACCGGGATCAAGGTACAAAGGTAACAGGTCGTCAGACCGGGGAAGTCATAATCCTGTATGCATGTCAATCATATGCATCCACATAAATGCAGCAATCACAAACAATAAATGCAATAAATGCATATGGTGACCGTGCACTCTGACATCACTGCTCCTGCAGAGCGACCGAGTGGACGGAATGCTGTCGGAGTACTCCTGTCCTCTGTCCCCAAATCATAAATGGGGGAGCTCAATGCTCTCATCTCCCGGTACACAATGACGGGGAGGATATCTCTGCCGGCTATCACGCTGAGTCTCCTGACCAACGGAGCCAAACAGAGTCCACCATCTGCCGGCTACCACGCTGCTACACTAAATGCCAACGGAGCCAAACAGAGCGGAACTGACTGCCGGCTACCACGCTGAGTCCTCAGACCAACGGAGCCAAACAGCAGAACCGCCACACACCTGCCTGATATACCACTAATCCATGGGTGGTGGTGGTGTGTGCAGTACATGTAACTGGCGATGGGCTCAACCATAGTGGAGCCGACAATCGCACAGCATGCAAACATGATGCATGATACTAAGCATGGCAATCTCATGAATAGCATAGCAAGATCCATACATAAATAAAAGGTGTACCACAAATCAATGTATCAGATGGAAGGTACACAAACAGATAGGGTATCATATAAACCCTAGGTCCTGAACATGATGTATCACATGGTTGGGTCACTACCGAAAGCATGTATGGTCAGGTCAATAATAACATGCAGTGCATAATAAATAAACAAACAACATGTAACAGATCATGTAGTGACCAACCGAATAAAAAGGATAACACAATCATTGCTATATGTTAAACACTTTATTATGCATATCAAAAGACATAAGTCAAAGTACCCGCCTCCAATCGAAATGGTCCAACTCGGGCGTCGAGATGTTCGTCTTGAATCAAAGTCCTGTAATAAACCGTATAGTTTAGCTAAATTTAATTATAACCAAATAGCTAAACTAATTTCAAATCCACCGACCAGTTAGGGTTGGTTTCATTAACCCCAATTACACCGTTATATAACTTCTAAACCTACATCAATAATTATTGCTAATACATCTAGCAATAATCTACCACAAAGATCAAAACCATAAACCTTACCTCTAACTCTCCTTCAGTCGTGTTTGTTGATCCACCACAAAGACGGATTGATCAATAACAGAGAAGAATATCCAAGCTCTGCACTGCTCGGAAGGATAGAGGTACCGGAAAGGATTTGCAGCAGTGCTGCTCGATCAACAGTCGGTGGTGGTCGGAGTGGCTCGGGAGCAAGTGTCGGCTAGGGCACAGGGAAGGACTCGGCAGTGACTCTCGTCGTCGGCGGCAGAAGCTAGGGCACGGTGGAACCAACAGTGGTACGCGGGTGCCGGAATCGGGGTGGCCGGCGCTTCGTGAGTGGTTGCGTCGGGTTAGGGCACAAAAAGTAGCAGCCGGCGCTAGGAACTCCACGGCAAGAGCTAGGGCTCCGGGTGGTCGACGGTGGCTCTCGACTAGGGCAGAGGAAGGGTCGCCGGCACTGCTCGTGCGTCGGTGGAGATGCTCGGCTCGGCGGCACAGCCCAATTAGAGCACGGCGTCGCTCTGGTGGCGGCAGAGGAGAGGAGAAGAAACGTCGGCACGACTTTGGTGCACTCGGGGAAGAAGGAAATGAAGAGGAGTAGCGGCGCCGGAGAAGATAAACTGAAGACGCTCGGCGGTTAGGGCAAGGAGATGAAAGGAAGGCGACGTCGGGCTCGGGTGCGAGGAGGGGGAAGAAACGAAGGATTTAAAGAAAAAAGAAAATGAAAAAGGAAAAGAAAAATAAAACTTTTCCTTATTAAAACTGGGTAGCCTAAACAGGCTTTTCCGGACCCCGTTTTTATCCCCGTCAACTCGTCCGTACGAGCTCCGAAAAATTCTCGAAAAATCTCCAAAAATTTCGAAAAATTTCCTTATTAATATTCGCTTATTTTCGGTATTTTACACTGACCGAGCGGGCGGACAGGCAAGCGAGTGAACTAGGTGAGCTGTTGAGTGAACTGAGCGAGCGGTCAAGGGAACTGGGTGAGCAACCAAGCGACTAGGCTAGCGACCGAGCAACTAGACAGGCGGCGTGCAGTCAACTGGACGAAAATGCCGACCAAGTTAACCGCCAAGTGAATGCGAAATTCGGGCGGGTTGATGGACCGAGGCCGGCAAGGGTCATAGTTTCCTTGAAAAAGATTCGCCCCACCTCTGGCTGTGATTCGAGGTTTCCTCGGGTTGTTTGTTTCTCAGGATACAACGGTGAACTGTGATTCCCACCAAGCACTGATGGTCACGGCGAACTAAGAGGTACCCGACTGTTATCACGGGTACTCCGCCAAGTAAGAGATGCATGACAGAGGAGAAGGAGAACGTAGGTGGAGAGCTTCAACTTTTTGAGCGTATAACCTTTTTACATGTGGACGCAATCTCCTTATATAAGAGCTCAAACCAATGAGCAACGTTAATGATCAATATTTGTCAGCTGTGAAACACACCAACGTTTCACTTAGCTACATTAATTTTTAATTTAATGCATCTATTACACCCTTAAATAAACAATAAAAAATTTATGTGGTAAAATGTTGGTTGTTCCACTTGGATAAATTTTGCCCCAATTGGTCTGTCATTCGGCGTGCTCGCACACAAGTCAATATGATTCAGTGCAATCCAGACCCTGGATTTGCACCCCCCTATATGCCCACACGTGAGAGAGAACATCTCCCCATGTATTTGTTCACATCATCAATACCTGTGAACTAATATAAACTAACCAATGTACCTTAGAACTACTAATGTGAAACTAAAATCTCATTCATAATGAAGATTCATATATCTTTCGCTCCTTCTCCATACGCATATATTCAATAATACAATCATTCTCAATAAGATAACTTACGGAGAAGGCTCTCCACAAGTCATGCTCACATTTAAGGCATAAATCATGCAAACCATAACTAGGCATGGTAAAGCAAATTGACGAGTATCTATCTTGATATCTTAATATCAACATCTTATATTCCAAATTCATCTTTGCCAAAAACAAGTGCTTCCATATCTGTTATAATTAAGAAGACAAATTATTATAAGCTATTACTAATTATTCATATGAGACAATAATTAATCTATATCATATTCAATTTGGAGGCTTAGGTGCAGGAGGAGCTTTAGGAATTGTTGGATTTGACCCGCCGCGACAACAATATCCTCCACCGTCGAACTCGCAAGAACCACCACAACCACCAGAGCTAAGTAATGCCAACCACAAGCCTGAATCCATCGACCACTTTGTTACTCTCGCATCACACATCAACAGCAATTGTGACGAAAGCAACAAAAGTGAAAAAACAAAGGAGATCATTATCATTGGCGGAGTAGTAGAGCGAAGAAGTAGATGACGATGATACTCCATAACCATGATTCACAATCTCCTTACCTTAGCTACGGTATTCACTTCAATGAAGTTGGCTGTTTTTTTATAGAGATTCTTAGCTCTTTATATAGACTTATTTAGTGATGGCCCGCCATTAGACTTTTCTAATTACCTTTTTATAGAGATTTATTTAATGATGGCCCGCCCGTAGACTTTTTGGGCCAAAAGAAGTACTCGTATGTCTTGGTCGCCTATTTTGAATGGACTAGTGTTTCGTAATAAAATGAAATAAGTAAATTAAAGATCAAGGTCCTAAAAAAAATGAACCCTTTCTTTAACACAATCATTATCGAAGAAATTAAATTGTTTATTTCTAGCCAATCACATGCAAGTGAAGCATGGAAGTGCATCTGTAGATAGAATAATTAATTTTAGGCAAGAATTAATGAAAACATTTGTTTTTACAACTCCCTGACTTGTTATCCAAAACATTTTGCACTTTTTATCTTCACATGCAACAAAATATAAAATATATATATATATATATATATATATATATATATATATATATATATATATATATATATATATATATATATATATATATATATATATATATATATATATATATTTATATATATATATATATATATATATATATATATATATCAAATAAAGTACTGAGGAAATTACTTTCTTTAAAGAAAAATAGTTAGTTTGACATCCAATGTGGTAGTATGATATGATGTAGCTAGGAATACCCCATGGTCTCATATATGTTCAAAATAGTAAGTTATTAATAATTATATATCGAATAAGATTTTTTTTGTCTGGTGAAGGGGGCCTGAATTATTTGGATCACGCAATAGCTATTAGGATCATAATAACAATGACAATAGTTCTATGATATGACGATAAGATATTTTGATTGTATCCGTGGTTTAAATTAATCACGACTACGATGTATTTACAGGATTTTTTTTTTTCCAAATGAAGGATATCCATCAACCATTTTGTGGCTCTGATATCACACAGTAATTATCAATTGCAATGAAAGCAACTCAAACGTAAAGTAGATTATCGCCGGAGATGTGGAGTGAAGCCCTCGCCTTATCTTTTCTAAGATGGCTTTGGCTCTTTGATGAACTTGCTGATGTTTATTTAGACATTACTATTTAGTCAAGGCTCGATCGTGTGTTGATAGATCATTTTTGAGCTGGTGGAATAGGGAGAGGTAAGTGGTCAATTATATTGTTCCGTGTTGAATGGAGTTCATAGTTTCCATTCAAAACTGTGGACTTTTTGAATTGAATTAAACGAAGAATTGAATTAGGCAAAAGTGTTGTACACATTCCGAGTGCACTTGGATGCCATTTGATTGATTCTAGTGAAAACTTGGTTGATAGTTCTAAAGAATAAAAAATATATAAATATAAAAATGATAAAATCCATAGTGATCTCTCGTAATAGATCTTGATTTTCGCTTTTCGTACAAAATAAAAAAAACTCATAGTGATGCTCAAAGAAGAAGATCGGAGAAGATATCGAAGAATAACTTGCTCTTAGAAGAACGATCATGAATAAATTGAAAAGCTCTTCAAAATTCCATGAGTCAAATCCTTCTCTATTGGATGTTCTCCTTGCCGATTACTTGCTCACTCCCTCTTACAATCTTGTGCACATTGACGAACCTTGCACAGAGACCTTTCACATATGGGACGAACCCGACTTTGCACAAACCTCGCACATAGCAAGCTCTAGCAAACTCCCCTTTTCTTCTTTGGCTTGGGCACATATATATTAGAGGAAGATAACTCTTCCTCTCTCTCTATTAATAAAGGAATTAAATGGACTAGAATATGAAAGGGAAGGGGTGCCATTTCATCTTCTTAACTCTAACATCTCTCACTCATACAAGTTAATCCATAAAGATCATCTAGTCACAAAGACCATATAAGTCACAAACTATATTATAATCAATTCACAAAGACCAAAACAAAACACTAGTTAGTCATAAAGACCAAATAAGAACTAGTTAGTCACAAAGACCAAATAAGAATATCCAATCCATACTTTAGGGAAAATAGTTTGTGCGACAACAAGCACACTGAGCAATTATTCCTAAGAAGATTGTTACACCTTATATAGCTTCTCTATAAAACGAATCAAAGACATTCTCATAATGACACATAGCCTCTCTCCTAGCGGTACATATCCATTATCCAAGAAACATCTAATCTCCCAGTGACACACAACTATTATCTTGGAGATATCCATGTATTGTTATTTATCCAGATTAAATAATCTTCATTTACATCAATATTAACATCTCTAATCTCTCATAATGACTATTATGTCAAGAACGTGTTTCATATTCAATGTTCATAATCATTTCTATACATAAGAAAAATGGGTCGACTAATGAATAATATCAAAAGATATAAATCTATTTAATTTTTCTTTTTAGCTAGAATCTATTCATTCTAATCAATCGCTTTCCTAATTATGCTCCATAGACTGAATCATCCGTAGCTAATAGGAAATATGCTAAAGTAACAGGCACTGATTATATTTCAAGTAGACAGCTAAATAGTCAACAACAACAACAACAACAACCAAGCATTTTCCCACTAGGTGGGGTCGGCTGTATGAATCCTTTTACGCCATTGAGCTCTATCTCCTATTATATCATTATCTATATTTAAATAAATTTTATCTTATTTTATTTTTGCTAACAAAGTCTTTTTTGGTTTTCCTCTTCCTCATTTGATATGCATGTTTATCATAGTTTCACATCGCCTAACTTGAGCATTTATTGGTCGTCTAAGTACATATCTGTACCATCTTAAACCTGCCTCTCGGAGTTTGTCCTCAATAGATGCAACTCCGACTTTCTCTCTAATGCTCTCATTTCTTATTTTGTCCATCTTCGTATGTCCACACATCCACCTTAACATCCTCATCTCTGCAACTCTCATCTTATGCTCATGTGCTCGAGTCATAGCCCAACATTCAGCTCCATATAACATAGCAGGTCTAACAGCGGTTTTATAGAACTTACCTTTAAGTTTAAGAGGTACTTTACGGTCACATAAAACACCCAACGCTCCCCTCCATTTCACCCATCCTGCTTGTATTCTATGTAAGACGTCTCTCTCAATCCCTCCATCATTTTGTAAAAATGATCCTAAATATTTAAATCTCTTGGTTCCGGGCAACTCGTCCTCTCCTATCTTAACAATTGTTTCATTACTTCTAATATTGCTAAATTTAAATTCCATATATTCTGTCTTTAATCTACTAAGCTTAAAACATTTCCCTTCTAGTGTTTCCCTTCAAGATTCTAGCTTAACATTTACTCCTTCACGTGTCTCATCTACCAAAATAATATCATCTGCAAACAACATGCACCATGGTACTATGTCTTGAATGTGCGCAGTGAGTTCGTCCATAATTAGTGTAAAAAGATAGGGACTTAGGGCTGATCCCTGATGTAACCCTATCTTTATTGGAAATGCTTCAGTTACTCCGCCTGAAGTCTTTACTCTGGTCGTTACATCCTTATACATATCCTTAATTAGTTCAATATATGTTACACTAACACCTCTCTTTGCTAAAATTCTCCATATAATTTCTCTTGGGACTCTATCATAAGCTTTTTCTAAGTCAATGAATACCATGTGTAGATCTTGTTTTTGCTCCCGATATTTTTCAATTAATTGTCTAAGGAGATGTATAGCTTCTATTGTCGACCTTCCAGGCATGAACCCAAATTGATTTTCTGTCACTGTGGTCTCCTTCCTTAATCTTTTTTCTATTACTTTTTCCCAAAGTTTCATAGTATGACTCATTAGTTTAATACCCCTATAGTTTGCACAATTTTGTATGTCTCCTTTGTTCTTATATAAGAGAACTAGAGTACTTATCCTCCATTGATCAGACATTCTTTTCATTTTCAATATCATGTTAAATAATTTTGTAAGTCATTCAATACCTTGTTTCCCTAAGCACTTCCATACCTCTATCGGAATATCATCTGGTCCAATGACTTTTTCATTGTGCATCTCATTTAAAGTTTGTTTTACTTCTGAAGTTTGAATTCTACGATAAAAATTAAAATTTCTATGCTCATTTGACCTACTTAAATTACCTAAGTTAAGTTGGTCACTTAAACCTTCATTAAAAAGTTGATGAAAATACCTCTTCCATCACTCTTTTATTTCTCCATTACTAATACCCTATGACATTCATCTTTAATACATTTTATTTGGCTAAGATCTTTTATTTTCCTTTCTCTCACTTTAGCTATTCTATAAATGTCTCTTTCCCCTTCTTTTGTATCCAATTTTTGATATAACCATTCAAAAGTTTCATTTTTTGCTCCACTCACTACTTTCTTAGCTTTTTTCTTGGCTATTGTATATTTTTTTTAAGTTTTCTTCATTCTTACAAATATATAATTCCTTATAAGCTATTCGTTTTTCCTTCACTTTCTCTTGTACTTTCTCATTCCACCACCAAGATTCTTTACTTAGTGGTGCATGTCCCTTTGACTCACCGAGTATACTCTTAGCTACTATTTTCAACTTTGATACCATCTTATCCCATGTTGTATTAGAGTCATCGTATATTTCACCTAATGCTTGTACTTCTACCTTCTCCTTAAATATATTTTGTTTCCCATCCTTTAACTTCCACCACTTAATTTTAGGAATTGTATATATTTTCTTTCTATTGATACTATGTTTGAGGCGTATATCCAACACTACTACCCTATGTTGGGTAGTTAAGCTTTCTCCTGGGATGACTTTGCAATCTTTACAAATCTTTCTATCCTTCTTCCTAATCATAAGAAAGTCAATTTGTAATTTATTATTCTCACTTTTGAATGTGACTAAGTGTTCTTCTCTTTTCTTAAAAAACGTATTAGCTAATATAAGGTCATATGCTATCGTAAAATCTAATATAGTTTTCCCTTCCTCATTCCTCGTTCCAAACCCATAACTCTCATGTACTCTCTCATATTCCTCATTTTTCACTCCGACATGCCCATTTAGATCACCTCCTATTAAAATCATTTCATTTGATGGAATATTTTGTAATATTTCATCTAAGTCCTCCCAAAACCTTGATTTGGTAGCTTTATCTAATCCTACTTGTGGTGCATATACGCTAATTATGTTCATAGTTTCTTTCGCCACTATTATCTTAAGAGCTATAATTCTATCCCCTTTTCTAACTACTCCTATAACTTCATCGTTTAACAAATTATCTACAATGATACCCACTCCATTTCTTGCTTTACTCTTTCCAGTGTACCATAACTTAAAACCCGAGTTCTCTATCATCTTTGCCTTCTTGCCTATCCATTTTATCTCTTGTACACACAAAATACTAATTTTTCTCCTAATCATCATATCTACTACCTCCATTAATTTACCAGTGAGAGTTCCTATATTCTATGTTCCAAATATTAGATTATTAGTTTTCCTATTATATTTGTTCGTATCTAACCTATGGTGTGAGAACTTTTGCCTATTTAATACTACACCCAAGTTCTCATGGAGATGTAGCGGTCCTTGCTGAGACGTTACAGTCGGACCCTGTAACGCAAACTCTTGCATATTTATCAATACACCCGAGTTCTGGAGATGTAGCGGTCCTTGCCGAGACATTACAGTCGGACCCTGCAATGCGTTCCTTCTGGGGAACAACCTAGCATTAGCACAATAGTTTAATGGATTCATTCATTGAATATTTGCCATAGTTTGACGCTGGCTGGCAACCTAACGCAACCCTCCTCCTTTATCCGGGCTTGGGACCGGCCATGACCGATCATCATGGGCAGAGTTGACAGTTAAATAGTCACTTAAGGTAAATTTGAGATTAACTTATAATCTCAAGGGTCTCACATAGTAGAAAAGTAAGGATCCATTATTCTATTACCCTTCTTGTCACCATATCACATGTAGTATGAATCACATGCTAGATGTTATTCTCTTTACTAAAAAGAGTGCATATTTTTCTTAAATTTTAACATCATACAGATTTCAATCTAGACATACCTAATGTCTAATCCTGAATTCAACATATGAATTCCAATTTGGCCTTAAGGAGATTCAGTAAATGGTGGGTACATTTACTCCGATTATTACATAAATGATCTCATCTTGACATAATTATCAAGGCAACCTTAACTTATAGGTATGTCTCTATTCACAGCTATATAAGTTTTCCCATAAGTAATGATTTTAACTCTATTTATACTTAACAAACAGAGATAAAAGTCCATGTGAATGGATTAATCTTAACTTGACAACATGCTCATTGAGATTTTAATCCAAAATGTAACAACATATATACTGAATAGATCATAACATTTTATAACGTGTTGCATTTTACGAAGTCATAAAGACTTCCCATATCTTTGAAATGACTCTTTAGTTAATGACTTAGTAAAAGGATCTGTAAGTATAATACATGTAGGGATATACTCAAGAATTAATATTTTCTTGTCCATAATATTCCTTTCAAAATTATACTTAATTATATATGTTTGAATTTGTTGTGATATTTGGGATCCTCAACTTGACTGTCATAATACATTGTAACAAGACTCCCACTACCCTCAACAATCTTCAAATGCTTCAGGAATCTTTTCAACCAGACAGATTGTTGTATAGTGGGTTGCATTGTGAGGAGCAGTCGATCAGAGGTCAGTCATCTTCATTGCTATCCACCGGGGCTGGTGGTTCTAACTCTGGGTCCTCCGTGTGATGGCGGAGGGAAGTCGAATTGGAGTTGATCATGGAAGAATGGTTTGGATAGTTTAGTTTACTTTCTTATTTGATCGTTTCATGTTTAGTTGTTAGTTTCATGTTTGATTTTATGGTTGTGTTATATGCATGTTAGATCGTATTTTTGTTTAGTTTCTTTTATGCATAATTGTTGATCTTGTATCATAGGGTAACAATGTGATACAAATTTATCATTTATGTAAATTAGTTTTTTTCTATTGTTGTTAGATTATTTAGTTCATTCATGTTTTTATATTATGCCTATTGATAGATATGCTTGTGTTTTAGGGTGATAATGCGATGCAAGTTCGTCTTCGATAGTTAGATAGAATTTTAGTTTCATTTCTCGCATGTTATTTCTGTTTATAGTGTTATTCATAATGTAGAGTGATACTGCACTATGAGTTCATCATTGTTGGTTAGTTAGGATTTTATTTATTGTATTAGGTTTAGAGAACAAACCCCAAAACAAAACCCCCATTTGGGTTGATTTTGTCTAAAAACAAGCGTCCTGTCATTAGTTCCACTAGAGAGACGACCCGATCTTCTACTATACTATCTTAGTATAGGTTAAGGGGTTTGATTAAATAGAAATTAATTAATTTGATTTGCGCAAGTGATAGTTGCGTCCTAATCAAATTTTGGAGTTATTGTCGAGGAACTAGTGGTGTTTGTTTTTATAGACCGTACATAAGTTTTATCTTTATCTTGTTATTACTTTTCTTCTTTGTTATTTCATTTTTTCTTTCGATGTAATTGTTAGTATCTCCCTTTTTGCTCTTGAACTTTGTAGGTTGAAGGAAAGGAACAAGAGGAGTAATACTCAAAGCTACACCATAAATAAAGACCTATTTTGGTCAATTTCATCATTTAGACTGCCTTTTCAGTTTTTCAATATTTTTCATTTTAATTTTTTCAATTTATTCTCTCTTATTTTTATTTCTTTGGTGGTTGTAAAAATTTAAAAATGTTATTAGGGCTTAATTATTCATCTCTTGTATGCACGTATTCTGTCTTGTATATTTCCTGTGTCTTTTGATTTTATTTGCATAAGTGTTTCTGGTAAGACCAGGAAATCTTTGTGTTTTCAGTATGTTCAGGATCTCATATTTGATAAGTAACATGGAGAATAACACTAAAAAGACTCTTAGAGAGCTTTGGGCATCAGATTTGTCAGATGATTCATTCTGCATTCGATACTCTAATCTGGACATCGACTTTGAGTTATGGCAAATCGTACATCTATTACCAAAGTTTTATGGACTTTATGGTAAAGATTCCAATAGACATCTACAGGAATTTCATATGGTGTGCTCTACATTGAACTCACATGGCATATCAGAAGAAGATGTTAACCTTCGAGCATTTCCATTCTCATTAGGAGATTCAGCAAAAGATTGGTTGTACTATCTTCCATCTAATTCTATTACCAGTTGATTTAAGATAAAGAAATTTACTTTGGTGAGGTTCTTTCCTGCTTCTAGGATTGTATCTATTCAGAGGATTATTTGTGGACTCCAACAATTCACAGGAGAACTGTTACAAGAATATTGGGATAGGTTTAAAGGACTTGTTGCTAGTTGCCCTCATCACCATATCAGCGATCAGCTACTGATTATGTACTTCCATGAGAGATTGTGTCCCATGGACAGGAGGATGGTTGATGCAAGTAGTGGAGAGGCTCTAGTTAACAAGACACCGACTTAGGCCTTTGAACTTATCAAGATTATGACTGCAAATTATCAATAGTTTGGGACTAGACCGATGATTGCCAAAGATGTTCGTTCCTTTGACAATGTCTTTCCAACCCGGATCCAGTATCAACAACCTGATCCTTATTACAATTAGATTCATCAGTAGGACAGATATAATTCATTTGTAGGATTCAAGTATGGGAACACACAACAAGGGACTTCTGAGTGACCCAAGTATTATCAACCTTATTTTCAGTACCATCAGTCTGAGCAGGATCTTGAGGAGCAGTTGTAACAATTCAAGCAACATCAAGAAATATAGTTCTAGGAAAGGACACATTCATCAACACAGTTACAGTTGCAATTGGATTAACCTACAACATTAATTTTTGTGGAGATGGATTGTAGAGTTTGTGATATTTCTGACTTTGTTTCAACTACTCTATAGACTCTTCTAGTTTCTTATATCATGAAGTTATAGTTGATCTTGATAATATTTTTGTTTATGATATTGCTATTCAACATATTCTTGATGTTGCAAGTGGTATTAAAAAGGATGGAAATGTATGGACTAGTATTGTGGAGACAAAGCCCCAAGAATCGTTTCCTTTGATTACACTACCATCTGAGCTAGTTGAGTTTGTAGTTCTACTTATTGGCGATAGAAGTGTAGGGATGGCCCAAGAATCACTTCCTTTGATTGTACGACTACTAGAGCCAGATCCTTTACTTGACCAAGATGATGTCACACTCACTGTTTTAGACCCTCCAAGTACCTTTTAGTATGGTAAGGTCAATATTTCTCTAGAATCTTTAGAAAATTCTATGGAGGTAATTCTTCATGATTTTATTGGATGTGACATATCTCTTAATTCATGCTCTATTGATATCAATATTATTTTTGGTCCATCTCACATAACATCCTCTTTGTAATGCACAGGATTTCTACAGGTCTTTCATTTGCAATCAATTATGTAAGGATGCATTCTACCAATTGAAGAAAGCCCTAGCACTTTATGTAATAATGAAGCTTTTGGAGTGGACATTCCAACTGAATCGTCTTCGACCACCGAAGAAAATTTTTAAGGAGACGATGGTAAAGGGAGCATACCTCACTTCACTTACAATCATTCCACTTCCAGCATGGCTTAGAGAACTGAATTGACTCCGACCACCAGAACTTCAGGGGAGTCTGTTCTATCTCATTTTTTCTTTTTCTTTCTACTTGTATATATTTCTTTGCTTGGTTTGCTTTTGCGCAGTAGTTCATTTTTAGTTTATTTTGTCGATTTTCATAATAAATTCCCTATGCATTCTTGTTATCATTTTAGAAATTTTGAAAGTTAGTTAAATTTAATTGTCCAGTTTGGAGATTTTTGTCATGATTGAATTCTTAGACTATATGTGGTTACAACTTGGTGATAGATTCTATGTTAGTAGATTAAGATGATAATTTTGATATACCTAGTGAGGATATTCTTAAGCCTATTATTCTTATTTATGTGTGATGCACTTATGGTTAATGTTACTCTAGAACTTACTTTAATTCTTTCAAGACCGCATTATCATAGGTTTGCATGATTTTTATGAAAGCTATTTCACTTACTTTTATTTATTCCTAGTGTTATCACTTGTTGCTTGAATAATTCCTTTATCCTTGGTTATGTCAATTTTTCCCTCTCCCATTTATTTCACTTATTTACTCTTTTGGATCTGGACATTTTGGATATTATATGATGAGTGTTTTGCTCAGGATGGATAAAAGTTTAAGTGTAGAGGAGAGGAATAACTTAGAAGAATTTAGGAAAAGTATAAGTGAACCATGTTTGATCACTATAAGTAAATCATGCTCTGTATCATTTTAGTGGAGCTA
Source organism: Zingiber officinale (assembly GCF_018446385.1). NCBI lineage: Eukaryota > Viridiplantae > Streptophyta > Magnoliopsida > Zingiberales > Zingiberaceae > Zingiber > Zingiber officinale. Next base: position 102,158,259 of record NC_055987.1, on the reverse strand, counting down.
TTATTGATGTATAGGGAAGTGCATGACATGTTTAAAGAAAAAAATGAATGAAAAAAAAAGAAATAAAAATGAAAAAAAAAACATAAATGAGAAAAAGGACAAAAAATAGAATAGAACATAAGAAAGAAAAGAAAAAAAAGGTGAAAATTTATTTTTGACATGTCATGCATATATTATTCATTTGTGATAGATTTTTTTGAGAGTGACAATATTTATTATAGTAATATGTAGATTTTATTATATTTCATGAGTGGATTTTTATTGTGAAAAGCTATAGTAGAGGTTGTTTACATTTTTATTAAATTGTGAAAAGCTAGCTTGGAAGTTTAGATGTATACTTTTTTGTCATTATTTTCTTGTACTAATCTATATAGCATTCCATCATGTCCATATCTTCCACCATTATTTTGCTTTATTTTCCTTATTTCTTCTTACACACTATCATTTGTTTTTATTCATGTTTCCCTTACACTTCAAATAATGCCTTCATTATTTTATGGTGCATTCTTGTATATGTGATAGTGGTGAAGATTAGAAGAAAAACAAGTATATAGTAGTGAATAAATCATGAGTAACTTGAGTGAGTTCTACTATTGCATGAATATAAGAGGAGAGCCACCATCACTTTCCTTCTGAGGTTAATTTTGTTATCATTCTCGGTTTATCTAGTATGGATTGAAATTATCATGTTTGCTAATCAAAGTATGAATTGAATCTATAAATACTTTGGTCATTTGAATTAGACAATCCTAGGTAACTTTCTTTCACTATTTTCTAAGCATAATTGAGAATTATATGGGAATGCATCTTTAGTTATTTTCATATTTTGTTCACTTGCTCGAGACAAGTAAAAATAAGTGTGGGAGATTTGATAACTAACATTTGGACATATTATTTTAGTATGATTTATCGGTGTTTTATATCCTCTTATGTATCAAATTATATATTTTTAGTGTGTTTTCATAGGTTTAGATCTTTGTTAGCCTCTATTTTAATTCTTATATATTTTATGAGTATTTTTAGGATATTATTTGATTATATCATGTTTTATAAAAATTGAGGGAGAGAATAATTGGGAGGAGAAATACTGATTTAATAAAATCATTATTTGATTTAATTGTTAGATTAATAAAGAAGAAGAGCCTAAATTTAAAAACCTAAGGGGGCGTTTGGTATGATCATGGGAATGAGAATCGGAATATGAATCATTGTATTGTGGAATGTGAATGGGTATGAGTATGAATATCACTCTTAAAAACAATGTTTGGTTAGCTGCATACTTTCTATCGGAATAAATTAATATTTTCTTTTTTACCCTTAAAGAAAAATAAGAGAAAAAAATTAGATATGAGAGAAAGATGAATGTGAGAGAAAAATATGATGAAAGAGAATGATGAGAGAGAAAGTATGATGAGAGAGAAAGTGAAGAGAGAGAAAGAGTGATGAGAGAAAATGAGAAAAGAGAGTGTGATAGAAGAGAGCATGATGAGAGAAGATGAGAGATAAAATATGATGTGAGAGAAATTATGATGGGAGAGGATGAAAAGATAGAAAATATAATGAGAAAAAATGAGGGGAGAGAGAGATTGAGGAGAGAGAAAGTATGATGAGAGAGAAAGTGTGATGAGAAAAAAAGAGAACAGTGAGTGTGATGGGAGAGATTGAGAAGAGAGAAAGTGTGATGAGAGAGAAAGTGTGTTGAGGAAAAAAAAAGGAGGGAGTGTGACAAGAGAGATTGAGGAGAGAGAAAGTGTGATGGGAGTGAAAGTATGATGAGAAAAAAAAGAGAAAAGAGAGTGTGATGGGAGATATTGAGGAGAGAGAAAGTATGATGAAAAAAAGAAGGAAGAGAGTGTGATGGAAGAGATTGAGGAGAGAGAAAATATGATGAGAGAGAAAGTGTAATGAGAAAAAAAAGAAAAGAGAGTGTAATAGGAGAGAGAAAGTGTGTGATAAAATGATGAGAGAGAAAATATGATGAGAGAGAACAAGCAGAGAAGTGATATGAAGAATAAATAAATAAATAAATTTTGATATTTGATATTAAGGGAAAAAATTTTAGGTCAAGGGTATTTTTGGAATAAGAGAATATTTTGATTAATGAAAATAGAGTAATGACTTATTGAAGGGGAGGTACATGGGAATGAGTTATTACCCAATTTCAAGGATTCATTCCCTTATTTGTATTCCTATTACTATAATCCAAACATTAACAATGATAATCAATGATTTTCATTCACATTTCCTACTCCTATTCTCCTAAATCAAATGTCCCCTAAATCTTAATTTAGTTGAGTTCAAGATTTAAATAGGTTCAATGGAGATTTTAAAGGGAGATCTGGTTCAATTGGCCCCGATTCAAGTGGCAGCTTAAAAGGGGCAAAATCCGCACAGTGCAGAGAGGGCTCGGGTTTCTTTTCTTTTCTCCTGTTCGCGTTTCTTCTCCGTAAATCCCCGACGCCCCTCTCCCTCTTCCGCGATTTCTTCCATCCGGCGACGGCAGCAACTCCGACGGCCCCTACGAGCGGCGATGATCTCGTATTAAGGTTATCTACTGGCAGTGTGGATCTGCTCCGGCGGTGGTGAGTCCCTTCACTCCCGATTCTTGACAAACTCCGGCGGCACCGAATTAGGGCTTCCTTGCCGGAGTGGTTCTGCTCCAGCAAGGCATACCTTCTCCATCCCTTCCTCAGAGGAGATTATTCCCGCGAACGAGGTTGCGAAGGCAGATCATCTCAGCAGAGGAAGGCGTCGTCGTTGTTTATCTTCTTCTCCGACTGGTTGTTGGTGCTTCATCTTCTCCGGCGAGGTCTTTTCTTCCTTCCGTCCCTACCTCAGGCGAACTCCCTGCCGACGTGGTAGCGAACGCAAGGAGTTTCTAACAGAGGAGGGAACAGCCGACCATTTCATCTTCTTCTCCGGTGAGCCTGTTCTTCTTCTTCCATCACTGAGTATTGTTGTGGACTTCCCACGGACGTGGTTGCAAAGGTAGGCATAACTCCGGCAATCTCGATGTGGGCATCTATCTTCGGCAGAAGCTACATCATCTTCACAGATCAACTCCTATGTATGCGGCTGCCAAAACAGGAATATATCAAATGAATTCAGTGTGTATTCGACTCTGGCAGCACATCACTGTTCTTTCTTCTTGATTCCGGTAGCACTAGCACATCACTGTCCTTCATCATAATTCCAGCAGCAAGCTCAACCTTTGTTCATCAATTCCGGAAGAAGTTGATCAAGTTTGTTGTTTTCAATTGTGCTGGAATCCTGAGTTGGTGCCCTTGATGCTATAATTCTGTATTGGTCCTTCTTGTTTATCTAAGCTGTTCAATTTAGTGTGGGTTGCATTGTGGGGAGCAGTCGATTAGAGGTCAGTCATCTTCATCGCTGTTCACTGAGGCTGGTGGTTCCAAATTCGGGCCCTTCGTGTGACAGCATAGGGTAGTCAAATTGGAGTTGATCGCGGGAGAGTGGTTTGGATAGTTTAGTTTACTTTCTTATTTGATCGTTTCATGTTTGATTTTATGGTTGTATTAAGATGCATGTTAGATTGTATTTTGTTTAGTTTACGTTATGCATAATTGTTGATCTTGTATTATCATTTATGTTTACGTTAGATTGTATTATCATAGGATCACAATGTGATATATGTTTATCATTTATGTATTGATAGATTTTGTTTATAGCTGTTAGATTTTTTAGTTCATTCATGTTTTTATGTTATGTCTATTGATATATATATATATGCTTATGTTATAGGTTGACATTGTGATGTAAGTTTGTCTTCGATAGTTAGATAAGATTTTAGTTTTACAAAGCATGTTATTTTTGTTTATAGTGTTATCCATAGTGTAGAGTGATACTGCGTTATGGGTTCATTGTTGTTGGTTAGTTAGAATTTCATTTATTGTATTAAGTTTAGAAAACAAATTCCAAAACAAAATTCCCGTTTGGTTTGATTTTATCTAAAAACAAACGCCCTGTCATTAGTTCCGTGAGATAGACGATCTGATCGTCTACTACACTACTTTAGTATAGATTAAGGGGTTCGATTAAATAAAAATTAATTAATTTGATTTACACAAGTAACAGTTATAATCTATCATTCACTAAAAGTAAGGTTTTCTTATCATGGTAGAGATTGATCATCACCTCCTATTAAACAAATATATATGAATATCAAAAAATTATTATGCAAAAAAAAAAAAAAAATTACTATACAAATTTGAAAAGAATAATTATTAAAGTATAACTTATATATTGCTCTTGTATAAGGCCGTTCATCCACTTGATCTCCTCTGTAGGATAATATTTATGCCATGCCTCAATTGCATCATATCCATTGTAATTTTAATAAAATAAATAAATATCGTGTCATTAGTTAAAATAATTAAATAAAATATTTATATAAAATCAAACGTATAATTATAAAATTGATTCTTAACATTCATCCTCTATGTGTTGAACGATAGGTCTGGAGGTACTGCGATTTTGCTCGATTTCTTTTATTTTTTTTAGAAATTATCTTAAAAAAACAACCAATAATTAGTAACTATGATAAAATTAAAATTATAAATTGAGAAATTATAATAAAAATGAATCAATCATAAACTCTTTAGACTCACAATAATTACATGAAAGTTCCATGTTTTTTTGTTATGATAGATTATTTGGCTTCTTTTATTTTTTTCTAGTCTAAATTCCAATTAATTGGAAATTTTTGACATTTTTATGTCATTCTCTTACTTGAGTAGAATAGGATTTTCGTAAAAACTTCAAAAGATGCTTTTACATCATCACAACTGATATGGTTTGAAGACTGAGGAGATGACACGCAGGCTCAGGTGGATGGTCTATTGACGAATAGTTGACTTTCCGATTTAGGATGAAGTTTCTCAACAATCTTGTGTATAATTAGATGATCCAATGAAGCGCTAGTGACCAAAGACTAGGGAAGGAATCCCTAGAAGGACCCTCCGATGCTCAAGTCAGTACCGAGGAAGAAGAACAGTAGTAGATGTGCAAATGAATGTCTCAGATGTAAAAATTACGTACTTTACTAACGGAGAGGATTCACCCTTTTTATATCACCTCTTACGATCTCCGTGACCATGAGGTGACTTCATGCGTCAGAGTTTGTTAGGTAGTTCCTCGAAGAGCTTCCAAGGAATCTTTCACTACAAAAAATAAGGCATTTTGGGACAAAATTGGGGACGAATTTTAAAAAAAAATTCGTTGCAAAAATTTTTGGGACAAAATTTGGGACGAAAATTTTTTCGTCCCAAAATGGTTAATGCCAACTTTCGGAACGAATTATGGATTGTTGCAAATTTGGGAACAAATTTGGGGACGAATTTGGCGACGAATAAAATTTTCGTCCCCAAATTCGTTGCAAAAAAGTATACAAATTTGCAACGAAAATTGTTTTTGTTGCAAACTTAGGAACGAATTTGGGGACGAATTCACATAAATTTTCCGCCAAATTGGTCTCTATTTTTGCAACAAATTTGGGGACGAATTCGGTGACAAATTATATTTTGTTGCCAAGTTTGTCCGTAATATTGCAACGAATTTGGGGACAAATTCGGTGACAAAATTTTTTTTGTTACCATTTTTGTTCCTAAGTTTGCAACGAATAATAAATTTGTTGCAAAACTGGCAACGAATTTGACAACAAAAACTTGCCAAATTCTTTGATAATCATAAGATAAATTTTTGTCCCAGAATTCTTCCCAAATTCTAGGACGAAATTTGGGACGAATTTTGGGACGAATTTTGTGGATTCGTCCAAAAATTCGTCCCAGATTCTGGGACGAATTCCGGGACGAAAATAATTTTGTCCCTAATTACGATAGAATTGGGACAAATCATTTTCGTTGCCAAATTCGTCCCTATATCAAATATTTTTTTTCAGCTTCAATTTATTTCTGCAATACAATCCAAATACATAAAAATCAAATTCAAACAACAAATAATATGCATTCAACACATCCTAATTTAACATTCAACACATCCTAATTTAACATTCAACACATCAACTCATAATTCAAGAAATATAATGATTTCAACAAAGTTTACAAGATCCATCTTGTTCAAGCTGCTAGAAAATATGATACAAAGTTCAACAACCCAATGTTTTATAAATCCATCATCCATCCAACAACACTAAGAATACATATAGTCATCTCCATGTGCCACAAAATCTTTGATCCCCATCAAATCTCCTTTGCCTACATAACAACAAACAAATAAACTAGATCATGTGTAACAAGAAAGATTGTAAATATTATACGATATTGCCATGTAAAAAGAATAATTGGAAACAAAACAAAAATGTGAAATTCTTTAAACATTCTAATAAAAGCCCTAATTCTAATAAAAGTCATATTTACCAACGATATGAATCATCCATGTCATAGCAACGGTAAATAAAATTATAAGAATTATTTTGAAGCTAAGTACATGTATCGTAACTATGATACAACCTAATATAATTGGCACATCATATAGAGAGAAAGAGATAGAGATCTTGTGAAGTATGGTATTAGGGTTCAAATTTTCTCACTTAGTTAACTTTATTTTTCATTTTAATTTGCTGAATTTATAGTTTTGTCTTTGGTTGGTATTTAATGTAAACTAAAGGATGTTTAAAATAATTGTTCCTTTCATTGTGTTAACTAGTTGACAATTTCATATGAATAACTTTAGCACATTTTTAACAACTCTTAATATTAAGGTAGGAGGATGCATCGTTATCTAGTAAAGAATTTTAGAATAGTGTGATGTAATTCTAGATGAAATATAGAACTTTTATGTATCTATATAGTTTTGAGACTGTATATAGATCAAATTCAGAACTTTTATGCATCATTATCAGTGAAGACAAAACAAGAAAGAGCAGCTTATCAAAAAGAAGGAACACAATTAAACAACTATTTAAAGCTAACCTTAACATAATTATTTAAAGTTAACTTTATATAATTAAACAACTATAACATAATTATCTAAAGCTAACTTTATATATAGATCAGTAAATGCATATTAATGAACTTAGGAATACCGAAAAGAGGTGAACAAATACAGCTGTCTTCAACTACACTGAGATCACACCAAATTGAGACCTGCACAAACAACATTATCAAATCAGGACAAAAATAAAGTCAGAGTATTAATGACTCCATTCATATTGCCTAGTTATGCTTTAATTTTGTTACTGATACACAACTAAGAATCATATAGATTAATCTACGTCAAAGATAAGTCATCTCATACATTGACAGTGGAACAGTGCAAGAAGACAACAGACTTAACCTACAAATGGCAGAGTTGAAAAGTTAAAAAACCATTGATTAATGTGTAAAGCAGTAAACATGAGAAAAAAAAAATCATCATACATTATTAAAAACATCAAAAATCATCACCGCCATCATCGTTATCATCGTAGGCATCATCATCGTCATCATCGTAGGCATCATCATCGTCATCATTGGGAGGATTCTGACTTTGAGCGGAGCTCAACTGAAGGTGTTGCATGATTAATTCTTGTTGTCGGCGCATATCTCTAATATCTTTCTCCAAATTAGCCCGTTCTAGGTCTCTTTGCACCCTTTCTTGGTCTCTTTGTGATATTATTTCCTTCAGATGGCTAACCTCATCAGTCAAGGTATTTATTTGGGTCGAAAGTGATGATGTGGAGGAAGAAGTTCCAACTAATCTTTGGGTTCTACTCAAGGAACTCATCCCCAATATCCTTCCCCCTTTTGGTCCTCCACTGGCCTCTAACCATAAACTCAAATTATTGCCAACAGACTCCTCAGACCCCTGACTATCGATACCAGCTTGTGAGCATGTTTGGGATAGCTCGAGTTGATCATATTTTTCCTGTTTTGTAAAACACATACGATATTGATTAGATATAATAGAAACATATATAATATTAAGACAATAATGGTAGGTAACTAATTAAATTTAAACCATATATTAAAGTAAAATAAATATTAATTCCAACCTTGACTGCTTTTGCTCTCGCCCCACTCCATGTGTTATCTTTTTTTTAAAAGTGCGAGTGAAAGTATCAATGAAAGAAGGCTCCTTCCCTGTCTCCTTAGTCTAAAAAAACATTATTTCAAATAATGAAATAATTTGATATATATTAAAAATTTGTGAAAGAGTGAAACAATTACCATTCTCCGTCTATGCTCATCTATGTTAATGGAGCCTCCCGCATATATAGCACATGAGTCACCAGAATTGTGAGATTGATTCATTCTATTCAGGTCACTCCTTTGTTTACTTTCCTCCGTTGCCCAAAATATAGTGATCCTCTCCCAATTTTCTTCAGTGATGAAGTTTGGCTTTTTCCCCCGACTCTTTGCGTGACTTAATACATGTCTAATGTGATCGCCACATTTCTTTTTAAATATTCTTTGTATCTCCATTTCGTCATTCGGGTCCCAATTATTTAAGCGCTGAAATAGACATTTATTTTATTATATAATCACTATAAAATTGAAGTAAACTCAAGAAAATATACTTTGAACTCGCTCCACCAAAGTTGTTTTGTGGCTGGTTGAGTGCTTGAATATGTCAAAGAATCCCCTCCCCAATGGTTGTTCACGATTCTATTTATTTCTCGAACAACTTGTACCGGATTTTCAAAGCTGCATTAAATTACAAAATAACGATGTTAAATAATTAAGATAGGTCTAACAAATAAAATATTTTATAGTACTTACGAATCACCGATGGGGACTAAAGGAGCTCTATCATTCCTAAACTCAGCAAATGAGTTTCTTGCTGAGTCAGGAGGATCTGAGTGGACAGGTAACTGCTCTGGGTAAGGTACTTGTGGCGGCGAATATAAAACCGATGCAGAAGGTACATGAGATGGGCCCGGCTGATGAAGGGGTGGCATAGGTACACTGGCAGGGGAATATGATGCCGGTGGAGAAGACACATGGGATGGGCTTGCCTGAGTAGGGGGTGGTATAGGTTCACTGGCAGGTGATGGATGTGTCTGGTCCTGTGGTCGCCGTCTAGGTCCACCACGTCGAAATATATGCTGGAAATTTCAATAATTTAATAAAGTTAATTACAGATATGATACATAACAAAGGATAATTAAAAACTTACCATTTTTATGTAAAGATTATGGAAAAGAGTGGAGGGGAAATTTATAAAATGTGACCTCTGATGACCTGTAGGAACCAATACAATGTGTTAACAGATAAAGTAAATCAAATTATAAAAGAGACAGTATATACAATAAAATATGGGAAATTTCTTTAAATAAGCTAACAAAACTTACCCATCATCAAAAATCAAAGTCATCATTGTCATTATCATCCTCCTCCTCCTCTTCCTCTTCCTCCTCCTCCTCCTCTTCCTCCTCTCCTTCCTCCTCCTCCTCCTCCTCATCATCATCAATTTCACTTCTATCTACGTTGATTACTACACCGTTGGGATCTCGTAAAGTTGGAATAATATATTCCTCAGTCTGAAAGGTGTTTGAAACTTCCTCTTGTTGATATGCAATGTTTTCCCAACGTGCCTCAATTTTTTTTCGTGCTTTAGTTTTACAAACAACCCACCAATCAATCTTATCACGTTTCAAACTCGGATATGAAGAATAGAATACTTGAATTGCTTGTTGTGCCAACACAAATGGTTCATATCTCTTATAAAATCTCTTATGATTTATTTCAACTAAATTATAATGTGGATGCACTTTCATCCCTCTAACAGGGTCAAACCAGCGACACATAAATAATATAACTTGCATTTGTGGTCCTGGGTATTCTACTTCTATTATTTCATCCAACAAACCATAAAAATCATAGCTTGCACCTCCTTCATTGGATGACGATACGCACACCCCACTATTCATGCTATTCTTGCCCATTCCATAGTCTTGAGTATGAAAATTATATCCATTTATGAAATATGCTGGCCAAGTGCGTACGCATGAATTTGGACCCCATGACAGATGGATTAGCCATTCTTGCTCAAGGTGAGCTTGATTAGCTTGAACCTAAGGTCAAAACACAAATTGTTAAAAGTATGCATATGTATCAACAAAATATAGATTTTTTACTTACATATGATTTGAACCATGCAACAAATTCTTCTTCACAAAATCGATCGAACTCTTGTGTCGATAATTCATAATATAAGTTGGTAAATATCCTACTCAAAAAAACATATTGTTACACAAACAATTAAAAAAATAAAAAAATAAAAATAAAAATATATACTTACTCGTAATATGATGATACTTCTGGACAATTTAGTAAAATATATGTTTGGGCTGCCCGCCATTCTTTACCAGTTAAGTATCTTTGTTTACATGGTCCACTTGGTCGACCAAGGTAGTTAAAAATTAAAAATGAGATAACATTTGGATCAATAGGATCCTCATCATTTCTGCCTGCTCTTCGCCTTTTGCATTGAACATGAGGTTCAAAATAATATGATGCAAAAGTGGTGACTTCCTCCACAATGTATGCATTAACAATAGAGGCTTCAACTCGTGCTTTATTTTTCACCTTTTTCTTCAAATGATATAAGAATATGTTGAAGATATATAAAATTATATTAAATATATATATATAAATGATGTAGGAGTAGAAGTTTTTTTTTTTTTGCATTCAAACAGTCGAATTATACAAATAAGACACTCTACCTTTCAAATGGATACATCCACTGAAAATGGACGGGTCCTCCAACTTTGGCCTCATATGGCAAGTGAATCAAAAGATGCTCCATGGAGTCAAAAAAAGAGGGTGGAAATATCCTTTCCAAATTGCACAAAATGATTGGAATATCTCTCTCTAACTTCTCCATGTGTGAACGTCTCAAAACTGTTGAGCAAATATCATGTAGGAAAATACTTAACTCCGTAATCGCTCCCCATACAAATTGTGGTAAGAGTTCCTTAAAAGCAATAGGAATCAGTCTTTGCATTATGATATGACAATCATGACTTTTCATACCAATTAACTTCCATTCTTTCATATCGACACATCTTCCAAGATTAGAGACATACCCATCTGGAAATTTCAAAGATTTCAACCATTCACATAGGACACGTCTTTGATCCTTATTTAATGTATAAATTGCCTTTGGCTTTGGTCCTCTACTATTTTCATCGACATCAAGAGTGGGTCTTTTACATATGAGTCGCATATCTTTTCATGCATTGAGATTGTCTTTTGTTTTTCCGGTGATATCCATCACAGTATTTATCAGATTATCAAAAACATTCTTCTCAATATGCATTACATCAAGATTATGATGTATCAAATGACTAAACCAATACGGTAAATCCCAAAATATACTTCGTTTAGTCCATTTATGTGTACTCCCATATTCATATGTTGTACCATATGGTTGTTCAATAACAGAGGGAAAGTGATGCACTCTGTACCAAATATCTTGACCTGTCAATCTCAATGGCGGAAGTGTTCTTTCAATCCTATTTTTAGTGAATTCATCTTTATTCTTTCTGAACTTATGATTTGTTGGTAAGAATTGCCTATGACAATCAAAATAGCTTGGTTTCTTTTCGTGTTTCAATCTGAATGACTTTGATCTCTCCATACATATTGGGTATCCCAAGATCCCAGCAGTACTCCAACCTGATAGCATACCATAAGCTATAAAGTCATTTATGGTCCAAAGAAGAGCAGCCTTCAGCATAAACATCTGGTTAGAATGAACATCGTATGTAGGAACACCTTCATCCCATAGTTGTTTAAGTTCTGCTATCAGAGGTTGCATATAAATATCTATTAACTTCTTTGGATTTTGCGGACCTGGTACAACTAATGTTAAAAACATATAAGGTGTTTCCATGCACATCCCAGGTGGAAGATTATACGGCGTTAAGATAACTGGCCAACAAGAATAATTTCTTCCTGATTTACCAAACGGAGCAAATCCATCAGCACAAAGACATAATCTAATATTTCTAGTCTCCTTTGCAAAATCTAGATATGTTCTATCAAAATTTTTCCACGCATCTGCATCTGATGGATGACACATTAAACCCTCTTCTGTTTGATGAGTTGCATGCCAAGTCATGTGTTCCGCAGTTGCCCTTGATGCATACAATCTTTGTAACCTAGGAGTTAAAGGTAAATAAAACAACTGGCTGTATGCTTTACGTCGTTGTTGACTCCTTCTGGTTGTCTTATACCTATCTTGATTACAGAATTTACAAATCTCTACATCTGCATCAGCTCCCCAATATAACATACAACCATCTCTGCAAACATCAATTCTTTCAACTGGAAGACCTAAATCTTTCACCAGTTTTTTCATATTGTAAAAATCAAGAGGCAAATTATGATCACGTGGCAATGTATCGTCAAACGCTTGAACAATATCATTAAAACAATCTTGCGACATATTATAATCTGCCTTTATATTTAATAATCTGGATGTAAGAGATAATTTAGTCTGACTGTCACAACCAGAATATAATGGTTCATTTGCAGCACTCAATACTTCTTGAAATTTGTAATATATTTCATCCAGACCTGGTACATCAGGCTCCTCCAACGGCAATGTATTACTGACAAATATTTGTTCACTTGTTGGAGGAAAACTAGAACTTGCACCAAGCGTCTCGGGAATATAATTCTGATAACTTGCATCATTTACCATCCTCTGATATGGATTGAATTTTTCATAATAACTCTGACCCCAATAGCAGAGGCTTGAAAAATTCGTCCATAATCCTCATCAGATATGAACGATTCGCCATGACTTGTCCAATTATAATAATTCAGAGTAAAACCAAATCTACAAAGATGTTCTTCAACTTTATCGGTGGGTAAAAATTTCCCATTGTGACATTTTCTACACGCGCACCTTATCTTCTTGCCATCCATATACATAACTTTAGTAGATGCAAAATTTAAAAATTGCCTCAGTCCAGTGATAAACTCAGGAGTTAACCCCTGACGATTAGACAAATTTTTGTTATACATCCAACTTCGCTCATTCTACATTTTACTTGAATTCAACTATTCAGTTAAACATTATTAAAAGTTACTATAGATAAATCTTATCATTGAAGACAAAATAAAAACAACAGCTAATCAAAAAGAAGGAACGCAATTAATCAACTATAATATAATTATTTAAAGCTAACTTTATATACAAATTAGTAAATGCATAATAATGAACTTAAGAATACCGAAAAGAGGTCAATAAATACAGCTGCCTTCAACTACACTGAGATCACGCCAAAATGAGATCTGCACAAACAACATTATCAATTCAGACAGTAATTTTCGAATATTAACTTAAATTTCAGAAGGTGCACGGCGGCAGCCATATGTCGTCCAGCCATCGCCAGGCAGCGGGCAGCCACATGCCGGCCAGGCAGCGGCCTACCGGCGGCCAGACAAGGACTGTCGGCGGCCAAAGAGAGCCAGCCGTAGGCAAGGCGCGCAGGGCCTGCTGGAGGCCATGCAGGACCTACCGGAGGCCAGTAAGGGCTTGGCAGTGGCGGCCAGGCAGCGCCTGCCGCCGTCGGCCATGCACACGCCTGGCGGCGGCCAGGCAGCGCCTGCACGCGGCCAACCCACGCCGGCAGGCAGCCCTGCGATGCCGACAGAGAGATAGATCCGAGAGGAGAGGGCTTACCAAACGAAAACCTTCCACCGCCGATCGTCGCAGATCACACCGTCGTAGGTCGAAGATGTGGCCGAAACCTTGGAAATCGCAGTTGGGAAGGGGAACGGGGGAGAGAGGAAAGAAATGAGGGAAGGGAAAAAGAATCGGGTTGATTTTTAGATCTAGGGTTCTTAGGAACAAATATTTTTTTTTCCCAATTTCGTCCCTAAATTTGGGACGAATCCATGTATTCGTCCCAAATTTTGGGACAAATCCTGGATTCGTCCCAAAATCTGGGACGAATTCAAAAATTTGTCCCAAAGTTTAAATTTTTTTAAATAAAAGAGGAACAAAATCAAAAAGAATAAATACGGACCTATAGACATCAGAATTTGATGAAACAAGTTTCTATGTGCTCGTATCATTATCCTGAACGTAAATCTATCAATAAATATATTTTTGACCAAATATATATATTTTTGGAATTATTTAATCCCAATTTGACCTAATTGGGTGTTAAAAATTTAAATAACTGAAAATATTAATTAAAAATTATGGATGATGACGTATTTAGGATCAACTCAATGATATGGACACATAGAAACTTGTTTCATCAAATTCTGATGTCTCTAGGTCCATATTTAAACCTTAGGTGTTTGATTTTATTTATTTAAAAATATTTTCAGTTTTGGGACGAATCCAGGAATTTGTCCCAAAGTTTGGGACGAATCTAGAGATTCGTCCCAAAAATTTAATTAATTAAAAAAAACAAAATTGGACGCCTTAAATACGGACCTACAGATATCGGAATTTGATGAAACAAGTTTCTATACACTCATATCATTGTCCTGATCGTAAATCTATCAATAAAAATATTTTTTACCAAATATATATATTTTTGGAATTTTTTAATCCCAATTTGACCTAATTTGGTGTTAAAAATTCAAATCACTAAAAATATTAATTAAAAATTATGGATGATGACGTATTTAGGATCAGCTCAACGATATGGATGCATGGAAACTTGTTTCATCAAATTCTGATGTCTCTAGATCCATATTTAAGCTTTCGGACACTAATTTACAACCGTTCACTACACAACCCTTTTTTAGTTAGTATCAACCTATATATATTTTAAAAAATATATACCTAGAGACATCGGAATTTGATGAAACAAGTTTCTAAACATTCATATCATTGCCCTGATTGTAAATACATAAATAAAAATATTTTTTACCAAATATATTTATTTTTGAAATTTTTTAATCCCAATTTGACCTAATTTGGTGTTAAAAATTCAAATCACTCGAAATATTATTTAAAAATTATTGATGATGGCGTATTTACGATCAGCTCAATGATACGGACGCATAGAAACTTGTTTCATCAAATTTCGATGTCTCTAGGTCTATATTTAAGCCTTAGGTGTTTGATTTTATTTATTTACAAATATTTTCAGTTTTGGGACGAATCCTGGATTTGTCCCAAATTTTGGGACGAATCCAGGAATTCGTCCCAAAATTTTAATTATTTAAAAAAAAAACCAAATTGGACGCCTTAAATACGGACCTAGAGATATCAGAATTTGATGAAACAAGTTTCTATGCACTCATATCATTATCCTAATCGTAAATCTATCAATAAAAATATTTTTTACTAAATATATATATATTTGGAATTTTTTAATCCCAATTTGACCTAATTTGGTGTTAAAAATTCAAATCATCGAAAATATTAATTAAAAATTATGGATGATGACGTATTTAGGATCAGCTCAACGATACGGACGCATGGAAACTTGTTTCATCAAATTCCGATGTCTCTAGATCCATATTTAAGCTTTCAGACACTAATTTACAACCGTTCACTACACAACCCCTTTTTAGTTAGTATCAACCTATATATGTTTTAAAAAATATATACCTAGAGACATCGGAATTTGATAAAACAAATTTCTATACATTCGTATCGTTGCCCTGATTGTAAATACATAAATAAAAATATTTTTTACCAAATATATTTATTTTTGGAATTTTTTAATCCCAATTTGACCTAATTTGGTGTTAAAAATTTAAATCACTGAAAATATTATTTATAAATTATGGATGATGACGTATTTACGATCAGCTCAACGATACGGACGCATAGAAACTTGTTTCATCAAATTTCGATGTCTCTAGGTCCATATTTAAGCCTTAGGTGTTTGATTTTATTTATTTAAAAATATTTTCAGTTTTGGGATGAATCCAGGAATTCGTCCCAAAGTTTGGGACGAATCTCTGGATTCATCCCAAATTTTGGGACGAATCCAGAGATTCGTCCCAAAAATTTAATTATTTAAAAAAAAAACAAAATTGGACGCCTTAAATACGGACCTACAGATATCAGAATTTGATGAAACAAGTTTCTATGCACTCGTATCATTGTCCTAATCATAAATCTATCAATAAAAATATTTTTTACCAAATATATATATTTTTGGAATTTTTTAATCCCAATTTGACCTAATTTGGTGTTAAAAATTCAAATCACTGAAAATATTAATTAAAAATTATGGATGATGACGTATTTAGGATCAGCTCAATGATATAGACACATGGAAACTTGTTTCATCAAATTCCGATGTCTCTAGATCCATATTTAAGCTTTCAGACACTAATTTACAACCGTTCACTACACAACCCCTTTTTAATTAGTATCAACCTATATATGTTTTAAAAAATATATACCTAGAGACATCGGAATTTGATGAAACAAGTTTCTATACGTTCGTATCGTTGCCCTGATTGTAAATACATAAATAAAATATTTTTTATCAAATATATTTATTTTTGGAATTTTTTAATCCCAATTTGACCTAATTTGGTGTTAAAAATTCAAATCACTGAAAATATTATTTAAAAATTATGGATGATGATGTATTTATGATCAGCTCAACAATACGGATGTATAGAAACTTGTTTCATCAAATTCCGATATCTCTAGGTCCATATTTAAGCCTTAGGTGTTTGATTTTATTTATTTACAAATATTTTCAGTTTTGGGATGAATCCTGGATTCGTCCCAAATTTTGGGACAAATCCAGGAATTCATCCCAAAGTTTGGGACGAATCTCTGGATTCGTCCCAAAAATTTAATTATTTAAAAAAAAAACAAAATTGGACGTCTTAAATACGGACCTAAAGACATTGGAATTTGATGAAACAAGTTTCTATGTGCTCGTATCATTATCCTAATCATAAATCTATCTATAAAAATATTTTTTACCAAATATATATATTTTTGGAATTTTTTAATCCCAATTTGACCTATTTTGGTGTTAAAAATTCAAATCACTTAAAATATTAATTAAAAATTATGGATGATGATGTATTTAGGATCAGTTCAACGATACGGACGCATGGAAACTTGTTTCATCAAATTTCGATGTCTCTAGGTCCATATTTAAGCCTTAGGTGTTTGATTTTATTTATTTAAAAATATTTTCAGTTTTGGGACGAATCCAGGATTTGTCCCTAAATTTGGGACAAATTTTTAATTCGTTCCAGATTTGGGGACGAATTTAGCAACGAATTTTTTTTATGTTGCAAACTTGAAACGAAATTTGTTTGTTGCAAGTTTTGTTGTTTATTTGGGTCGAAATTTATTTTTGACCCGAAATTTGTCCCAATTTTGGGATGAATTTTTTTCGTTCCAAACTTTTGTCCCCAAAGTTATGTTTTTTTGTAGTGTTTTTTATACCCATAGATGTACCTTTTTTGTCGTTTATAACTTAAACTTTTTCTGAAGTCGTTAGAGGAAGATGTTGTTATAGATGAATCACCAATGGGAAACTAGATAGACTCTGGAGGAGCTTCAAAAGGAATATTCTCCGACAATTATGTTAGGCTGTTAAAATGTTATCGGTTGTTTGTATGTTGAATATATCTTGGTCGATCTGCAAGTCCAGCCGTATTGCTTGTCATTGTATTATGTCATAGTATCTCGGTGGTCCATAAGGTTGGTAGTATTGCTTGCCATTGTATTAATCTACTCTGTTATATATTAAGTATTGCAAAGATCTATTCAGTGACTAATATAGTATCCACAGTATGTTTAAGCTTCATTCAAGAAGTCTATATGATAAATTATATGTATTAGAGCTTCATTTTAGAGGCAATTTGACATTAGGTAACTTAAACTTGGTAGACATGTGCTCCACTAAGCGGATATATAGAGTTTCTTAAGGATAAATGTCTTTAAGTCCATCCGATCTTTGCCTAGTCAAGCGTACATGGATATCCTTATGTTCTATCGACTTCTATCTGGCCAACCATATACTAAGAACTTTATAAAGCCAAGCATCCTTAGGACCGCCCAGTCTTAACCCGACTGGGCGTAACACAGACAACCTTGTGTTTGATTGGCCTTCATCCGATTGATCTTATACTATAAGACTTTTATAAGGCCAAGTGTCTTTACGTCTGCCCAGTCTTTACCCAACTGGGTGTACAGAGACAGCCTTGTATTCGATCGGCTTTCATTCGATTGATCTTATACTAAGACTTTTATAAGGCCAAGTGTCTTTACGTCCGCTTGGTCTTTACTCGGCTAGTCATACATAAACAACCTTGTGCTCGATCGGTCTTCATCCAGCCGATTTTATACTAAGACTTTTATAAAGCTAAGTGTCTTTACGTCCGCTCAGTCTTTGCCCAGCCGGGCATTTACAAATAGCCTTGTTTTTTATCAGTCTTCATCTGACCGATCTTATACTAAGACTTGTATAAGGCCAAATGTCTTTACACCTGCCCGGTCTTAGCCGGGTGTATGTAAACAACCTTGTGTTCGATCGGCCTTCATCCTGCCGATCTTATACTATGACTTTTATAAGGCCAAGTGTCTTTACGTTCGCCCGATCTTTACCCGGCCGGGCATACATAAACAACCTTGTGTTCGATTGGACTTCATCCGACTGATTTTATACTAAGACTTTTATAAGGCCAAGTGTCTTTAAGTCCGCTCGATCTTTTCCTGGATAGGTGTACACAGACAACCTTGTATTCGATTGACCTTCATCCGGCTGATCTTATGCTAAAAGTTTTTATAAGGCCTATGTGCAGGAACCCTTACACTTGGTCGACTACTCGACTAATCAGGTACATTATTTCTTGACTTTTAAAATAAAATACTAGAGTCCTTATATTTGACTGACTTTGTGTCTGATTGGCTTTATTCGAGCATTCTAATTGGTAGCCACTTGGGTAGAACCCTAGAGTTTTAACGCGGGATGATCAACAAAGTCATCTGAGAGGTGCTCCCCTACTCTAACTTCGACCCTCACCTTACCTTAATTTTGACCACCACGTCATCTTTGAGATCTGCTCATTATAGCCCCTATCACTAGCCTTCCCTTCAAATTTAGTCGAAGGAGATGTAAACGACTGACTGGACTTGAATTATATTTTTTGTACGTTTTCCCTCTCACTAGGATTTCTTGGTAATTTGTACTCTCACTCATACCAAAGACACTTGGTGATTTTTTCAAGAATCGCTCAGTGATAATTGACCATTTAAAAAGGAGGGAATACCAAGGACCTACAAAAAGGTATTTTATTTTCAAAAAATGTGTCGCTCATCCTGTCCATCATAAATGCTCATTTATAGGTGAGTGCCACATAGCACCACTACTCATTTTCTACGACGTCTTCTGACATTCCCCCCTTCTTATGACTCAACAACATGTTAAGCATGCCCCCTTTGAAAATCGACGACCCTCCTTAATCATGCCATTTCAATCTAATGGTGGCAATTGAGCTCCCTTGTTTATAAAAACCCTAGACGCTGTGAATTCTTCTCCCTTCGTCCTTCCTCCTTTCAAGTTTGTTTTCTTCGATGACCCACCTTCCTCCTTCTATTTTTTCCGGCAATCTTCCTTGCTCTGCATTCCTTGTTAGAATCTCAGACACCCTAGTAAGTTGTTCACTTTCTGTCTAGGATTTGTTCTACCATGGCTTAGGAGTCTTTCATCCCATGATATACTTCTATTTCCTCAAGCTTCGATGCCTCCGATCGAGCTTATCTCTATTCCCGATATGAAATCCCTTGTAATTACTGCGTTCATCTTCCTTCTCTAACTGATTGTCCTCACCTTCCTCCTAGTAACCATATTACTTTCTTTTCTCACCAATTAGTGGTCCGTCTTCGTTTTCACATTAACCATTTCTTATCAGCAGTAAGTTAATATTTTCACATCTCGCTGCAATAATTTGTGTTGAATGCATTCCGTTATATGTGTGGGATGTTCATGTTATTCTGTCTGTTCGGAATCTCTCCTACTTCTCGCAATCTTTATTTGTTTGCCTATCCTAAAAAAAAATCAAAATTCAAGGTTTTCTCTTCCAGTCCCAACCGAAAGTAGTCTTCCTCGAGGACATGTTGTCCTTGAATAAGGATTGAAAATCTCATTTCTTCTTCATAGAAATACCTGATTCCATCACTTGACCTACTACTTGGAAATCTTCCTTTTCTCCTCATCCCGATCCTACACAATTTAAAAAGGATTCTATCTTTATTACTTATTTCCCCAAATTGAGCCATCAACATTTTAAAATTCACAAATGGTTACAGGAAGACTTCTTATATCTTTTTGGTTTAAGCCTCATCCAAAATAGGCTACCATGTCCCTATGGTAAGTTTTGGTGATTTCAATACTTATACTATCTTTAACTAAGGTGTTTTTTATTTTATGCAGTGGATGCTATTCTCTTGTCCCTAATAAATGAATCAATCGATCTGAAAAAGGCAGAGCTATGCGCCAAGGAACAAGAATTATTGGCCAAGCATAGTTTTCTGGTACCCCCTCCTTCTGATGAGGCCTCTAAAAATCACAGGGTTGAGACGAGCACAACTAGGGTATTTGAGGAGTTACCTTCGAAACCTTCTCCAACCCTTCAAGAAGCGCAAGTTAACCCTTGTCCCTTCTCCTACGAGGCAAGCCATCCCTGCTCAGTTTGATCTCGCTCAAGAAGATATACGAGGACAATCCCCCAAGCAAGCCCTGACTGTCCTTTATCCTACCTTATTAACTCTTACTCTCAACCAACCTTGAGAGGACACTTCTTAACTAGGATGTTCTCCAGATCCCATCCTCTCTATATCTCCTAGCCCGAGTACTACCTTTGCTGCTCTAGATGATCCTTCCCCATTATCAATCATTTTCTCTTTGCCTTCTGCCCAAGCTTCCCTTAATCTGGCATCTGTCCTTCCTTCTACCCTCCTGATATTATTAGAAGGTCACTTAGTAGCTACTTGGATAGAGGCCAAAGACCAGCTTAGCAAACTCATGCCCACAGAGATGGTAGATGAATTTTCATACGACCATACCAAGGTATCCTTACTTAGTCAATTATTTTTATGCCCTTTTTGAGACTCGTAATCTATGTTTATTTTTCAACGTTAGGCAATCAATACGAGTGTCGCTCATCAGTTGTATGATTTGGCGAAGGAAAATGAGTTGCTAAAATAGCAAACCTCTACAACAATTTCCATGCAAAACTCCGAGCGAATAAAAAAACTATCTACTTAATTAAAAGAAGCTCAAGAGCTAGCTGAAGCTGAGCGTGAGAAAGTGATGCAATGGAAGGCCACATTGGAAACTCTTAAGCCTCTACTTCAATCAGAAACAAACTTTTGAGAAGACATAAAAATGAAGCTGGGTGAGCATATTATCGAGAATAAGCGGCTATGCGCTCAATTTCATGAATTGAAGTCTACACATGCAACCGAGCTAGCTGCCAAGGAAGCTGAGTTGCTGACTCAAAAGATTGAGCAAGATTCCTTACTCATCAATTTACTAACTGCTCAAATGGAAACAACGACCGCCCAGCTACATTGACAACTTATCGGGCGGAAGAGGATGTGTAACGACCACCCTTCTTACTACTACTACTCTCTAAGGATGACCGTTACTTAACTACTAACTCTACTTAACCGGTATGATTAAAAATCACATGGAAACCCTACCGAAAAATTTCGGCAGAGTCTCCCCTGTACCGGTGACCAAATCAACAATACCAATAAACTATACTCAGCCACAGGCGGCTGGAACATATATTTTCACAACCAAAGGGAATAACATCACCACGCAGTTTAATGAAATCAAAGCATGCAAGTAATAAATAGCGGAAACAAAATAAAAACATACAGTTAACTAACAGCGGAAGACTAAATGACTCATCTAATACATTCTTAATAAATTCTTAAACTAAGTCCCAAGGCTTCCATAGTCCTGGCATCACACATCCCTCGAACACCTCCTTGTCGCCTTCCTTTCTATATCTTTTCCTTTCCTGTATCTGCAGTAAGAGGAAGTGTAGTCTATAAGCAAAATTTGCTTAGTAAGCGCTATCTAACTCACAAAAACTCGATATGCATGTATATAAATAAAAACATGCTAAAACTGAATGCTAACATGTAAAGCTACTCATGCTCATAAATAGCAAATAACAGTAAGCTAACTCATGCTCTTCTAATAGTAAAGAAACATACTGAAAGGCTAAACATGTAAGACAAGTCTATACTATCATGCTAGCATAAAGAATTTAACTTTCTGAATTCTAAACACTTTCTGATTCTTATTAAACTTACTTAAAAACTTATTCTTTTATTTCACTTATTTAAAACTTATTCTTTAATACTTGTAAACTTTTGTAAACACATTGTTTTATTAGTTCAAAATCTTATACTTATAATACTTCAAAATAATAATCAACTTCTTCTTGGGCCCAGGCATAGTACCATCTTATGCGCGTTCCCTAATAGGTTGGGGTAGCGAGCCACCAATCCTAAAAGAGCAGACCTCGGTCTACCAGGGCCAAGACCTCGGAATTGGACACCTGGATTTGTTTAACGACAAGCTCTTGGATGTCGGGTACTAGCCTCTTCTTAAAAGTAAAATACTTTTTAGCTTATTTACTTCTTCTTTAAATGCCTTGGCATTTTAATAGACACCTTGTGTGCCAAAAATCCCTAAAGTCTCAACTTTGGGATCTACTTAAGGCCTCGGCCTTTTCTTTCTTTTCTTTATCTTTCTTATACTTTTCTTAAACTCTTAAAAAGAATATAGGCATGCTACAACAGAATTAAATCAAAGGAAAGAAAATCTGACTTCTATAAGCATGCTATATCAGAGACAAATCAAAAGAAAGCATATCTAACTTCTTCAAACATACTACAACGGATTTAAAATCAAGGAATACAAAATTTGAAATCTTTAGGCATGCTACAGCAGAAATAAATCAAAGAAGAAAATCTGCATTCTTAAAAGAAACTGCATACACTTAGGGAGTGGCTGTTCATGCTTGTTAAAGTAGCGAAGTAACTAAAACTGCAATGCTACTAATAGGGCTGATCATGTATAAGAAATAGCACCAAAACTGAACTAAAAAAAATGCTGAACTGCATAATAACTAAACCTATATGAACTACTACTATGGCTGCATTCAGAGAAACAAAATGCTACAACATAGCTATTCAACACAAAGAAATCTGTTAAAGCTTGATACCCTTGTAAAACTTATACTTTTATAGAGCAGTAGAGATCTTAAAACATGTTACAACATGATCTAAACCAGTTTACTAAACCGTAAGCTCAAACCGGAAACTAAATCCACATAATGAAACTTAAATCTAAATCTGAACAAAGTAGTAGGGTAATAAGAAAAACCTAAGGGCTGTTCAACTGAAATCTAAATCTGCAGATTGAAGCTGAAGCTTAACAATGTTTCAAATACCATTGTCTTAACAAAGTTTCTTCAGAAAACTTATCTAGTGAAGGGAGTGCCTACACTGCATCTAGTTATGGCTGCACAGGATTATGCAATAGAGCTTGTCAAAATCCAAATCATAGCATGATAAAGTTATTTTCAACACAACCATTTTGGGTTAGCTATAAATATATCATCAAGCAAATCACAAAGCAGTAAATCTCGGAGCAAAGGAGATCACAACCTAAATTCTGCATATTCTCGGCACAAAACAAGATCATGCACTAGCACACGAAAATCCAGGAAACATCACAAGATGAAATCTCGGAACTATCCTACTGCAGGTGAGTAGCGACTTACCTCGGTTTCTTGAACTCACAGCCGGAAGAGAAGGACTCTAGGGTTTCGGAGAAGCTCGCGATCTCGGCGTTCCCTTCGTGTCCGCGCGTCCTCCTCAACAAGGTGACCTTGCTTCTTCGCTGCCGTCGCCCGAGAGGAGGAGCCCTAGCCTTGGCTGCGCCTTCGCCCGAGAGGAGTCGCGCCGTCGAACTCGAGAGAAGGGGAGAGGGATCGAGAGAATAATTTCCTCCCTTAACTTAACCTCTTTTATAACCTAATACTTCTGTTACAGCTTAAGACTATTTCGCTTCCTTCTTATTACAAAATTCCCGTTGGATCACCTGGTCAGCAGCGTTTGATCAAATCAAACCGTTGCTGGTTCGATTCCCCCGCAGCGCCCTTTCTCGTTTTAATTAATTTTGATTTCCCAACTACTGCTTAAGTACAATTCGACCCTAATTTGATTAAATAACCACCGCTAGCCCAGTTGGTTCATTGGGCTTTGCTCGAAGCCATAGGTTTGGGCTTCGATTCCCTAGCCGCGCACTTTCTGTTTTGATTTATTTCCAATGTTCCTAACTATACCTTATATACATTTTATTCCATATATAATTAACAAAACCTTTGCAGACCAGCTGGTTGGTTGGGTTCGGTTAAGACACGGGCTAAGTCCGAGGTCTTGCGTTCAAAACCCGGCTGCAATATTTTCTTTTTCTTTTCTTTTTTTAAACTTCTTCCGTTTGGTAAAAATACCAAACGAACTCCAAAAATTACATAAAAATACTCTATAAATTCCTAAAAATCTCTAGAATTTTTCTAAAGTATTTCTAAATATTTTTAAGAACTTTTAGAACTCCTAATGAGGAAAATTGGGTCGTTACAGGATGAGCGTTTTAAAGTGAGGAAGATCGCCCTTTTCCACATCTGCAAGTTCAATGCGCCCATTGCTGATTCCCTTTCTAAGGCTCTTTTTCTCGGAGTCGAAGACGCGATGTCATAGCTAAAAGAGGGTGGATATCTAACCTCCGATCCTGCAACCATCTTCCTAGATCACAAAAAGATACTACATGCTACCTCGTCCGACTTACTTCCCCACTTTTCTTAATTTACTTTGTTTGTTCTTGTATGTTCAAGTTAGTTCTTAATGCCTACTAAACTTTTGTTGCGTGTTCAAATCTCTGGCTAGACTTATCAACCATACTTTTATTTTTATCATTTTTTTGTACAAAATTTTGCTATGTTACCACCACCGTTTTCAATATAGGGGCACTATAGCAGAGATAATCTAGCTCCATCTAGGCAAAAACCTAAGCAAAATGAGACAATACCTCTTAGGATCGCCCACCCGAGCCAAATGAACTGTCACATGCGATGCCCCTCTGGCTAAAGATGTCAACCCCTATGGCCGAGCGAGCTTAAGATTCGTTTAAGTTCATACTCGTATGGGATTGATTGAAATTAAACACGTTCGGTATAACACCATTTGTATGTCCTAGACCAATGTGATCTAATCTAACATGTTCACCTAATATTTCTCAGACGAGTTTTGAAAACTTGTTCGAGCTTAAGACTAGTAAGGATTAGACATACTCTCCCCTTAAGGAATTACATAGAAAACCATGCTTTCCTCGGTAAAAATATTGACTTTTTCAATTAAATGCCCATCATATCAATTATCGTTGTTGATTTTTCATTGGTGACACGTGTGTATACATCATCATAGGTGTACCGCCTTTTACTTATCTTTTACTTTTTTCGACCATCTGACGGTTCATAGCCAAGCTCGCATTTGCATCATTATAATTTAATGGTTCAAGTCAAGATGCGTTTCTAAGGAACCCTTATAAAATCATTATGAGAAAGAGATAAAATCCTAAAGCTTTATTTCTTCCTGTGTTTTGTTGCCACCTCTCTTTTGACTCTTTGCCTCTCTTTTCCTCTATCTATTTCTATAACCTCTTTTTTCGCAAATGGATGCGAGTGATGAATGGTACACATAGTGTTCTTCTAGTTTTACCATCGACAACGCATACTACCTTACCATTAACTATAGTCTCCCTACCTTCATAGTTATTCCTACTGAAGAAAATCACCCCCACCTTCCTCCACCATAAAGTGTGGCCATCTTTAAGGAACAGATCGTATCTAGGCTTCGTTTTTCTCTTCATCCATTTTTTGTCAATGTTTGCCAATATTTTGGTATTCCGCTCTACCAGCTTATCCCTCAATCCTTCTGCATCTTAAGTGGTGTTGTTATCATTTTTTGTTTGTCAAACATCCCTCTATCTCCTCGTTTATTTCACCACTATTTTGTTCCCCGACAAGTAGCAAATGGGCTATTCAAGTTTCAATCCCATCCCAAAGTGATTTTATTTAACAGAGTGTCCGCTCGGGAGGAATGGAGGGATAAATATTTTTTCATTCATCTTCTGACCCCTACACCTTTTGTCACAACCTGGTAGCAACATCTTCCCCCTATCCCTGACTTAGGTAATGTCTCCACCGATCCCATCCCTTTTTAGAGAAACTAAAAGGCGCTAAATTTAACCTATCGACGTTGACTATAGAAGGTTTATTATTTATTTTTGGGCTAACTCCAGTCAATCTGGAACTAAGTTCCCCCTTCAGTAAGTAAAAATCCCTATCTTTTTCGCACTTAATTATTTATTATTCACTGATCCTTTGTGGTATAAGCTTTTAACTTTCACTCATTTTTATAGTTGAGGTCATTCTCCCAGTTTTCTCATATAAAAATACTTAGTTAACAAGAGAAGCTTTAAACAAGATAGGGGAGAATTTATTGAAGGAGTGTCAACTTAAACAAACGTCTACCTCTAAGGGTCTAATCCCCCTGGCTGAATCCATTCATGAATCCCCTTCCAACTCCTCGGAGTCAGACACTCATCTCTCCATCAAGCCCCAAAAGCCTCAAACAGAAGCTTCAGACCTGGATATGCGTAAGCATCCCCTCCCCAAAAGATCTCACCTTGCTTTGGTCGAGATCTCTTATAATTGAGTTAAAGAGCCCAAGTCTCAAAAACATAGTCGTTCTCATTTTGCACTTGATATGATGAGACCAGACCTTCTCATACCTATGTCTTATGTAATTTCGCCAGTTGTCCAACCTCCTGAGAGAACAATAACTTCTACCACTATTCAATCAATTTCTTCACTAGCTTTAAGTGCTACTTTAACTACTCTCTATTCCAAGCATTCATCTACTAAGAAATCGATGAGCCATGTGTTTGAAGGATTATTACCTGATCAAGGTCCCGGGTCAACTGGACCAACATCAGCATCTTTACCTATCCAACTAGCTCCCGTTCATTCACGACTGCCCGAATCCCTCTCGCTCTTCCCTTAGGGGACACGTCTTCAGTTAATCCCCCATGTCTCTTCAGATAGTCCGTTGGGTTACCATCTTAATAGAGAATGGACTCCACTTCACCCTTACCCTATGGGGTACTCAAGTTGAAAGGCTCATTAGCTGAATCATGGATGCAATCACACAAATAAGCACAAAGAACTAGTATCTCCAAGTGTGTTGAAGAACACAACCAAAATACTACCACGGTAAGTTTATAACTAAGTTTTCTTAAGTTATTTTTATAAACTATAGCTCTATCATTATTCTATTCAACTATACGCCTCTGGATTACACTTGAGGCAACTGGTTGTGGATATGGAAAGGACCAACAAAGTTTTGAAGGATTGCATGACAAAACTACAAGCCACTCCCACCGTTCTCGATAACGAGAAGATCTAATCCTCTTATAGAGAAAAATAGGGGAGAAGGCTGAGCTTATTTTTGGTATGAAAAAGACTTGACAAGACTGCCAACAATTATTAGAGTGTCAAGCCATGGACAAGCAGACTTTAGAGCTTCAATTACAAAGCAATGAGTCCAAGCTCCAAGTGGAGAGAGCCATGAAAGAGAAAGCCCTTTCTGATTTAGATCGCATGACTACTTTATTAGAAGAGTTGAGGATTAGACATTCGTCCCATTCTCTTGAGCTGATTCAAGAACTATCCAGTAAGAATTTTGTGCTGCTATAGCAATAAACAAAATTAGTTGCATGAGAAGCTCAGATAGAATCCCTACAAGCCCAGTTGGACACTGCAAGGACTGAAACAAACACTGCTCGGCCTGAATTATCAACTTACAAAGCTGGGGAGGAGGAACACATAAATGTAGGGAGGAGAGCTTATCTAGACTCTCTAGCTTTTAAAAGAAAATTAGATAAGAGATTTTTTGGGACACTCGACCACATTGTGGGGGGAGTGATTCGACAACTACAGGAGAGCGGTCATCTATCCTTAGAATCTTCTTACCAATCTATAGACCATCACTGACTCCTCAGAGAGTTCCTAGGGAATCTTTTGAGCAAGTTCAATTAAAGTTTTTCATGCAGGGATAGATAACTATATGTAATTATTCAAAGAAAATTGCCATTAAATACTAAACTGTGTATGAAGTAGTATTGGGTAACACCGTTCTCCTTGCGTATCTCTAGAACTACCAATATTATCGATAAGATTTGATCCCACGTGTGTTCCTTATTCAGCGTACATTAATCTGCCTAAGATGCCAAGTGAGGCCATAGCCCCGAGTAGAATAACTTAACTTCCATATGTCACCAGTAGTCTTCATAATGAATTCTTGGATGAAATAATAAATTGGTTACACACATAGTACCAAGCAAAATAAATTAACCGAACATTTTATGAGCATTCTCAGACTGAATAATTAGTCGAACGAGAAGATAATGTCCAACGACATAAACAGGCTAGAATTTATAAGCAATATCCATAATGAATTTCCAGACTGAATGATAATGCCGAGCGAGAACATAATGTCAAGCGAAATAAATAGGCCAAACATATATAAGCAGCTTTCATAATAAATTCCCATACTGAATTATAAGATGAGCGAGAACATAACGTCGAGCAAAATAAATAGGCCGGACATATATAAGTAGCTTTCATAATGAATTCCAGGACTGAATTATAAGTTGGGTGAGAACATAATGTCAAGCGAAATAAATAGGCTGGACATATATAAGCAACTTTCATACTGAATTCCCAGATCGAATAATAAGCTAAGCGAGAACATAATACCGAGTGAAATAAACAGGCCGGACATTTATAATCCCTTGATGTTAGAATCTGTCCATAATGAAAACTATTTATAACCTGAGTTTATGGTTGTAGTTTGATTATATAGAGTTTAAAGTCGAGTTTTACTATGTAGAGTTTAAAGTCGAGTTCGATTATATAGAGTTTAAAGTCGTAATTCGACTATGTAGAGTTTAAAGTCAAGTTTGACTATATAGAGTTTAAAGTCGCAGTTTGATTGTGTAGAGTTTAAAGTTGAGTTCAACTGTATAGAGTTTAAAGTCACATTCGACTGTGTAGAGTTTAAAGTCGAGTTTGACTGTATATATTTTAAAGTCACATTCGATTGTGTAGAGTTTAAAGTCATGTTCTACTGTGTAGAGTGTAAAGTCAAGTTCAGCTGTATAGAGTTTAAAGTTGTGTTCGACTGTGTAAAGTTTAAAGTCAAGTTTGACTGTATAGAGTTTGAAATCGCAATTCGACTAAGATGAATCCACCTGCACTTTGTATTGAATGTATAATGTTAAACAAAATATAGGAGTAAGTTACAAACGTACTTGTTAAGTGCTATAAGGTTGTAGATGATTAGCACTCCAAGGTTTGTCCAATCTTTGACCCTCAACATCATTAAGATAATAAGAACCAGAGGTAAGTTTTTGTACCACCTTGAATAATCCTCCCTATTGTGGTTCCAATTTATTAATGTCCCTAATCGATTTGATATGCTTCTAGACCAGATCATCCACCTAGAAAAATCTAGGAATAACATGTCTGTTATAATTCTACCTTATCCTTTGACGGTATGACATAAGCCTAGCTGCTGCCTTGTCCCAAACTTCTTCTATCAGGTCGAACTCCATAAGATGCCGGTCGACATTATCTTCATCATATAAATGCCTACGATCGGATTCTATTCCCATCTCGACCGAGACCACTGCTTCACCACCATAAACCAAGTGGAAAGGAGTTATACCAGTCGATTCTCGGGGAGTTGTGCGATATGCCCATAATACACTAGTTAATTCATCCACCCAACTGCCCCCAACATGATCTAATTTAATCTTAAGTCCTTTGATAATTTTTTGTTGTTACTTCAGCTTACTTATTGCTCTGCGGATAAGCTACAGAAGTGAAGACCTGTGTAATATCATAACCCAGTCATCATTCTCTGATTCTTCTACCTTGGAATTGCCTTCCATTATCAAAAATCAACTTATGTAGAATACCGAATCTATAGATAATATTTTTCTATAAGAATTTAATAAACATGTGCTCAGTTATTTTAGCTAAGGGCTCATCTTCCACCCATTTTGAGAAATAATCTACTGCTACTAGTAAAAATCTCCTCTGAGCAGATGTCAAGAGAAAAGACGTTTCTATATCTATCCCCCATTGGTCAAATGGACAAGAAATCATGAAGGTTTTAAGCAATTTTATTGGGTGACGTGGGATGTTTTGGTGCTTCTGACAAAATAAACATGTCCTTAGTAATTGAGATGCATCAACTTGTAGAGTAGGCTAAAAATACCTAGCCAATAATATTTTTCGAGCGAGAGAACGACCTCCTACATGGTTTCCACAGGAACCCTAATGTACTTCTTGTAAAATATACTGCACATCGTTTGGCCGGATCCATTTGATTAGAGGACAGGAAAAGACTCTCTTATAAAGATGATTCCCAATCATAGTAAATTGGCTAGCCCTCTTCCTAAGCACCTGTGCTTGTTCCTCGTCAGTGGATAAAGTACCCTGTTGTAAGAATAAGATAATTGGTGTTCTCCAGTCACTTTGTAGCTCCAGATTAGCTGCCACTCAAAGTATGCCACTAATAATGTTTTCACCATAGGCTTATCCAAATCCAGGTAATTATGATAGAAGCTAATTTGACTAACTCATCTGCTATTTGATTATCTGATCAAAAAATCTTTTGTATGGTCACTTCCTGGAATTTAGCTTTTAATTTGTCAAATACTTCTGCATATAACTTAAGCTACTCATTATTAATCTCAAAGTTGTCAGACGATTATTAAGCCACCAACTAGGAATCTGAGTAGATTAAAACCCGGACGGCTCCAATGTGTCACACAGCCTGTAATCTTGCTACCAATGTCTCATATTCTGCTTCATTATTAGTTGCTCAGTAATTTAATCAAACAGATAATTATATTCGATCTTCTCTGGGTGATATAACAAGAATACCTATCCCACTACCTTAGCGAGTAGAAGATCCATCTACATATATCTTCCACATTTACTCGATTTTAGGACCTTGTACTTCTGTTTGAAGTCCGCTAAGGCCTGAGTTTTGATGGCTGCACAAGGTTGATATTATATATCATACTCACTAAGTTCAGTTGTCCATTTGATTAATCATTCAGACGCCTCATGGTTAACGAGCACTCGACCCAAAGTGTTGTTAGTTAGTACGATGATTGAATGTGACAAAAAATAAGGATGCAACCTTCAAGCAACTAAGATCAATCTATACGCTAATTTCTCAAGTGCGGTGTAGTGACACTCTGTTCCCTTTAATAAATGGCTCAAAAAGTATATAGGTTGATATTCTCTTCCCTCCTGCCTCACCAATACTGAACCAATAGCATGCTCATTAGTTGATAAGTAAACCCACAAAGTTTCACCCACTATTGGCTTAGCTAGGATGGTTAGAGCCGACAAATAATTTTTCAACTCCTCGAACGCCTTGTCATAGTCAGCATCCCATTGGAATTTGGTTGCTCGACGAAGTATTTTCAAGAATGGTGGACTTTGATCAGCTAATTGGGAGATGAAGCTAGACAACGCAGGGATTCGGCCAGTCAATCTTTGTGCCTCCTTTAAGTTTCGCGGGGGGACATGTTCTGTAGAGCTTGTACTTTGCTAGGATTGGCTTTGATCCCTCACTCGGTGACTATGTAGACCAAGAACCTTCCACTTTTAGCTCCAAATAAACATTGCAATGGTTGAGCTTGAGCCCGTACTATCTCAAAGTTTCGCAAGTTTCTTCAATGTCTTCGATCAAATATGTAGCCCGAAGATATTTGATGAGGATATCGTTCACATATACTTTCATATTTCACCCAATTTACTTTTGAAAGACTTTGTTTATAAGTCTTTGATAGGTAGCTCCTGCATTCTTTAGTCTGAATGACATAACATTATAACAATAAGTACCCTCGGTAGTTATGAAGCTAACCTTTTCCTGGTCCTCCTTGGCAAGTGAAACTTGGTGATATCCTTGATAAGCATCCAACATACAGATGAATTCATAGCTAGAGGTAGAATCAAGCACTTAATCAATGCAGGGTAGGGGACAATAATCCTTTGGGAAAGCCTTGCTAAGATCTCTGAAATTAATACAAACCCATAACTTATTTCCAAGCTTGAAATCAAGACAACATTAGCTAGCCAATTCAGAAACTGCACTTTCCTAATGTAGCCCACCTCTATAACTTGTCCATCTCTTCTTTAATGATTTTATTTTAGTCAACCCTAAAATCTCACTTTCTTTGTTTGACTAGACGTGCGTCAGGATAAACATGGAGTGCATGCTCAATGATTGTTGGAGACAAACCTGTTACTTCTTTGGGAGTCTAGGTAAACACATCACTATTGTGTGTCAGACACTCCACTAGCTCGACCTTAAACTCAGGAGTCAGGTAGGCCATTATCTAAGTGGTGGCCTCCGGCTGACCGACCTGAATTTGTAGTTCTTCTTTTTCTTCATACACCAGGACGGGAGGCTTTTCTTGAATAGCATTAACCTCCATCCTTTGTATTTTTCGAGCAATATTGGCCTCCGTCTTTACTATCTCCATGTATCACTTGAGCGCTACCAGTTGATCACCTTTGACCTCCCCCACTTGGTCATCCACATAGAATTTTATCTTCTGATAGAAGGTTGAAATGATCACCCAGAATTTATTTAGGGCCGGTCAACCCAAAATGACATTATAGGCAGAAAGTGCATCCACCACTATGAAAATTGATCGACGCGTTATCATCAAGGGCTCCTCCCCTATGGATATTGCAAACTTTATTTGGCCGAGCGGCTAAACCTCATTACCCGTGAACCCGTACAGAGGAGTTGTCATGGGCTGAAGCTCACTTGGGTCGATTTACAGTTGGGCAAATGCTTGTGTGAAGATAATATTAACTGAGTTGCCCATATCAATAAAAGTATTAGAGATATTATAATTAGGTATAACAGCCTTAATTATTAATGCATCATTATAGACTGTTTCATCTCCCTCTAGATCTCTAGGCTCAAAGCTGATTTCGAGCTCAGCTGCCCACTCTACACTACATCTAACTTCATGAATGACTAGAAGCCGAGTGTGTAACTTCCTCACTTGATTAGAATCACCATCAATTGATCCTGCAACTATCATGTTGATATTACCCCGAACGACATTACTGCGGTTTTCTTCTTGCTGCACTGAAGGCTATTCTTGTTGAACTTGAGCAGGCACTTGGGTTTGCTCGTCCTGGAGCTGTAGGGTTCCCTGCTGCGACTTGGTCACCCGATACTCAATCTTGAGTGGGCTATTTTGTCATGTATATGGTCGTTGGTTTGGGGATGGTGAATGCCGACAATATTTGGGGTTGTCGTTTCATCGATTCCGCAGAGTATAATAATCCTCCATATTATGAGTAGTTGTTTGATGATATTTTGTCGTGTATTCAATCAGCCTTCGTCCAGCTGATCTTATGCTAAGAGTTTTTATAAGGTCTATGCGCTTAGAGATTGGTCAGATTTTTACCTGGTCAAGCTCCCTTGCACTCGGTCAACTATTCGACTAATTAGGTACATTATTTCCTGACTTTCAAAATAAAACACTAGAATCCTTATATCTAACCGACTCTGTATCCAATCAGCTTTATTCGAGCGTCCTACTTGGTAGCCACCTGGTTAGGACCCTAGAGCTTTAACGCGGGGCGATCAACAAAGTCATCTAGGAGGTACTCCCCAACTCTGACGTCGACTCTCACCTTACCTTAACTTTGACCACCATGCCATCTTTGAGATCCACTGGTTATAACCCGTATCAACAACCTTGAAACTCAAATATAGATAGATTTAAAATAATAACAATTAGTTCTATAATTTATTTAAAAAGAAATTATTGTTAATAACTAAACTAAAAAATATTACTGGAATGTGCTGAATTAGTTGGATTTTGTCTGATTCAGGAACTTTTTTAAAAAAATTTGTATGTAGATGGTTAGAAATTGCACACCAATTCCCCGAAGTAAATATATTGGCTATCAGGCCCGTTGGTCTACCATGAATTTTCAATTCACAATAATCTTCCTTCCCCCTTTGTCTTGTTTGCTAACAATGTGTGTGTGAAAGCCCCTAGATGGTTGAGATGGTGAACATACATGACGACCTGTAAAAAAAAATATAGTGAAAAAAATATTTAAATAAATTAAAATAATAGATAAATAATAAATATTTTGATCAGATTTAATTCAAGTGTAAACATACCCTATCATGAAGATGTTTGGATCATATTGTTGAATTTGGAATATAATCAATGTCTCACATTAAAAATACATAGAAAAGATCATGGGTTTAAAAGATAAGAGATATCTTCATTAGTATGAGACCTTTTGGACATAGCTCATAAATAAATCGATGAATGTTAGATTCAAAGTGGATAATATCATACCATTATAAAGATATATTAATTCTTTTAGTTCTAACAAATAGTATTAGAGTTATGGTCCAGGTCGAGCCATGTGTGGAATAGTAGCTGTGAATGATAAAGGTGGGGGGCTCCCAAACAAGTAGGTAAAGGGTGACCAGATGCTTGACGAAAATCCTAGGGAGTAAACCCTAGGTGGTGAAAAAGTTTTAGAGAAGAGAAGTGACCTAGATTGATCAGATGCTTGAGAGGGAGGCCTGGAGAAGGTCAATAGTGACCGGATACTTGAGGAGAGACCCAAGTATGTCAAGGATGGTCAGATGCTTGAGGGGAGACCAAGACTATAAGAATAATAATGATCCTTCATTTAAAGGGAGGATTGTTGGGAATACAATCAAAATTCTACATTGAAAATATATGAAAAAGATCATGGGTTTAAAAGATGGAACATATCTCCATTGGTATGAGGTGTTTAGGATAGAACCCAAAAATAAATCTATTAGGGGTTAGACTCAAAGTGGATAATAGCATACCATTATAAAGATATATTAATTCTTTTGACCCTAAATTAATAGATGGATGAACAACTAACATGGTAGTCATATTATTTCAGAAAGTCTAACATCAATAAAAATAGGGCATGCTCAGTTGAGATAGTTAAATTAGTTTGTAAGTAAAATGGTTTGAGTGACATTTGCATTTAAAAAATAACTTAGTAGGTTAATAATTTAAAAACAATAAGGAAAAATAATAGATAGGTATAAACAAGCTCAACAAAAAAGAAGGATGCATATCCAAATAACAATAAAACAATTGATGTTTATAGTTTATAAACCATACCACATTCATGTACTAAAATAAATTAAGTTATTTTGTATTATCACAACGTTTCAAAACTTTAAGATGCTCTAGCTATGAAAATACTCTCTTTAAATGTAAAAAAAAAAAAGAATATTAATAGGATACAGAAAAAAGAGAAAATAGCATATCTCACAATTAGACACTTACTATTTTCTCTCATGAAGAAAGGAACAAGAAGGCTCTGGCTTTACGGTGTCTCACAAATGGAGGATGAATAGAGCTTGCAGCAACTAAAGGCTCCATTCAATGTAGAGATAATGTTGAATTGAGGATAATGTTGCTGCTCCTTATTGATTCGGCATCGAATGACATCGAATGGAGGATGGACGGAGATTTACAGTTTTTCAACGTTGAATAGAGGAAGAGGAAGAGGAAGTGAAAGAGAAAGAATTTTTCCAGCATGAGATATAGGGTTTCAACGCTGAATAGAAGAGGAAGGGTTTCAACGTGAGAGCAGGGTTTCATGTTGAAGTCACACGGAGGTTGCGTGCATGCTGAGGAGTGAAGGTTTTGGGTTTAGGAGACAAATAAAATTAAAGGAAAAACTTTAAGGAAAATAAAAAATAGGAAAAGAAAGAACATGGGTATAAATAAAATTAAGGATTTTTTAAATAAAAATAAAAATAAAAATAGGAAAAGAAAGAACACTGATATTATAAAAATTAAGATTTTATAATATAATTATTAGTTAAAAATTGACTTATAACTAAAAATTGGCAATTCAAAAGAAAAAAAAAAAACAGAGTCTAAAGTAAGATTTTTATAAAGTAGTGTACTTTCATTATTTTTAATTGTATATTTGTATTCTTGTTGTTTTGTTTATAAAAGAGATTATAAAAGATTTCTCTATCTCTTAAAAGTATCCAAAAAGATAAAAAATTAGTAGTGATAGAAGGCTAGGTCTAGATCTTGAATATAGTAGTCTTAGAAGGTTTTGAACTAAATAAATATTAGAATTGTGCTTGTGTTGTTAATCTTATTTCATATTTTTTTCTGTACAATCTAATCATGTGAAAGGAGTCATTCATCCCCTTTAGCTCATTAGCTGGCATCGGTTCCAACAAAATATTTTAGCGTAATGTTAATTATATTTTTTGAAAACATTTTAAACATAAAAATCTCTCACTTGTCCAAATTTCAAAAGTATTTTTATAAAATAAATTAAGTATTAAAAAGTATGACCAATAAATATTTATAATTTACCTGTCAAATCGAACTTTAGCTTGTAAATCAAACTTTGTTTAATAAAAAATAAAAAATTTCTAGTCAAATCTAAATTTGGCTGAAAAAATTACAAATTTTAAGTAAAATCCAACTTTACCGAGTAAAAAAATTAAAATTACAGGTCAAATTAAACTTTATCAATAAAAATTTTTAAATTACTTACCAAATCTAATTTTGACTAAGTAAAAATTTAAAATTATTAGTCAAATCTAATTTTGATAAGAAAAAAATTAAACCTAAAATTAACTAGTAAAAAAATTTAATATTATCAAATAAAAGAAATTACCCATCAAATTAAATTTGACTAGTAACAAATTAGACATTGCTGACTAATTTAAATTTACCAGTAAAAAAATTTAAAATTACAGGCCAAATTTATCTTTATCTAATAACTTTAGTTGGTAATTATAATTATTTGCTAGCTAAACTTTATTTTAGTTGATGATTTTAAATATTTACGTCCTAGCCTCTGTTTGAACGGATAATATTTAGCTTTTTAAGCATGAATTGTATAGCATATATGAATCCGAAAATATTTAAACAATTGAACTGCATCGTCAAAATTTATGGGATATAAACAAAATTGAAAGCTATAAGTTGCTTACTTGAATCTAGAGTCATCATCACCTTCCTATAATCGCTAGAACAACTTGAAGATGTCCCGGAACTATAGTGTAATGGTAGGATATTCAGATTGTCATTCAGATATCTACGGTTCGAACCCCAGGTATAATGAATTTGTAGGAATTTTTCTTTCAAATGGGGCACGCAACTAAAAGATGCTGGACTCTTGGGCTGCCCGCTGCAAGCGCTTTCTGATTTATCCTAATGACCGGTGGAAAATTTTTGTAAAACCAAATTGGTCATCCCAAGCTCAACACTACCTAATTTAATTAATCAATGGGCTGTATGATCTTTTGTAGGAGTTAAGAAGATGATAATTGTATTCCTCTCTCTAATGGAATGAATAGAAGAACCCATGTCTTAATTCTAGGGTGACCACAATCCTATATATATAGCTTTAGACTTGTTTTCTATTATCAATCCAATAATAATAACACAAAGTGGGTTAACGAATTTCTATATACATAATCCACATCTATTACATCAAACCCACAATTACACATCCATTAGATTACTTTACATGGCTTAATCCTTAATGACAAATTTGTGTGTTATAACCTTAACATGTAAATCCATTAAAAGGAGAAATAAAATCCAACAATCTTTCACTAAAACTACATATGATTCTACACATAGCAGATAATCAAATTTTTTAGTTGAGCTCAACAATGCCACCATTTACAATGCCACTTAATGGTAATACAATTCAATCCATTAATTATATTAGTATAAGATTAAAGTGATCATTGTTATCTCACTCGCAACAAACCCAAATAATAATTTCAATACCAACTAAATTAATGACATAGATCTGATATGGGTGTGTATCTTGAGAATTACATGAATCTCAATTGGTCATCTTTATGACTCAAAAGAGTGTAAAAAGAGTGTAACATTATGTTTACAAGTATCTTATCTTAAACTATAGTAGTAAATTATGATGGTACTTTATCACTAAAAAAGAGGTAATATTATATTTACAAATACTATATGCTAAACTACAATAATAAATTATGATATCTTTATTTCAAAGTGTTAAAATAAAATACACATATATCTGTAAATCTTAATACATATAATAAATCAAATTGAAAATGTGTCCATCAACATAGATAATAAAATACAAAATATAGACTTCTACTGAATGGGTACTTCATCCAAAAGAATAACCCTCATATACTCCACATGTGTATAAAACACCTTAGATTGCAAAATCTTAGTGAGAGGATTTGCTATCATAGAATATGTGGTGATATGCTCAATTGACACTTGACTACTCTAAACTTATGTTGGTGCAGGAAGCACTAGATGAATGTGTTGGATCGAAAGCGCTAGAGGGGGGGTGAATAGCGCTCGTGGCTATTTCGTTCGTTTCAGAATTGTAAAACAATTGAGTAAATAAACGCAGCGGAAAAATAAAAGAGCACACACTAACACAAGTTGGTTACTTGGTTCGGAGCCTGTGGCGACTCCTACTCCAAGGCCCGCGATAGTTGATCACTTCCGGTGGGCAACAACTATAAGCTCAAAAGTTGTTATTACAAACTAAGTACAGTGTAAAAGTAGTAAACAAACTTTATACCGACAACGAAATACTGAAAGCTGAAGCTCCGGGTCGTCTGGATCTTGTTGCAGCACTTCGGGATCATCTCGTAAGAAGCTTGTAGCCGAAAGATCGCTTGGAAGAAGTTGTTCTGAGCTGCTGTTCGAAGTCCCCTTATAAACAGTGCTGGAGGTGCCTCCAACGAGCCGATTCAACCACGTAGATTAGCGCAGACTCCTTCTGCGCTTATCCTCCTCGACGTGCCCTAAAGGCCAGTCCAAGGACCCTTGAACCCCAGCTCCAAGGCGCCTTCAAGTCCATATAGGGTGCCTCCAGCGTTTCTGGACAGCTGGCTTCGGCTAGCACCCAAGGCGCCTCCAAGCCCCATGAAGGCGCCTCTGACACTGTTCATCCGAGGTCTGAGTTGCTCCTTGTTCCTGCAAATTGTGTTAGTCCCAAACACAAACCCTGCAAAACAAAGTTAGCACAGAAATAATATGATAGATAAATGATTCGGTGGTAAGAGCCAGGGACCCCCTAACGAGGGGCCAACACCACGTGGAGGTCAAAGGGCCAGGTGGTCTGTCGAAGAAGGGTGAGCCGACCGGACGCATGAAAAAAGGGCAAGCCGATTGGCCTGCCCGTAAACGTCTGATAGTGAAAGACGCCCTGACAGGGGTCGGGGTTCCGACGCTCAATGAAATAGTAAATAATGACCGAACGGAAGGCCTAAGAGAAGGCAGGACATAATGGGCCTGCCGTCCGGCTGGCGCAGGGAATTAAGTACGTACGGACGACGCTCTTCGCGCCGGCCGGACGGACGTCCCGGCCGGGCGGCGGGTGAAGGATAGGAACATCTTCTGACAGCCGTCAAGTCCTATGTCTAGGCCATATTCTAAGTCTGACAACAAGGTATTCTGTTGTCCCATCGAAGACGTGATTGGACTGTAGCAGTATGGTGTCAGGTAAGCTCTCTGACAGGTACATGCCAAGGTATGGGCTGCGGACACGTATGTGCCTCGGTGGACGTGAATTAGTTCTTTCACCGCTCTATATAAAGAGCCTCTTACTTCGCCGGAGGTACGCATTATACAAGCCTCGGAGCCACTTTTTCCACCACTCGCTTACCTAACTTGAGCGTCGGAGGGTCGCCGCCGGGAACCCCTTCTCGGCCCGACTTCTGTGCAGGTTCGTCGGAGATTCGTGCAACCAGACGGAGGCCTACACCCTCGACTAGGAGTGCGCCACGTGCCCAGCGTCCTTTGGTTCGGCGATTCGGACAGGATCAATTTGGCGCCGTCTATGGGAACGCTCCTGCATCCGATCGGAAGCAATGGACGAGGCTGGACGACGACACATGGTGACGCTTTTGAACGAGGAACTCGACGCTCTGATCGAGATAAGGGCCGCCAAGCTCGTGGAGCAAAAATGGAAAGCAACAGCCGAGCGGCCGGAGAAGCAAGCAACGTCAGCGCCTGGTGGTTGAGCGGAAATACCACCGACTACCGTTCTATTCCGCCAGGCCCTATTCCGGGCGCTTCCTGATGCTGTAGCAATGAGTCGCAATTGGGGATCTTCGTCAGATGAAATACCAATACGGGACAACAAAAAAGGCAAGGCCCTCCGAGCGGACGCTTATCCCGAGCGGAAGCACTGACTGCCACAGTCCCATTTCCCTCAAAAGCAGATACTTCATCTCCCGAATTCAACTTATAGCAAGCCCCTCCTTCTGGAACCTCAAGAGCGGGAGTTTGATGTCAGGCGATGAATCGATCGCATACGAGGGAGTTGGGTGGACGAGCTGCCGAGCGGATGAAGATGGATTGACACTTGGATCCACCATGAAGTGCAAATTATCTCCAGCCTATACGGGGCGGGGTGAAAGGTGCACCAATAGAATATGTGTTGTATATTTTCCATTTGGTTGTATATTTGAAATGTCGAAGGCAAAATGTTATAATGTGCACAATTGGCGTTATCGGCCGAGCGGCCTATCTCCATGGTGTATAGTATCCGAGCCAAGCGCTCGATGACGAAGGCACCGAGCCGATCGACTGGAGGTATAGTATCCGAGTCAAGCGCTCGATGACGAAGTCTCGTGGAGCAACGGGAGCAGAAGGATCAAGTAAAAGGATAACGCAGCAGGCCGCCTCCACCTCTGGTGGGCCGAGCGGCCATGGAGGACCGACCGGGGAGTTTCGCCATCCTCCTGGCCTTGATAAATTTCGACGAGTACATTGTATCCACCTCACTCCACGGGTATTCGGGAGTTGAGAAATTAAGATAGATTTTATTCTGATCGGCAGGTTAGTTTTCCAGATATAGTTTCTTTCGGGCATAGAATTCATCGTAATTTTTCGAAAGAAGGCCCGTGCCGTTCGGCCGGGCGTATATCATCGGAGCCAAAGGCTCGAAAACGAAGGCCCCGAGTCGTTTGGCTGGAGGTATAGTATCCGAGCCAAGCGCTCGATGACGAAGGCACCGAGCCGTTCGGCCGGAGGTATAATATTCGAGCCAAACGCTTGACGAGGAAGACCCCGTGCCGTACGGCCAGGAGTACAGTATCTGAGCCCGACGCTCGAGGAAGAAGACACCGAGCCGTTCGGCCAGGAGTATGTTATCCGAGCCAAACATTTGACGAAGAGGGCCCCGAGCCGTTCGGCCAGGAGTACGTTATCCGAGCGGGATGAAAGGTGCACGAATGTAACTCATTTTTGTATATGCTAGTCGCCCGTGTCCTTGTAATGCAGGAAGAGAAGTTAATTCAAAGGATGACCAAGGGTTACGCCGATCGGCAGTATCGAAGTTAGCCGTAAAGGCCGTCGAGCTCCGACGTTAAATATCGAGAGACGCGCCGATCGTCTATAAACATACGAGCGGAAGGCCGTCGAGCTCCGACGTTAAATATCGAGAGACGTGCCGATTGTCTATAAACATCCGAGCGGAAGGCCGTCGAGCTCCGACGTTAAATATCGAGAGACGCACCGATCGTCTATAAACGTCCGAGCGGAAGACCGTCGAGCTCCGACGTTAAATATCAAGAGACGCGCCGATCGTCTATAAACGTCCGAGTGGAAGACCGTTGAGCTCCGACGTTAAATATCGAGAGACGCGCCGATCGTCTATAGACATCCGAGCGGAAGGCCGTCGAGCTCCGACGTTAAATATCGAGAGACGTGCCGATCGTCTATAAACTTCCGAGTGGAAGACCGTCGAGCTCCGACGTTAAATATCGAGAGACGAGCCGGCGTCTATTAACTTCCGAGCGGAAGACCGTCGAGCTCCGACGTTAAATATCGAGAGACGAGCCGGCGTCTATAAACTTCGGAGCGGAAGACCGTCGAGCTCCGACGTTAAATATCGAGAGACGAGCCGACATCTATAAACATCCGAGCGGAAGACCGTCGAGCTCCGACGTTAAATATCGAAAGACGAGCCGGCGTCTATAAACGTCCGAACGGATAGCCATTCACATGATACGATCAACGATAGCCTGGTCGTTAAGACCAACATACGGCTGAGCGGCTCGCTTATCCAATGTGTACGGAAAACCCCTTTGGGGGTAAGGCACAGAGCAAAAGTTGGTCAGTAGAAGTTTAAAGATATTAGCATGTGAACGCCAAGCGACTTCGTTAGAACGCCGAGCGGCTGCTCAGTCGCATGTTAAAAGACATTAAAAACAATCGACTTGTCTAGTAAAGCGTGGTGCCGAGCGTGGTGCCGAGCGGAAGAAGTTTAAAAAAAAAAAAAAAACACTTCAGTCGTGACGAGAGAAAAATTCCTTGCCAAAATAGAAGTTGAAGGAACAAGAAAGATTATCTATTATACATTGGGTTGGGCCGAACGGCTGGAATACAAAAAAGTTCATACACAGAAAAAACGCTTATCACGCGTCAAAGTCAAAAAGAGTGTCAGGGATGGCTCCCATCACGGTCGCAAGGTCCTCGGGGGGAATGGCCAGCTCGGTGGGCAGGTGGCCCTTGGTCTTCAGGTAATCCACCGCCGCCTTGATCGCTTCTTCGAAAGTGAGGGATATCTTGTCGGTAAACTTCTCTCCGAAATCTTCCTAGCGGAGATACGCCTTCCTCACTTTGTCAGAACGGGCCGACTCCCCCTCTTGATATTCTTTGAGCGCGGAGTGGGCAGCGTCACTGGCGGCTTGGAGATCCTTCAAGTCTCCATCAAATCTTTGGAGATCGGCCGAGCGGCTCTCCTTCTTGGTAGCCAGCAGAGCATCCAGATCCTTGATGCGTTGCTCCAGCCCTAGGATCTCCACCTTCATCCGGTCCATATCATCGATGGCCTGGAGCTTCCGGGTGGTCGCCGTCTTGATCTCCTTATCTCGTTGCTTGATCATCGCCTCAAGCCGAACAACCTTGCTCGCCAGATCGGAAGCCCTTTTCCGTTCGGCTTCCAGTGACTTTTTGGCCTTCTCCAGAGCGGCCGTCGATTGTTGGTTGTCCCTGGCGGCTTTAAGTTTTCTCAGTTCGTCCTCCAGCTCGGCCAACCGATTGCTAACGGCAATCTGCTCCACCCAGTTCTACGAGCAAAGGTGAATAGGTTAAAAACTTAATTCAACTACACGAATAAAGAAGAAGAGCATACCCCGGTGGCATGTTGGAGGTTGCTGTCGCCGAGCTGCCCAGGAGTCATCGCTTTTATGCGACGCCGAGCGTCCTCCCAAGCTTTTGCATGGGGGCCCGTCAAGGTGATTTGCTGTTCGGGGACCACTGGCCGATCAGCAGCAGCTATGTATTTCTCTGAGGGGAGGCGCAGAACGGTCTTAATTAAATTCGAGCCGCTCGGCTCGCTCTGAGAGGCATCGGCCTTACCGGTGGATGAGGA
Source organism: Zingiber officinale (assembly GCF_018446385.1). NCBI lineage: Eukaryota > Viridiplantae > Streptophyta > Magnoliopsida > Zingiberales > Zingiberaceae > Zingiber > Zingiber officinale. The sequence continues at coordinate 102,114,688 of NC_055987.1, read as the reverse complement.
GGGAAGCTCACCCAAACGCCTGATACGGCGCAGAGTCCTAGAAGGGCTGGATGGCGGCACCTCAGAGCTGGCCCTCGGAGAGCCATGTGGGGTCGGAGTACTCTCGAGGGAAATCGTCCCGGACAACATCGGAGCATCCGCGCCCCGCTCGGGCGGTGGCTCATCAAGTGGAGTGGAGGCAGACGCAGATTCCGGTCGGCGGCGCTTCCGAGTGACTAGCGGAACATCGTCGGCTGAACGACCTTCCACCTCGGCTTGGGTAGGAGGTTCTGTGTCGCCCGCTGCCTCCTCGTGGGAGGTAGTAGCTGCTACGACTTCAGGGGCATTTTGAGTCCCCTCACTTGCTTCGCCGGTCGGATCAGCTAGACCAAGGCCCCGCTCGGCGACCTCTTCGTTCGTCACCGCCTCAATCTGAGCGGCTTTCAATTTGAGCTTCTCAGTCGCCTTGGCGCGCCACATGACTTCAGCTGCAGAAGCAAAAAATAAATCAGTTAGAACAAAATGAACAGGAAGATAAGGGAACTTACTCATACTGCAGGGCAGATCGGCTATGGTAGAGGACAAGCCAAATAGGTGCATTACTCCCGGAAGGAGCAGCTTGTCAATATGATAACGCTGACCAACCAGCCGTTCGACTGCATGAAGGTAGGCCGCGTCGCCTCTAAATTTGCCGAGCTCCGGCTGCGCTGGCATCGCCGTCTGCCACTTGGCCGCTCGGGAAAACGTATATAGAAAAAGTGCTCCTTCCAATGTTTGTTGGAGCTCGGCATGCCATCGAAGAGGACGAAACCTATCCTAGATTGAAAAACAAAAGTTCCCCACTCGGCCTGCATGGGATAGTAGAAGTAGTGGAAAATTTTTGGGTCTAAGGGGATGCCGTTCAGTTTGAACAAAACTATTACTCCGCTCAGCAGCCTAAAAGAGTTGGGAACTACCTGGCCGAGCGGAATGCGGAAGTAATTGCAGACTTGCAGGAAAAATTTATGGGGTGGGAAGCGTAGTCCGGCCAGAAATTGGTCTCGGAAAAAAAGAACTGTCCTGATCGGCGGTTCATGAGGCCGATCGGCCGGTGTGGCTAATACTATTTGGTGGTCGGAAGGAATGTCGTAAGTCCGAGCGAGACGCAACGCGTCCTCCTCATCAAAACGGCTTTCCATGGTCGAGTACCATAGACCCGGAGCACCGCCGGTCGACTGCGAGGTGCTAGTCATGGTCGAAAGACAAGAATGCGGGACAAAAGGGGAAGGTTCAAGCAAGGAATGGGTGGAAACCGACTGAAGGAAACAATTAACAGAAAGAAGAAAACGTTGGGAGCGAGAAGAAGGGTCTTACGAGAAAGGAAGATGGTCGGAAGAAGCTGTAGGGTCGCCGGAAAGCCAAAACACAGGGTCGCCGGCGAAAGGAAGGGCAGCGGGATGTCTGGAAACGAGGAGGTCGAAATGCGGCGAAGAGCAAGGGTCAGGAGCTTTATATGGGCGGCCGCTATCAATTTCCACCGTCCGATTCAGGTCACCGATATCAAGGTCGTCATCCAGCCGTTCATTTCAACCAGCGGCTATCCCATCGGAAGTGGCGCCACCGCCATACGCTGACAAACACACGATCGCCACGTGTCAGCAGGATACTGGCCGCATTTAATGAACTCCCCTTACCGTGCGCAGCGCACGTGATGGGTAATAGGGGAGAGCATCGGACATGGATGCCAAGAAAACACAAGGCATGGACAAGATACCGCCGAACGGATGAGCATCCTTATGCCTGGCCGAGCGACCCAATGCAGTAATCATTGCTCAGTTAGATCGGCAGTCCAGTCAGTCGGACTTCGCCATCCTTCGACTAGACTTGAGGGGAAGGCAAGTGATCCGGTGGTAAGAGCCCGGGACCCCCTAACGAGGGGTCAACACCACGTGGAGGTCAAAGGGCCAGGTGGTCCGTCGAAGAAGGGTGAGCCGACCGGACGCATGAAAAAAGGGCAAGCCGATTGGCCTGCCCGTAAACGTCTGATAGTGAAAGACGCCCTGACAGGGGTCGGGGTTCCGACGCTCAATGAAATAGTAAATAATGACCGAACGGAAGGCCTAAGAGAAGGCAGGACATAATGGGCCTGCCGTCCGGCTGGCGCAGGGAATTAAGGCCGTACGGACGACACTCTTCGCGCCGGCCGGACGGACGTCCCGGCCGGGCGGCGGGTGAAGGATAGGAACATCTTCTGACAGCCGTCAAGTCCTATGTCTAGGCCATATTCTAAGTCTGACAACAAGGTGTTCTGTTGTCCCATCGAAGACGTTATTGGACTGTAGCAGTATGGTGTCAGGTAAGCTCTCTGACAGGTACATGCCGAGGTATGGGTTGCGGACACGTATGCGCCTCGGTGGACGTGCATTAGTTCTTTCACCGCTCTATATAAAGAGCCTCGTACTTCGCCGGAGGTACGCATTCTACAAGCCTCGGAGCCACTTTTTCCACCACTCGCTTACCTAACTTGAGCGTCGGAGGGTCGTCGCCGGGAACCCCTTCCCAGCCCGACTTCTGTGCAGGTTCGCCGGAGATTCATGCGACCAGACGGAGGCCTACACCCTCGACTTGGAGTGCGCCACGTGCCCAGCGTCCTTTGGTTCGACGATTCGGACAGGATCAATAAACTTGACAGTCGTCAGACTGTCCGGGTCTGATTTCGGATTTCCTACCGGAAATCCTAGGTCGACTCGACGCCTACTGTTCTCTCTACGGGGAACACGTCCTCACCTACTCCACTCAGGAGATTTACCTGTTGCTAGTGCGATCCTCCAGATCGACTAGACTTTTGCTCAGCGTTCGACGCTTCCGGACTTTCTGCTGGACTTCCGCTTCCCGGCTGGTCCAGTCTTTCACCTGGTTCGCGACAACAGGACTTTCCACCTAGGGTTACCCCCTAGGACTTTTGCTTGAAGCTCTCGACCCGCCAAGGCTTTCCGCATAGGGTTACCACCCCCTATGACCTAGGGTTACCACCCCCTAGGGTTTTCCATCTGCCTAACCACAGCTAGGACTTTCCTGAAACACTCAATCAAGTGCATTAGATCATACAACAACTTAACTTTGAATTCCTTTGCCATTAACAAAATAACGGTCGATCGTCGGATGCTTCCCGCACCAACAATCTCCCCTTTTTTGATTATGGCAACTGAAATTCAAAGCTAAGTAAAATAGATACATAAAGTTTAAGTAAGCAAGCTTAATAGATTTTAAATGCACGCATGGTTAAGCTAAACATTTAAACGTCGTCAGGCTCCCTCTTAATAAAGGCATTCTTAAAAAAAAAATTTATTTTTTTTTATTAACCTTTCTTTTGAATTTGCCTACTCTCCCCCTTTGTCATTCATCAAAAAATAAGCACGTTTGAAAAAGAGTCTTAAGTCTTTTGTGAAGATTTTTTTGGAAAGAGAAAAAAAATCTGAACTTTCTAAAAGCAACATTTCTTGTAAATCAAATTCATTAAGTTAAAACAGTTTGAGCTCGAAGTTTGGTTTTAAAAAAAAATTAATTTTGCTGGAGAAAGAGTTTTCTTTTATAGTATAGCAAAAACAGTTTAAAGCAATTTAGTCAAGATTTTGAAATATTAGGCTTTTAATAAGGGACAAGGTATTTTGGTAACACTTGGTTTTGTATAATATTCTTTAGTTAAGTGAAACCAAGGTCTAAAGAATAATTTTTCTTTCAAAAAGCTAAAAAATTGACTTTGAAAAGTACTTAGTTAAAATTTCAAAATACTTTAGCTTTTTTAAAATGGCCAGAATTTTGAAAGCTTAGTCTAAAAACACTTAGCCAGAATTTTCAAGAAGTACACAAAAATGATTCGAAAGTTTAAGGTTTTGAAAACTTAGCTTAAAGTTTAAATTTGAAAGAATTTTTCATTTAGTCAAATAATTAATTTAAAGCTTTTGAGAGTAAGGGAGGAGTTTTAATCCTTAATGTCCAAGCATGAGTTGAGTTAGATTGATTGTTAATTAGTTAATTTCGTTTTAAGTAAGGTATCAGAGGCCTAATGTTCATGCCTAAAAAAAAGTTTAAAAATCAAGCACTTAGTTTCGTGGCCACATGTCTAACCAGTTAGCTACTAGCTGATTACCTAGAGGGCAATAGCTTTCACTTGGTTAGTCAAGTTAAGTCAATAGATCCAGTTAGATTTGACTAGTGCTGGAAAACTTGACTTGATTACTGTTGACTAGGTGTTTAACGCCCAAACTCATATTGATGCACAGATATAAGCATTCTTGAATCCAGGCTGTACCCTATGCATCTCACGCCGTTCTATGTTTTTCAAACACAAGTAAGGTAAGCCTAGGTGTTTGTGAGATGCTCTGGCTGAATTCTAGGAGAGCAAGATTTCTAGGGTAGAGCCTAAGCTAATTCCATATATTTGAAAGTCTAGTAAAATTGGAATTTTAAAAATAATATTTTCCTAGAATTTTCAAAACATATGATGATTTTGAAAATCAAAAACTATTCTACCCAGCACATACCTATTTGCCTTCTAAGTTTCTGAACTCAAGTTCATGTAAGGGTTTAGTGAAAATGTCAGTTAGGTTTGACTTGGACTCAACATAGCTGAGTACAATTTCACTCTTAGCCATATGATCTCTTACAAAATGATGTTTTACCTCTATATGTTTGGTCCTAGAATGGTGAATTGAATTTTTGGTTAAGTTAATTGAACTTATATTATCAATTAAAATTTTTATATTTTTGTATTCTAGTTGATAATCTTTTAGTGTATGCATTATCCATAAAAGTTAGGAAGCACATTCTCCTAGTGCTATGTATTCAGCTTCAGTAGTGGATAGATCAACACAGTGTTGCTTTCTGCTTGACCAATTTACTAGGCACTAACCTAGAATTTGGCAGCTCCCACTTGTGCTTTTCCTATCTAACTTACACTCGGCATAGTCTGAATCAGAGTAGCCAACAAGGCGAAGGGTTCAAGTTCTAGGGTACAAAAGTCCTACATTTAAGGTGCCCTTAATGTACCTAAGTATCCTTTTAACATATGTTAGGTGTGACTCTTTTGCACAAGATTGATATCTTGCGCACATACCTACTACAAATAAAATATCGGGACGACTTACAGTTAGGTAGAGTAGGCTACCTATTATACTTCAATAGTACTTTAGGTCTACTGATTTTCCATCTGGATCAGAATCAATGTTGCTATTTGTTGCCATTGGAGTATTTATAATTTTTGAGTTGTCCATGCCAAATTTTTTAATTAGTTCCTTAGCATATTTGGTTTGGTAAATGTAGATTCCATCTTTGGTTTGTTTAATTTGTAAACCTAAGAAAAAATTGAGTTCCCCCACTAAACTCATCTCAAATTCATTTTCCATTAAACTAACAAATTCTTTTAAAAGTTTAGTGTTGGTTGAGCCAAAAATTATGTCGTCAACATAGATTTGGGCAACAAAAATATCTTTTTCTATGGTTTTGACAAATAGAGTCTGGTCTATTTGACCTTGGTTAAAGCCTTTGGATATTAGGTTATTAGATAACCGTTCATATCATGCCCTAGGTGCTTGTCTTAGTCCATATAAGACCCTTTTTAGTCTAAATACATGGTTTGGATGATCTAAATCCTCAAAACCTGGGGGTTGACCTACATATACCTCTTCTTTAATAAATCCATTCAAAAAGGCTGACTTGACATCCATTTGGTATAATCTGAATCCTTTATGTGCTGCATAAGCCAGCAACATTCTAATGGATTCGATTCTAGCTACTGGTGCATAGGTTTCGTCATAATCTAAACCTTCAATCTGACTGAAACCTTTGGCTACTAGTCTGGCCTTGTTTCTAACAATTTCACCCTGATCATCCAATTTGTTCCTAAATACCCATTTGGTGTCAATTATGGACTTATATGAGTTTAGGTACAAGTTCCCAGACTTGGTTTCTTTCGAATTGTGCTAGCTCTTCCTGCATAGCAATGATCCAGTCTGGGTCGGGTAGGGTTTCTTTTATAGTCTTAGGCTCAATCTTTGAAATAAGAGCAATCTGACTCAGGTTTCTATACGAGGATCTAGTTCTAACTTCTAAGTTTGGGTCACCTAAAATTTGGTCAGGTGGGTGAGAAGTACCTATTCTTGTTGGTCTTATATTTGTGTTAGGAGTTAGTTTCTCTGGTTTACTAGTATTAAGTTGAATTTCATCGTCTTCTGTAATTCTTGGGTTAATGTCTGTGTCTTTATCTATATTTGTGTAACGACCCAATTTTCTCCATTTCAAGTTCTAAAAGTCCATAAAAATATTTGGAAAAACTTTTAAAATATTCTAGATATTTTTAGGAATTTTTAGAGTATTTTTACGTAATTTTTGGATGTCGTTTAGTAGGTTTACAAAAAGAAAGAAGTTTTGACAAAAACCGTTAAAGGTGAGACTCGAACCCAAGACCTCCGGTCGAACTCGACTTAACCGGACGCAGCCAACCAACTGGGCTACGCGTGGTTTGTTAATAAGTATAAAGCGGGATATATATAAGTTATAGTAAAGGGCAAAGTTAGACCTAGGTTATAAAAAGGGATAAGTTAAGAGGGGAAGGGAATTATTCCCGTGACCTAATCTCGCGATTCCTTTCTCTCTCGCGGCATCGACTTCCTCTCGGGCGAAACCGCAGCCACAGCTCGGGCTTCGCCTCCGGCGGTCAGACAAGGACACTTCCGTGAGATCTTCTTGGACCCGAGCTTCTCTCGTCGAAGGGAGCACGCAGACACAAAAGGAACGCCGAGATTTGAAGCTAGCCGAAACCCTAGAGTCCTCTTCTCGGTTGTAAGTCCAAGAATCGTCGGTAAGTACTACTCACCTGTAGTAGGAGTAGTTCCGAGTATTACTTTGATTTCTTGGCTTTTGGAATTGATGTGGTATGGATTTTGAGATCTTTTAATTGCTGCCGTGAGCTCTTTGAGGGAGGATTGGGTTTTTGTTTGATGATACTGCCGTAAGGGAAGGGTTGGGGAAATAGAAGGAGGAGATTTCTTAAGTTTTGTTCCTGATTGTGTGGAATTTCCATGGTTAGTGTCGTTGCTCAATTTTCCCTCCTTGCTGTCACAATGAACATGAGATGTTATGTGCCGTGTAGTGCTAGGTAGGTTGAATTCCTCAATTCTTCCATGCTTTGTGGAGTTGCCATTTCTGGATTATGTATATGTATCCTTGGAATTTAGTTTTGTTGCCAAGCAATGAGCATGAATTAGTTAGATACTTTCGTGGCTTAGTTTAGCATTTCAGCTGCAGATTTCTTGCTAAGATCCGAACAAGAACAACCCCTAGATTTCAGATCAGCTTTAGACTCTTCTTCTTGCTGGTTTACTAAGTAGGAGTGGTATTCTTTTGATGTGCAACCCTAAACTTGTTTATTTCCAGCAACTAGGCATGAAAACTTCTTTTCACAGCAGTAGAGTTTTATTCCAATGAGCAGATTGCTAATTTTTCTATTAGTAACACTTGAGTAGTATTGCTTAGTTTTTCCCTTTGCTATTGAACATGCATGATCGGACTTCATGTCCTATTTCTTTGCTATAGATTTAAGCATGAGCAGTAGTTGAATGTGTTTTACTTTCACAGCTTGATCTTCACAGTATGCTTAACTTGATTCCATTGCGTGCCTAGTAGTTAAATCTGTTTTTACAGCATGTTTAGAAAGCCTAAAATCACTTTCCTTTGCTCTATTATATGGCATGATTAGTAAGTTCAAAGTCACTCTCCTTGATTTGGTTTTATAACATGCTTAGAGGGTTCAAACTGATTTCCCTAGTGTATTTGCATATAACATGCTTAGTTAATTGTAATCTTATACCTGTTAAATACATTTACAGGACTCTAATAAACTCTAATAAAAGAGTATGAAAAGTATGAGTCAAGAAAAGATTAGAGTCTAGTTAAGAAAGAGATAACTAGTAAATTAAAGTAAGAGGCTAGTACCCGACTTCCAAGGTTGTCGTTAAATAAATCCAGGTGACCAATTCCAAGGTCTTGGCCCTGGTAAGACCAAGGTCTTTATTGTTAGGATCCTTCGTACTCGGCTAGAGAGGGGGGTGTGAATAGTCGACCCCAATTGCTCGCGTTTCTTTCTACAAACTAGAGTTAGCGCAGAGGAAATTAAATGCAGAAAGAAAACAGGAGAAGAAATCAAACCTCAACGCAAGGATGTAACGAGGTTCGGAGATGATACTCCTACTCCTCGGCGTGTCCGTAAGGTGGACGAGCCCTATCAATCCGTCGGTGGATGAGTCCCCGGAGAACCGGCTAATATCAACTCCTTGTGGGTGGAGAAACCTCGCCACAATCACTTGCAACAGCAAGCTAAGAGTACAAGAGAATAGCAAGAACAAAATACAACAGGAATGTAAACACAGTATCTTGCCTTCTCGTCGACTGGGGTCCCGGATGAAGTAGCAACTTCACGGACAGATGCAACAGCAAGCCAGTCGAGAAAACTGTCGGGGAAGCTCACGCGAAGCTTCAGCAGCGGTTGAGCTCAGCAAAGCTCAGAGCACCAGAAGAAGCAGAAGCTTCAGGCAGGAGAGAACTTCCAGAAGGAAGAAGAAGTAGCAGAAGAAGAGTGTTCACCGAAGTCCTGTAGCCCTCTTTTATACCTGCGAAGAAGAAGAGCAGAGAACTAACCGTTGTGTCGCAACGGCTAGATTCCTGATCGGTCCATGGACCGATCAGGGAACCTCCTGATCGGTTCACAGACCGATCAGGCTTCGGTCCCTCGTCTGATCGGTGTCTCCTGATCGGTTCTGTGAGGATTCTGATCGGTCCATAGATCGATCAGCGCTTTCTCCTCAGATTATGCCTGATCGGTCCGCCGACCGATCAAATGATCGGTCGGCAGACCGATCCACGACTTTCTTCTCGCGAGGTTGCGTTGCCTCGATCGGTCTCCGGACATCGATCAGATTACAACCGCGAGCCATCGATTGATTCGATCGGTCACCGCACCGATCGAAAACGATCACCGGATCGGTCACCGCACCGATCCAAACTTCTGACCTAAACCTAAGTCTTCCGCACCAACATCCGGTCAACCTTGACTGTTGGTACAATATCCAGTCACTCCCTTGACCTGCTAGCACTCCCCGCTAAGTGTCCGGTCAATCCCTTTGACCCACTTAGGTTTTTCCACACCAGATGTCCAATCATCTCTGATCCATCTGGATTTTCCTCTTCGTGCCAAGTATCCAATCACTCCCTTGATCTACTTGGACTTTCCAACACCAGATGTCCGATCACCCTTGATCCATCTGGATTTTCCCTTGCCTGGCTTCACTCACCAGGACTTTCACCTAGCTTCACTCACTAGGGTTTTCACCTGGCTTTACTCACCAGGATTTCCACACTGCCTAACATCCCTGTTAGGACTTTGCCACTGCCTGGCTTCACTCACCAGGACTTTCCAACTGCCTAACATCCCAGTTAGGACTTTCCCATTGCCTGGCTTCACTCACCAGGACTTTCCAACTGGCTAACATCCCAGTTAGGACTTTCCCATTGCCTGGCTTCACTCACCAGGACTTTCCACACTGCCTAGCATCCCAGTTAGGACTTTCCCACTGCCTGGCTCCACTCACCAGGACTTCTCCGACTGCCTGGCTTCACTCACCAGGACTTTTCCCCGTGCCAAGTCTCCATACTTGGACTTTTCCAGTGCCAAGTCTCCATACTTGGACTTTTCCGGTGCCAAGCTCCCTGCTTGGACTTTTCCGTTGCCAAGTCTCCATACTTGGACTTTTTCCCGAATCAGGTCAACCAGGTCAACCTTGACCTACGGTTGCACCAACAATCTCCCAAACATCTATTCTTGTCAAACATCAAGAATAGAACTCTCTTTTCGTCAAACATCAACATACAACTCAACTAGGTCAATCTTGACCTAAGGTTGCATCAACAATCTTCCCAAGTCAAACATCAAAATACAACTCGAGTCAAGTCAACTCGAGTCGGGTCAACCAGGTCAACCTTGACCTAAGGTTGCACCAACATTTATCTCATAGGACTAGAGGCTCGCTACCTCAGCCACTATTAGAGAGAGCGCAAAACAAAGATGGTACTAAGCCTGGGCCCAAAGAAAAAAAAAGTTAAAAAGAAGAAAGAAAGAAGAAGAAATTAAAAGATTAATTTCTATTACAAGGATATAGGAAATTGAAACAAGTTTTATGCTTAGAATAAATAAAAAGTTAGTTTCTTTAATTCTAAGCTTACAGTGTTGATTTCTTATTATCCTGTTAGATAGTGAGCATGTTTAGTATTCAGTTTCATTTTCTGTATCCCATGAGCACATGTAGATTTGCTTTAGCATTTCAGTTTCAGTATTATTGCATTACTTTTTATGCACTTCAAGTTTTGTGAGATAGATTAGTACTTACTAAGCGTTTTCGCTTATAGTTTTGTTTTCTTTCCTCCTACTGCAGATAAAGGAAAAGCTAAGATATGAAGGGAGGCAACAGGGTGGTGGTGATGATGAATGTGTGTGGTGACTGGACTATGGAGAGATCCAGAGGGTTCTAGCAAACCTGCAGGACTTAGTTATCTAGAGTTTATGCTCTAATTCCTTTCTTTAATTACTGTTATGAAAATTATGAGATTGTGATTGAGTTTGATTCGGATTGTAGCTTAATATGTTCCATTCTGGGAGATTGTGTTTAGTTCTTGTTGTTAGACTAGTCTTTTGGTTATAATATGAATTTATTACTGCGTGGTTGTGAATAAAATGTGATCTAGTCGCATGTGGCTGCGTATATATCTTGTGTATTATAGATTTGGTCACCGGTACAGGGGAGATTCTGCCGAAATTTTTCGGTAGGAATTCCTTTGAACCGTGATAAATATAACTGACTCTAATAATAGCGTTAGTGACACTAGATAGAGGGTTGTAGTTAGGTAACATTCGCCCTTAGAGAGTAGAAGCAAGATGGGTGGGTTGTTACAGTTGGTATCAGAGCAGTGTTCTATTCTCCAGCATCACACACACATCAGCATCATCCTTGCCGTCTCCAAGTAAGAAAGTATTTAAATCCTTTCTTTATTCTGCTTTTCTTATTATTAACTGCAGTATAAAGTACTTATTTGTTTGAGTGCTAAAGTAAGATAGAAGATTTAGTCTCCCTTTTCTTTATTCATATTTATGTATGATTAGAAGGGTTAAAGTAAGATATCAAGCCTTTACCTTGCATAATTAGATGGCAAGAAGAGGACGTCCCCGTACTACTCACACTGAGGAACCAGCTCGAGAGAATGAAGAGCCTAGAGCAACTGAGCCCAATCTTTCTGAAGTGGTTGCTCAGCTCCAGAGACAAGTAGCAGAGCAGCAGTAAGTGATTGCCAATCTGATGGCAAACCAGCATGCAGCCCCCCCCCTCCTCCAGCTGTCACTGTAAAGAATCCAGTGGTAACTGAGACTCCACCAGCTGCCCTGGGAGCCGTCACAGCACCTCAGAGACCAGAAGCTTACCTTATACAGTGGCTAAAGCTGAAACTAGAGAGCTTCTCAAGCACGACTGAGCCCTGGGATGCCCAGGCTTGGTTTAAAACACTAGAGAGCACTATGGAGCTTCTTGACTGGCCAGAAGTCGAGAAAGTCAAGTGCGCCTCTTTCTGCCTGTCTGGAGATGCTCGTATGTGGTGGGAGAGGATAAAGACCAAGAGAGCGGCTGATCAGATGAGCTGGGCTGATTTTCAGTCAGAGTTTTATGAAGAGTTCTTCCACCTGCAGATCACCAACAAGCACTACGAGGAGTTTATAGAGTTCAAGCAAGGTGACCTGTCAGTGGAGGAAGTAGCCAAGAAGTTCAACAGACTAGCTCGTCTCTGCCCAGAGCTAGTAAGTACAGTGAAGAAGCGAGTCAGGCTGATGCACAGAATGATGAGACCCCAGATAGCACTGAATGTGAGCAGTGGAGCTCATCGGCCCCAGACTGGTGAAGAGTTGATCAGTAGAGTATTAATTGCTGAACACTACCTGAACAACATCAAGGCACAACGAGCGCAACATAAGCCAGTGAAGACAGAGGACAAGACAGTAGGAAGCCAGAAATCACAGTCAAGTAAACAGAACTGGAAAGGCAAAGGTAAAAGGAAGCAGTGGAATATAGGAGGTAGCCAGAAGGGAGGACCAGCAAACAAGCAGACCAAGTTTCCTCCCTGTCCCAAATGTGGGAGAACACATCTAGGAGCCTGTCTTTTGGGTAAGACTGGATGTTACTCCTGTGGTCAGGAAGGACACATGGCTAAAGAGTGTCCTAACAAATTCAAAGCACCTCAGCCACAGCCATTGCAATATGGAGGCCAGCCTACACAGTTGCACCACATGGAAGCAGCATTGGAGGGACCCTATATCAGTCAAGGAAGGTTAGAAGCCCCACCAGTTCCAGCCTTTGATGGTGCCAGAGTATTCTCCCTCACCAAAGAAGAAGCTGCCAGTGCCTCCACGGTCGTAACAGGTCAAGTAGTTATTTTCCAGCACATAGCTACTGTACTATTTGACACTAGGACGACCCATTCTTTTGTATCGATACCTTTTGCCAATAGTTTACAGGTGCCTACAGAGAGTACGAACTCCAAGTTCCTGACGACCCTACCTTCTGGGGAAGTCATGGAATCCAATCAGTGGCTCCGAGCCGTACTGGTCAGAATTGCAGACCGAGAGCTATATGCGAATCTGATAGTTCTCGCCATGTAGGATTTCGATATTATTTTTGGTATGGATTTCCTCAGCAAGTACGGTGCTTCGGTGGACTGCCGCAGAAGGAAGGTGATTTTTAGTCCAGAAGGTGAACCAACTTTTGAGTTCACAGGAGTGCCAAGGAAGAAGACCCAGAAACTTCTCTCATCTCTAGCAGCTCACCAGATGTTAGCTAAAGGGTGTGCAGGTTTTCTTGCATACATAGTAAAGGCAGAAGAGCAGAAGGGACTCAAGCAGGAGGAGGTCCGAGTAGTATGCGAGTATCCAGAAGTATTTCCAGAAGAGCTACCTGGACTACCTCCCAACAGAGAGGTGGAATTTGAGATTGAATTGGTTCCTGGAACCGGTCCAATTTCAAAAGCTCCGTATCGCATGTCTCCAGCAGAGCTGAAGGAGTTACGAGAACAACTACAGGAGTTACTTGACAAAGGCTTCATTCGCCCCAGTCACTCACCTTGGGGAGCTCCTGTGTTGTTTGTCAAGAAGAAAGATGGATCAATGCGGATGTGCATAGACTACAGAGCTTTGAGTCAAGTGACGATCAAGAACAAGTACCCCCTTCCCAGGATCGACGACTTATTTGATCAGTTAAGAGGAGCAACGGTGTTCTCAAAGATAGACCTGCGCTCTGGGTACCATCAGCTGAAGGTGAAAGAAAGGGATATACCCAGAACGACGTTCAGGACCAGATATGGACACTACGAGTTTGTAGTTATGCCTTTTGGAGTGACCAATGCACCTGCGGTCTTCATGGACTTAATGAACAGAGTGTTCTGAGAATATCTTGACAAATTTGTCATTGTATTCATTGACGACATTCTGGTCTATTCAAGGACCCCAGAGGAGCATGACACACACTTGAGGATAGTACTGCAGACTCTTCAGCAGAAGTAGCTTTATGCTAAATTCTCCAAGTGCGAGTTCTGGTTAAATCAGGTGGCGTTTTTAGGTCACATAATTTCTAAAGAAGGCATTCAAGTGGATCCAGCCAAAGTGGAAGCGGTCAACAACTGGAGTAGACCCAAGAATGTCAGAGAGATCATAAGTTTCCTTGGTTTAGCTGGGTACTACAGGAAGTTCGTGGAGGACTTTTCCAGGATAGCCTCTCCACTAACAGCCCTCACCAGAAATAACAAGAGATTCGAATGGTCAGATAAATGTGAGCAGAGTTTCCAAGAGCTAAAGAAGAGATTGATCAGTGCTCCCATTCTGACTGTTCCACAGAGCGATAAGGGTTTCGACATCTACAGCGATGCTTCCAAGATGGGCTTAGGAGCTGTACTCATGCAAGAAGGGAAAGTCATAGCTTATGCTTCCAGACAACTCAAAGACTATGAGAAGAACTATCCTACTCATGATCTTGAGCTGGCAGCTGTAGTTTTTGCACTTAAACTCTGACGACATTATTTGTATGGAATTCAGTGTAGAATTTTCACAGATCATCAGAGTCTTAAGTACTTCTTCACTCAGAAGGACTTAAACATGAGACAGCGCAGATGGCTGGAGTTGGTCAAAGATTACGACTGTGAAATTCTCTACCATCCAGGCAAAGCTAACAAAGTGGCAGATGCACTCAGCAGAAAATCTAGTGCATCACTGATGTCTTTGTCATCACTAGCCCTGCCACTGCAAAAGGAGTTGTCAGATTTTGGACTTGAAATTATCGAAGGATAGCTCTCTGCATTGACCTTAGAGTCTACATTGCTTGTGGAGATACAGAGAAAGCAAAGTGAAGATCCAGACATCCAGAAGATCAAGCAAGGGATACAAAAAGAAGACAACTCAGAGTTTAGAGTAACAGATAGCGGAATTCTTTATCAGGGGAGTCGCATTTGCGTGCCCAATGATGAGGAACTGAGGAAGAAGATCTTAGAGGAAGCTCACAGTACACCATATTCCATGCATCCTGGTTCTTCCAAGATGTACCAAGATGTGAAACAGAGGTTTTGGTGGTCAGGACTCAAAAGAGATGTAGCTAAGTATGTCAGTACCTGCTTGACATGATAGAGAGTCAAAGCAGAACACCAGAGACCAGGAGAAGTTCTTCAGCCTCTTCCAATACCAGAATGGAAATGGGAAGACATATCCATGGATTTCATAACAGGTCTTCCAAGAACCACCAATGGATATGATGCGATATGGGTAATAGTAGACCGATTGACCAAGTCTGCTCACTTCCTAGCCATCAAGGTGTCCCACTCCATAGAGCAGTTGGCCCAGCTATATGTTAAAGAGGTAGTCAGACTTCATGGAGTTCCTAAATCTATCGTTTCTGATAGAGATGGGCGCTTCACCTCATACTTTTGGGAGTGCGTTTAGAATGCACTAGGCACCAAACTCAAGTTCAGCACAGCTTTCCATCCACAGATTGATGGACAGACAGAGCGAGTGAATTAGATTTTAGAAGATATGCTCAGAGCTTGTGCACTGGATTTCAAGGGAAGTTGGTGCAAGTATTTGTGCTTAGCTGAATTCGCCTACAACAATAGCTATCAGGTCACCATCAAGATGACACCTTATGAGGCATTATATGGCAGGAAATGCAGATCACCCATATGCTGGCAAGAAGCAGGAGAGAGAAAAGAGATGGAAGCAGAGTTGGGCATTCAGACAGAGGTGATAGACGAGACTACTCAAGCAATCCAGAAAATCAGACAGAGAATTGAGACTGCCCAGAGCAAACAGAAGAGTTATGCTGACACACGCCGTAGGCCATTGGAATTCTAAGTAGGAGATTCAGTTTTTCTCAAGGTCGCTCCTATGAAGGGGGTGATGAGATTTGGCAAGAAGGGCAAATTAAGTCCTCGCTACGTAGGACCTTACCTGATCATGGAGAGGATTGGGAAAGTAGCCTACAGGCTGGACTTACCACAAGACATGTCAGCAATACACAATGTATTTCATGTCTCCATGCTAAAGAAGTGTCTCCGTGACTTGAGCCAAGTGATTCAGCCTCAGTCAGTGCAGATCCAAGAGGATCTTAGTTATGAGAGCAGACCTACACAGATAGTGGACAGAGCAGTTAAGAGACTGAGAAACAAAGAAGTACAACTAGTGAAAGTCATCTGGTAGAACCAGAAGCACGAGGAAGTCACTTGGGAGCGGGAGGACAGCATGAGACAAAAGTATCCAGAGCTATTCTAAGTTCGAGGACGAACTTTTTATAAGGTATGGGGGATTGTAACGACCCAATTTTCCCCATTTCAAGTTCTAAAAGTCCATAAAAATATTTGGAAATGCTTTTAAAATATTCTAGAGATTTTTAGGAATTTTTAGAGTATTTTTACGTAATTTTTAGAGGTCGTTTAGTAGGTTTACAAAAAGAAAGAAGTTTTGACAAAAACCGTTGAAGGTGAGACTCGAACCCAAGACCTCCGGGCGAACCCAACCTAACCGGACGCAGCCAACCAACTGGGCTACGCGTGGTTTGTTAATAAGTATGAAGCGGGATATATATAAGTTATAGTAAAGGGCAATGTTAGACCTAGGTTATAAAAAGGGATAAGTTAAGAGGAAAAGGGAATTATTCTCGTGACCTAATCTCGCGATTCCTTTCTCTCTCGCGGCGTTGACTTCCTCTCGGGCGAAACCGCAGCCGCAGCTCGGGCTTCGCCTCCGGCGGTCGGACAAGGACACTTCCGTGAGATCTTCTTGGACCCGAGCTTCTCTCGTCGAAGGGAGCACGCGGACACAAAAGGAACGCCGAGATTTGAAGCTAGCCGAAACCCTAGAGTCCTCTTCTCGTTTGTAAGTCCAAGAATCGTCGGTAAGTACTACTCACCTGTAGTAGGAGTAGTTCCGAGTATTACTTTGATTTCTTGGCTTTTGGAATTGAAGTGGTATGGATTTTGAGATCTTTTGATTGCTGCCGTGAGCTCTTTGAGGGAGGATTGGGTTTTTGTTTGATGATACTGCCGTAAGGGAAGGGTTGGGGAAATATAAGGAGGAGATTTCTTAAGTTTTGTTCCTGATTGTGTGGAATTTCCATGGTTAGTGTCGTTGCTCAATTTTCCCTCCTTGCTGTCACAATGAACATGAGATGTTATGTGCCGTGTAGTGCTAGGAAGGTTGAATTCTTCAATTCTTCCATGCTTTGTGGAGATGCCATTTCTGGATTATGTATATGTATCCTTGGAATTTAGTTTTGTTGCCAAGCAATGAGCATGAATTAGTTAGATACTTTTGTGGCTTAGTTTAGCATTTCAGCTGCAGATTTCTTGCTAAGATCCGAACAAGAACAGCCCCTAGATTTCAGATCAGCTTTAGACTCTTATTCTTGCTGGTTTACTAAGTAGGAGTGGTATTCTTTTGATGTGCAACCCTAAACTTGATTATTTCCAGCAACCGGGCATGAAAACTTCTTTTCACAGCAGTAGAGTTTTATTCCAATAAGCAGATTGCTAATTTTTCTATTAGTAAAACTTGTGTAGTATTGCTTAGTTTTTCCCTTTGCTATTGAACATGCATGATCGGACTTCATGTCCTATTTCTTTGCTATAGATTTAAGCATGAGCAGTAGTTGAATGTGTTTTACTTTCACAGCTTGATCTTCACAGTATGCTTAACTTGATTCCATTGCGTGCCTAGTAGTTAAATCTGTTTTTACAGCATGTTTAGAAAGCCTAAAATCACTTTCCTTTGCTCTATTATATGGCATGATTAGTAAGTTCAAAGTCACTCTCCTTGATTTGGTTTTATAACATGCTTAAAGGGTTCAAGCTGATTTCCCTAGTGTATTTGTATATAGCATGCTTAGTTAATTGTAATCTTATGCCTGTTAAATACATTTACAGGACTCTAATAAACTCTAATAAAAGAGTATGAGAAGTATGAGTCAAGAAAAGATTAGAGTCTAGTTAAGAAAGAGATAACTAGTAAATTAAAGTAAGAGGTTAGTACCCGACTTCCAAGGTTGTCGTTAAATAAATCCAGGTGACCAATTCCAAGGTCTTGGCCCTGGTAAGACCAAGGTATTTATCTCATAGGACTAGAGGCTCGCTACCTCAGCCAATATTAGAGAGCGCGCAAAACAAAGATGGTACTAAGCCTGGGCCCAAAGAAAAGAAAAGTTAAAAAGAAGAAAGAAAGAAGAAAAAAGTAAAAGATAGAAATTAAAAGATTAATTTCTATTACAAGGATATAGGAACTTGAAACAAGTTTTATGCTTAGAATAAATAAAAAGTTAGTTTCTTTAATTCTAAGCTTACAGTGTTGATTTCTTATTATCATGTTAGATAGTGAGCATGTTTAGTATTCAGTTTCATTTTCTGTATACCATGAACACATGCAGATTTGCTTTAGCATTTCAGTTTCAGTATTATTGCATTACTTTTTATGCACTTCAAGTTTTGTGAGATAGATTAGTACTTACTAAGCGTTTTCGCTTATAGTTTTGTTTTCTTTCCTCCTACTGTAGATAAAGGAAAAGCTAAGATATGAAGGGAGGCAACAGGGTGGTGGTGATGATGAATGTGTGTGGTGACTGGACTATAGAGAGATCCAGAGGGTTCTTGCAAACCTGCAGGACTTAGTTATCTAGAGTTTATGCTCTAATTCCTTTCTTTAATTACTGTTATGAAAATTATGAGATTGTGATTGAGTTTGATTCAGATTGTAGCTTAATATGTTCCATTCTGGGAGATTGTGTTTAGTTCTTGTTGTTAGACTAGTCTTTTGGTTATAATATGAATTTATTACTGCGTGGTTGTGAATAAAATGTGATCTAGTCGCATGTGGCTGCGTATATATCTTGTGTATTATAGATTTGGTCACCGGTACAGGGGAGACTCTGTCGAAATTTTTCGGTAGGAATTTCTCTGAACCGTGATAAATCTAACTGACTCTAATAATAGCGTCAGTGACACTAGATAGAGGGTTGTAGTTAGGTAACATTCGCCCTTAGAGAGTAGAAGCAAGAAGGGTGGGTTGTTACAATTTGGTAGATTGTTTTCTTCATCAAATATTACATTAGTTGTTTCTTCAACTTTTAGGGTATTTTGATTATAGACTCTATAAGACCTACTAGTTGTAGAGTATCCTAAGAAGATTCCTTGGTTTGATTTGGGTGTAAATTTTCCTAAGTAGTCTTTAGTGTTTAAAATATGAACTTTACATCCAAATACTTTTAAGTAGTTTAAGTTGGGAATTTTATAATAATAAATTTCATAAGGGGTTTTATTATAAAGTTTGTTAATTAGAATTCGATTTTGAATATAGTTTGTTGTACTTATTGCTTAGCCCAAAATTGATGATTTAGATTATATTCGTTTAGCATGGTTCTAGCGGCTTCTTGTAAGGTTCTATTTTTCCGTTCTACTAGCCCGTTCTGTTGGGGGGTTGTAGGACATGAAAATTCATGTTTGTATCCGTTGGTTTTACAAAATTGGATAAATCTATGATTTTCAAATCCCCCCCAATGATCACTTCTAATCCTTTTAATTTTAGTATCTTTTTCATTTTTTGTTAATTTACAAAAATTACTAAAGACTTCAAAAATTTCATCTTTTGTTTTTAGAAATTTTACCCAGGTGAACCTGAATAGTCATCAATTATAACTAAGCAATACTGGTTTTTGCTTAGTGACTTGGCTCCATGTGAATCAAATAGATCTAGATGAAGGAGCTCAAGTAAAGAGTTAGTTCTTTCTATATTGGTTGACTTGTGGATTGACTTGGTTTGTTTTCCTTGTTGACAGGGATGGCAAATTGTATTTTCTAGATTTCTTAATTTAGGCAATCCTCTGACTAAGCCGTTTTGACTCATTTTCGAAATGAGTCTTATATGTGTGTGACCCAGTCTTCTGTCCCACAAGTTGGTTTCCTCTTGTTATGTCAAGAGACACTTTATTGAGGGTAGGTCAATTGTATAGATGTTATTTTTCCTAAGTCCTTTAAGTCTGATTTTAGGGTTGTCAACGTTTTTAATTAAGCATCCGGAATTATCAAAGATAACTAAGTATCCACTATCACATAACTGGCTAATACTCAATAGATTGAAGTTAAAATTTTCAACTAATAGAACTTTTTGAATGACAAAATTGGAGTTAAGTTCGATATTACCTCTTCCGATTACCTTAAGTTTACCGTCGTTGCCGAACGCAACTGACCCTAGGTTCTTCAGTTTGAGCATAGTGAACTTCAATCTATCTCCAGTCATATGTCTGGAGCATCTACTATCTATCATCCCTACACATAAAGTAGTTGATTTGGATTTAATGGATTAAAAGATAGTTTGATTGAAATAAGCTCTCTATTTTTCATTTCACTTGTATTAGGTTTTTAATAGTTATTAGGTGAGTTAAATTGAAAAATATTTTAAGTTGATACAAATTTATTATTATTATTAATTTGATAGGTTAATTAACAAACAGGTTAATTAAGTATTGAAACATATTTTACGTTAGTTAATTTTGAAAAATAATTTTCGTTAATTTATTTTTGAAAAATAATTTAAGTTAATTAATTTTTGAAAAATAATTCAAGTTAATTAATTTTTGAAAAATAATTTTAAGTTAATTAATTTTTGAAAAATAATTTAAGTTAATTAAGTATTGAAAAATAATTTAAGTTAACTAAATTTTGAAAAATAAGTTTAAGTTAATCAAATTTTGAAAAATAATTTTAAGTTAATTAAATTTTTGAAAGATAAGTTTAAGTTAATTAAATTTTTGAAAAATAAGTTTAAGTTAATTAAATTTTGAAAAATAATTTTAAGTTAACTAAATTTTTGACAGATAAGTTTAAGTTAATTAAATTTTTGAAAAATAAGTTTAAGTTAATTAAATTTTGAAAAATAATTTTAAGTTAACTAAATTTTTGACAGATCAGTTTAAGTTAATTAAATTTTTGAAAAATAAGTTTAATTTAATTAGTTAATTAAATTTTGAAAAATAATTTTAAGTTAATTAAATTTTTGAAAGATAAGTTAAGTTAATTAAAAAAAAATTTAAGTTAATTGAATTTTGAAAAAAAAAGGTTTAAGTTAATAAAAAAATAATTTTAAGTTAATTAAATTTTGAAAAAGTTTTAATTACGAATTTAATTTTGAATTAATTTTAATTACGAATTTAATTTTTAATTAATTTTAATTAAGAATTTAATTTTTAATTAATTTTAATTACGAATTTAATTTTGAATTAACTTTAATTGCGAATTTAATTTTGAATTAATTTTAATTGGGAATTTAATTTTTAATTAATTTTAATTACGAATTTAATTTAGAATTAATTTTAATTACGAATTTAATTATGAATTAGCTTAAATTTTTATTTCTTAGTCATCTCACCCGATCTATCTTTTTAATCAGGAAATCTTATAATTGTTGTGAGATGAATTATGGTTCAATTTTAGGGGTTAGTTTAACATTGTGTTAGATTCAAGTTTAGCTTTGGGTTCAACAAGTAGGCGTTTTTTGGATAAACTTCTGGGCTGTAGTGAGTCGCAAGGACATTATTAAAGTAACCATGCCTTCGAGGTTTTCCAAATAGTCCTACCCATTGAACTTAATACAAAACCTTGGTCTAACTGGTTAGGATCCATAAAGGGTAGCTTCGGTCAGTTCCACTTAGCCAAATGCACCAGGTCGAAGCCATATCTTCCTAGACATGCGATGACTAAGTTTCCCCAATGTACTATCATCCAATAATTCACCAGTACCATGGGTCAAGTTAAACCTAGCCCATTTTAATCTAACCTTAATTTCCCAACAGGGAAGTCTACTCTTGTTTACCCTTATCGGGTGGATTAATTTCGGATGTGCTAGTTATTCTGGAGCCTTCCTTTGGATTTTGATTTAGTTTGAATTTAATTTGATTCTATTTGAACTTAATTTTAATTTAATTTGAATTTAATTTAATTTAAATTAATTTGAATTTAGTTTTATTTTTACTGTCTTTCTTTTAGCTCCCCCTGGATCATAGCCTTGATATGGTCTATCGAGGTAATGTATTTGATCCTTAGGGACCCAATATTGTCCAAGTCCAACTTGATTGATCAGGTTGGACTTGGGGACCCATGTTTGGACCATTTTTCTATTTGTTCTTTGTAAAAGTGATAAATATGATTTATATTTCTTTTTCGATTTGAATCCTAGTCCAGTTCTATTGTAGATTGCCCTTTGTGTTCCAAGAATTAGGTCAAGGTTCTTGGAACCCAAAGAGAATCGTTCTAATGTTTTCTCCAGATCCTTGACCTGAGTTTTCAAGCTGGAATTCTCTTCCTCAAGTTTTTGGACTTGAGTCGAGTTTCCAGTCTGAACTGGTTCAGTCAAAGATTCGGAGTTAGTCACTTCTTTAAGGACAGCTACTTCCTTTAGAAGTGACTTAATTCTAAGATTAGACTTAGCTAATTTTCGTAACAAGTAATTAACTAGGTTGTTAAGTCGAGGGATACTTACAGAGGGATCGGGCCCTTCAGAAACGGATACGGATCCGTGGCTTCTTTCCGATTTTTCTTCCGACTCGCTCTCGCTCTCAGACACATCGATCTAGTCTCGGGCCATCAGGGCAAGAAAGCTCGTCTGTTCGAGCTCGTTGTCAGTATCCGCTTCTGAAGATTCTTCAAAGGTTGGTTTTAGTACCTTCTTCTTTCTTTGCTTCTTTGCATCCTTCTGATTGGGGTAGTTGGCCTTGATATGCCCCTTCTAGTTGCATCCATAGCAGGTCACCTCAAACTTGACCTTTGAGCTTGGTTGACCCTCCTTGGATTGGACTGCCTTCTTTAGGTCTTTCTTGTTGAAGCCCTTCTTCTTCTTGTAGAGCTTCTTTACCAAGTTCATGAGTTCGGTTGTTAGTTCGTCGTCTTCATCATCTGAATCTGGTTTTGGTTCTGACTCTGGCTCGGTTCTTCGTTATGATCTTGGTTCGCGTGTTCTACTGGTACCTGTAAGCAAAGCTACACCTTTCTTGGGTGGCTGTGTATTAGTCTTCTCATGAAGTTCAAATTTAGAGAATAATTCATCTAATCTAATGGAAGATAAATCCTTGGAGACTTTGTAAGCATCTACCATTGATGCCCACAATGTGCTCCTCAGAAAAGCATTAAGTGCGTACCTTATGATGTCCTTGTTCTCGACCTTTTGCCCGATCGCGTGGAGGGAGTTTAGGATGTCTTGTATACGAGCGTGAAGTTGGCTGGCCGTCTCGTCTTCCTACATTTTCAAATTATATAATTTATTGAACAAGAGATCTCTCTTGCTTACCTTAGTGTCGGAGGTGCCCTTGTAGAGTTCGATCAGCTTCTCCCAAAGTTCTTTTGCGCTGAAGAATGGTCCAACTCTATTGAGTTCCTCCTTGGTCAGTCTGCACTGGAGGGTGCAGGTCGCTCTG
This sequence comes from Zingiber officinale, assembly GCF_018446385.1. NCBI lineage: Eukaryota > Viridiplantae > Streptophyta > Magnoliopsida > Zingiberales > Zingiberaceae > Zingiber > Zingiber officinale. The sequence goes on along the minus strand of NC_055987.1, from coordinate 102,091,652 downwards.
GCATCAGCTTCCGCCTTCATGATGAGGGTCAGTTCCCATTTTTCGCAGGGTGTTGGCTTACCGTCTTCGTCGGATGGCAGTTGTAGTCCGGTCTTGATAATCATCCATGTGTCGACTGTGTCTTGAGAAAGGTTTCCATTCGCCCCTTCCAATATCTGAAGTCTTCTCCGGAGAAAAGTGGGGGGCAAACGGTGTTGAAACCTTATTGTTGGCCCATTAGCGATATGCAACAACAAAAAAATAGAAATATCCCAAGACTAGATCTTGGATTAGTAGTGCGGGAAATAAAGTTAAGAATTTGTGAACTTAAGTGGTGTTGCACCAGTCTCGAGCAAAAACCGATTCTAAAAATTAGTTAGAATATAGCTATTAAGCTACTTCTAATTGATTCCGTAAAACTGAAAATACCATGAAAAAAAAAATTGCGTGATTGGTGGTTGCACTAGATCAACGCGACCCCGCTCTGATACCAATTATTGGATCAAAAGCGCTAGAGGGGGGGGTAAATAGCGCTCGTGGCTATTTCGTTCGTTTCAGAATCATAAAACAATCGAGTAAATAAACGCAGCGGAAAAATAAAAGAGCACACGCTAACACAAGTTGGTTACTTGGTTCGAAGCCTGTGGCGACTCATACTCCAAGGCCCGCGATCGTTGATCACTTCCGGTGGGCAACAACTATAAGCTTGAAAGTTGTTATTACAAACTAAGTACAGTGTAAAAGTAGTAAACAAACTTTATACCGACAATGAAATACTGAAAGCTGAAGCTCCGAGTCGTCGGGATCTTGTTGCAGCACTTCGAGATCGTCTCGTAAGCAGCTTGTAGCAGAAAGATCGCTTGGAAGAAGTTGTTCTGAGCTGCTGTTCGAAGTCCCCTTATAAACAGTGCTGGAGGCGCCTCCAAGGTTGTCCGAGGCGCCTCCAACGAGCCGATTCAGCCGCGTAGATCAGCACAGACTCCTTCTGCGCTTATCCTCCTCAAGGCGCCTTAAAGGCCAGTCCAAGGTGCCTTGAACCCCATCCCTAAGGCGCCTTCAAGTCCATATAGGGCGCCTCCAGCATTTCTGGACAGCTGGCTTCGGCTAGCACCCGAGGCGCATCCAAACCCCATGGAGGCACCTCGGGCACTGTTCATCCGAGGTCTGAGTTTCTCCTTTGTTCTTGCAAATTGTGTTAGTCCCAAACACAAACCCTGCAAAACAAAGTTAGCACAGAAATAATATGATAGATAAACTTGATAGTCATCGGACTATCCGGGTTTGACTTCGGATTTCCTACCGGAAATCCTAGGTCGACCCGACGCCTACTGTTCCCTCTACGGAAAACGCGTCATCACCTACTCCACTCAGGAGATTTACCTGTTGCCAGTGCCATCCTCTAGATCGACTGGACTTTTGCTTAGCATTTGAAGCTTCCGGACTTTCTACTGGACTTCCGCTTCCCGGTTGGTCCAGTCTTTCACCTGGTTCGCGACACCAGGACTTTCCACCTAGGGTTACCCCCCAGGACTTTTTCCTGAAGCTCTCAACCCGCCAAGGCTTTCCGCATAGGGTTACCACCCCCTAGGGTTTTCCACCTGCCTAACCGCAGCTAGGACTTTCCTGAAACACTCAATCAAGTGCATTAGATCACACAACAACTTAACTTTGAATTCCTTTGCCATTATCAAAACAACGGTCGATCGTCGGATGCTTCCTGCACCAACATAATAAATCCAAGTTTTGATAATGGAAAAGGGTTAAAAGTTAAGGATTATTATAGTTCTAATAAGTTTGATTGAGTATGCAGGAAAAGTCCTAAGTGAGCTTAGGCAACATAAAAGTCTTAGTGAATACTAGGTAGGTGGAAAGCGGTAGTTGTCGCTAGTCAAAGAAGTCCTGGTTTGTGGTATTGGACAAAAGTCTTAGCTGGTCAAGGATATCGGGCGAAAAATCCTATGGGTCAAGGATAGTAGGTAAAAATCATGGAAGTCGCGGACATCGGGCGAAAGTATGGACAGGTCAGAGATCAGACGTCCAGCGGAAAGTTCTGAAGTTTCAGATGTTGACCAAAAGTCTAAATGGTCTAGAGGACCGATTTAGAATTAGGTAAACTCTCCTAAGAGGAGTAGATGAGGACGTATTCCCTGTAGAGGGAACAGTAGACATTGGTTTAACCTAGGATTTTATGGATATCCAAAAGTCAAAATTGGACAACCCGAGATTGTTAAATATTTTATTTCCATATTATTGCTTGTTGTGCTAATCTTGTGATGCATGATATCACGTGGCAGGAAAAAGGGGCTCCAGTCACCAGGACACAGTCTAGGCGCCTGAAAGTCGGGGTGCTTGGAGTTAGTCTAGGTACCCGAGAAGGGATCGAATGGGCAACTAGCAGGAACTAAGGTGACTCACCTTGATTGGCCATCATACGTCACAGTTCAAGTGCTCGGACGGGTCTGGGTGCCCGAAGATGGATAAAGTTTAATAGATAGAGCTTCGCTGAGGTCATGGCACTTAAGCCTTGTGGGGTCACCCGGGACCAGTCTAGGCGCCCGAACAAGACTATAAAAAGAGGGTTCGACCAACACCTCCAACACAAGAATTTCAAAGATTCACTCTTTTGAGTGCTGCTCCAAAGATGACCCGATGACGCTGTAACACTGCTTCGATGACCAAAAGCATGAAACACTGAATTTTAGTTGTCGGTTAATTTTATATTTGCATTTATATTGTAAAGATCTCTTTTGTAATTCTTTGAATTATTAGTAGATTACCCAACGAAAGCGATCGACGATCGCGACCCTTGGAGTAGGAGTCGTCACAAGTTCCGAACCAAGTACAAACAACGTGTTAGTATTGTCTTCTTTGTTCTTCACTTAACTCTTTATTTCTGTTGAGATTTCTTTTAATGAAAAACGTGAAAAAGACATAAGTGTTATTCACCCCCCTCTATCGCTTTTTGATGCTACAATTGGTATCAGAGCGGGGTTGCTCTAACTTGGTGTAACCACTATTTGAGCAAGTTTTTTCATGGTATTTTTGAGTTTTTCAGAGTCGATCGAAATCGGTGCTATCACCTCTTTCGATCAAAATCTTTTAATTAAATTTTATGTTTCTCAAAGTTGGTGCAATAGTACTCGAGCTATTTGTTTTTTTTTGTCTTTTCTTCTCTCTCACTACTAATCCAAGACCAAGTCTTGATATATTTTTCTTTTATTTTTGTTTTGAGAGATCATTTATACAAAATTGCCTATCAAGAAGGCTATAGTACCACACGTTCGGCCCTCTTCTCCAACGAGGATTTCGAATACTACAAAGGATGAATGGAATATCACCACAAGTTGGAGATGTAGATTATTATTCAAACTGGATTCACACTCTCCACCAAAGACGGAGTACTCATCCCTTGCGACAAATGAGACGCACCAACAAGGAAAAAGATTAAGGTCGACACTAAGGTATTGGACCATAGTGCATGTGAGAGAGGGGGGGGGTGTAAATCATGTGGTTTTTAAATTGTTCTTTTATTTTTTTTGAAATCAAATATGCAGCAAAAATAGGAAATAGAAGTGAGAGAGAAAGAGGCAAATACTAACCCAAGTTCAGTTTACTTGGTTCGGAACCTTTGACGACTCCTACTCCAAGCCCTACACTTATTGAGTGCTTTCGTTAGGAAATCACTATGATATCAAAAATATTACAAGAGGTTATGTACAATGTAATACAAAAGATGTTACCAAAAACAAGAAGAGTAAAACCTTGAGAATCGGTTGTCGGAGCCGCCTTTCAGTATTGTTGGAGCCTTCTCGGAGCAGTGTGTAAGAACGAAAGTTGGAGTGATTGTTGTGTTGAAGCTACTGATTGAAGGCTAATTTTGTAGCCCCGTCCGAGCACCTGGAGCCCCTCCTAGACACCTGGACCATGCTGATGTAACAAGCTCTCATTGAAACTTCATCCCCGAAGTTTATCCACCTCCGTGCACTCGAACTCCCTTCGGACGCCTAGACCGTTGATGTGGGTCAATCAGTCATCGTGCTCCAACTTAGCTTCTAGACAAACTTTTCTGGTCTGGGCTCCTGGACCAACTCTCGGTGCCCAGATCACCCCGGTGCTTGGCTAGACACCCATCCAAGTGAACCTAGTTCGAGTGCCCGGACACTTCTTTTCCACTTCTCTTTTCTATAAAAAAAGAGTTAGTCCAAACATAAAAATTACCCTATAAAATAGAGTTAGCACATTAAAAATATGATCAAATTACGACATAGATCCTGTTCTCCATACTAGGATCTAGTCAGAGTCTTAATTTAGATTTTCGAAATGAACCTAAATTTGACCGACACCTACTATCCCCTCAATCGGGGCGCATCCTCACTAAATCACTTTCCTTCAATGACTTACCTTTACTTATCTGCCAAACATTTGATCCTTCAAACTTGTTTGGACTTTCTCTGGCTTTGCTTAGTATTTGACTAAGCCGATCTACTAAGACTTGTCTTCAACACTGAGTTAGCACAATAGATATAAAATATAAAGAAAAATAGTGTTAGGATTATTAATAATTAACTAGTCTGGTCAACCACACGAATACAATATTAGTTTTATTATTTAACTAGTCGGTCACATATTACCTAGGGTTACCACCCCCTAATGTTATCCAACTTCACTCACCAGGACTTCCATTGCTTGACTTCACTCACTAGGACTTCTACTACCTTGCTTCACTCACTAGGGTCTGACTTCACTTACCAAGGCTTCCACTACCTAGCTTGACTCACTAGGGCTTAACTTCACTCACAAGGACTTCCACTACCTAGCTTCACTCACTAGGGCTCAGCTTCACTTACCAGAACTTCCACTATATAGCTTCACTCACTAGAGTTTGACTTCACTCACCAGAACTTCCACTACTTAGCTTCACTTACTAGGGCCTGACTTTTCTCACCAAGACTTCCCCTTGCCTAACCTCCAGTTAGGACTATTCACTCAGTAGACATTTCACCTACCTGCCTATCCTTTGGTTAGGACTTACCCTTACTAGTCATCTAGTCCTGACTTGACTTCTCTCTTCTAAACATCAAGTCCTATTTGGATCACCCCTTGATCAAATTGACTAGACATAGGTACATTGTCAAATATCAAAACCTTAGAGGTTAATTGCACCAACACAAGGTAACTCATAGTCTCCAATGTAGCCTGACCAAAAAGGAGCTGAACTGAGTTAGCCCTTTCAATAGTGCCCAGGAACTATGGGAGAAATTGATTATGCTACATGAAGAACTTCCAACACTAAGGTATTAAAAAGAGATTTAATTTTAAATAAATTCTATAACATAAAAATATAAAAAGGAGAATCAGCAAGCCAGCTTCATTCCAGAATCCAAGATCTTCTCAATGGACTACACACAATTGGTCAGAAAGTGGAGAATCAAGATATAATAAGGTACACCTTAAATACTTTTATGAGAAACACTTTGTGGGAATCCATGGTAGATGTTTATAAAGTTTCCAAGGATCTTTCATTAATTAGATTAGATGAGTAATTTTTTAAATTCGAATTGCATGAACAGAGTAATACACTTTTGGTTGAAAAAGGTATTATCTTGATTACAGGTACAAGCAAGACGAAGGAATCAAAAATAAGTTTTGAATTAAACCCGAGTTCAAAGGTGAATCAGATTCAGAAGATGACGACAAAATCACTGCTGAGCTCATGAACCTAGTTTAAAAATTATATAAGAAGAAGAAGGGGTTCACCAAACAAGAGATCAAGAAGGTGATCCAAATGAAGATGTAGCAATTGAGTCCAAATTCAAGCACGAAGGCCAAGTCAAAGTCAACTATTATAGATGCAACAAGAAAGGACACATCAAGTCAAATTGTTTGAATCTGAAGGAAGCCAAGAAGCAACAGATAAAGAAGGTGCTACAAGCAACGTGGGACGAGTCTTTATCAAAAGACTTCGATGAAGAACATGAGCAAGCAAGCTTCCTCGCGCTTCCAAACCGAGAACGAGTTGGAAAAATTGAATCTGAGAATGAATCAAAAGCCGAGTCCGAGAGAAGCCATGAATCCTTATCTAGTTTAGACAATTCCAACTCCACTGTAAGTTTGTGGTTATTAGATTGCAACAACTTAATTTCTTACTTATCTAGAATATTAGCCAAGACCAATATCCAAGTTAAGTCACTCTAAAAGGAGGTCAAAGCCCTTAAGGAAGAGATTAATACAAGTCCTTTATCTGAGCCAATTCAAATTGAAACTTCAACTCATGTCCAACAACTTGAGGAAGAAAATTCCAATTTGAAAACTCAAGTCAAAGAATATAAGGGCACATTGGAATAATTCACTTTGGGTTCCAAGTACCTTAATCTGATTCTTGAAAAATAAAGGGTCGTATACAATCGATCTAGACTCAGATACAAGGCTAAACATTGATTCAGATCTTAGTTATCTTTAGTAAATTAAACCAATAGAAATCTAGTCCAAGCATGAGTCCCTAAGTCTAACTTAACTAATCCAGTTGGAGTTATCAATATTGGATCCCCAAAGATCA